>NW_027287427.1:45720818-46382068 GCF_022747635.1 Hetaerina americana | reverse complement strand
CAATAGCGACTTTCATAAACAAATAAAATTCTGATATTCCCCGGGGTTTACTTAATTCATTTGATGCTCTTAAAATTAGGATTTTTTTTTACTAATTCACCTTCTCTTTACTTTATCCTGCCCGCAATTACTGGAATGTTTCCAAGTGTCGCAGCTAGTACGTGTGCATTGATTCTACGTATATCTCTGTAAGCACAGACAGCGTTCCGGATTTCTGAGGCACCTCTTCTAAAGAAAGCAATGAATTTAGTAAAATTACCCAAGTTCCTAATATCTTACTTATTAGTGTGTGGTAGATAGATTAAAAATATATTTTATAAATTGAACAAATCGGGTCCCAAATTACCGGATGCGGTTTGCTATTAGTATCAAGTGATGAATACCAGAATCAAAATATTTTATTAATGCTCATATGAAGTGCAAGATAAAATGTGCGACTGCAGCAGGCCGTTAGTAAGCGTTTAAGTTCAAAATATTAAACTTGCCACCAACGCGTGTGAACAAATCTTATTTCAAGAACATGAAGAATTCTCCACGAATGACACTCTTTCATTAAGCCATGCTTCGCGTCCAAGCGAGGAATGCATCGAAAACACTTTAGCCCGCCGGATTTCTCGCTCGCTCGGAAGCACACCGATTCCGGAAGACGTCCGTGAGAACGAGGAATTGTTTACCCGCGTCTCCCGAGCAAAGAAAGAAGCAGTTCAGTACACATCGAACGTAATGCGTTCAGCGGGGAGGACAGCGCCTCGCTGATTAAGCGGGGAATTTTAATGCACTTTCCTCCACTCCGCTGAAAACACCCGGAGAGCAATTTTGCACATAAACTTTCACGGGCGGCCTATCCTCAAACTACATATATACCACACTCTTATATATGTGTCTGGGTGTGAGTGTGTGTGTGCGTGTGTGCAAAAAACCGCTTGTTCATCATATCAAAACGTCTATGCCCGCCACTGAAACTTCCAGGCCACAAGGAGGAAGGAACCTCATCTCACTTTACCCCGACCAACACTATTCTTTCAAAACCAATTTCCGGGGAGGACTCAGACGCAAGACTCCCCTCCCCCGCCAATCTTCCTCGTCCCCTTCCATTTCCCACATGCTCTCCGCCAACCCACCGACCCTTCGACGATGCCTGCCCAAGGCACACACAGCACCTCACTCTGAGCTCCTGAAAATAAAACTGCCTACTCCCTGACCCCACCTTCATTTCACTGCCCCCTCTTTACTCCTATCCTATATATTCACCATCCGACTCTATTTCCCATTTCCTCGATCCCTATTTCCCCTCTCTCTAAGTCTCGCTCCCTTCAACCTTCGTCTCTTTCCCCCTCCCACCCTTTGAAGTGTACTTTGGTCACTCACGAAAATTTATTGGAAAATAAGGAAGCAGCAATCACACGCAAGATCAATACAATGTTTCCAATATTTGCTCTAAAAAGGTGCCATTGATTTAAGCTCGCATTATAGTAGACCATTAGATCTGCCTAAGTTGGCCTCAAAATAGTCGAATGAATACCGTCGTTATCATCTTCACCACTCGAGCCTTGAAATTCCATCACCGCAATTATGCTTCAAACCGCAGGCACCCACCTCCTCGATAGCGTAGATCCGACTGAAAACAAACAGCATAGAGTCTTCCACAAATAACTCGTTTTTCACAGTTTTCCTCTCTTTCTATACGATTTTGACACTCCAGAGAGCGTCACGTTACCTCGCCCATCAAACAGCCATCTGTCATGCACACTCCAATTTTTTAGAAAGGCTTCCTTTCACGTGACAACTGTAATTCACTTAATTCTTCTGGCAGGCGGCAGGGTCCCCTCAAGACATAAATGCGCGTCTTCGGATCCCAGAAAACAAATATAACAAGCAACATAGAATACTATAGTAAAAGTTTCGGGAAATGTAGAAGTAGGATAAGCCCCTTACCCACTACGTGGACGATTATCATTTTTGTTGCTAGGAAAAATATCCAGTTCCACTCGACAGAAAGAGTAACAGCGAATTGTTTACTTTAGTCCTTCCAGTTATTGAACCTCCTATCTTTCTCCTCCAGTCGTTTCTATGTTAAAGTAAATTTTTATGTGGAGCGTGGTTTTGTACCGCGCGAAAGCGTAATTGTTGGAGCAAGGTTATGCGCGCAGATTGGAGATTTTTGAGAAGTGGGTGTGGTGAAGGTTGAAAAAGATAAAATGATCGGAAAGGAGAACGAACGAAGTATTAGGCATGAGAGAAGGGGAGGACACAGGGTTGTTGGGATAAATCCAAAGCAGGCTAGGTGAGGTAGGGGGAGGAGAATGATAGGTATGTTGAACGAATGAATTGAGACAGAGGATGAATTAAAGAACAGTTTATTGTATTGCGGGAAGCCACGTTTGGCCTCGTACGTTGACACTTGAAAATAAAGTGACAAATCGTGTGTGCCCAACCATAACTTACCTTAAACGATAAACTAACAAATGCAAGTAAATCGTTCCTGTCGTGACTTAACGGACGGTCTATCCCCTAACTTGACGCTGAGGCCGTCACGGTGCGTCAAGGTTGGAGAATACCCGAATCCCTCTTAACAATGTGGCGTCAATTATGGAGGTCACTGAGAGAGTGGGGACGGTGGATGACGTAGGAATATGGGATAGAAGGGCGGATAAATTTGCTTACATGGAGAGATGTTCCATATGGGGAGGAGGCGACTTAGGGAACTCTGAAGAGTGGTGTTTTAAAAATATGCGTAGTGTTAGCCTGGAGTAAGCCAGTTTATTTCATTCTTCATATCATTTCCTTAGCCCTCACTGTGCTGTAAGAAAATCGAAGTCTTGATAACAGGAAAAGTTCGAATATTTGGACAGCAGAAATGAAACAACCCTATTTCCTGACTTGTATTTTCTACAGAAACACAACCAATTCTAAAGAATCCGAGAAAGATTCCGAGCCTAAAGAAGGGACTGATCCTGCCAAGTGGAGCCTACTGGCGATAATTGAGATCTTTTCAGTTCGATACATTTATGTCACTTTTGCAAAAGACTTTTAGTATTTTATCACTGGTTTTGTGAACGAGGTAAGCATAATGGTTTAACTACATTTTCAAAAAGTAAAACCATTCAGAATGGCATAAATTTGATCATAACTCACAAACCAAGGAGTTCAACGTTTTCGAAGAAAGAGATTCAACCTTTAATTGCAAGCCAAGGATTTCAGTTCGAGCCTAATTATCCCTTAAAAACATCCTAGTCTTTCTGCTCAAAGCGCTACAGTCATCTCAATACAATGCATTGATGGACGGTCAATAAAAATATAATTTATTCGAATATTTGCGTCGTCGTTGAAAATCGTTCGGTTTCGGAGAGTGTGTGTGCGTGTGTGTGTGTGTATATATATATATATATATATATATATATATATATATATATATATATATATATTTATATATTTATTTATTTATTTATACGCACACATACACACACGGACGACTCGTTAAAATTCATAAAAAATTATTTGAGATATAAATATATCATGATCAGTGTGCATGCTGTATATCACAATAAGGGTTCCGTTTAATGACCCAAGAGACCCCCACGAAACGTCACCAATTACGTCGTGGATGGGAATAAAATCCTTCAGAGCATGAAAACCAAAGGAAAATGATGCACAACCTCGTCGAAACATCCGGACTTTTACCCACCCTTATAAATCATGTTCCCCGCTTTATGCCGCCCGCAGCATCTTCAAACGTCTCCCGCGGTGGGAAAAGAAACCAATTCAATTTGTGGCCCTTTCAAATTTTATATTACTCCCGGCCCCTGACACGACTAACGACTCCTCAGGCCGTATCAATCTTAACTTCTTCTTTCCCCCTGCATGTACCTCAACTCCAACCCTCCTGTCTCCCCTAAAAATTCTCTATTTCCTTACCCTCTCTGCCTAAACTCCCTCCAATACCACTCTGTGTGATACTATTTATTATTAGACCACTCTGCGCGTTGGTTTTGCACAGCTTGCCTTTGCACTCTCTATATTAAAATATTTGCCATCGGTTCTTCATGACCTAGCAAGAGATACTGGGGAAAAATAGAACTTCATATAGCTGCACGCATAAATTGCCTGTGTTTTGAGTAGACTAGTTACTAAGTTACTCTTTGCTATAGGTTGTATAAACATTTAAGCCAGAATCCCCCGCCAGCAAATTTCATCTTATTTCCCAGCTAATTTGTGACAATATATAGAAGCAAGTTTTAATTAAGCCTAACGATTTTCTAAGATATTGAGCAGCAGTTTCAGTACTTGACTAAAGTATCCCTTTTGTCGTATTGAAATGTGAAGTAGAAATAGGTTCACCTTTTAGTCATTTTAAAACAATTTCATACAAAGAACTTTTTTATGAACGTCAGCAAATCAAGTTCTCATCACTGAATCATTAAGAATGAATTTTAAGGTGCATATCATTATTATCTTTCTGGGTCAGCCCTTGAGAGTCACTTTGTAGAAGTTACAGTTTCACTTTGACGAAATTATGGTACGAATGAGTTGGGAAATGAAGAGCTGATACTGATTATAACATTATAATTACACTCGGCATGTACACACACATTATGGCCTGGAAAGAATAATCTTCACTCCACAATACACTGATGACGAAAGTCACCGATACGAAGATCACATGTTACCAGCACGAATGTAGCATAAATATTGTATAAATATAGTATTTTCAATCTGTTCTACATTTACACAATAAACCGCAAGCTGTCGCCAAGGCTTATGGCGGGAGGTGTTAGGACCCCAGCCATTGATGCATAAATACTATTTTATTTACTCTTAGTAATATTATCATGCGTACAAATGATTATATGTAGATGATGTTGAAGCACTCACGAGAGAAATGTAACATTTGGACGGCAAAATAGAACACAAAATTAAAATGGATAACACGTAAAAGGACATTCACATTTTAGAAAGTTTGAGTGTTAGCTATTTTATTTTTGTGTTCCATTGTGCCATCCAAGTGTTTTACATGTATACATGTGTGTATATATATATATATATATATATATATATATATATATATAAAATAAATGATTGCGTATCATGTGAAGGAAGGACGCGTAACTGAATTTGTCGGAGGGACGCTGTATCTCCAAATTTATCTCGGTTTTCGAATCTAAAAATGTTGAGTCATAATAACTATTTAGTTATAATTAAATTAAGAATACAATGAATCTTTCCACTTTCCTTGAGCCGGGAACAATTAAACTATTTCGTCGTTGCAAAAATAACCCATCCGCTCTGCATCTTTCTTAAATTCTAAAACTTATCTGCTTCCTTTTTTTCAATCAAGGGGCTCCCAACTTAAACCCTCCACCATACCCGTCACTCCTACTCTCTTCTTGTAAATACGATATTTTAAATAAATTTGGCTCATTTACTCTAAACCTTTCCAAAGTACATAACTGACGTCTTCCCCGATGGACTGTTCAATAACTATGAACGAAAAATTTCTCCACACGCGAATTTCCCCTTCCTGAAATGAAAAAAAATAAATTGAAGGAGCGACCGCACTTGGCGTTTCGGAGCGTATCACGCCAGCCTAACCCTAGGCGCATGGCATTCACGAAGGTTTCTATTCCGTCCCCGATTAGTTTTTGCATGGGTTGCCGCCTCCATCGTCCCTCCCTTACACCGCCCCACATACCCCCCCCGCGCTTCACATCCCACTGCCCCCATTTCTCCTCCCCCTATCATACCCTTACCCAGCCCCTAGAGCACCCTTCCCTCTCCACTCCATCTCTGCCATTTTGCCCAACTTTTGAGGGGCATGCCCAATGCGCCCATCAGCCCACCCACACTTTCCCTCCAAGTCCACGTGCCCCTCCCTTCCCAACCGCTTCCTTACCCCCTTCTCCCTCTACCCTCAACTTTGACCCTCCCTTGAGGAATGGAGAGGGGCAAGGCAGCCCTGGTCTTTTCGACCCTCTCCCCAAAACCTCCTTCTCTCCCGCTATCCCCTACACCCCTCCCGTCAAACCCTTTGCCAACCCCCTTCACCCTTCTTCATTTCTCCTCGCCGAAATCTTGTAACCTTCCAGCGTACACTACCCTAATGCAACACTCCTTTACTCTACATGTACTCCACAGATTTCCTGAGACCATGCTTTTATGGGGCACTCATCACTAGAACCAAATTAATTTTTAATTTTGAATAACGTTCCTATTATCTACACTAACATGCTATGCTTGACTGGTATGCATACCAAATGTGTGGCGATGGAACGCTTTGCTTGATATTCACGTAAATAACTGTTCTCTTGTCCATTTTAAACAACGCTTAATACGCTTAGCAGTAAATTAAGCTTAAATTTTAATGTAATGGCGGCCCTTCTATGTAAGCGAAATGTGAACGGTGGCGAAGGTGATTGAAGTAAGGAAGCAGTTATCGCAGATTTAATTTTTGAGATAATTATAAGGGTTTCTAAAGCTATAAAAAATATGAAATGAAGACGTGGACGAATATTTAATATTTATCACATCAATGATAATGAATACAAGAATGTTGTGAAGTTGGATGAGCCACCTGAAACGGATTCATTAGCTCCGACTACCGAAACAAATTATGGTGCATAAGCCAAGAAATAGGTAGAGCGCGGAAGATATGGCTGAAGGATCTGAGAAGGCGGACCAGGTGGAGAGCCTAACCAATGGAGTGAAGATGGAGGTGATAATTTTAGCATAGAAGGGAAAGTTCGAAGCATAATTCACTGGGGATGTGAACACGTCTACGGCTAAGGTCCAATGCGAGCGCAAAAAGCTGAAGTTATTGAATGAACGCATATAAATACGAAATTTTTCTTCAAAAAGGTAATATTAAGTCTCCAAAAACGGTTATATTAGGAATGCAAATATTAGAGTAGAAATATGGAGCACGGAAATGACAGGTTTAATGCTATTTTTACGCGTACCTAGATTATCTGCCATCAAATTCGCAAAAGAAGAATTTGTCATAATGTGCAGTCTAATGTTTTGATATTTTTTTAGAATTATTTCTCTTTTAATTACTTTTATTCACATACACGTGTGTTATGTAGTTTATCCTAAATTTTGAACAATATGCACAGGAATAGCGAATCATTGTCATGAGATCCCACATAACACATCCTCCCTGCAGCTTACGGAACGACCATGTAGATTTAAATATCAGCTGGCTAAATTATTGAGAGAAGTAAATCTAATGTCCCAAGTGGAGATAACGACATAACCCGGAAAAAAAGAAAACTATATCTATCTTAGCCGAACTTGAAGCCGTGTTGCAATATTATTTCATTTTTGATCATACTGCGCAATAACATACATAGAGATAGTAATATACGTAGAGACTGAATACCAGAACGGTCAAGAACGTCCGAATCCTCTCTAGGAGCAATCCACGACAGCTTTTGACGTTCATTTAAATTTTATTTTTCGTTTAATTTATTTTATTCATAAATATTTTTCTAAAACTGAGTGGACCACCGTGCCAAATTTGGTCCCTCCTGGAACAAAACCCTCCAACCTCCCATCCAGCTAAGGTGCCACGCAATACATGGGCGATCCCTTGAGGATTTTTTTTCCATCCGTTTATCCTTAACGGTCTTCCACTTTCCCCTCCCGTAAGAGTCTCCCTCCCTTGCCCCCGACCACTCTCTCTCCCTCCCCTCCACCTTCTTTCACTCGTTCGCCCCCCTGGTCCACCACCACTCTCCTCCCTTCCTCAAGAGAAATCTCCTCGCCTCCCTCCACTCTCGACCCACCCCGCACCTCCCTCGCACTCCCGTCCACACCAATCCTCTCACTCTCTCCCCCTCCCCCCTTTCCACCGCTCCCCTTTCCCGTCAACGGTTTCCAAAGGAGCGACAGGAGCGCGGAATGCCATTAACCTAATGGCCTCCCGAGGTCTTGAGTCCACCCTTCTAGATGGAAAGGACATCTAGCGTCGGGGGAGGAGAAGCTGGATGGAGAGAGAGAGAATGTGTGTGTATGTACGTGTGTGTGTGTGTGTGTTGGGGAGGCTTTGGAAGGGAGAGGAGAGAGAGAGAGGGGAAGGAAAGAGGGATGGGAACGGACCGAAATGCCTGCCACCGCTACCTCCGTCGAGGCTCTGTGACGGGTAAAGAAGATGACACCGGACGAGGTGACGTGGGAACTGGGAGTGGGGGGAAAGAAGGTGGGGAAGTGAGAGGAAGGGGTAGTTGGGGACGACGATAGAAGGATGGCGAGCGCGAAAGGGACCCCTTCCCTCCCCCAAAAACACCTTTTCATTCCTCTACCCCTTGACTCAAACCTTCGAATCGACGTGTTAAAAAAGTAGAAAATGACACGCATTCATACGTATATCCGGTGATGAAATTTTCGTCCGGCTTCGTTGAGTAATCTACTGAATCTGTCCCAACTCCTTTCCTATTGGTAATAGTGATTCGGATTCTCGGAATCCCCGTGGCGGAGGGGGGGGGGCGCGTGGGTGAGAGTATCCTTCCACACAACTCCGTGTGCTTCCTTCCCTTCTCCAGATAATCCGAACCCGGCTAAATGCTTTGTCTCTGGTGGGGAAAGCAAAATGTTTCGGCGGTCGAATCGCGCGAAAATCGGTAAATGTGGAAAGTATTCCGTTACAAATGATGTAACGAAGGTAAGGGAGTAGAGGCTGGAAGAGCTTGAGCGCTGAGAAAAGAAACGTGTATTTTATTCCATTTGCCATTGTGAAAGGAATAATATTCAAGGATTTAATTTTCCGTACATGTAAAAGAAAAAAACGATAACAATATAGTTACCTCAAAATTGTTTTCTTTATTATTGTGATGTGAACTTAAAGATGGACGTTTTAATTCCACACGACCTGTCTGGTTGTGATGAAGGCCTGTCGTATAAACGGTTGTGGTTAATTTTTATTCCCTCTTTTCGTAAAACAAATAATTAATTTATTAGGTGAATTATTCCTTGTTTTAAGTAAAATTATCCTCCAGCATGTGTACAAATTTGCACGATATTTGATCATGTTTCAGTGAATATTTTTCCCTTTTCTCTTCCTCTCCCATATCCTTCCATATCACTTGCAAATTCCACCTGGCGCTTGCATCCCCTGCCACACATTTTTTGGTGGATCGCAGGTTATTTCTGTCGATGACGATAGATTGATCATAGCCAACCTTTAATGGCAAAAATAGCATGTTAAGACACTCTTTGAATGCGATTCGGGAACTATCGTATACTAATACAAGATCGGATGCAACATTATCTAAATTCCTGCAGGTCTCGAGAGCAGTATGTTTAAAAGGCACGAGATAACGCATGAAGCGCAGTGAAACATAATTTTGAAAACGAGTCGAATTATCCATTCTATTCTAGATGTAACCTACGAGCCACATCTAGGTTGCTTGGCAGAAAGTGATTCATCTTCAGGCAGTACTAGCTAATTATTAATTACATTCTCAAGCACAAGCTAATTAGCTATTCATTTTTATCGCCTTTTCATTTCACCGAAAACACGATAAAGGAAGAAAAATGTGCAAATATATATGCATATAAATATAGTTATATATATAATGTATATGGAGTTAGCACTAGCGAACAAAAATGAAAGCAAAGAAACATGCTAAAAAAGAAAAGAAACTCATACTTTTTCGAATATTCGGAGGACAAGCCACCTTTTTCAAGGAAGAGAAGGAATAACATGCATTATATATATATATATATATACAAACACATTATATTTGATTTATATTGTTATATATTCATGCATATGAGTATGTATATATTCATATATATATATATATATATATATATATATATATATATATATATATATATATATATATATTATAATTTAGTTCAAATATACTCATTATTAATTCGAATTATAATAAAGAGCATGAAAGACACAGTGATTGACATACCAGACATTCCACGCTATTCGCATGAGACTGAATGATCTTCTTTGATGCCAAAAAATACTTTGATCAACCACCTTGAACGGAGTGTATTTTTAAAAGAAAGCAATTTCGAACCCTGTCACTAGAACCCTGAATTTATCTCCTCGGCGTCCACCACCCCAGGAATGGCACTTGATAAACGAAAATAATGGGCAAAACTGACGGTGGTTGTTTTTTGTGTGCGAAACTAAAAATAACCTCCTAAATGACGTCCCGTGTAGCAATTAGAAAGACAAAATCAAGAGAGAGAGGGGGAAAAATACGTATATCTATCGTACGAAACGATGAAAACGACGTCATAATATCCCCGTAAGTTCCCCATCCCCACGCGAGTCGGCGCAAACTTCGGTACGCTGCGACAATGCCATCTGCCTCCGGCGGAGCGAAGCAAGCACTTCACCCTATTTGACCACCCATATCCATAAGTTCCTCCGTCCCCCTAATACCTCTCCCTCCTTCCCATTTCACCTCCTATCTCCTTGCGGTCTTCCCCCTCCGCTAGTCCCAATCCACCACCCCCACCTCTCTAACTCCCTCCCTCCCTCGGTCACCTTGTCTCCCTCTCTCACGACCTCTCTCTCTCCCACCCCCTCCCATCTAGGCCTCATATCTTATAGGTCTCGCACGTAATTGCTCCCGCTCCGAAGGCCAATGCCCAATATCCGACACAAATCCACGTCACTTAAAACCCCTCTCCGCATGTGGCATGCTATAAGCACACGTCAATAACAGGGGAGAGAGACAAACACATACTTACCCACCACCGGTGGTGGGAGAAGAGAGCGGGGGACCACCAGCTCGCTTCGACGAAGAGCACTGTTCTCACCGTCTCATTACCAGCACCTCAGTCACCCATCCTCCCTTTCCCCCCCATCCCCTCCCGCCCCTCACCAATGGCCACTACGACTGCCTCGACAGATATGCTATATTGCTTCGTCACGGCCCACCCATCGTTCCCCGCCGCGTCGCTTGCCAAGCCGTGGGGGGCGGGACGTAATATTTACCGGATGACACGCGCCACCCTCCCCACATCAATCCCTCTTCCACCCCAGCCCATCTCTAATCTTCCACGTCTCCTTCCTCATTTCCAACGCCCCCTCCCCCCGGCCGCTCGTCCTCGTTAACTTAACCCTCCTTTTTACTCGAGTAACCACAGCAAGAGGTTATCCTCCGTGTGCTAGATTTGTGCACCGCCGACCATTGTGGGCGACCGTTCACCCCTCGAATACGTACTTTTTATGGTGAGGAAAACGATCCTGGTTATCGGGTCGCCTTGATGTTCTAACCTACATGATGTCGTGCCACAGAATTCATGTCAATGGATAAGATTTTTAATACGATACGAGCATCGTTGGTCATATAGATTGAGGGTGAATATTAAAGCAATCCGAGGTAAATGTTTATTAAACGTCATCCTGTCCCACAGCCTTGATCCTCTTGATTCGGATCTCATGACGTAAGGAATTAGGTCCAGTTCCAAAACGTCGAGATTTTTAAGTGGTATCCGGATAACTTTTTAAGGTCGTCTAAAAGTTGTTAGGGTCAAGTTAATCCGTTATTTAGCTTCCCCTACCGCTCCCAGATAAGGCCTCTATCACCCATTAATGATGCTAAGCCCCGGAATAGTTTGCTTTTCGTCAATGCAGAGGCGAATCATGTACTGTATACTTTCTTATCCGCATAAGTATGCACTTTTAGTTCCATTAAAGAATTAAAAAATCACTCCCGAGGATTATTTTATTCTTTACTTGCACTACTTGATCGAAACACTAAGATATCATTGGCCGCTCGGAAATTATTGATAAAAATCGTCGCTCGCCTTAAGGAGTGGTGCACTTAGAACTGTGTTTTCAAGGAGAGGTAATTGAAAAAAAACGCCCGCCTGTGCACTCGTTCGATGGGATGATTTTTTGGAATTCAATTTTGTAGGTATGGGAGGAATATATACAGTAATTAAGCAATACAAAACCAGTTTTTTCCTGAAGAAGAACTCCTTCCTCTCTACCTTCTTGTTAGTCTTGCTAAAATGATCCTAATTACGATCTTTTTATTTGGAATTCACTATCGAAGTCAAGTGAAGAAATATCTAAGCCATCATAGGCAAGCTTGAATTTTATCATAAGAAACGGATAAGACATGCACAAAGGTGAAAAATCTGGAATGGCCGTCCGATTAATTATTTTTTCGAATTTTTAAGAAATATTACCAACTGTTAATTGCGTGAGTACGCAGTGACCCACAGCTGCTGCAAGACCAGGGTGTATGCCCGTAGGTGATTTAACAGAACGCATGCAACATCAAAAATGAAGTTTTACTCATTTTTTAGATACAATTAATATCTGAAATAATTAAAATATTATGGATAATCATAACCATGAACAAATGCAGTGCGGTATCTAAGCGTCATCTACTTCTCTGCACGTACGAGACGAGCTGCAAGTAACAAAAATACAATGAATTAAGGTTTAGATGGAATAACCACAGCATAATTGTCTGAAACATGAATGAAAGGGATGTGAGTCATCCTTTGTAAGAATAGTCTAACTAATCTTCCTTGATACTTGATCCTTCCCTCACGGTTGGTGACCGAACACCGCTCGCCACACGCCCTTGCGGCAGCTTGCGGGGTATTCTGTAGATGTAGATGATGCTCGATTACGTAGACCTATTTTACATTTTTTAATATTGTTATACATTTTCCCCTCTTTAATACAACAGCAATCGGAATGGTGTCCAATTTTCGACCATCAAAAGGAAGGAAGAAGTCCAATTACAGAATAGTCCAATTTAAAACTTTTTTTAGCGATGGGGCAGCCACCGCAAAGTAACTCAATTAAATAAGCACTATGAAAACCATCTCGTCTAATGTTGAAGACCTGTTCACACTTAAAACACGATCAGCCATAAAAGAGGACACAGACTCAAACTAATAGTATGGAAACGTGCTACTGGGACCGACCGATTAAGTCCTTGAGCACAGATAATATTCGGTCATATTGAAGGGAGGTTTTTTACCAGATTTTAATTCGAGAAATAGCAATTTTAATCTAATATTTTTTTATGGTGACAGTCAGAGAAGTATATTTTGAGGAAACGAAATCCGACAATCCAAATGTTACCATTAACAAAATGTCAAACAACGACCGCAGGCGTGTGCTTGGTTTGGAATTCGGACACCAATCTGTGCGGAACCCTGCACGTCGCGATAGATGGATGGCCCCTTCAGAATTTTTACGTAAATGGTATATCATACAAGAGTCTTCGAAGCTTCTGAAAGAGATTCTAAACACGGCATGTCACATTGAGTTTTGATGAAATATCTCACGATCGTCTTGATTCGTCGAACTTATAGTTGCCCAGATCGGATCGTTTATACGAATTTCGCTAAAACCTATTTGTTCCACAATAAATGCGATACGACACGCGAGATATTTAGGACGTTAGCTGATGGGACATCATCTCCGCCTGTATTCTAGATGCGTGGACATGGTCTGACGGTATTGATGTGTCATACCAAATATGACGGCAAATCCGATAATGTATGACTACTCAATTCGAGGACTGAGGACTAGATAAGATTAAAGGAAAGGAAAGAAGAGTGAAAAAACATTTGAAGAAGCAATAATCATATCGGAGAGATATTATGACACGATCACTCGTGTTGAAGGCAGCTGGGAAAGGGAAAATAATTGCGAACTACAGAGGAAGATCAATGATAAACTACACTACATAACTAGTAGGGAAAGAAAATAAGTAATAATAAAGGGAGATAAATAATAGCCAAGCGAGATAAGCAAAAGAGGAAGTGGAATAGAATAAATATTTAAACAGAAGAAGAAATTGATCACCTGATTGGAGAAGTGAGTAGAGAACTTCGTTAATACAATCCTGGGACTCATGTTCAATTCTTGCGATAGGGAAGACGAATGATAGGTAATGGAGAACAATTTTTGATAAACTTATGTCTTTAATCTTTAATGTTTCCCCTAAATAAAACAATCGACCAGGATTCAAATCTCAAAAGAGTATCCAAAACCAATTGATAATGTTCTGCATATTCAGAAGAAATTCGGTTCATACATATTTGGTAATACCAAAATAATACTTTGGTTAGTGTCATTACATAGATAATAAATGATGGATTAGAGAGTTGTCTAGTTTTACAGGAAAAGCATCGCATTTTAGTTATCATTCAATATAATTGAGCTTTTAGAGAATAAACTACTTCATGCCACTCAATTTCCGCAAATCAAATGGAAATGTTTGCAGAATATACTAGGATTGAGGTTTTGAAAGAAGAATAAAATAGACGCAAATACCCTAGACACATGTATAGTGAATATATGATCCACCTTCTACTATTGGCAGTTTTTCGAACCTTTCTTCGGGTAGGGTACTGAATTTCCCCAGGGGCACATTTCCCTTCTCTAGATATTACTGCACATGGGTATTCAGTGACACTCTGCCATATCTATGGTGACATTATGCCTCCTTCAAATACATGGGAAGTTGGCACACTGATGGCCTACGATATGCCACCGTGAAAATATTGTTACCTATTAATTCTCCGAAATATTCGATTAACCTCAAATTTTGTCGGAGATTATTTTTCTCCGTGGCACCTAAATCGCCAATGGCAACAAATTTCCTGGACGTGGTGTATGTGTACGTATATATGTGTTGAAATAAATGTGTGCATATTGCGTGTATATATATATATATATATATATATATATATATATATATATATATATATATATATATATATATATATATATATATATACATATATATGACCACGATAAATTGCCAATTTGGCCGACCAGCAATTACCTACCTCCTCGCCCCATAAAAACCCCATTTACTCCCCACCCCACCACCAACTTTCCCATAATCCCACACCCCTTTTTCGCCGAGGGCTGTCATCCTCCCGCAGGCCCCTCCCGGCCTCACCCCTCTCCTTCTGGGACGTCATTTCTTTCCGCCACCCCTCTTCCCCTCCGCACCCATCCCCGCAAGCGGCCTTTTTGTCCACTCCGACCACCCCTCCCCCCACGACCCCCCCTACCAAAGCACAGGAGGCGGATGGCCTAAACAGGGCTACCCTTCTCTGTCTGTCTCGATATCTGGATCTGATGGGCCGTGGAAATGAGGAGGGGGGTGGCCAACGCCAACGTCGGCAGGGCTAGCGAGAGAGGGAGGGAAGAGTGATTGTCTCTTGCGTGAAAAGAAACGTTTCGCGCTAAGTGATATCCTCGAGAGAGACAGAAGGAGAGAAAAATGCTGTGAATACAGCGGCGCTAGCACGCGTGCCTCGCCATTTCGCTCCCTAATGGAAACCACGGGTGAAATTTCTCAGTGTGTATTAGATCGTACAAGAGCATGAACTATTAAACGCTAGGGTGCAATATAACCCTTCCTCGTGTGGAGAGTGTATAGAAAATATGCTATGGGATTGGATTTAAAAGACCGCTTTTACTTTTACATGTATTGCTTCGTTTGAAATAAGCCGCGGGCACCACAATAGTTAAGTGAAATGCATGACTGTATATTTACGTGCTTGTATTTTTAGAAACATTTTCGATCTGCAAGAACGTTGCAATAGTCGCATAAATGACATATTTTTCTTTAGAACTCTCCGCCAAAACTTAAGTATTCATTCGAATCGAATACGTTGAATCTGTAGGCTTACAAGAAATTTAATTTTAATTTATTCACTTGTGCTGGTATGCCATATTTTCCAGTTTCGAATTGTTTTAGGGTACATGTGAATTTTTAAAGATTCGCGTATTTTTTGTCCTATCTCAAAAAGATGAATTTCAAAGTTTTAACCGAATTTTCGCAGTCGTTCTCAGGAGTGTGCGACACTGCAATCCTCCGGATTGAAACTCTTTTGAAATTATAATTTTAATCATTGGCATTCATTTCAAGTTTCTCTTTTAGGTTTACCAATAGATGCTGTAACTGTATCGCTTTTAGTCTCTTTAATAGCTTTCACCAGGGGTAAAGGGTAAATTTTTATCCGCTCTAGAAACTAAGCGACTACTTGAGGCATCGTAACACCACTGCACAGTCGCCTATGTTTTTAAATGTTAATTAATTATCCAAACATTTGGTCAAGTATTTGATTCCAAAAAAAATCCGAAAATTAATATATATTGCTTGGAGGTACTCTCGTAAAAGGGTTAGCTGTAAAATAGTGTCCAATATGTCCTTTCATTCTAGACGGCAGCCTTTTCGTACAATGATCGTCCTTTTTTTTATTCCGCCCCCAAAAAGAAAAGGAACACGAGGACAAATTTCCCGCAAATGATTCGTGAGAGGAAGGTGAAGGACGCAGAATCTCCGCGGTACTTGTACGCACTTTCGAGAGCCTCCTGTCCTTTTCATTCCATCCACCCCTCTGCCCCGCCCCCATCCCGCCCTCCCAACCCCCCCTCACCCCTGTCCCCAACGCGCCTGTCTCTCTCACTCTTCCCCATTTTATAGTACACATTTTCAACGTCGACGGCGCCGCACCTGCCGCGTTTATTCATCTTCCCTGGACAGGCCATTTTCACCCACTCCCTTCTCCCCCGTCCCCTACCCGACTTCCCACCCACTTATCTCAATCCCCGCACTCTCCTTGATTCCCTTAAACCCCTACTCCCGCTCTTTCCATTCCTAGTCTCCCTCCCTCTCCTCTCCTGCCCCATCTGAAAACCCGCGAGCATCCCGAACACTTCCCTCTCCGTCAATGCCAGCGCCGCCCCGCCCCCACCCCTTATCATCTTCCCCACGACCACCCTTGCCCCTCAGCAACTTTGTCCCACGGATTGGTTTGTTGGTTCTAATGGGCAACGTATTTCGAAGCTGCTCCCACGGACGTCACCGTTTGAAGCTAGTATCTCCACCTGGGTTTAGAACACGGTTAAAAATATTTGTAAAAACCATGTCATTTTGGATAAATTTTACCGTGAAATTTTATTTTAAACGAGGAAATGCGTATCCAGTGAACGTTACTTAACTGTCTTTGTGGGAAATCGACTTTTTGGGAGAAATTTCAATTAGAAGTGCTTATACACAGCGATTATTGTGTAGAGTACTACGACTGGAAAGGAATTCAACATTTTCCAAACTTAGGTAATGTGCGTTATCACTTCACAATTTCAGTCATATTCTGGTTCCAACATGGCACGATTAATTACTTTATATTCTTATTTAAATTTAACTTCAATTATTCCCAAGTACATATATAAGTTTATGAGTAAATTATCTGCTTAACTCTAAGTGTGTCTAAACCTGATAATGCTAAAAATTCAGCACCACTCCCTCGAAGGAGTCGATTTAGCCTCATGTTTGTCTCTTGAAATGAGATTTCTTAAAATTATTATAATGAAAGTACTCATTTTAAGAAGTTTCGAATGGGAACTTAGACAACCACCGCTACGCCCTCTAGCAAGAGAACCTGAAACTGCATTACAAGAAACCCATCTTTAATTCCGCATGCTTTCTGCTTCCCTTAATTCCGCCGAGTATGCTTAACAGACATATTTCTTATATATTCACTCTACTTTTAATTGTCCCGGTGATTCTCTTTACTAATCAGAGTATGCTAAAGATATGAATAGCAACCAATAAATTACCTATGACACGTGTTGCAAATCAACATCCCATGAATATATATAAAATGAAGGAGATAATCAGTACAGACTTTTGCATTAATTTAACCAAATGATTGATAATATACCCATCGGCAGTTGGGTCAAAATTATATCATAACCTATAAGGCTTCTGTTTTCATTTCATTCACATACCAAATTACGTGTGAAATTGATAGCTGCAAAACGCAAAAGAGACTCATACACGTATTATTCTCTTTCAGCGTGAGTGGGATTAGCGATTGTGATTCGGAGAGAAGGATGAAGATACTTTAATTTAAATTTTGTGCATAAGGTAATTTTGGTCGTCAACTTAATTATATACCAAAATTTCTTATAAAGAGACTTTCCTCAAGGGGAGGATATCATCGAAGTTCTACAGTAATGCATGAATCTACACTTTTTTTTAAAATGAAAATTACGACTATGTCTCAAAAATCTGAGGTATATCACTACGTCCCACAAATCAGGGCTTCAACCTACAACCCAATTCAGGTTACAAACGTAATTCCTCATTTTCCACTCTACCAAATCTTCTTGTGAACCACATTGATCTTTTATTGCGGTTCCTGCCATTAAAGCTTAATTTATTCCTTTTCAGGATAAACATATATATATATATATATATATATAAATATATATATATATATAAATATATATATATATATATATATATATATATATATATATACACACACACACACACACAAACACACACACACACACACACGCACTCAAATATGAAATACTCTCCCATTAAGGCCTATAATAATCATTCATTTAATATTTGGCATCAGATAAATGGTAAACGTGAAACTCAGGAATGCTTCAGGGTTTGAAGGAAGCCCTTGTGTTAACATTGGGAGGCACAGTACAGTATACACCCACGCAGCGATGATTTCACAGATTTAAAATTTACTTGAGAAGAATCTCAGGGGTTTCCTATTGAGGCAGTCGTAATAAATGTAATAATGTTAACATTCAAAAGTATTAATGCTTGTTAAGCTACCATTTAATATAGGTTTAATAAAATTAAAATGTCTACATTTCTATGGCTCGTCTAACAAGGCCGAATCTGACACCACAAGCTATAATAAACAGTTCTCAAAACTATCCTTTCATTACCCGTACCTCGCTTGTATAACGTCCTCTCCACTATCTGTCTTGAATAATAAAAATTCATTAATAAAATGTATGTTATAATCAATTAAAAGGTGTAGAATTAAAAAATAATTTACTCAAACATACATATACACGATTGCCAAATTTTAAACTGTCGTAAACTTCCGCCTCCTGAATATGGCCACCGTACATATCGCTTCGTCTCCTGTTCCATACACGATTAAGCCATGGGCCAAAAATCCTTCCTTCCACCCTTTTCATCCAACCTTTCCTGACTCCTAGCACACTCAGCCTTTCCCACTCTTCTCGTTCCCACCCAAACCGATACCCGCACCCCCCCTCCCGCTCAGTATACTCCTCATTCCACCCCACACCCTTCGGCCACTTAATCGACCAAACGAAAGCTCTGGATATATCCCTTCCAGTTGCATTACATCTGCTGTCCCGCATACCCGAAAGCGCTAATGGAAAATGTGTGGCGGCTCCGGCGGCGGTGGTGGTGGTTTTTTGGTTAATTTATTGCTTCCTTTCCGCGGAACGTAATTACAGAGATGGCCTGCGGAACCTCCGCGAGATTGTCACCGAATGTCTGCCTGCTTTCGCCCTTCGTTCATTCGGGAAGTGCTGCCCCGTTAATGAGAATTCTTGAGCGCACCGTTTTGTCTCCGTGCGCTCCTTCCCTTCATTTCCCATACAAATTTTTCGAGCCAAGCATAGGATGCGTTTTAAATGAAAACTTCGTAAGTAAAATTAAACTGCGCCATTTGTTCTAGGATGAAGTTGGACGTGAGGGTTCAACTCTGTTTAAATATATACCTATACGATACCCTATCCCATTTTCATTTTCGCGAGTGACTCCTGATTGGACTGTACATAAAGTTAAAATATTCTTATTAGTCTTGTTCCGACTGAATTTTGAATACATCGGTATTTAAATATCCATCTAAACAAAATTCTACCGATTTATTTTCGACCTATGAGGTTTCCTTCCACTCAGTTCGAAATACAGCGGATTCACTGTTCACAAACAACAGCAAAGATATACGAGTCGTTCAGACAAATGAGTGCGGTTTTTTTAGGGCAATACATTTTTCTGGAACTCGGGAACAAGATCATTTTCAGCGTCATAAATTAGCGGGTAAGAAACAATGTACAGGACAGAGAGGGAAGGCTTGAAATTTGGCCCCCAGGTTGGTACAGGCAGGCAGTCACTCTTTCGAACTTTAATGCAAGAGATTGGATATGAAAACGATTTCTCCAATGGTGTTTACGTTAATTTTTAAAAAAATATTAATTGTACCATATAAATTATTGAAATAATATTTGTTTAGTAATGAGCAACTTAATGCAAAATGAAATAGTGAGTATTGCTTGTTACTGTATTTACCATTCATATAATTTAGCCAGTAACATATTTGGACTACTTCAGATGAATTGATCGAACTGCCCAACAGCTCACCACAAAACACGCTTGATCAAGGAAAGCCTCCCATCATTTTTTGCCTCCCTTAAACATACGTGCACATTTTTCTTTTTGTATATTTTTCGTTCGCCATTTTTTATGCTTTCTTCCCTTTATATTAATTGAGTAAGGTAACAGCGAACATTTTAATCCATGAAATGCTTTCTTAACTATGAAAACGAGATAGCCGAGACCGTTAACTTGATTGGCACTAGGTTTGTCAAGGGGAGGAGATCAAACAAAGTTACAAGTAAGGAGAAAGATAGGGCACACACACTAGGTTACTTGGGTGTGTTTAAGAAACAGTGACCCGCGTGTACCTGAATCGCACACTAAAAAGGCAAAATTAATAAAAAATAAAACAAACTTAAAACCACTCGATCACTAGGGTGTGTTGCGGAAAAACAGTGACTCTCGTGAATCGCATTCACACACACACTTTCACAGGGTTTGCAAGGATATCTCCTATGTCAGGGACCCGTTGTTATTACACAGGAATAAAAACAATAAAAATTAAAAAAAGGCCCAAGTTCTCGTTCGCAATCACTCGGGTGTGTGAGATCATTGTAAATCGCAATGAATCACTCGTTCGGGGTTTACAAGGAGTCCCCCTATGCCAGTGATCCGTCAATTTCACAGATGAATGCAAAATTATATAACGAATGTAAAGGAACAGAAAGGACTTAAGTTAAACACACACAAATCACCCGGGTGTTTTAGACATTTGTGAATCGCACGCACTCACTCGTTCTGGGTTTCCAAGGATGCCTTCTATGCAAGAGATCCGTCCAACACACAGAAAAACCAACGAAACAGAAAGGAATTACGTAAACACGCAACCACTCTATCACTCGGGTGTATTAGTGAAAGATTAGTGGTGCCTTTCTCTTTTATTTCATTCCACTTGTCGAATCTATCAATATAATGCGGTGCCAAAATAATTCCCCTGCTGTTGCAAGAAAACTAAGGTATCCTGTGCCTTTCTGATAGTCTAAGTCTGGCCTGCTCTCTTCGTGGATCAAGAGGCTGTCAATCTAATTTCTCCAGCATACCCGTCGTCACCTCACCCTCTTCTCCGGTAGTACTTTTGATCAACAAAATCACCATCTAGAACTGAATCCTTTCCCAACTTTTCCCTCCTTTCCCATTACAACCATGAGATAGTAAATATCCCGAAAAAAACTGACCAACAAATGTCCTTGACACGTCTATTTGCGGGAATACGGTAAAGCATCTTTTTTTTCCTTGTCCATGCAAATACGGATAGTGCAAGGCACTTCCCTTCTTCGGGGAAGTTCCTTGGCCCCTTCCCCTACAACATCCCCTCCCACCTTTCTCACCGCCGCTTCCACTTCCCTGTTAAGGTACATGGCCACGGATGGACCCATCGTAACTCCGCAACACAAGTACCCACTCAGCCCCTCCCTCACTTTCACACAAATCCCGCACCAAACAAGGGGACACTCACAATCCGTCCTCACTTGCCTTTCCCGTCTGTTTCTCGCGTCTGACTCCACTTTTCAGCCTACAGTACCTAAGTCCTCCATCGACTACTTCTACCGTCCTATTTTCTTTTACCTTAGCCGACTCTTTTTTCGTTTACGTCCTAAAAAATTTCTATTCCACCCACCTTTCCATAAATCCACCCAATCTTTTTCTTTTTTACGTCAACGAACTAAAAATTGGTGCCAACGGGACATTTTGCCTCGTGAGCGATATTTTCTCGGTTACGTCAAAATTATGAGTATTTCACGTTAAGTTTATGCGTATGACAACTGCAAAGAGTCTATAAAAAATCATAAAAGTCATAAATTAAATTCGTGGACCCTACTTGAGATTTACTTTACTCCTAATTTGAAAGTAGCGCAGGCAGAAGTATTCTCAACGGTGGACGATTTTCCATAAGAGGTTGTCAATCATCAATATCCTGTGTTTTCATGATTAGCACCTGAAATCACAATGATGCTGAAAAATCTTGGCAAGGGGAACACCTAAGAATTAATCAATTTTACCAAATATTGGCAATTACTCGCTTCTTTCAGAAAGACTTTTCTGTGGCCGTCGTGTGGGGAAATATTTCTTAAGGAAGAAAAAGGGCGTATTCCATTCGGGCAGAGCGTAGGAAGCACCCACCTTGACCCTCCCTGCCTAACTAACCCATGGAACCCCGCCGGTTGACCGATTTACTGCCAAATGTTTGCCATCACGTATATCTATGCGAGTGATGGTGATATTTCAAATGTCCCTTCCTTTTTTCTTCTCAAAGAATGAAAACAATGTCTTATAATGATGATTACAAACGGCTGATCAACGCTTGAAGCCTGATTCAGTTGAAACTGAATAAAAACGCAATTACTGTGGATTCGGAGCACTTTTATTGGCGATGGAATGCTGAAGAAGGCATAAAATTTCGCGGAAGAGGTAAGGGGACGGAAAAATTAGACATATTACGCAAGACGAAAGAACACAGGAAGAAGAGTTTATTGTACTGTAAATTGTCAGAATGTGCCTTGTTAGGCGGTGATTAAAAATTTGGAAATGGCTATTCCGTGTGTCCATTCAAGCCAACCTTAAAAGATAGACTGCCATTA
Source organism: Hetaerina americana (assembly GCF_022747635.1). Classification (NCBI taxonomy): domain Eukaryota; kingdom Metazoa; phylum Arthropoda; class Insecta; order Odonata; family Calopterygidae; genus Hetaerina; species Hetaerina americana. Next base: position 46,359,297 of record NW_027287427.1, on the reverse strand, counting down.
ATTATAATGGCTTTGCAGTACCTTATTACAGCAACCTAAAGCTATCTTACATTTATTTGGCCTCACTGCAGAAACGTTAATAATATTATAATAAAAAGTTAGCGTAGGAATACTGTAAACACGTGTATCGAAAAAAGATATTAACTTTGCTGCTGCAAAATAACTCAAATTTGTAATGAAAATTTGTGCCATTCCGTTAAATTTCTGTTTCAAAACACAATCCATAAGATTCCATGAATAGAACCATTAAAAAACTGACTTCAGAAAGCCAGTTATTTTGATTACATAAAATTTCTCATTTCAAAAACAACATTTTGACCAAAACTTTTATTTTTAATACAGCAAAAATGAGACATGATAAGCTCCAGTTTCGTCAAAATAAATTCTATTTTAGTTAAATCCCAGGAATTCTGCGAGAGCTGGTAATTTAAAAAAAAAATGTGTATCCTCACGTAATAACCTAATATGAAATTATTACCATTATTAATGGACATGAATGTTAAAATTAATACCTTGTTTTGAGATAGCACCAGTACAAATTCATTACTGGACCATGCAGTTTTTCCTACAGTAATGAGCGTACTTTATAATTGGAAAATTTATTGAGGACGAATGCCGAAATGAAATGCTTATTTTTGCTTCGCGTAATCGCTATAATTTAATGACAGCAAAATATAGCGAAATAACGCCATTGAAAACTTCAAACATCGTACAAAAATGGAGGATTTACGAACGGCATTAAATTAACTCAATTAGTCTATTTCATTGGATTTAGCATACAACCAACAATAAGTAACCTAATTTGGAATTTGCACCGGGAGCTTGCAAAACGCGCTTGGGAATCAATTTAGGTATGTACAGATGAAATAGAAATATAAGTATAAAATACTGCATACATTTATTTTATATAAATGTCGATGAATAGCTGAATCCGACATCCTCAGTATTACTAGGATAATTTGTATGAAATACTTATGGGTTTTAATTTTACGTCGAGTCGTAAATTTCGATGAGATAATACAGAAACAAACACACACAGAGGATTCCTAAGTTTTTCAATCTTGAATTAGGTCTAAAGTAACCATGCGATTAAGTATGTTTCGTAGACTGTCATCATTCATTATTCGAAACATTAACTTAATCTTAGTATGAAGGGTATATAACAAAAGGAAACTCTTTAATAAAGAAGAATTGCGGTCAATATTTTCGCCTGTTATGAAATTAAAAACTTTAATGAGAATAAATGTATGCAGAAATACGAGGAACTGGTAGTTGATATCCTAAAACAAGTTTTTCCAGCTGTAGCAACTCAAAACATTAGAACGCAATGTGTTTAGCTTCCTTTTACACTCTAAGTAGCAAATGGTACAGGAAAATTATTCTAGTTTTCCACAAAATATCAACTTTCTCAGAAAAACCTCGTGATGTAAAAGACTTACTGTAATACTTAAATATTCAAACGAACTCTTACTCCTTTGGGAAAGATATAGTACGTAATACAATCTCAACTTTACCAGCATCAGCAATCCATGCTCTAAAATCGCCTCGAGCATGCACATGAAGTCAATTTAAATTTTTCGCATTTCACAAAAGCATTGCCTTTGGCTAAAGTTTTTTTTATCGGGATGTTAAGGCAATCGTAAATGCACATTTGTTTAAACACGGAGCCCAAAATACTTTCTGATGGTGGAAAACGACGGAGAATGTATCTCGCCCACATCAACACTAACACAACGCACATTACACGAACATGTAAGCTACACACAAACAAACATTTCCCTCCCAAAAATAACACTCACTCTGTCTCCGACCATCTCGCACCTCTCACTTCCATCTCGCCCTTACCCCCACACCACTCACCCTCCCCTCACCCCACATCTCCGACTCCTCCTTCCCTTTCTTCCACAAAGTCCTCCTCTCTCTCTCCCTTCCTCGCTACTTCCAACGCTAAGGCTGTCGATTCCAATCCGGGAATTCTCTTGTCTGAAAGCCTTAGCTCCATCACCACCTCTTTGCCCCACCACACTCAACTCTCCCATCCTCCCACCCCTCCCCCCCTCTTTCCTTCTCGCTCCATCCTGATAACGCGCCCTCCACCCATTCTCCTCCTCTCCCTCCCCCGCCCTTCCTCCACATCCACCTCCCATTCCTACACCTTCTCCCACTCCGCCTCCTTTCCTTCCCCTACTTCTCCCTTCCACCTCGCAGCGCGTCACCACACACACACACACACTCACTCACAAACCCTCCCCGGCCCACCAGCCATCCACTTCTTCCTTAAAAGTGATTGCTGTGAGTGCCCTATTGTAATCATCCATACAAGACAATCCCATTATAACGGACCCGCCTACTCCTCCCTTCCTTCCCTTCCCCACACCAGCCTCCCCTCTCACCATCCGCCCTCCTCTTCCTCCTCCCCCTACCTTCCTTTCTCTAACCCCCTCCTCCTCCTCCTCCACCACCCTTTTTAGCCATCCCCACCGCCTCCCCCCCCCACACTCCTCCTCCACTCCGCACTCCCTCTTAATATCTCTTTCACTCTGTCTCTCGCGAGAGTTTCCACTACCCACTTTCCACCCCCTGCCGCCCTCGCTTCCCTCCTCCCACTTCCTCTCCCATCCCAAATTTCCTGAGAGAGCATTAGCCGGGGAAGACACTTTGCCGCGATGCTTTATATTTATTTCTTTATTTATTTTTCTTTCCCCTTTATACCTTTTTTATCCCCCCTCCCCGCCAGCCCTCCTCCTCCCCCCTCCTCGGTCTCCTCTCCTCCCATTTTCCTCCATCCACTTTTAAGTCCACGTCTCTTACTCTCTTTGCGTGTCATTCTTTTCTTTTTTTAAGGCTTTCTCCCGCCGATTCCTTCGCACCCCCCTCCCTTCCCTCACTCTCTCTCTCTCGCCCTATCCTTCCTCCCAATCGTCCTCTATTTTTCTCGGTAGCTTCTTTCATCGTCGCTAACGCCCCTAATCTTGACACCAATCCTTTATTAGGATTGTGCGTGAAGGTAAAGGATACGCCGAATTTTCTCTTAAAAGCGTAAGGGCAATTTTTTTTCGAGACTACAGCACTAAAATTCCCATGTGCTATCATTGCCATTGTGGGTATGAGCAGATGAATAAGCACACACTCGTATATATACATTTTTGTTTTACTAATTAACTTATATATAACCATAAACACAGTAATCAACCCGAAGGTCGGTTTAGTAGGTGATGGTAGAGATCACCCAGTACTAAGCCCTATACGGCGGGTGAAATTCACACATCAGGGTAGGGGGGCCAGTTCCTTTCCCTGTGCCGGTTATGGTTTGCCAGGAAGACCTGGTACCCGAAAAATCACTTTAGCTGGGGTAAGCTGCAGGTGCCCAGAGTGCCTTGCCCGGGAATCGAACCCGGGACCCTCCGGTCAACAGTCCAACGCTCTACCCGCTGGACTACCGCGACCCATATATATAGTACATATATATATATACATATATATATATATATATATATATATATATATATATATATATATATATATACTATACTATTATATATACATACTTACATACATATATACATTAATTAAATAATGCATATGCATGCAAATATGTACATCACAGAATTCTCTCAGAAGGAATTTATTGGAGTATTAGGTGAATCTGGCAGTAATTTCATTCATATTAATTAGAATTATTATACATGTAAATGAACGTACCTACGGTCTTGAAGCAGTGGAAACGTGATAGCCAAGACCGTAAACTTGATTGGCACAAGGTTGAAAAGGGGGGTGTGGGGGGAAACAAAGTTACAAATAAGAGGTGGTACAGGGAACACACACACTAGGTCACTTGGGTGTGTTTAAGAAACAGTGACCCGCGTACAATCACAGCTGTGGCTGTAAGTTTGTTTTAATTTTTTTTAATTTGTTTTGACTCTTTGGTGTGTGATTCAGGTTTACGCGAGTCACTGTTTCTTAAACACACCCAAGTGACCTAGCGTGTGTTCCCTGTCCAACCCCTTACTTGTAACTTTATTTTTTCCCCACCCCCGTTTTCAACCTTGTACCAATCAAGTTTACGGTCTCGGCTATCCCGTTTTCAGCAATATTATAATTTGAAATTCACCGCTTTTATTTTTCGTTAGCTGATTATTTCCCCAGAAAACTAAACGAACGATTTTGGCCATTCATTTTTGGAACTTCTTCATACAGAAGAGAAATAAGAGGACGATTATTTTCACCATGAAATTACATTTCTCGACAAATGTCGACAAAAATCAACTGATGAATTATTCGGTTGCAGCATAGGTCGAGGAGGCGGAAAAAAATTTCGCGTCTTCTTAACATTCTTTGATATTCCTCCAACATCATCGATTGTAAATCTTCTCTTTAAAAAAACAAAAATATTTTAACAACTGATAACAGACGGCACATAGTAATTCATCAGCAATTCGAGGATATATATACGCATTAATTAAACGGTCACGAAATGGAACACCCGCGAAATCCAGAAATATTTCAGGGCTCATTGATGAGTAATGGGAAGAAATTTGGCCAGAAAGCGCTGGAAATGTTTAAAAATTATCAAGTGCCACGCGTCGAGGACGTGGAGTTAAGAAGTCGGATTCCCCAGGAACAAATTTCGTAGCACGAAGGACGGGACGTGGGGATTCGTTCAGTCGCCCTTTCCACCTTTGCCTCAAGCCGCCTCATCTTTCTTCCACTCTCGGTGCGACCACCAATCCGCCCCATACCTACCATACCCACACTTCCCCACTTCCCTCTAAGCCTACTGCCATCCCTAGATGACCCATTCAACCTCCTCCTACCAACACCGCCCTTTCCCTTATTTTTTCCTTTTACCACCTACCTAATCTCTTTTACCGCTCAACACCTTTATCCAGATATCCTCTTTGCGGACGTCTTCCGACCCCCTCCCCCGCTCTTCCCAATCCGCTTCCCCTCCACCCGATGTCCTCCCCTCCCCCACGGCTTGCTCACGTGCTCTTGCCCCTCGTAAACCTCGATTACCAAATAAATAAAACGGGAGAAATACTAAAGAGCCCGTCGCCGTTATCTCTTGGAGCACTGTGCACTTCCTTCGTTTGCATACCGTAGTGTTTTGTGTGCTCTCCGGCCGCCTCGATGGGGCGACGGACTCTCGTATTATTTTTAGCGCGGAGGGGTGGGACGGCGTGTCGAGGGAGGGAGGAAATTTCATCGGCCGTGGCCATTAACAGGAGATTCACTTCTCGCAATCTGATCGCTTGAAACGCTTGCCGCGAGAGCAATTGTGTCCCGCTAATACGGTTTTGATGTTGACTCTGGATTCCTGAGATCTGAGCGTGATCGGATCGACATGCGAAACAGCGTGACGCGACCTCACTGGTGTGTGCTCGGCGATGAAGTTAACTCGTTCGCGTTTTCATCGAGGAACCCAAGACCCGAACGAATTCCATCGTGTTCGTCAATTCCCCATTAAGTGCCCCTTAAGATTACGGTGTGACGTTAAGCGCCGCCAAATTAGACTGCCTTAAGGGCAATATAAAGCCAAGAGGAATGGGTACTTCAATATGAAAATGTATTTTAACGCCTTAAAAATACTGAAGGGATCCTTAATTGTGTGCAGTCAATAGAAAATTGTAATGGGCTCACGTAAATATTCATGCTCATACGGGAGAAACACTACAACCAAAAAGGCCGAGAACAGTGCTTCTCGCACTCGCTGTAGTGGACAAACAATATTTTTTTCCTGGAGTACTGGTAGTAGGTACCAATTTAATCGGTGCTGCAAAAATTTAATTTATAAAAGGTATAATTTAACTTTGAAACATTAAGCAGAATAGGTATTATATTCAGAGACATTAATGAAAAAAGTAAAATTTCTTTGAACGTGTACTTACTCCTTATTAGCGCCCTTGAAGAAACAATAGATGTAGTATAGGAAGTACTGGATTAGAACAAACCACTAAGGCTCCCTCTGTCGTGATTCATGGGAGTACCGCAACTAAACTGAAAACTATACATAATTTACGTACTATTCCTCCGTGAATTATATTGTTTTTATGAAAAATTAGCAAGTAAAAATAAATCAATATTACCTCGCGCACTCATAAATTAAAACTACGCATATACTCGTTTAATACCAAAACCTTTCATTTGAGAGAGACCTTCTTTTCCCCCAGTAGAGGAAACCTCTTCTACTGGCGTATTCGAGATTAGAACTTACAAAAAATGGACGTAAAAACACACAACTGGCAGTTTTTTTAATAGACGGTCTAAAATTGAAAGTTTTCAGCAAAAATATTAAGGATATTTTACGTGAATAGTATGTACAAAAAGATTCATACATACATATTTGCAGAAGCGTTCAAATATCCTTTGTGAACTCACTTCGTCATCCGTATGGTGAAGTTACTTGGTCATCCATATAATTTACAATGAAACATGAATGCGCAGTGAAAACTAAAATTTTGATATTGGTGCAACAAATGTAACTTAATAGCATTAGTTTTATTTTCCATTGATGTGGATAAAATAAAAAAATGCATCGAGTATTTTCAACACATCCTAACCTCATCAGTTGACGTTCTCCTTCGAGTACCACGGGACCAAAAAAATATCTCCCGTTCAATCCTTACCTTTCATCACAAATCCAACAATGGAACATTTGAGACCGGTCAATGAGCTGCGCGATATATTTCCCATTTTTGGACTCTCGGAACTTTTACCCTGTCACTGCCACTTAAAACTACTCTCGTAACCCCCCCATTCCCCACAATACCTCAAATCCAATTTCACCCCTCCCACATGCCACCCAGTGGTAAAGACCACCCCTTTAACCCATCAAATCTCCCATTCATCCCTTACTTTCAAGTAAGTAGTCACTCTTTCTCTATCTCTCACCTACTCTCATCCCCCCGGTACCCCCAGTTAATAGCATTACCCTCGTCCCATATCAATTCTCTTCGCAGGAGACTGTGCTCTGGATTTTAGGTGGATTGGTACTCCTCATCTGAGGGAATATCTCACCACATCTCACCAATCCTGAAATAAAAGCCACCATTTTCTTAGAATACTTGTTTTTCTTTAAGACTGTGAACACAACGTCCAGGATTCGCGAGGAATTCCATCTTCGGAACTTGGTTTAGCCTCCAAGTCCTTTCACTCTTTCCTGATTGCTTCTCTAGTCTAGAAAAAAATCCATCCTATTCCACTATCATAACATTTGCCGCATCTATACCATGCACATTGCCATCATCTAAATCGTAATCATATGAACTTTCTATTCGTTGAAACTTCACATAATATTCATCGAACTTGGGAAAATGTTTGATGATAGATTAGAGATCATGAGTCCAATAAATTAACTAGTAAGCATTTTTCGTTATTAAGGCGATAAACGTATCATTCAAAGTATTCTACCTATTCTTAGTTAGGTTTTAAGGACGGTCCTAATTTACTTCCAATTACTGTTAGAACTTCCTCACTCCTTTCTCTATACCATTCCTGTTACCGTTTCTTCGTAACTTCTACTCTCCTTCATACAGTCTAAACTGCCTACTATCTTCTTCCTACTACCCCGCTTGTCCAACGTTCTCCCCTCTATCACAGTCTTCCATATACCACTCACTACCTTTCAATACTCATCCACTTTCTCTGCTAGTAACTGTCTCTCTTCACCCAACCAAATTAAAACCTCGATGTTTGTCTTCCTGTCTTCCAATCAATTCACCAATCTCCGCCACCCCACACCTCAAAAACCTCAAATCGATAGTCTTCCTTTGGCCTCAAAGGTGAGGTTTCACATCCATTAAGTGTTTAATAAGACTTAACTTATATTTCATTCGCATTTTTAATCAGTATTCCGATCATCAATTCAATATTAGTTCGATCAGCAATTCGATATTTGCAGTTAAAACTCCGATAGGGAACGGGAAAATATGTATAATCGCCCAAGTGGGAGGATTATTTCCGTAAATGATACGGAAAAAGAATGTATTGGAAATGTACGGAGGTGGATCTTTGACTACCACACATCTGTGCATCGGAAGGTTAAAGTCTATGCAGAGACAGGGGGATCTTCAGCCCCTCTATGTCTCTGCTTTTTCCGGAAAGCAGAAGGCATCAAAATGACTGCTCAGCCACGTGTACGTATGCATAAATTTACCTATTGGTGTCTTTTGGCCTCTAGTGTATAACACCTGAGTCGAGATTGAGGGAAAAACTGAAAAGGTAAGGAGAATTAATCCATGGATACGGCAAAAAAATCGCTTTTTTTATACTTTCATCTTTCGCTAGTAGCACCTTAACAAAAGTAATCGAGGCAAAGTAATTCCCCTTGTCAACTTAGATTATCCAGGAAAGAATAAGGTTCCAAGTATGTTTAAATCCCAAAAAGGAGGAACGTATTGCATAACGACTGACTAGATATTATATAGAATAACACTGAGCACTTTTTGGAAAAAATTTTTCCAAGCCTGGGGAACGATGAATATTATAATTGATTTTACAATCGTTTGCGTTTCCCTTTGGAGGTCCACTGACTCAATTCTTTCTGCCTAAAATATTTTTACAAATTTCCGAAAAACGTATAAAACTCATTCAAGCAATAGACCATAAAATTATCAGTTTAAAAATTTTAAACCCCTCTGTAATGGAATGGCCAATTGGAGTCGAAAAATTTCTCTACTATTGCTGGAATAGACAACAGCTTACTTTGATGTTTTTCGTGATAAAATTTCGGCAATCATTATTATCCTATATTTTTTAACCCTGCATAATAAATTTTCATTCAATCTATGAAATGCATATGCTTGAGCATACATTTGAATCCACATCTGGCTGTAACGATCGTAAAAATGAGATTTTTTTCTTCCGTTCGTTTCCCTTAATAATATAAAGTAATAAAACTACGCAATCAGGCGTTTACCAGGTATGTATAACGTTGGCAATTTGATGTTTTTCACCTTGTTCACACTTCAAAAGGTTTGCAAGGCGTAATTAAGTATTACTTTGTCCAGATATCCAATCCTGAATCCAAAGGTATCCGAGTCAATATTAACCCTTCCCGTAACGCCATGTCCCGAAACTCCTTATCCCTTCAAACTCTTCCCCCACAAGCCCTCTTCTTAAGCCCATAGCGCCTTCCTCGCGTCTTCTTGAAACCCTTCTCTTTACCCTCCCGGCCTTCCTTGTACTCCCCTAACCTTCATCCCTTCCGTGAAACGACACCACGCCCCAGCAACACGCCTCCTCACCCTAATCATCAAACTTCCCCTTACAAAAACTCTTTCCGCCAATACATATCTCTTCGCAGACCCCTTTTCCATTACCACAGAGCTTTATCCAATCTCCTACTCAGAGCCGCCTCAACGCCAACCCCCTTCCCGGTCCCACTTCGCTTTCGCTGTCGTATCAACCACCACTCCCTCTCGCCACCTCATCCCCATCCTCTCTCACCACCCCACCATCGACCTACCTTCAATCCCCACACTGTCCCCTCACAAAAAAATAAAACCATTCATCCTCCACACCTCGCAGCCCTCTTCACCATAAGGCATTCGAAAAACCCTTCCTCGCCTTCCTATACCCCTCCGACCCATTTACGTACCCTTTTGAGGGCTCTGCCCTTTCTTTTCCCTTTCCCCGCAGAGCCCCGTGTTTCGTGTCTCCTGGCTCGCAAACCATCAAAGACTCGTCATTCTCGTTTCGTTCGCGACTTGGATTCGATAGGTTCGAATTTCGCGTCGGTGATGATCGAACGGGAAAGAAAAACTGGAAATGGCTCTTCTAAACGTACGAGCATCGCAGAATCGAATCCCAAAACTCACCCGGTCGCTGCGCCGCGCCCTTACAAAATGGTCGCGGCGTGTTGAAAACCTAATCTTTGCCAGTAGGTGCTGATGAAGAAAGATCAGTCCAATATTATTTGGATTAGAATTTTATCGCTATTGAAACAACAACCAACAAAACCATGGAAGTAGTACCGACTGAATACTTTTTAGCAGATTTTTCTCGGAATCACATATACTCGGAACAAAATTTAGAATCCAATGAATAATATTATCTCTTCAACCCCATCCGATAGATACATAGTTATCTATGAACGTTATATCGCTCGAGGTTCCGAAACATTTACATTTTGGCAAATAATTCAGCATAATAACTGGTGGGTGGATATTCACCTAATAGTCAATCATTCTAAGCAACTCATCAGGTTCCATCATGCACGTAATACGAGGACAAAATTATTAAACTTATATTTAGGATTTTACTTTCTTGACGCTAACAATGCTTGCTAAATTTTTGCAATCAGCTGCTTTTTGTAACTGTAACTGCCGATATATGAATCAATACTAATATTCAAAAAATTATATATGTATATCTATGTATACATAAATATATTAAAACGTTGGTTAAGACATTTAAACACAGAAACACAAATAAAGGATCAGAATCATTATGATTATGACTCGTCGCGATGTCAAAACTACATATGTGTGTCCTTTCTTTGTGCTTCTGGGTTCAAATGTCTTGATCAATTTTTCTAATATTTGTGCGTCGCCGAGGAGCGTTCTGTTTCGAGTACATATATATATATATATATATATATATATATATATATATATATATATATATACTTATATACACACACATATATATATATACATATACGAGTATATACATACATATACATATATATACATATATATACATATATATATATACATATATATATATACATATATATATATACATATATATATATACATATATATATATACATATATATATACATATATATATACATATATATATATAAAATTAAGAACTGTTTTTAAATAAATAAATACAAAATTTATTTAGCTATTGCTTCACACATGGAGCGCGCATCAAGGTTTATTTTATCGCTAAGAGCGAGCATTTCTGTTGATTCCGCTCTCACGTTCGCCGAAAATATTTATCATTCTTTGAAAACACACCGACGCAATGAGTAAGGAAATACCTTGCGCTAAAAAATAGACGAAGACCCCAAATTATGGTCCATTCAACAATTCCCTTCGGAAAGTCAAGTATAACTTTAAAGTGACGGTGGGAGGAGAATGTATTGAAGATAATAAACAATACTTTAGAAAGGCATGGAACGGAATTCATGTTCCACTCGGGAGTAACGAGGACTAGGGGTTGAGTTATTGAAAGAAAGCAGATGCATAACTCTTCACCGATATCAAATGTTTCCTCTTTTGAAAGTGTACCAATATATGCCAAATCAATTTGCAAAAAAGCTTCAATATCCTTAAGCAGTCTGAGAGTATCTGACCAATTGCGTAATTTGGGTGTATTTTTAGGTGTTATTCTATGGAATTAAAATGGCTGCCGGGTAGAAAACACTTCAAGTGAGTTCTACATCCAATTAATGGGGCATTACGCCGCTTAGAGCCTTCATCGTCGACTTTCCTTAAGGGTTGGTTAATGACGATCTTAGATTCTTTCCCCTTTTTATCCTTAACTTAAAAATTTTATTTTACTAAAACATCATCCTATAAAATTCAACATTTTCTGACTTTGCGGAACTGCTATATGGCAGTAAAACAAAAGAGATTAGTTGTTATCCTGAAAGACGTCTTTTCTTTGCCGTTTTAGATTTCTGCTACACAGCAATTTGTAAGGTGGTCATCTCACACCTAATGGAACAAATGAACTCGGACGCCGTTACTATTAGTACCTATTAGGGGAGATGACCGGCTACTTTGGACCATTAGGGATAGGTAAGTCATTGCGGTGGAGTATAATATTATGGGAATAGGGGATGAAAGTTGGAGATAAACTTGATGCCGTCATTTGCTTACTCCTAAAGGAAAGCGCCAAGGGGTCAACGATTCAACGTTCCATCCGACGGGCGGCGTACCGCTTGAATTGTTCCCCACATAACACCCTAAGTAGTATTCGGGATACCACTGATTATTCTGCTATCACATGGGTTGGAACACTGTCCATCATGGTGGATGATACTAGCCAACAAGCGCTCCCACAAACAGCAACTCAGTTGGTAGAAATTAAGGATGAAACGACTTACACAATTCTTTATTCCGTGAGCACCCCTCTGAGTTTTATTTTAGAATCTTTTCTTTATGCTGGGTTCTATGTGAAATACCTCTACTGTGCGGTCCCAATGCCTAAAATCTGGCAAACGCGCCCATATCCCAACGACTCAACATGGCTTATGCTCCCGAATACCAGAGGGTGACAACCTTGCCTGGGGAGACTACCCTTCTCGACTCGCGCACCCTGATTTTTCCTTCCTGCAACCAACCCTCCGCCCTCCCTACCTCCATTTTCAACTTCCTTATTCCGCCCCTGTCCCCCCTCCCCAAACCTCCCTTTTTCTTCCCTTTATACAGTTCCACTCCGCACCCTCTCCTCCCCATCAAACACCCCGCTCGGAAAAAGCCTCCCCCCCGGCCACTCGCCCTCCTCTCCCCACCCATGTCCCAGGGTATCCACACCCCACCCCACCTGCCCCCTCTCCTCTGCCCTGCCTCCCCTACATCTCTCCCTCCCTTCCCCCGCTCCTCTTCCCCATCCTACAGCCTCCTAAGCGAAATGAAAATAAATCCTTTTGCTAATAGACTGGTACATGAATTCGCTATTATTTTCAAGGAAGAAAGATAGATATGGTAAACAGAATCTGAGAATGCACTCTCAGTGTGCTGCCGTCTCTCCGCGGGTAGGAAGTGGCCGGGGGAAGAAAAGGAGACTGTGAGGGAGAGAGAGAGATAGGTGGGCTAAGGAGGGCGGAGGAGCGACGGGCGGAGTGAGGGGACGAGAGGGGGAGTAAGTTTCGGAGGAAGAGGAAGCCTGGGGAGGGAGAAGTAGGGGGGAACGACTGTAGTGGGGGAGGGGTAAGAGAGAGAGAGAGAGTGGGAGGTGGGAGTCTCTCGCGGAGGAACGGAAGACGGGAAGGGGGAGAGATACGCGAGGGGAGAATCCTGTAAGAGGCTCTGAGGAATGGAGAGGGGAAAGGATGGAGGTTAGGGAAGGAGAGAGAAAAGGAAGGGGAGAGAGAGAGAAGAAGAGGGAGGTGGTGAGGAGGAAGACGAAATAAGAGTGATAGAGAGAGAGAGTGTGTGTAGGAACCAAGAGGCGCGCGCGGAGCTAAGGCATTTCGGGTAGGATGGAGGGGAGGGCTGCCGGTTCTGGGATGGGGAAGTGAGTGCTCCACAACGTAGCTTTCACACACACACACACACTCACACGTATACACATATACGCGCCCGCGCAAACACTCGAAGACCCACCGAACAAAAGGAAGAGAGATGTGGCATTCGGGCGGAGTTAAGAAATAAGGGAGACGACTGAATAAGGCGACGAAAAACCCTGAGAAATAAAAATAAAATGTGCCCAGAAAGTCCTTGGTAGACCACGTCTTCCACGTAGAAGTATTATAGTAAGGTGCTCTTCATCCGTGATCAACGACTTTGTTGTTCTTCGCCTTCAACCGCATACACTTTCATTCTCCGTTAATGCCCTTATACGCGGGATCAATTAAATTGGAAATTAACATTAAGGTATAGAATAAGGATAACCCGAAGAAACGTTTGAGATACAAATAATATCATTCTATATTTTGGGGCACATTCGGTACTTAAAAGAACATGGACCCTGAAAACCATCGCTACGTGGGGATTCAAAATTCATTATTCAACGTCAAAAATCAAGTTTTTCTACGTTTTTAGTTATCACACAAATATATATATACATAAATATATGTATATAAAATATTTCTACATATATATGTATAAAAATATACGTGTTGGTATATATATATATATATATATATATATATATGTGTGTGTGCGATATGTATATATATATATATATATATATATATATATATATATATATATATATATATATATATATATATATATATATATATATATATGTGTGTGTGCGATATGTATGAGTGTGTAAAATAATTCAAACAACGTAGATCATGATTACTATAGGTACATGCACTACGGTATCTAAGTGTGTTATATTTCTTATTGCAAAAGAGACCAGCTGTTAGTAAACAGGATAATTAATTTGGGTTGATAATTGAACTAAAATAGCATAAAATGAAAATTTCCGATTTAATGAGAACTAATTATGCGTTTGAAATTAACCTAAAATAGCATTCCAAAGGGAATATCTCGATGGATCTTTGGAAGCCAGGCACTCTTTCACTTCTTTGCCTTACTTTTTAATTCTGGAGAAATAATTGTAAACTACAAATTAATTAATTGAACATACATTATAATGATGAGTTTTTTAAGGAGATTAAAGAAGGTTCAAAGCCTCGGCTACGGCATGAAGACTGTGTTTAACTAGTAGTTAAGTTTTGAGAAATCAGACGAGCAAGCACGAAGTAGGCTGTTAATGTCTCCGTTGGTGCGATAGCACGTAGAGGCGCCGGACCTGGCAAAATCAAACATCTAGAGACTTAATTAATAAAAATATTTCTTTGCAGTTGTATTCAGCATTTAAACTATTTCAGAAATAATTGTGAGAAATTCTTTTCATTATCGTTCTAATGATTACCGTGCATTAATTGGCTCGCGTCATAAATAAATAAATAGAGACGAATATTATCAAAATGGAGGAATAAAACCTTCACCAAAATTAAGCTAATGATGAAATAACAAACTTAAATGCTTTAAAGCTAGTTAAAAAATGGCGACAGACTACTTTGCCAAATTAAAAACATCTCTATATGAAGAGCTAATAATTCTGATGAAATGCTGTGACATGAAAACTTGGAAGGGATGATTAACATTTTTACACTATATTCCGCTATGTTTAGCATAAACTTAGCTCCCATTCGCCATTAGTTCCGATGTAATATTACCAAGGGAAACACTTAGACCTACTTATGAAATAAAAAAACTTGAGACGAATAAAAATAAGATATCTGAAAGATTATATAATAAATAAGGATGAACTAACAACACTCCTATTGGCTTTGACCTGGAGCAGATAAAGAACTAAGGAGTTTCGAGAAAATTAAGTGTAGTAAGGCATAAAGAGAAAGATGAAATTATTCAGTTGTAAGGTGCCCGAGGAAAGGGAATTCTTAAGAAAGTCAATTAGAGAAAAAATATTGCAGATGAAGGGAAATAAACCTGGGGAGGGGAGGCAGGGTTCGGAAGTAAGAAAGGGTAAAAGGGTCGAAGAAAAGATATTTAAGGCCTAATAAAATATCCTACCCAATATTCATTTCTTTCGCGGAATTTTTTATCGTGCATTTTTTTTAAAAGCCCGTCACTGCAAATTCGATGCCGCAGTGGGCCTAAATCTCCCTTGATGAGCGCTTACTTACATCAGCTGGAATTTTACGTGGTCTTTTATGGAGACGCAAGCAAATAGCCTTTTCTGCTAATGAAAACACCTCCTCTCCAACCCCCTCCCTCATCGAGAGACTAAGCGGGTGAGCGCATGGACCATGGGCGAAATGAGAGGAGACCATTTCGCGTCACATGAGAAAAGAGCTGAGGGTCGTCCACGGAGCAAAAAAATAAAGCTGGCATGACCCGCCAAGAATTTTTCAGAATTACGAGAGACAACCGTCTCTGTCTGCTGAAGGAAATAAAGAGTTCAACTCAATTCCCGTAATTACGAAAGTGGTATGCATGGATGTGACTGCAAAGCCAGTCTATTTTTTTCCGAAATTCCAACCCTCCAGTTGCAACGATCCCTCGAATCCGTGATCAGTATTCAATCGCACTCATCGATCGTAACCATATCATTAAGTTAAATTCTTGATAAAAATGTCCAAATCACCGTGCTATATGGTCAAAATATATCCATGCATTTGTAGATCGTGCATAAAAAGCACTGTCATTAGCATTAACAAAATGAGAGACTACCGAAGCATATTTAACGTCAGTATTTCGATTTTTCTGACCCTGAAGGTCATCAGGATATCATTAGACTACCACTGCACGAAACGGCACATGGGTTTTTTTTTCTTTGGTGAATAGAAGAAACTCCACGATAAAAATACACGGTCATATTTACTTCGTCGTCGGTGATTTTTCATAACATTAAATGGCGAGGATAATGAAGGTGACCATTAACTTGATTAATGCAATCCCCTATGATGTACCTTACTAGATTCAGCGTACCGAACAGAGAAGATTCGCGAAAACATAAGCAGACGTGCGAAGACTTTAGGGCATAGGCAGGTAACGTTCCCTGTTCAGGTGATGGGTGTTCACACTTTATACTCGTGCATTGATCACAAGTAGTGAAGCCAGGCAATTTTGTTTTTCGAATATTTTTGCGGAAAAAACACCTTTTTCACCGGAAGAAAGTCTCTTTGCCGGCAGGAAGAAGAGTCCTTCCTTCTCATGAAGAAGGTAATATCATCACCAAAATATTCAAAACATAAAATTGTGTTTTGTCTTTTTTGTGCGTCGTGCCATCGCCACGCCTGTGCTAATACTTAATATTCACTCTCGTGAAAATATTTATAATGTGTGTATGCACATATATACACATATATATACATACATATACATATATATATATACATACACATATGTATATACATACATACATATATGTATATACATACATATATACATATATATACATACATATATACATATATATACATACATATATATATATATATATATATATATATATATATATATATATATATATATATATATATATATAGTTAGGTGAGGAGTCCCAAGGCGGGCAGTGGTGCTCCATTATCCATTAAGCTTAATAGGACGTGGAGGGATGGGCTTGCGAAGCATAGGACGCCGGTCCTCTTGTGGCGCTAAGGCGGGGAGGGGAAAGAGGTAAGTGGGGATAGGACGGGATTTGATTTGAGCCTGATGGAGAAATGGTTAAAGGAGGTCGGTCCTTCCTCTCTCTCTCAGATATACACCACTCTCCCCACGGTCCTTTACCACCCCGCCACCCACTCTCCCACCCTCGCCCCCTCTCCCCCCATCCCTTCCCCCGGGATCTTGCGACGCCACCTGTTCAGAAACCTATATAACTACAACCTCTATCCATTCCAACCTCTTATCCCTGGTTGACCGAGGAAGCCATTCCTCTTCTTCTTCAACGCATTCATTCCCCTTCACTATCCCCTCTCACTCACCTTTTCTATGCATTTTAAAGCCCCTTTTTCCATTTCCACCCTCTCTATTCACTTATCTCTTTCGTCCATCTTTTATTATTATAACATCATTTAATTCAATTTCCCCAATGATTTGTGAATCTACTTCTCAATATTTGTATTTCATACTCTAGGAATAGATAATAAACAATTATAAAATACATATATAGCCATAGAGGCCCGATTATGAGGGGATTGTTTAGTTTGTAGGCTTTTTGGCCAAGTGCCCCATACAAGATCTATGAGATTTTATCTGTGATTTTATCTGTGAGATTTGATCTACTAGTATGAGATCAAAAATACTAACTTCATACTTCTAAAAACATTTTAAAAAATTGACTTGATGCACTTGTTTAATGATCACGGTCTGAAAATGTACCCTATGATTGTTACTAAACTTTATGACTGTTACTAAATTGTTATCCCTAGGGAAAAAAACAAAAACATATCTCCTACTAATGTAAAGTTTTTTTTAGGAATTCTTGACTAGACCTAAGTGGGAGACAGGGCAAATGTATTCCATAGCAATACTAGACACACTTGATGATAGATAAATCACTGAACACGTTTAGTTCAAATTATTTCCCGAAGCTGGATAGCGACAAATATCACAATTAATTGAACAACCCTTTGCGTTTCCTCTTCAAGCGGGCACCAATATCCTGGAAATGTCTCCTTTATTTATTTACATCGTAAGCGCACGAAAGTCCGGTGCGTTATGACTCAAGGTAGGCGCTCAAAGTTTACCAAATAGGAATACTATTAGTAATAGTATTAATAGTTTTAACTGTGATTAATGAAATCACTCCAGGCGAAATGACCGCGTAAGGGGTTGCCAAACACACCAAACTTAGAAAATGCACCTACCTCCCTCATATCTATAGACGCAGTCTACCTGATCGTGACACTTCCTAAGGAAGGCTTGGATTGAAAATGGTTAGTGACAGCCAAAAGAATTACAAAATTTGGTCTCTCAACTATTGTCTATTTTCAAATTAGATTGCATTTCCCTCCAGATTCCGAGGCGACTTCATGAGACTTCAAATGACTTGATTCAGAATGAAAATACCCATTATACTAGAAATAATCGTTTGGCAACTTCAAATTACGTGTGTACATACATTTTATATTTTTCGCCAATAGTAACGGAGACCGATTTTATCCAGTAAAATTTTTGATGGAAAAATACTTTTTTAAATGTTTAGTATTATTAATTAAATTATTTCTTTACAAATCTTAAAATAAAAACTCAAAATAATATTTTTGGCATGACATTTTAATATATAACTTCATTTTGCCGACACTAATGAGGTCACATATTTCCACTGTATACGCTCACAGCATGATAATATAATTCATTCTTATATTTCTTTAACATTCTATCCAAATTTTATCATCTTTTAAATTGAAATGTCAGCGTATTATTTAATCTGGTATGCCTTTATTCTGCATTAAATCTCAATTCGTCTTTTTTTTAGGATCTTCCCTGTGGTAAAAGCGGCCATATTAATTAGAATAAATGTTTATAAAACGGGGCTACATGCTAATCAACAAAATATCGCCCAGTTATGTTAGCAACGATAGGTAATCCTTGGTATCCCATCGGCCATCATTTTTTTCCCTTACTCATCATAAAATAGTTACATACATACATAAAAAATACACAATCACTGTTAATCATCCTTTCCTCTTTAACAATAAATTACATCTTTCAATAAAATTTTAAAAATACATCATACAAGAAATAATTTGAGAAAAATATTGAAAAAAACCATCCCGGGCGTAATATGATTTCACTCTAATAATTTTACCTTTCAGCTAACATGACTGACCAGTGCTCGGAAATGCTGACTAATTTCGCCAAAAAATATTTTGCCATTCAGCTCTCCTTAATTCCACCTCTTTCATTGTCTCAATAACCCGACTAATATCTCCTCACATTAGCAAATCTACTTCCCTTATCCAGTCATCTCTTTTCCACTTCTTCCCATTATTTTGTCCTTATCAGTAGGGCGGACTTTCTTTCATAACCTCATTAAAATACAGTTTATTCCCGAAACTCTATAAATCTACATAATCAACACTTACGAGTTTAAAGTACCGTGAAATGAAATAGTGCATAAATGATGGAATGAAAGAAACATGTGCGTAGTTAATTACCTGATTAGGGCATATTAGAATATTTAATCTGAAAAAATCTTCTTTGGAGGCATGGAGAGTTCACCAACTATAGATGCATTATTTTTCAGAGGCAATATTTTAAATGCCTCTATGTTTGGACATTTTTTTACCACAAATAGTATGGTTTACTTTAGAAGTAAGTTAAGATCTTGGTGCAAATGCATAAAGCTATCTTCAAGCGAAGAAAAATCGTAATTCTAGGTAGGGAAAGAATTCAAACGAGTAAAGGAACTGGTATTTCTGGTTCCATGTGAGTAATGTAAATTGTGAAGATTTTTTGTCCCTCGGGCATCAATCATTGTGCTCAACAAGTTTTTGCGCCAGAAGAAAGTATGAAATTGTTTTCAGTTTTTCTAAGTAAGATCACCTGGTTGACTCAATTGTATATGGAATGCTTCATCGAAAGGAGCTTAAGTATACGGAAAGGCTTGCCTTGTTGAATTAGACCAGGTGCTCGAATTACCCTTTTTTATACTTCTTAATGTTGTCACCACATTTGTTAGCCCAGCTTTCCCTCTCTCCTTCAATTATTATTATGGGGACAAGAGTTACGTTAGCAAAAGAAGATAATCAATGGCCAAACATCTTAAGTGAATAGTTTAAAATAAATTAGCAAATTATTCCTCCGAAAGAGTTTTGTTGCATGTTGAAATAAATTAAGTGCAGGAAGAAGGAATTTGTGAGATCATTCACTAATTTTGAGAATTGAATGTGATGGAGATATGAAAAATATTAGCCGGATAAATAGGAAGATGAACGAAGAAGTTTTGCTGGCATGAGAACCATTTGATGCAGGAACTTCAAGGCAATCGAAACAACTGGGCGGAGAATATAATGAGAAAAGGCGGGATGTAATTCTAATAGGTTTAACCTGTTACGTGGTATTTTACGTATTAGGAGGAGCCTTGTACTTCAGATCGCTGGATAAAATATGTTCAAATCATGCGCGATGCCTTTGCAAAACGCCCACATACTTAAGTTCAAAAGGTGCCACTTTCTGCTCAAAAGAGCAAGGAAAAGCGAATGCTCACCCAGAGTAAGGATTAACCCTCAGCTTTTCTTTATATGTGAATTTCACATGCCGTATTATCTTCGGTACAAAGCACTGTTACTGTCTGAAAGAGTTCAGTCGTCAAATCTTTTGACAATCGAGCAAGGCCTCACGTTGACTGGAAGACAGAATATAATCATAATATTGACTCCTAAAAGAGAAAAAATTCTTACTATATTACGACAAGTAATATGGTTATATTTGATTGAACCCTTTAGAATAAACCAGAGAGCCTCGAGGTTTAATTTTTATTTCGAAGTCTTACGATTTCTCGCATCTTTTGACTAACCAAATTTTTCCATAAATCGTCAAACGTGCATGTTTTCTCATCAACTAACTTAAACTAGATGGCAGGCATCTGAAACATGGCATTCTTCATGCCCGCGTTTTCTGGTTTAATATGTAGTTCCGAGTGTAGCCCTGTGCCAGATTATCTCAAGTTCGACCAGATAATCAAGACTTCCACCTCACTTTATGCATTTCTCTCCCCTTGCCTCTGACATTTCACCATGCCATGCCTTCAGTTTCCCTTTCTTCCTTCCATTCCCATTTCCCTTCCCACCTCGAACCATTCAAGAACCCTTATCTTCCTCCCATTTCCCTCCCACAAACTAACATCCATCCCAAAAGCCCTTCCCCCTTCCTCCGTATCCCACACCCACGTCACGGTCAACCCATCCATTCTCCTGAGCCCCCGAGTGTTACATTGAGTTCGGACTTGGTTTTCCTTTTTGCCGTGACATGTAAGCCCTTCGAAGACTAATTCAATCACGCCTAGTTAGCAGAGGGAGAGTTTAAAGCTTGCGTTCTGAGGGGAGCGTTGTGGGGTTGGGCGTGAATGCATGAGAGCTGGCGATGTCACTCCAAACAATACCTTTACCACTCGTACCCACTCTCTATGTCTCTTCTTTACGATTATATTTTTTTATGGACAGTCAACGTATACAATTAGTACATACATCGCGTCTTGCTCTGATCACAAGTATTTGAAACTAACTTAATATTACGTTACACCTTAGGTATTCAGAAAATCACGTATTTTTTTTAATTTTATTTTAAGCTGGGGGCGCCAAGAGGAATCACGTGTGGCTTGAACCCGAGGCCTTTGGGGTACCTAACACGCTATACACTAGGTTGCCACATCACCCTAACGCACTAAACAGTTTTCCTTCAACGTGGATCCCTTTCGTATAGCTTTTGACAACTCTGGCGTCAAATATGAACAGAATATATCATTAAAAAATTGCAGCAAGGGATACCAAAGTAAAAGTATGACAAAATAATGAGGAATTTAATAAAATAAACTTATCAAAGCGTATGAGAATATGGGAATCGAAATAAAGAATCGAGGACTCCAGTCAACAAATCTTCATGAAGAAATGAAGAATGGTTATCAACTGTACAAAAACCCTACCTTGTGGTGAAGTACAAAATTCAAGTATTTCATTGGCATTTATAATTACCACAGTGAGGCCTGGCCGCTACTACGCGGGAATTCCGAATATTAGTTATAATACACGTTGCATCTATTTCCAAGTAATACTCCCCATTCCACTCAAGGTTCAACTAGCAATTCCATCGTCATTTATGGCCGTAACATTCTTCCATCATTAATTATATAGGGTAAGGATGGACCGAAGGGGAGGGGATTCGGGAAGAGTATGATCCTTATATTTCATGGGAGTGAAAAGATTTAAAGAGGTTTTACGGAGGGAGGGAGGCTATTGGCAATTACTATATTTGACGTTTCAAATTTTTGTGATTACCATTTTATGTCATACTTCCTTCATACTAACCCATCTCTCCCCCATGCACAACTCCCTCGGGCATGCACCCGGTTCAATGTTCATCTGGGATAGAACTGAAAATACTAATGGATGCTTAAAATAACCACCTACAGACCAGCTCGTTATACGTTCTTTTGATTTGCAAATATAAAATAACACGAGAAAGTGTACTGCTGTGCAGATAAATTAAATATAAGATTGGATCCACAGAAAGAGCTATGGCGTTTCGGTATAGGAAATTAACGTATCGCCATCGTACGTATTTTTCACATAAAATTCAACATTCCTGAAAGCGAATGGCCAATGACGCTCAAATCAACCTCGATGTTACATTAATAGTTATTAACGTTTTTCCGGCGCTCGTATTAAATTTCTAGGTAAAATAAGTTCATAAATAATTATGTTACTTTAATCAGTCAATGATCACGTCATGAATATGATGTTACACGGCAATGGGGGCAAAGTTATATCACTGCCTTTACTTCGAAAACAGGCGAAGGGCCTCGCCGTATTCATTGCATTGACTCGGTCAAGAGTGCGTCGTGGTGCCAGTCATTTAATAAATGCAAACATCGATTCGTCTTTGAAAGACTGATTACCATTAATATGAATAATGAGCAGCACTATCACGCAGAATTGCCTCCGTCGACGCCATGTCACGTATATGGATTTTATCCAAGTACACATAATGTAAAATGCCTTGGCTGACTAATATAAAGAGCTATACTACAAGAGAAACAACTTGCTGGAAAATCTAAATGATGGCTGGGGTTAGTTTGAAATTGTAAAAATCGCCACTTACCCATCTTGACTCGGTGAATATTCATGTAGAAAATGAAGAACACCCTTCACAGGATCTTTGTATCGATGAGTTCTGAAAAAAGATTATATTCGAGTTTTTAATGCAATTTCATGATTGGCGAAATTTGAAATATTAATTCAAATTAATACTCTATAATCCCAACCTCTAAGAAACGAAACTCCATGGCAACGAATGATTCAAACTGCATCAAAATTTTACAAGTACAGTTTTAATATTAATATCTAAGAAGTATTAAAGAAAATTAATATGTAATAAATGTTTTCCAGCCATTTAAATGTGTTGGTGCTATATAAATGGCAGCCATATGATGACTGTTCGATCGTTAAACATTTGCGAATCGTTACTTTAGCGTATGAATAGCGTGTATTCCTTGCTACCTTTATGTCATAAAAAATTAATTTTTTAGCCATTCAATGAGAGACCACTTCGCAAAAGAAATTCGGACTACCATCAACCAAGACAGACAAATGTAATAAATATAATATCAATGAACTCGTACATATGCATACATACATACTGTATATATACGACCAAAATCTTTCAGTATCCGTAAAATGTAATTCTTCTCTGATATTTCTCTCGCTGGTTTTGCTTTGAGCGAAAGTATCATGATGAACGGAAATTTGAGCTGATGATATTCAAACGGTTCCGTCCAGGTTTGACAACATTGCATTACGACATAGCCAGTATAATGTCTCCTCCCTCATTAAGTTCTCTTCCAACACTCGTCATTTACCCCACTTTCCGACTATATGCCGTCCCGCGGGACGGAAATTTGCCCCAGCACGGTTTACATGATGTTTACCATGACTTTCATCAATGAGGAACAGGAAGAATAAAAACGGTACCGAAACGCTAATTCATGATTCCCCTATGCTCCTGCAGTACAATTCGATTGTTGTTAAACCCGAAACGATATTAGCGGACTCGGCAGCTAGCTGCATACCCTGGACACCTGTTGCAAATAGATTTGGATAGGGAAACGAGCTAGCTGCCTTGGTATTAATCGCTTAAGGTCTCTCGCGGAGCTGGTATTTGGAATCATCCCTGCGAGTGAGAATTTGCGAGAGTAAAAACAAAAGAGTTTCTGCAGTTCGCATCGCTTTCGGCTGAGAGATCCATTCCGGGAGATCTCAGGATTTGGAGGAAGTGACGTCAACAACGCAGCTACGGAAGAGGGGGGGGAGGTGTTCTCCGAGATGAGGGGGGATGGGACGGAGAGAGGGAGAGAAGAGGCGCGTATAGGAGACACGCGGATGACTCAAATTTTGCTTTACTGCTTGTCGCTTAAGGAGGCAAAGTGGAAAGAATGTCCGCGTCCATGCACTAGGGGAAGAGTGGGGGTGTTAAGGAATATGGTCATGGGGGGATGCGGCGGATTGAAGAGGTTATGGGGACGAAGCAGAGGAGAGATCCCGAGATGGAGGGACGTCGCAGGAGGGAGCGGGAAGGAGGGAAATATTTTAAGGTAGTTTCGGTGCAGGGAATAAAGAGGTCGGAAAAGGTGGTACGCTAATCCTAAGGAGTAAACAGAGTGAGCAAGGTGAGGGATAGTGAGAGATTAGCACATTAACGACGGCTATAGTTGCATCAGCATAATATGACCCTGCCACTATTAACGGTCACAATCAACGGTCAGCACAGGGGGAAATCAGAGCATTACAGATGGAATAACAAAATAAAACTAACAAATAACATGAGGTTTTATGAGAAATTGGAAATCTAAGTTAAGCATTTAAATTTGATCGCATAAACTACAGCAGTTGAAGCAGTTTACCCATATATAAAGTGTTTGGGCATAGATTTCCAAGTGATAGGGACATAAGTAGTTTTAGTAGTAGTATTTAAGGGAGGCGACCGACTGCTGAGGTCATTTGCGCCATAGGGGATGGATATGAAAGGATGAAGGGTGGAGAGAAACCTGGCGTCGGCATTAGCCTTTTCTTAACGAAAGGCGCCAAGGGGTCCGCAACTTAACGTCCCATCCGACGGACGGCGTACTCACTCAAAGTGCCCTCCACAGAGCACCACAAGCAGGGATCGAGATACCTCTGAAAAATGCTCAACACCACCGGGATTTGAACCCGGGCCTCTGGGTCGGAAGCCAGTACGATAGCCACCACTCCATCTCGATCCCCCGATAGGGACATAAGATGAAGAATTGCGGTAAGCAAGGAAGCTTTTACTGGAAGGTTGGAAATTAATGACGGAAACTTCGATTTAAAATATTGAAAAAGATCAGCGAAAACTTTTACATGAAGAGTTCCTTTTTACGGCGCGGAAAATTAAAATTATGCTGGATCCCGCGAAAGCCGGAAAAACGAATCTGCTTACAAATCTGAATTTTGAGTTCCTTGTCGGGAAATTTTTTGCAATCCACTTTGAGTTATTTGTATATTCACACGTTTTTATTGCCGTCTCCTCTGCAATTCCGGAGAAAATTCTCTATTCACTGTTCCCACGTCGAATAGTAAATTCATGATTAGCGAAAATTATAACTACTTCATAACAGGGAAATTCCAACCATAGTCAGTTAATGGAAGATTTAATTTAATTTAATCATTCAGGGCTATTTATAACCCATTTTACCCCAAGTATGCTCTTTCATTTAAATATTTTTATGTAGCGTGGTATTGAATTTGAAAGACTCGGAATATTGGGTTTTAGACGTACAGGCATATCCAGAGTTATGGTGCATCTAACCTCGTGCGAATAGGTATGTACATTAAATTTCAAGTTCATTACACAATAACCCATGGCTAATTTCGAGATTACCACTCCAAAGAATCATATGCGTTTATAGGTTGGCAGTTGGTGGAACACATGTCATTGTAATGCGGGTTGCAACATTTATACCTTGCATTGAAGTCTTCCGGATGGTAAATTTGAAGAAGATGGCGAACCGAATTCACTTTCTCAATGCGTGCCTGAAGAATCCGACAGGAAAACCTACGAAACTGTTGTGTGAACAACGTGAGAGAGAACTCGAAAGGCTATCTTCAAACTGTCTTCACATTGGAAAGCCAAATCGGTGAGCGCTATTTCTTTTCCGCCATCGCTAAGTTACGTCCTGAGATAGCTGTTGGTTTTCACGTAGGACTAGGACAGCACTCGAGAAAGCAAGAGTGAATTTATAGCGGGCATGTCATGTTTAGTCTGCGTCGCCTGCGAAGCCACGCCGGCGACGCGTCCGACCGGGAAGAAGCATGTTAGACACCTTCACACGACGTTGCGAAAGGGAGGGAGCTGGATGCGAGTCGATCGTCACGGCCAGCCTATTTCCGAGACGGGCCTCCTCTCCGGGAAAGTATAGTATGCACGCGGAGCGCGCGCGTTTCCGTTTAATGAGTTGTAAAACAAAGAAGAATAGGGACGCGTCGCGACAGCCTTCGCAAGCCTCGGGAACAACGGGAGGGAAGCCGAGAGGATTTCACGGGACACGGCCGGAATGGGACTGGGTAAGGAGGAACAGCAAACGGCTGATGAGTGATAACCAAAAGCTATGGCTCTGCGAGAAGGAAAAAGGAAAATTAATGCATGCGCGCGCGACAAAGGGGTCGAAAGAAAGAGCGAATGGGGAGGATAAGAGAAATGGGTGACCGAGAGAGAGAGAGAGACGTGGGGGAAGAAAAGGAAGGGGAAGTGGAAAGATCTCGTGAGGTCGGGACTGCTCGTGGGTTTGGACAGTGTTTAAGAAAAGAGACTGTGTTTACGATGCCCAAGAGTTGTCATGAATCCATGAATGAGGACGTCCCTAAGAGCTAAGCCATAAAAAAATACCTAAATAATGGATGGGCCCAAGGGCGGGAGAAAGGAGATGGGCAAAAGTGCTCGCGTTTTTCACCCGCCAGGAATTCTGAGCTTTAGAAAAATAATTCTTTCGGGTGTGCATATACCTACGTGTAATGTGAGTTTATGCGCATAAAACATCCATCTATAACAACTTCTTGCGCTTCTCCTTGAGGAAGTGTTGAATTTAGAGCCGAAATAATCATCACAGCATTAACGAAAGCCACAAATGTAACGTTTAATGTAAATATAACGAATATATATGGAAGTTGAGAAAGAAAGAATGTAAATTTCACTTTATTTGTAGTGAACATTCAAATTGAATAAGTTCCTCCACGGGAATTCACTTGATACCGACCCTATTTGTTAGTATATAAGGAGGAATACGAACTTATTTTAATAATAATTTATTAAGGAAATGTATTTTTATATTATTCAAGCAGGAATCAGGAAAATGGCTCTTAATAAAAATATTTCTTTTCATAGTTATTTTTAGGTTTATTGTCAAAAATAATTTAAGGTTTCCTAAGAATTTTCCAAGCTATTTTTGCAGGTTATACTTTCAAAAACTGCATATTTTATCAACCTAAATACCAAATTTTAATTCCCCCACTTTTTGTAATCTAACAACTGTGATTTTCCATTTCATCATTTTTAAATTTTCGGAATTTTCCTCCATGATAAAAATTCTCTTTAATTGAATGCAAGTACAAGATATGGATTGAAATTTCCCAGTAATATGTGGTACCCGAGAAACCACACAGCTCGGGTGAAGCTAAGACTGCCCATAGGCATAACGAGGACTCGAATCCGGGTCCTCTGTTCAGTAGCCCAGTGCTGTACTCCACTTAGCTAAGCATGCACAGCTGATAAATATTTTTAGTCTTTTAATTTCAGGGCAAATACGAGAAATCAATTTAAAATCAGACTGCCAGAGATTTTTTTCCATGTAGCATATCCAAAGATCTGAATATCAGTCAATTGAGCGTGGACAGGATCATAGAAACTGCAACTTAACCGAATTCCACCAATAGACAAGGCTGCATGTTAAACAAAAATACAGAAGATTAAACGAATCCTTAAAATGAAATATGTGACATGAAACAATTTTCCCAACCTGCGATTCAAGTCTATGTTCATTTTTCTTCCCTCAAAAACCGGATCTCGTGTTCTGTCGCTTCACTTTTTGCGCATTCAATTTTTTTCCGTCCAATCCTCTTCACGAATTCCTAACCCTCCACCCCCCCTCCCCGGATTCCGAGCGATCTCATGCCGGAAAATAACAAAAATAAAACCCTCAAGAATTAGGGTGGAAAGGGGCGGGTGGAGGAGGGAGTGGAGCGCCAAGAAAGTCACTTAACACAGGCGTGAACAGGTAAAAAGATCCATCTTGATGAGAATCAAGCTTTTAAGATGGCAGAAAAGGGTAAGGAAGAGGTGGATACAGAGAGAGAGGGAGGTGGCGAGATGGGAGGAGCAGAAGAAAAAGATTATGTGGAGGTACGGGGGATGGGAGAAAAAAGAGGAAATTAATTATTTTGCTCTTAAGACAGAAGGGGAAGGGTCAGGGGGGAGATTGGTGTGGGAGAGACGGTGAGAGAGAGGGACACGGGCAGAGATGCAAGCGCCAAGGGGGAGGAAGAGTTGGAGCACGGAGAGAGATGATGGCAGGAGTAGTGGGTGGCAGAGGAAGGAGGGAGTAACGGGAAAGGGTAAAGAGAGTGCGAAGTGGGAAGGGAAATAAAAGAAGGGCGCGATAGAGTGCCAGGGTATCGAAGGAAGGGGGGGAGAAGTAGCGGAGAGGGGGGAGGTTAAAAAAAGCTCAGTAATGGAAGTCCT
Source organism: Hetaerina americana (assembly GCF_022747635.1). Lineage (NCBI taxonomy): Eukaryota > Metazoa > Arthropoda > Insecta > Odonata > Calopterygidae > Hetaerina > Hetaerina americana. Next base: position 46,330,657 of record NW_027287427.1, on the reverse strand, counting down.
GAATCATGAGGCAAGATGGAGATGTAAGGTCAAAGGCCAATGGAAAATTTTGACGGGCAGAAAGGGTTAGACGGAATGAGCGGAGAGTGGGGGGGAAAGGGGCGAGAGGCGTAGTGACGTGGGGGACCAGGGTACGCGGGATAAAATGGGGTTGGAGTGGTGGGAAGGAAGGTTAAGGGAGTCGCCGTTAGTTTGAGGAAATGCACGCAATGGAACGAAAGCACGGTGTCGGAGAAGTACCGTAGATGGCTGACAATTTTGTAAAAACGCGGAGGAAAGACGACGAAATCGAAGAGGAATCGAAAAATAAAAAATTAGGTGGTAGGAATTGGGAAAAAAATAAGGGAGAGGTTTAAAAAGTAAGAAGCTTATTAGTGGGGGGCTGGAGAGTGATTTCACGCGCGTGATCGACGATGCTACGAATGAGGCACTCTGCCGTCAACGATGGTCCGTCTGGGAGTCGATGCGAAGTGGCTTGAAATGCACAAATGAAAATCACAAATCATTCAGTCAGCCACCAAAAACCTGAGAGGGCTAGTTGATACATCAGAGAGGTAGGAACATTGACAAATTTTGACTAAAATTGAGCATTGACGCAACTGAGAATAAAAGCAGAGAATCTTAATGCAATATTCGTAGGCAGGCTCGTAGCCAGTGTTGTTATCGTACCCTTCCTATTCGATTCCAAACAGTTATTAAAAATTCCCTATTTGCTACTCTATGGAGCCTGATAATTTTCAAAGCAACAATCTTCTCAAAAAAGGGTACCTGATTAGATCTTTGTATGTGAAATTCAATTATTTTTTGAGAAATTTTACACGGTAGCTTTCCTCAAAAATGGGGAGTCAACTAAACATTCTTTTTCCTCTACTGCAGTAATTCCAGGACACCCTTCCTTTCTAGAAAGTAAAATTATCAGCAAAAGGGTTAAATCTTTTCCACTAAAAAATAAATTTTGAGCAGATATATAAATATTCTAATGACAATACTTGATATTCATTTCTAGAACAAAGTGACAAATTCAAGGAAGATGTCAAGGAATAAGGAAAAGGAAAAAAACGTCTGATTGTGAGCCGATAAATAGAGGCAACACGGAGACTGTAAAAAGGCAGAACGTTGAAGTTGAAAGACAATAAAATAATGTTGAAAGCAATTTTATCGCTTAATCAGAGTCCTAAAAAATAGCACACAATTAATCCCAATCATTAATGTTGGCGTAAAATATTGGTTGACCAAAAAAATATCCCTTGCAGATCGTGAAAGGTCGCGCACTAATTGGGCATTTGATAAATTCAACCAATGAAAGTTAGGCTTTTAGATGATTCTATTAGTATACCAACTCAGTTATTACCCTCAAAATAGTATGGAGGCAGAGGTTCGTTTTATAAAAAGCACAACTACAAACCGTTTAAGTCGTAACAAATATGAACACTCAACAACAAGAATCGATACTCAGTCACAACTACAGCATTTGAATTTTGGATACAGCCTTTGAATTTTCATACTATCATCTACCAATTCGATGTTGAAATATTCTTCGTAATAGAGAACATTGAGGACATTGTTTTGTAACGGTGCAAGTGTTACCAACGCGAACGTTTTATACCACTACGGTAAAGGCAACTAGAGCTAATAGTATCACCCTCCGCCACTGAGGAATTAAACTGGCTGGTTACAGTATTTTTAGTCCACACTAAGTGAATCAAAATATTTATCCTATTAGCTAATGACTAATATTCCTTTACCACGCTTGTGTTGGAAATAGTCACAAACTATGAACATTTCCGCTCCATGGAGCCCACAAAATAACCCTAAGGACGCGTGCGTACAAGCATGTTGTCGCGCGTGTCAGGGAGCTTTTCTACTTTTCCCCTCGGTCATTCTCTGTTAATGCAATGGGTTACGCGGAAAAGTAAAGGAAAAACGAGAAGGAGGGAAGGAGTTGCGATGAGAAAGAAGGGACACGCACGTATACCAGGAGAGTGGGGAGATTGGAAGTGGCTGAAGAAAATTGAACGGGAAGTGAAGGGTAAGAAAGAGGGGTAAAATTGACGGCGAGAGGCAGAGAGGGTGACAGACAAGGTATGAGATAAAATGAGAGCCGTGATGAAAGCGGTCATGGACAGAGGTGAGAGGGCGGGGGAGAGTGGAGGAAGAGACGAGGGGAGCGAGAAATAAGGGAGTGAAGACCAGAGGGACGGGGAGAGAAAGAGGGAGACGGTGAGAGAGACAAGGAAACAGATGAAAGAGTTAATGGATGAGCAGTAGAAAGCTTATTCTTAAATGGAAAGTGTATCCCTCACCTCGCCCTTCAGCGAGCACCTCCCTCTCGCTACGCCTTCCTCCCCCTCCCCCTCTCGCTCCACTTCTCGCCCTCTCCCCCCACTCACCTTGCAGAATCCGAAAAAAAATGCGAAAATGGCCCCGTGAAGTGGTGCTCTCGCTAATTCTTCATTATCAAAAGGGGTGCGCGAAGTCATTCCGTTAAAAAGAGAGGCACTCTCCCCTTTCACCTTTCCTTTTATTATCCTTATTTTTTCCCCCCTCTTCCCACTCTTTTTCACACTCCTCCCCCCTCTCTCATCCCCACACCCTCCCCCATTCTGACGCTAAAAGGAGCTGCGGAAGATATTTACGTTTTTTTTTTACCTCCTTCCTGATCGGATGAATGAGTATCTATGCACTCCGCACAATGGAGCCATTTTCTCTCCGATGGGCGAGGGGAAGAGAATGAGGGAGGGAGGGAAGCGTGACGGAAGAAAGGAGTAATTCATAAAGAAATGCCAAACGATGAATTAACTCGAAGACGTCCGCATGAGGGAAGCGTATAAAAGATTTACCATCCTCTGTACTCGCGAGTAGCATATCAATTACAATGACGCCGTTTTGATAAAAATAAGTCACTCTTGGGAGGAAGAGCGCGTTCCTTGCTAGATGAAGCCGTTTGATACTCGATGAACTTCCGACGCATAAAGAATTTTAAGTTGGACTAAATGCCAGATTTTTCTTCCGCCATAAGTGAATGATGGATAGGTTTTCTTGTCTGCCATCAATACTAAGCATCGTATGTCGGTATGTATACTTGAAAATCTGTGCTTCCAATGCACGACTGGCAACCGCTTTAATTTTATAAGGGTTTTAGACTTGATTAATACATTTCAGGAACTTAATGCCCCATTCTTCAATAATCTACTTAGCCTCGTGACGAAAATTATTGACCATTCAGTAGAATGTACCGAGGATCAAACGGAATTAGTATTTTACGAGTAATTTATCAATTATTTTACGAACATATATTTTTTATGAAACGATTAAACAAAGGTAAATAAATATCAAGCATGTTAACCGCAAATAAGAGTCATTAGGTTTGTAATAAGAAAATTTATTTACAACTAAGGAATGCATTTCGTAATCAAGGAGAGGCAATACCTAAATAATTCTCTCTATAGTGCAGACAGTGTTAATTAGCGGTATTACTTCCAATGAATTTAGAAACTACAAAATATAAACTAACTTTGTAATGAACTTAATTCAGACAGGGGTACAACTGTGTAGTACTCGGAGCACATCTGAGATTTTTCAGGAAACTACTTATAAATAATACGATTGATGTGCCAATGTTTTAAAAGTAATAACATATGTATGGGGAGCAAGATGTACTTCAAAATATTTTTCGACAATTTCACAAAGCTCCTTATTATCCTAAGCCAAAATATCATAAGCATCTTACCTTTGATGGTTTTATGTCCGTCGAAGAGTTTATCTAGTCACGTGTATTGGATGAGACTTGAAGTAAATTATTTTATTTTTATAATCTCGTGCGCAACCGTAGTCCTATTGACGAATTAATATGCATTATTACCCGTGCCAACATTTCTTATGTGTTGTACGACACTTCGAGCTAATCCATGATGTTTGAACCAATTCTCTTGAGCAACGTGATCACCCCATTGTCGGCCATAAAATAAAATGCTGGGTAGGGTACACGGATTCACGCTTTCGGCGCATAAAGAGTGTGATTCCTCCCTCCTTTGGCGCCCATGCGTTAATTGCGTCACCGACTGGCGGGTTGCCACACCACCCCTTCCCCCTCTATCAGCCAGTCACAATCGACCCTCGCATCTGTAATGACTCGATCAATCTTTTTAAAATGTCCTTTTTCGCCTTTTAAAGGCATCCCTAAGGACCACGAGACGGCTTCGCATTCGTGATCCGGCCGCGACGCCTTGAAAAATGCGAATCCTCTCCCCTTTTTCCCTCTTTTAGCCTCCTTTCTACTAACGAGTTGCGCTGAATAGCTATAGCTTTAACATGAGGTGATCGGAGATGGTGGGTTAGATAATCTAATTTACGCTTTTAGCTGCGCCAAAACACACGTCCGGTCGAAAAAGGAGAAGAAAATCATTCAAGGGATGCTGAAACATCATTTATCTTTTTTTTAAATTTCATTAATTTAATCTTAATTTATTTATCCATATTATTTATACTTAGACGAATAGTGTCTTACCTCCCGCCACATCCCGTTGCGGCGGCTGGGTTGGTATTGTGTTGATGTAGATTTGGAAGTGTGTACCTAAAAATGCATCGCTCTGTATTTGAATATTACCTAAAAACATCCAAAATAAATTAGACAAATTTTTTGTAATTAAATACATATCAAATGTCAGCGGGAAAAGATTTTGTAACCTGATGAATACTTTTGGGGACGAGGCCAATGATGTGGCTTGTGACAGAAATCGTTTCCGAAAATTTCAGGGTTAAGCCCCTTCATCTTATTTTTTCTTGGGCCCATAACAATACCCTCAGGGTCACTATGACACGACATCCCTTTGCCTTTGGTGTTTTGCTTGAATTAAATTTCCGAAAATTCTGCCAGTGATAGAAAAAGTAACTATTGGGGGAGGCAACCGACGCCTGTGGACATTCGCACAATAAGGGATCGGTGGACAATTCGGAAGGAGGTAGGACTTTCAGGGAATGTGGGAAGAAGAGTGAGGAGAAACCAGCGTCCGCATCAGCCAATCTTTTGCGAAGTGGCCAAGGGGTCCACAAGAATACGTCCCATCCGACGGACGGTATATTCCACTTTACAGTGCTCTCCACATGGCACCCAAAATAGGGACTGGGATACCAATGCAAACTCCTGCGACCTTTGGGATTCAAACCCTGGCCTTCGGGTTGGGTCAGTAAATTAACCATCGCAAGAGCCCGAAGTTCGTCCCAGTTATTTCCAAGGTCTAAACCATGAGATTATCGCCATCCATTAAACCAATTCGCTTGACCAATGTAGCTTTGAGATGTGAGCTGTTTTTGCAACGCAGGAGTCCTGTTCCGTCACCACTTTAAACGCTTTTTTTTCTCTCTCTCATCTACGTTACGTAGTTCTTTGTCTTGGTACTGCATTATTCAAATCCTTCCGCACAAGAGAAATGAACGGAATAACCCGCTGGGACATAAATATGCGAACCAACCAACCACTTTCCCCGCCCTCCTTTGATACGGTTAAGTGAGATGGATGATAAATGGTCTCGAGCATCTCATCAGCCCAAAAAGGTATGGAGACAAGCAGATGCTGCCGATGGGAATGAAAAAACAAGTCACATGCAATGGCGAAGTCCAATCGCTGCATATGATATAATATTCATTTGCCCAGGCTCATGCACTGACTACCACTAAGCTCTTTATCTTTTAAGTGCCATTACAAGAAAATCCCCTAAGCTCAAAAGAAAAAGAAACTGAAGAAAGACTTTCGATTCCACAGGCATTAATTGCGAGATGACTTGAGCGAATTCCAGGGAATATCTTATTACATTTGTGGATGGTTATCAAATTTAAAAAAATCTAATATTGCCAAGCAAAAATTAAATCTGCATTAAATAAAAAAATGATATCCATAAACAGGGATAACGTAGTTTCTCATTCGGCAGACAATTATATTTTGGTGGTATATTACTGGTGATTAAATGTTGCAGTGCGTAGTAAATGTTGTAATACTTCAATACAGGTTAATATAAAATTTTCAGAAATTTAAAATTTCCGTCATCAACTCTCAACTCAATACGTCACTGTCTCATAAAAATAATAAAATAATTAACATTTATGCAATAAAACTTCCTAAAGCAGCACATTAATATCGTAAATACCTTTAAAATATAATGAAATATTCGGAATCAAAAACATGGTTTGTGAATTTAACAAGCAGCGTTAATTCGTTTATAGATGATGATTTTCGCAGTTCATTCTTAAATGTTGCGTCATGCATTTTTGCAAGAGTGTACGAAGTGCCTCCCAGTTTAAAAGTATCCCAATTATTATATCAGGACCTTGAGTAGAAAGAAAGAAATACGTGTTTAGCAGTATTTGAGTTTGCTGTGAAGGCTTCTGCAGAGTACAGGGAATGAAGATTCAAATCTTCAAAGAAATGGTTAAGTTTTAAATACGTGATCATCCTTTCTAAATGCAAGACATAGATGGTTTTACCGTACAGCTCATGACATTTCAATAGTTTCTCATAGAGTAAGAACCGTTTCCTTAAGTAAAAATAGCGTCGTGGCGTACAAGAGAGTAGCGTGTAATCATTCGTTTTCACCACTTAAATACTTTAAAAATCCATGGAAATTCATCGCCAATTTTAGAAGATATGCGGTGATGGCGTTGCGGATTTGAAAAAATATGCGTTCGTGGATGCGAGAAGTCGAAAGAAGCCGGACGTCATTTGGCAACGAACCAACGGACCATCAGTAATTTTCCACAACGCATAAGGGATCTCTCTCTACGGATAGAAGAACACTTTCCGGTAACCATGGAGTCATACAGCCGGCTTTGTGAAATATATATACTTCCACAGTATATTTGTACAAGTAAATAGTATATTGAGAAGCATAAAAATCTCCAACATTCTGGTGTAAGTAATTTGTTAGAAATAGATTAGGAGATCCTAGAACTTCCTCGCACCTCGTTTATTAATAGTCCGTTTCCACCGAAATGTTTTTTTCGTAGCTACTGACTTGGAGAGAATGACACCCTCATCCCCTTAGTATTGCAACAGCTAATCGATATTAGAATTTATATTCTGTTAGTTTTAGGGTACACAACGCCCAATGCCTTCAGATGGTAAATGTTTAGAAAATGAACCAAATCATCCGGCCTTCCCTGAAAATTAACTGAGAACCAATATTTTATAAGCCCTACATGCAATCCACAGCCCTCTCACCACTGAAAAAACACACACAAAGGACAGAAGACGACGCTTCTTAAAATGGAGAATAGGCGTTAAAAGAGCATGTTGGAGAGGGGCGCAGGGGATGAGGAGCCGCTGGGAGACGGAATCGTGATTTGGATGAGATGGGTATCAGGTGAGCTCCTTAGATACGAGAGCATGAGGACAGAAGGAGAAAAAAACGAATGAAGAAAAGCAAGCGGGGACGACGGGGAATAAGAGATGCGGGTTAGGCAAGAGAAGACGGTTCGAGGATGGGGTTAAGCGCGAAGGAGAAATAGTATCTCGTTAAAGGGGTTTGAAAGGGTTTTCCGCTTCTTGTACCGCTACGGCAGAGGGTAAGTGAATGAAGATAAACGAAAAAGAGAGACAGATAGCCGAGTGAAGCGGGGGCATCGAGATAAGAGGGAAAAGGGCAAGGAGGCACAAGGATATCGGAGGAGGGTTTTTGGGTTGTGGAAGAGAGTAAAAAAAAGAAGAAATGGTAGTTGTAATGGGCTGGCGAAAGCGATTTCAAGTGCTTGTAAATGGGTAAATAGGGAGAAGGGGGAGGGGACACGAGGAAGAGCCAACTTGTGTGAGCGTACCTTCGGTACCTAAGATCTTCGGCTCCTTCTAACTTGCCCTGGTTTCAAGGTAAGACTCCTCCTCACTCACTCGTCCCTTCATCACAAGTGTTATCCACCACTTGCGAGTTCACGCAGGGCCTCTACCAAATCTGTGAGCACCTCTGGTCATTTGATACTGAAGAAGTGGCAATACATGAATTAGGCATCCAGTATACCATATCCCTCTAATCAATATCCCTCACATCTCAGATTTTTCCCACTACAACGTCTCTTTGAGAGATTATAACGGATTTTCCCGCAGTCAATTGCGCACGTGGTAATTGTGATTAATGCTTATTTTGATTTTTATTCTAATTAATACAAAAAAGGAGTGTAACAGGCGTTTAACGGGTTTAAAAAGGGATGCGATGAAAACAAATATGAGGATAATCCTTAAAAATAAGTCATGTAGCCTTGTATCCAATTTGCCGATTACCTATATTTACTTAGTACAACGACCCGCAGGAAGACGGATAAAACTTTTTTCACCGGCAGTATGGCCCAAGTTTTCGTGGAAACCAGTTTTCAATATGTTGTTCTCCATTAAATTTATCCAGAAAAAGGAAATAGCAGAGTATGAAAAAGGACTATATATAGGTGCAAGAGAATTAATTGGAGGATAATGATTAATTTTAAATAATAAGGTCTTCATCAGTCGAAAATAAATTCATCTGAGGGCCATTAAGGACGGATAAAGTCATAAAAGTTTTTAAAACAAATTGCTTATTTTTTCGACTTTGCATTCTTCACGAGTATGTTCAACGATTTCGCGCCTTACTGGCGGTTCATGAGCAGCGATTCAATGCAAAGTAAGAAGAGACTTATGACCCAATATTTTTTCTTAAATATTGGCAATTCTAATTCGTACTTTGCCATTAATTTCCCGAAAAATTCAGACTCGTGATTGATATATCGTCACAATTTTAAAACGCCCTAGTTTCATGAAAACGCCGAGGATTACGGGAATTTTTCAATGACACAAAAATACGAAAAGTAAATTATTTGATTAATAGACAGGTCATTGATTGTGATTTTAGATATCTCCTTTAATGGCAACGATGAATTCTCTATTGCGCATACCTCTTTGCTGAATCTATGGTATACCGTGCAATTTATTTAATATTGTTTCTTCGATTGTAAATTGCCTGCGCACAAAGAACGTTTATCATAGAAATTTCCCCATATTGTTCACCTACTAGCAGCCATTATCCACTGACTTAGCTCAAAGTAACCTTAAACTCAAAAAGCAATTTATTTTCATTTTTACTATCCATTTCGAAATCCATTAATTTGAAGACGAATTTGCAAGTCCCGGGTATCCATCAGCATTTTTTTTTCAAATTGTGAATTCATTATACCACTTGACAGCGTCATGTTATGAACGACGAGTCCTTTAATTAGAGAATTCTGAGAAACGTAAATGGAAATAGGCCGAGTGAGAATTAAATTAGAATTTTCAATGAGAATTCAAAAAAGTAAGGAGAAAGTAAAGATTAAGGAGAGGCACAAATTGCCATGGCAAACGGAAAGGGAATCCGGCATATCAAAGAGAGTTTGGGGAGTGAAGTATCTATCAATGGCTGTGCTAATTGTTAGTCAACTAGGAAAAGTAGTATGGGCTCGGTGGAAATAATGGATGAAGAATGGAGTGAGGTCGGGAGGAGGAAGCGAAGCTCTAGATTTATGCGGCTACTACCGGAGATGGGTACACGACAGCTCGGCGGAAACTCGTAAACTATAATACTCTTGATATGCGTGAGGAATGGAAACAGCAGAAAGATGTTACGTGGTTACATAAGAACTGTGCTCGAAAGGTAAATCTGTGCTGGGAATGGAACAACAGGAGCTTCCAAGGAAATGTCGCGGTTACCTTGTCGCGCTTACATTCGGAGACGATGTGAGCGGGAAAGTCTAGAGATATTTGAGCAGAGTGATTAAGATGGTGGGAAGCAAAAGGATATGGAGATAAAATGAAAACCGAGCAGCCCTTCTCAATGTTTCACCTTTCATTGGGACGGCGAATGAAATGTTAGGAAACTGTTTCCTTTCAACCCGCAGTTGTGAAAAACGAAGAGATCGGAGTGTCACTTCCCGGTGCGACACGAGTGAAAGTTGTGACTCGACCTGAAGCGAAACACGATGGGGATGTTACTAAATTCTTCAAAACTGGTACAAAGGTAGTAAATCTGAAGCCCCTGAAGCATTATGAATGTAGAAAAAACAAATATCGTCGGCTCTATCATGAAGTGATGTAGGTTCGTGACCACGTCATCGTAAGTTGTAACATTGCAGTCACGTTTCGGCATTGTCAATTTATTCACATCATGGTACACATCTAATATCCAAGTATAAATAGCGACGATCTAATAAGGTGAATACATGCGTCTATGGTATCATAATGCCATCTGGTATGAAAATTTGCTGTACGCAAAAGGAGTGGGTAATCCTGCTGGTATTAAACGTAAGGGATTCACTACAGGGTTATGTGTCACTAAAACTCCAGTCTTTAATTCCAAAATTCCATTTTCAAATCTTATTTAGATCCATTTCTAACGTTTATTTGTTGTGAAGGTATATTACCATCCATATTTCCACCATTTAAACTTTCTTTCATTTTCCATTCCCTACCCTGGCTGTTCAAAAAATGTCGTTCGTTGAAGTATTTTGTAAATAGGTCATCCCAATGTAAAAACATCATAAAAACATTAACGGTTTTCAATGTAATATATCAATCTGTTTTGAATATGATATGTGAATCAGCTTGTTTTAATGAGGCTTGATGCAGTTTAAATGTGAAATAAATTCCGTGATTTCCGTAATGCCGAGCAACGCTCAAGCCTTTTTTGTGTGTAATTGAAACCTCATCTGCAACTTCAAGGAAGTTTGGGAAACTATGGGAAAATTATGTAAATTACGTAAAACCATAAAAGTGTCATAATATGAATACCATATCATTTGAAAATATTCAAAAGCTATACTCGACAAATATTATGAGACTTTTGTTTAAATGCGAGATAAATTTTAAATTCTACCTCTCTTGCTTTGGAAAAAGCTTTAACAATTTTTAAACTGAAATATTTTTTAATATTGAGCAAATAATTATTTGCGTACTCGTAATTCATTTCATTAAGTATCCATCTTTTCTTCTCGTATGAAATTACGTTCAGTGACTCAGCTCAATAGCTAAAACTGTGGTACAAGTTTGTACCTGTAAGATACACATCTACATCGCATGTATTATAATGAATATTTTTTTTGTTCTTTTGGTACAGTTTTTTCCTTCAAAAACATCATAGAATTCAAATTTTTGAAACTTATAATATGCATGACTACAAAATACTACTATAACCAGTGCACAGAAAATAAATTACTAATATTACTAGTCAATGCTTCATAAAATATACAACAGACAGCATCATAATACCCGCCGTAATAATCACAGTCAATGCAAATTATTTGATGAAATTAAGAATACAAAGTAAATTATTTGCATGAAAAATGTCAACATTTTTTACACATGTACGCATCAACGACACTTCTACCCCAGAAACAACTATTCATTAAAACCTTCGCAAATGAATCACTGAACCTAGATTGATTTGCTGCGCATTTCTACCGCCGTAACCTTGATAGTCCATCTTATTCAGAGCTTTAATGTTGAATGTTTGTTTATTCACGGAGAAGGAAGGTGTTAAAATTTCTTTTCTCAATGGTTAACGGCCAGATTCATGAAATAACATTCTTGAAGCACATTAATGCGAGACAATAGAGGAATCTCAGCACCTCATGGCCGGGTGGCCTCTAATCGGAACACGAGATAAAGAAGGTTATCATGGGATAAAAACAGACGAGAGCAAAAACTACCTACGAGTTTATCTGGAACAACGATTTTTAAGGTAAAAAAAATACAACCAGGAAAAAGGAGCAGAGGGAATAAAACACCCGATGGGTTAGTAAGTGGGTGGAGAGCATGAGGGGGGGGGGGGGAAGGACTAAGAGTAGGAGAGTCGGGAATAGGAGAAGGGAGCGAAAGGAGACACGAGAGGAGAAGGGAGTATTTGAGCGCGTGTGTGAGGAGAAAAGGAGGTTGGTGGACCTTTCGTGGAATCGTGTTTGTCCTGCGAGTAAGGGATGGGGAAAACCGTAGCGGCGTCGTAATTAGGTTTTTGACGGCGTGAAGAAGAGATTTCGGGAAGGGGGAGGGGTGAGGGAGATGGCGTGGCGGGGGAGATGAGTGGAAACGGGAAACCGTGGGAAGTATGGAAGGAGAGAGACTTGAGGAGAGAGTGAGAGTGTGTGTTTGCGTGTGTGTATGTGTAGAGGAAGAAAGGAGAGGTAAGTGGGAAGGAGGGAGCAGTGCGACGGGGATGACAGTTCCGTGTTCCTTAAAGATAAGCGGAGTAACTCCGTGAGGGGTTAGGGGGTCGGGGGAGGGAGGGAAAGAAGGGGAAAGTGAAAGGCAATGGGAAGGATAGAGAGAGAGAGAGAGGGGGGGGCTGTGTTGCTGGAAGTAAGGGAACCTTTTAGCATATTTATAAGCAAGCGATCAAGTGATAAATAGACTTTGGACCTAAAATCTCATTAGCATAGGATTTAAAATTGAATACTCCACGGCATAAAACTACGTACACTCTTATACCTTTACACTCCTGTCATTGATATTTCATTTTCCTATTTTGGCGAAGGAATCGGGTCCAACCGACCGAAAAAAAAATTATAAACGAAAGCTAATGTGAGAAAGAACGGTTTTTCTTCGGCAAAACATGTCCCCAATTTATAACGTAACCGTTCGAATTGAAAATAATAATAATCATAAACGCCCCTCAACCGATTCAGAAAATAATTCCAAAGTCTAATGAAGAGACTTAAACAGTCAAATTCACTGTCATCAAATTGAATGAAACTGTCTCGAATTTCATTAGCAAAGCAGATTGAAAAAATATAAATACCGGCTTTCGATATTAATTCAGCTGATCTACTTATATCTGCATCAACATCTTACCTCACGGACCATCAAGAGGATGTGTAGCAGGGGAGACGCAGAATAATCAAATATAAATCACTAATATCGCCTTCTTTTATCGGAGCAACAGCTTTCACCTTTGCTCCAATAATTTCCGCCGTCTGAATCTCATCGGAGAAGAAAATGGAGGGGCAAAGACCTCTTTAGGGATCTGAAAATTCCCCAAGGACATCCTATTTCTACCACCTCTTTCTTAGAAATGCATTGATCCGAAATAAAACTCCTTCACCTCTCAAACGATCAAAATTAATTTAGCCCAAACAAAAAAAACTGTTTGAGCGGAGATTTATAAAAAAAATTATGAGGTACGCACGGGTCCGTGAAAAATATATGCACAAACCCATAAGAGAACAGAGAATTTTCATGAAAATCGTCTTCAATCACCACGCGCCACGAGATTAAACCAGCTTGCACTTCACTTCTTTCTTCCCTCCCAAAATTCCACGTTAACCCTAAGGGCGATATTTCAGAAAGCCGTTTTAAAGCCTTTTCGTCGGACATCACCTCTCGAAATCGAGACTCGGTGAGAAGTTCTCGGTGACCATTCCGACGACGGGAGAGGAAAATACTGCGGGGGAAAGGGCGAAGGAAGAACCGGAGTGTTATGAGAATGGTAAAAGAGGGGATAGGTTAGGTAAAATCGAGGGTGGGATTTCGTTGCGGTGACAAAGATGGGTATGCAACGGAGGCAGAGGGGTTCGGCAGCCGTTGACGTTATGAAGAAACGTTGGCTGCTACGGGTGAAGAAATAGTGGAGAGGGAACAAACAGCCATAATGGTACAGGGTAACGTTGCTGTTGGTAGATCGGAAGTCCCGCTATATCCTACGTCAAAGGGTACCAGAAAGGAGTTTTAAAATGTATATATTTTTTTATGCGCAGCTAATTTTTCCTACAAGCAGCTGGATCACCTTCAGTGAGAGAAACGGGAAAGATATGGCGAGCGAAATACAACCGGGTCTAGAAATATTTTCGTCAGAAGACATCATTTATAAAAACAGTAATTATCAATGAATTAATAAGGGAAAAGCTCATAAAAACTATTAAGTTGACTTTTCCACGACAGGAATGTTGGTAGCAGCAGAGAAAATAAGATTAACACTGGTTGCAATGTGGTGCTACGGAAAATTTATGGGGATAAAATGGATAAATCGAGCAACCAATTATGAAACACTTCATAGAGTGAATAAAGAGAGAAGTCAATGGAGCACAAGAAGAAGGGGGAAATTAATTGGAAATTTCCTGAGGCATGATGGCTTACCAAGGGTCATAACTAAAGAACCCATTGGAAGGGAAGAATTACAAAGGAAGTCAGCGGATGAATTACGAGAATCAGTTGATGGAAAGCATCGAAGGAAGGAACAATAAAGGGATGAAGAGATGAGAAGGTTCGAGGATAGCTTAGAGAGCTGCTAAAAACCAATTTTCGCTTTCATGTTGAACCCATGACGGTAACCGCGAAGGTTTTCGGTAGTGCCTAACAACGAAATTGGCATCCACTGTTACGTCGGAACACTTCAGCAATAATACAAAACGGTCTTTGTTCCGCGCATATTCATTCAGCACTCTTTTATTCCAACACTTCGATATTCCGACCAAAATGCGTATTCTCTTTCTATCTTTGTACGAATGTTATTACTGGGTTCAGTTCGTGAAGGCTTAGATAATTCTATCTATCACTCAGAATATCCGTATATTTTGACCACCATACTCGATTAATCATAATAAAATGGCATCCTCTTTGGTGAAACCCTATATTTAATCATTTCATTTACCTTTCTTTCGGAAGCTCAGATTCTCAATCCTAATCTTTATTAATGAATTGAAATTCTTTTAATACGTTTTCTATTATTCTAAGCCGACCCCGGTGGTGGCGGGGTAACGTCCTCGTCTGCCATTCCAAGGGTCGCGGGTTCGATTCCCGCCTGGGTGAGTTTCCCTCCATCTAGGGCTTGGGTGTTTGTAAATGTGCCCATTGTTATCGTTGTTAATAGTTCGATGTAAAGGCAAAATGTGCTGTTTTCGGACTTATACTGAATAAATAAATAAAATAAATAAATAAATAAAATAAATATTAATTATCAATTGACTCCATACTCTTGCTGAGATTCTTTAGTATAGATATAAAATTCAGAAATGGTGTCATTGGTTCTAAAATATTAACCACAAATAAAATTAAAAATTAAATATAATCATAATAATATGTAATACGAACTGTATCAATAGAATATTAGTAAAAATGTCTGCCCAATTCTGTAGAGCAAGAATTGACAAATTACGCACTTTCAGTTAAACCTCAAAGAAGAGATTAATAATTCAAAATTTAATTTCAAAATTTCGTCGAGAATGATTTAAGCTAATTTCATATGTTTACATAGAAGAGTAATATGGTTTTACTTGTAAAAATTTTTAGATCAAAAATCATATCATGGAATTGGGAATTCTTCATATAAATTCGATAGATAATAGGCTGAATAAAATGGCCCTACATGTGTCTTTATAAGCTGAATATTTACAATATAACTCCATTGCGCTTATTGCAATAATAAAATATAAAGAGAACACGGAAATCACCTAATCCTACATCGAAACGGAAACATGACGAAAGAGAGAGAGTGGATGGATCCAGTAGCCATTGGGGGTAGATGGAGGTGTGGAGAAGCGTGATTATAATTTGAGGAGAAAAGGATGTCTAACTGTAGGAGGGGTTTTGGTAAAGGTAACTTCGGAGGAATATGGTAGAGAATTATGACTTATTGGGTAGACCCTAGGGCCCCTAACTTTGGGGGTGCACCAACTTAATAGGTGGTAATACAGCAATGTTGAAGGTGGGGTGAGATTCCTCCCGGCTGACAATTTATCAACTAAATATTTAGTGAAAAGTATAAATTATACAATTTCCTTCATTTCTTACATCTAGTGGGCAAAATAAAATAATTTCCTCTTAGCACTCCCTTTGTCATCTTTACCATTGGTTATTTTTTATTTATTTGAAGGGTTTTCAATGGCTGATGATAGCTTAGAAATGGCTAATGGACCTTAGGTCATTAGTCAAGAAATCCAAGAAGCAATATTCTCATTCGGCCCAAATTAGAGACCATCTTAAAACATGGGTTCCTGGTTGACCCAGTAACTTTTAAGGCCTAAAACATTACACATATTCTTTTAGTTGTAAATGGATTGCTCATGGTATTCCTTGAAACTTGCGAAATATTCACGTGCATTCCATATGGAATTTATTCTTTGACATTTCTAAGAACGCGATCTCATCGCGTTTTTGGGTTTTTTATGTGGAGAAGAAGGGAGAAAATAGTCAGACAAATAGAAAGGCAAAAATTAATGTTTTAAATGGATGGGGTAAAGAGGAGTTACATGAGAAAATCCGAAAAAAGCAGAGAAATTGAATGGAGTAAAATTGAGAGGTGGTGGGATGTTGAAAGCAGTGATAAAAGTGAGAATTTTACGTAAGCGGGAGAGTAAGAGTATAGGCTTTTTATACTACGTAGGGATTATGAAGAATAAAATAATATAGAGCAAACGAAAATTCTCGAGAATAGTACGTAGAACACAATATATTTCATAGCATAACTTCTTATCGACCGTCTAAAACCTATTTTTTAACCGATATAATAATTGAATGAGTACAAAGATAAGCAACATTTCTGAAGAACACACTTTACGCATTAAACAGCTATGGAAGATCGATTAATGCATTCTACCGAAATTTAATACATCTATCATGTACTTTACAGATGTCTATTAAGCAGCACCAGAGCTGAAATAACGTCGGACATCAAATGTATCCATCAGAATCGTTCGAGATCCTTTCAAAATTCTGCACTAACTGGATACGTCCGGAACAGGAATAGATTTCATTTGGGTAGAGGGGATACAGGGTGGGAAAGAGTGGTGAATACAGTCGTGAGGGTGGCCAATGACAGATTTGATGGAAAACGAAACGGGTTTGGGGAGGCTTCACGAAGAAATGGAGACCCGGGAGACGAATTGGAATGAAAGAGGAAGAGAGGGGAGAGAGAAAAGAAACGCCCCGGCGACGGAATGAGAAAGAGGTGAGTGGGTAGGTATATTAAAAGCGTAGCGAAAGGAGAGAGGAGGTGTTAGTTTTATCGAGTCCGGGACGGTGGCTTGGGGTCAGAGAGCGCTGACAGGTGGAGTGGGCGAGGATGGGAACGAACGGGGATTTAAAGGGAGGAGGGAGTGCGACAGGGGGCGGGGGGTTTCTATGAAGAGGCGGGGAGGAGCGTGGGGTTAGGAGAAGTGGGAAGAGGAAGCTGGGTGCGGCGGGCGAGAGAGTCCCTGGGTGGGTCGAGTGGTGGAGGGGGAGAGCTGGGAGGACAGGACTAGGACGGGAGGGCCTCTCGACGAAAATCTTAATTAACTTCGCTTGCATTAAGACGTCTAAAGGCTTCCTCTTCCATCCACCAGCACCCTCCTTCACCTTCCCCCCCCCTCATCCTACTTTGCTATCCAATTCACTTTGAGTGCCACCACGACTACTGGATTTGAGCGAGTGAAAGGGAGAGGAGGGAAAGCTTTCCATGATTCCTCCTCGTCGTCATAATTCCACCGACCCTCAACACTTCCCCACTCGCCCTCCTCCCGCACACAAAACCCACTTCTCTCCCTCTCCATCCAGAATACACACACACAATTCCCGCGGCCACCCTCCTGCCGACTCGCCTGGTCTTCTCGCCCTGCCGTGAGAGGGCGCGCGCGAGCGCCCCGTGCTACGGAGGAGGGGGTAGCAGACGGTGGTGGTGGCTCTGTCGCCGATGAAGAGCCTCTCCCTCACACACGCCCCACCCACACAGTCATGAAGGAAGGGTGGCGGTGGCAGGGGATGAGGGGTGAGAAAATGCCTCGCACACACAATGAGACTTCCTGCAGATTGCCTTCTCTCCCCTTTCGGATCCCGGCTCGCCATGTACTTCTAATGTCGTCGCACACTCTCATTTGCACCCTCGACGCGGGGCGACTAAAACCTCCACCGCCGACCTCCTCCTCACCCTCCCCAACTACTTCGCGGCCGTGCCCAATATCAAATATTTGACTCCGCAGACGATACTATCGCTCCCAGCCTCCAACAAGGCCACCGCCGCAAAATCTAGAAACACCTTCCGCACTTAACGCCTCTCGGAGTTTTGAAAAGAAGAAGCCAAGCAAACGGAAGTTTCGCCGATGAGAACGAAGGAAGGGTGGGGCTTGGGCTTGCGATAGCTCCGGCCCATTTATCCTTTATCCTCTTGGCCTAACGCATTCAATGATCGCAAGACCACAATTCAATTCATTGATTCCGTCACTTTCGCTTCTATCGAGAGCCCCTGTAGAGAGCATGTGATAACTTTGCTCGCGAACAAATACAATTCCTAAATATTCTTCGGCTACTAAGTTTTCGTTTTGGTTAAATGAAAGGAAATCTTGGCTGGAAATATTTTTCACAGACAAGTAGATGAAGATATATGAAAAACAGGAGGCTGTTATCTAACCTCCACAATAACTCTCATTTCTAACTGGCGGCTCAGTCATATAGCCCGTGAGCTACAGTTGATGGTGAACATGCGGTAACTGGCGTTTTTGGACTTCGAATCGACAATGTTAGTTTGTTTTCACGGCTGACGTAGCGATGAAAACTACCCTACTGAATGCTGAAGGAGTATCACTTCAATGCTCTAGTATTAATAGATTTTAGGGATTTGCGCGCGTTTTATACTTCGTGAAAATCCCAGTAGATATTTAAGATTTTACGGTTTCACAATTAACATAATGATCAGCGGAATAGAGCGAAGGGCGACAAAACTATAAAACTGAACAATTAAATTGTATAAGACTAAATAATTTTAACGGAGGAGAATTAGTATCACCACGAATCCGCGGAAATAATCGATTTATTTAATTATTTTATTTATTTTAGTACCCTGCAAGACACTGCTATGGTCTGTGGCAGAGAGTGAGTACCCACAAAATTAATTTTGATTCGAATATGACCCTACTGCGGTAATATAATGTTATTATGATCACTTATCGTTCGTGAAAAAATGACATCTTAAAACCATCTGTTCTAAACTTGATCTCACTAATTTTACTGACGATCTCTCCTATCTTAGTACGATGGGGGTAATAATACATTTTCAACATCGCTGCTAAAGAGACCTCCTTCCAATTTATGCAAGAGCTTCAATCTGTAATTTAACCTTCGCTCCGTGAGTGATTCCCAGTCTAGCTGCTCTAATATTTTGGATACGCCACTAAGTTTATCATAACAACGTTTTACAAATCTAGCTCCTCTACGCTGCACTCGATCCAACTCGGCAATTAACTCAACTTCGTGAGCAGCATATTCTAAATGAGGCCTAACCAGATAACATTTCTCTTTGACCTTGTCATCACATTTACCCAATGCTCCTCTAATAAATCCTAATTTTTTGTTAGATTGTCCACATATTCCCCGTATGTGTTTCACCCAGGAGAAGTAATGAGTTAGGGTAACGCCCAGGTATTTAATTGAGTTAGATTACAAACTATCTGGAATAGGATCCGTACTGGCAGCACAAGCATAATCATGGTCATCAGGAAACATTTCATGAGGGCCAGGATATGAAGTGAACTTCTATTAGAGTTCAAGGTATAATTGGAAGTAGCATCCAAGAAAATAAGATCGGGAGCTATATAAATAGGGTTTAATACAAACTTGATAAAGATCAAATGAATAATTTTAACAGCAGTAAATATAGTTATGAGGGGATTTGAACGAAAGCCGAGATCATAAGGGCCATTAGAGATGCGTGGTTATTATATTAGGGGTAGGATATTCAGGGAATGGAGTAAGGATGGAGAGAAAACTGGCGTTGGCATTAGTCCACTCTTAACGTTAGGCGCTTAAGGGTCCGGAAATTAACGTCCAAGCCAACGGACGTATTCTGCACATTCATGTAACACACCAAGAGGGAATCGGGTTACTACTGAAAAATCTTGCCATCTCCAGGATTTGAACCCGGGGTCTTGGTGTGGGAAGAGGGTACATTATAAACCACGCCACCCAGATACCCTAATATATTAAATAACTAACAAATAATTAAAAAAGGTAGAAGCAAAGTTACTGCCGACCGTGGTAGTGTGGTTGGCAAAACACCGACCTAGCTACGTAAAATTCGCTGTTTCTTATCCTCTTTTCCGATAAGAATATAGAGTTTTAAATTTGTACTTAGATGCGATACAACCTCATCCGTTAGAGCATACTATATCGAAATATAATTCAATTCCCAGCACCAGCGCCCTTAAGGATAAAAATAAATCCCATTTTTAATAAGAGCATGCAATGATGAACGGAAAAGAGTTAAAATAACAGAGATAGACCCATAAATAGATGCCTGGTAATTTTTGGCGTGAAATCGCTAATGTATACAGGTGATAAACAAAGTGGAAAATTTATGTGGAGGATATTTTTGACTAATCCTAATTGTGACTGGCACTGATGACTGCACAGCAATGACTGAGAGGAGGTCACATCAAACGGATGGTGCGTTGAATCGGAACTATATTCTCATGCGGCGCTAAAGGTGCTGAAATATCACTAATAACTCTAGTAAACCTCAGAAAATGGAGTCTGGAAGTTTTGCTTTGGAATGCCAATAAAATGGTGTACACGCAAATCTTATTAAACGAGTTTCGCACCATGCAATGTGTTCAAATTACTTGCATATGAGTAAATAACGGTATATTACCTTACGCTGCGATTTCCGCTTCATTTAAAATTTGATGTTTCCCTATTTATCTTGATAGCATACCAGCTAATCAAGGGCAACGGTATCGAATCCCTGAGGAGGTTATTGATGTGATATTAGCGGTTACGTAGATGTACCTGTTAAGTCCACAATGTTCGATGCACTCAGAGACCTTGAAATATCCTCTGGCGTCTATTCCACTCCCCTTCAACCTAGTAAGCTGGCAGAATAATCGCTTCTACGGAGCTCACATTGTGTGTCGAAGGGAATTCCTAGATCTTCCTTCGCATGCAATTTCATACACCCCTTTCGTGGGGAACCTACTGACATATTTCTCTCTAACGTCAAATGAAATAATCTTATCTCTAATAGGGTGGTCTGAAACGTTTCCGGCCTCAAAAATTTCAGAAAAAATGTCTTGTACCTTTGTTAGGTCGGGTTATCTTTTCGGAACTCCCATGTATATATTATGAAACAATCATGTATCATGCTCTGAAGGCAGGGTAATTTGAATTATTTCATATAACTTACCGTCAATTTTGTTAACGCAAAAAAAGTTCCGCAGGACATTTAAAGTGTATATGCAATAATATACCACGACTTACTTTCGTTGAACTACATCAGAAATATTTCAATGGAAACAAATACTGGAGAAAAGGAAGTAATGTTACAAAAAAATACTTGATAAACTATCGGTATTTGTTTCACAGCACTTCTCAAAAAATAATTTAAAATATTCCTAGATTTTACCTTTGATTTTTAAAGAATAAGTCGTGTTTTCCCGAAAACGGGCCCGTTTACGAAATATCCCATGGCTGTGCATATTTTTATACCACCCTGCCTCCACACTATTTTCTCTAAAAAAAGGAAGTAGCCACTATTTGACTCATATGTTGGCCGAAAACACAGTATCTTTTTCAAGTTTAATATCCTACAGTTTTAAAAAGGAGAAAGCTAAGACTATGCGCTCTGTTATTTCGTTTTTTTTTTGCTTTCTTTCAGCTCGAAGAAGAAGCTGAACTTCAGAACCTTTTGTGTTTCCTAAAATCTCACTTTAGATTGAAAACTGGTACCTCGCAAACAGACACCGTCCCATGGCCCATATCTCTTGAGAAACATTGTTCTACGAACGTAATCTTAAAGTGATGAATTTTATTTCAGGAAGAATCTTGGCAAATTTGAATGTTTCTCAGTTTGTCTTCGATGAGGCGAGTTTACTCCATGCTAGAGTATTTTAAGCATGCCTTAATTACGTGAAACCACCCTACCAATTAATTTTTTTAATTAATTTAGTACAAATACTTGTAATTT
Source organism: Hetaerina americana (assembly GCF_022747635.1). Classification (NCBI taxonomy): domain Eukaryota; kingdom Metazoa; phylum Arthropoda; class Insecta; order Odonata; family Calopterygidae; genus Hetaerina; species Hetaerina americana. The sequence goes on along the minus strand of NW_027287427.1, from coordinate 46,308,755 downwards.
TTCACCGTCGATCGATTGATAATGAGAATTCAACAGTTTTTGTATTGACGATATTACACCAACCTGAAATCCACATTGAGCCATTCTAATGCTCCTTACATATCTTTTTCAATCATTACCCTGCTAGGAAGCGGGTGAAGTATTAATTAAATCATTGATAATTATTCCCTTGAGAGTATGCGCATTATCCTGAAAGGAAAAAATCATATAACTTGGCCCTTAAAATGTACCTAATTTCATTTTAACTGAAATATAGAATTTATAAAACTGAAAAATATCGACAGGCGAGATTAATGAAAAGAAATATTACATGACGAATTAAATAGGCTTCCAAAACAAATGGAACGACGAAACATATTACCAAAGTTACGGAAGTGTAGTGTCTATGATGCCGCTGATTTGCTCATAGATAGTGAAGATGGAGCAGGATGTCTACGTACTTTTCTCTATTCTCGAAAGTTAGATGGATTTACTCCAAGAAATGAACGTTCCGCGGAATCACCGAGCCATTTCTGAGATAGATGGATAATTCAGGTCATCCACTTCACCTTTTCAAAAAATAAACGAAAAGAAAACTAGGGTAAAGCTAAGCGGTGTAAGGATATGATCATATTTTGATGCCATGAAAATTTAGGTAATCCCGTCCAAACCTCAACTCATTCCCTCATGCTCGCAGTTAGGTAGGTGTTCTTTTTGTATCCATAGTGGGATGTTTTTATCTTGACGACTTGACGCAAAAACCAAATAAACGTATCAGTAAATAAAGGGGGAATGGAAAGGGGTTGAAAGGGAGAAGAGTGGACGGGGTGGCGGAAGGGTGGAGTGGTAGGTTTCGAGGAGGAAGAAGCGGGAATCCCGGGGCCGAGAGCGGAGTGAGCGGCTCACCGATGCATTAAATCAAGCAATTGAAGATATAAAAAAGGGGATAAAAAAATGCGGAGAGAAAAGTACACTCCGAGGTCTCCCGCATTTTTTTCCTTATTCTACAGCGAAACGTGGTTCCTATTTTTTCGTCATTTTTTTTAATCGCCTCCTTTTAGTTTCCCTCCTTCACCTGTGCTTCTCATTTTTTTTAATGGAGAATGAATACGGGAGCTTTCCTTCTTAACCAATGGATTCTTTGTTGTTTCCCATTGGCCTCTTGGCGACTTGGATTAAAATACTTATTTACACACAATGAGTCTTCTCCGAAAAATAAACTTTCCTGCCTTTGAGCTCGGCCGCAGAGTTGCGTATTTAGTTTCTTCTTTATCGCCCGAAATATGTATACGTGTTTCGAAGATCATCAGACTCATTCTCCTAGAGCAGGTGGCATTGCTTGTTCACTATGGAAACATTAGAAAACCGTCGTAGAGGACGGAGTTGGGGTTAATTTTTCCATACGTTGACGCCATTTTTCATTCTTCATTTGCCGGTGATTCAAATTTCCAAAATGTGTTAATGACACACACTTTCCCAATAAGCATTTTAAACTCCGAGTCAAATTTTCGTAGATAGCGCAATGCCTGTCGACTCGGCATTGTCCAGCATTTGAACGGTAGTTAGCGATTTATAAGTTGATATAACTCTTCTTGGATAAAGGGTAATTTTCCATTTTTAACGTTCAATTAAAGTGAGAAGGAAGGTTTCTGATTTGGCTAAAAGCACTCTAGAGTTCATTCTGATTCTCTAAAATTTAATTATTTCTGGTATTACCTGTGATAATGATAAAAAATTTAGGTCTACATTGTGACTTCGCCCGTACTCGTAATCTCCGTGCAACTGCAGCAAAACAACTCCTGATAGGAAACAAACAGTGGGGAAGTGAAGTTATTGGGGCAATAAATGTTCAAATTAAGTTGTAAAAGAACATAATTCCGTATTCATCTTCTATTACACATAAAACCATTCACTCCTTAAAAAGTATAACAAATCGCTGAAATTTTAACATCAAGCAACCCTTGTAATACTAAATTACCAGGTCATTGGGAATTTATCCAAAAACATAAGACATTCAGTTTCTTCTTTTCGATATGACCTGAAAACGATTTTAAATGGTTCCTTCTACTTTTATTGCCACCATTTTCACGTCTTCCAAGCTCGCCTCCGAATAGATAAAGCGTACTTGCTCATTTGGCTACGAAGTTGACCCAAGAGTTCTCTGGCGCTGGAGGCGAAATGGCATGGCAATGGCAGGAAGTAATGTAAAGACCCTTATGAATCCCTGGAAGAATGTCTTGAAATTATACAGTGTAATGAAACCCAATGCTATATCCATTATAACTGCTCTTTTTTGAAGCAGCAGACGCCATCGTACCATTGCTCATTGCCATAAATGTCGGCCTGCTAGAAGAATAGAAGAAGAAACACGACTTCCCAAAGACATTTGGATAAAAACGCATGCCGGGTGACACTTTCTTTTGCAAAAAGCTCTTCATTATTCGCATAAAAGAAGTTTAGCATTTTTGAAAACTGAGTTATTTTTTGCGTTATTTCTATTATCAGTCTTTTGCAAAATAATTTGATGAATCTAAAATTAAACAAAACAATTTTGACGAGATAAGCAACACTAAAAATGTAGTTACAGCTATTAAGATTTGCGGCACCTTTACTTCTATATATATATATATATATATATATATATATATATATATATATATATATATATATATATATATATATATATATATATATATATTAGCGTACCTCACCCATGACATACTGTGTTCTTCATTGTGATGAGCGATTTAGAATAAAACGATCAGGGTCAATGTTTTATAACCCTAAAAAAATATTTTCAGAGCACCGTTGTCATCCATAGTACCGAAGAAATACTTCTTTGAGGAGACTGTCAAGAGTCAAAATTTTCTTCGCAAAACATTTTCGTCCTCCGAAACCATCGGAACCACTGGTTATTTTTCTACAAGGCCAAAGAACATGCGCTGAGGATGATGACCAATGAAAATCCCGACAATTTGATTAAGTGATTTCAAAAATTATTCCATCCCGGCAAACACATCGGTACATGCGTCTTTTCGACCATTAAAATTACTCTTGAGAACAAATTTTCACGCCAAATTTCCCAAACCAAATTCGTAACTTCCATGCAAATCCATCTCAAAACTGAGAATACCGGAATCCGTACGCCCATAAAGTAAAATTGCATAACGGAACGGCATAAATCTTCCCATATAATGTGGGCACATTTCACAAAAGCACCTATTATTCGGGGATTGATGACAAAATCGCACAATCGAACCAAGATATAAGGGCAGATTACTATAAATTCTGCGAGAGAAAAAAAAACGAAGGATCTTTACACAATTTGTCCCGCAACCCTCTACTTTTCCTATCTAGATTTATAATGGGCATAAAAATAATTAAAGGATAAATACGGAATTCTCGGTCGGAGGCGAACCGTGGATTCGAAAGAATAACTTATCGTTCTCCATTCATCCCATCCCCTGCCATTTATATTTCCCTGAGCCATTGAGATCGTATTTACTACCTTAAGAAAAGTCCTAGTCGGGTATATTTCACTCCCTTCCCCCCCCCCCCCGAAATGTCTCCCGCCTGGCAAAGGGGTTGGGTGAGGGGGGGGGCGAAATAAAGACATTCCTCGGCTAAACTGGTAAAATGAAACGACATCTCCGTCTTTCCCGATGCGTCTCCTCTCCAACCCCGCCCGTCTCCACCTCTCGCCGGCCCTCGAATCGTGGGGTGATGCAGGCATTCCGAAGCGGGGATGAAATACAACATCAACGGCTCCGTGGTTGTCCTCTTCCCGTACCGCTCGCACAAACAGTCCTCCTCCGCCCCTCTCCCTCCGTCTCTCCCTCTCTCCCAAGCCCTCTAAAACTCCTCATGGACGCGGAGAAGAAAATAAACAGGAAGAAAGCGCTTTGATACTCTCTGGAATAAAAAGAGCGAGGGGAGAAAAGGAGATCGAAGGAGGGCAGCTCGTGTCTCCTAGCCAAAAGCATGACCGGCGAACACACATACACTCAGGCAGAGTGTGGGGGAGTGGGACGGGTATAGGAAAATATCCCGAGGAAACTCGATCCTCCCCTCATTCTCCTCCTCACCCATAACTCCCGTCTTGCCCTCTCTCTTACATCTTTAAATGGATGAATGGGGCCGGGACGCTTTTATCATTTTGCCCGAGATTCCGTGAAATGAGAACTTTCGGGTGAATTCTTGATGAACGGGCCTTACTACTTGGGAATGAACGGAACGGTTCTTGGCAGGCGAAGGAGATATGGACCAACACTTCCACCCCCCCCCCAACCACCCCCCCCCAACCACCCCCTCCACCCCTCACCAAACTCCTGTCTCAAGAAGACTGCTTTAGGGAACCGACTGGTGACTCCACATCCCCTCCACAGTCCCTTCCCCGTCGCCGTGGCTACCCGTCGGTTCGGCATGCGGTCGCCAAAGCACGGCGTCCATGTTAACCATTTGTCTCGACTCCGCCGAACGCGATTCTTTGCGAATATATACGTACGTACATAAGAACGTGCAATATATTAGATTTGAGCCTACCTACCAGACTCCAAACTTCCAACCGTGGCACAAACAAACCGCCCAAGTTTCAATCAAGTGGGCCCACCTCGCCAGACTCGAAAATGAATTACTCCGATATAGTTGGTATGGTGACTTTATGGAAATATTTCGAATAATTTAGCGAAACGGGGAGGGACGTGGGTTTAACCTCCAAAACCATCCCCTCCCCACGCTCTTTTCTTGGAAAACTCCGAAAGAACAGGGCGGTGTATTTTTTTACGTCGAGACTATTCCGTTCCTTTATTCCGCGTTATACGTAAATTACGTTGGCTGCACGAAAGTTATCTCTGTAAGTTTCTCGACTCCTCACTTGACAGATTTAGATTGATTTGTTGATTTTTCGGTTCCCTACTTCCCTTTGAAGCCTTCTACACCCTTCTAAAGCCTTTTAAATAAATGTGAAACGCATTTTCGCATTTGATTAGATATTTTCCTCATAGTATTGCATGAAGGTGATTATATTTTAGGAAAATTCTATGTTTTGATGACATGCACGTTAATCAGAACGAGGGTAAGTATGTGTTGATGCAAATTCAAAAAACAAACGCACGCAGAAGCAATTATATACATTGGTTTTATCAATTTTGGCGGCATTAATAACGCTCACACCAGCTAAAAAAGATGAATAACAGAATTCACTCTATCTGCGGTCGGCAATTATTGATTGAAATTATAATTGGTTATTTTCCGTGAAAAGATAGTGTTATGGAGGTTCCTAATTCAATCACATGCAGCTGCAGCTTTCAAAAAATTTCCCCATATTACATCTGAAGAGAAGATTAGAAACTATCTCCCGCAAAACTGCCATCTTCACCTCCTCACATCTTCTGATTACCTCAGCTCAATAGGTCGAAATTCATTTTCATCCTTCCCTAATTCCCGACTAACTTAAGTCACTATTCCATCATACAGAATTCCGGTATAGGATGAGAATGAGATTGGGAGTGATGATTGGAGCAGAAATAAACAATTCTCTACTTTGAATGGCTTGATCCGGCTTGTTCCATTATAATTCAATCGCATGATACATTCGCATACATAGCTAGCATAATTCATAATAATCAGAGCCAAAACCATGTACCCCTGTGAGGGAGGGACGATTGTTTGTACACTGGCTTAAGGAATACATTGGAATATTAACAAATTTACAGTAATTATTGGAATTTTTAAGGAGTGAAAAAATTGATTAAAACTCGATGCATAGCTTAGGTGTTAACAGTATGTTGTTAATTGACGGGGGAAATTTTTTTTTCGGTGTACCCTTCTCTTTGTTCACCGCCCAGGAATTAATTCTGATGGCACTCAAACCCATAACAACTACATGAGACTCCTATATTTAAAATACTCTTCATTGGTGAAAACTCAATATTTCAATTAGATATCCAAATTACTTCAAGACGATACATGCATATTGAGCTATATTTTCAAATTACCATATTATTTTAAATACATAAATATTTATCTTTAATCAAATGTTTTGGCATGCCTACGCATGTGTTAGTGAGGAATTATTAAACAATAAATATTATTTATTAATATCAATCAGGCACGGTTGGACATTTTCATCACTCAGTATGAATTCCTTACAGACAGAGGCAAATCAAAGAGTGAATGGGATGACCAGTACCCTTCAGATAATTCTCTTTGCTCTAAAAGGGACTCAGTGAACGGACCTTGATTCTTAACTCAACAAATATAAATAAATTTCTGCTGTTATAATTTTGCAAACATGAAGGAATAGCAGGTTTTTCACAAAAGCTGTTTCAATGAAAATTTTGAGTGAAGCCATGATGATTAAGTAATACTTTAAAAAAATAAATTTTTTGGTTCAGCAATCACCGACTCGAAGACCGTATAGACCGATAAGGACATTAATCACAATGTGATAACCCCTATACGCTGAATTCCACATTGATAATCAGTTTCTTTCCCTGTGCCACCTGAGGTTTTCCAGAAAGTTCTCATACCCACGTTAGGGTTTAGCAGGTTGTGAATAGGCGTCAATCCGGGTTTGAACCGGGTCCTTCTGACCACTGCACGAACAACCTGCACACTTGGCTCTTACATCTAATTTCATAACCCATTAAAAATTATTATCCGAAAGTCATGGTAAATAATCCGAAATTCCCCGTCCCATGCTGAATTAATATTAGTTTTCCCAATCATTTTAAATTATTACCCCTTTCGAGTTTTCCCGGCCAATTTTACACTACCTATTCTATTCCTGATTTTTCCGGATTTTCCCATCGTCGCGGAACCCGTCCAAAAAATATTACCCCGACCAAAAACCCTTAGCGCCTCAGACCCCATTATCCTATTTCTCACTCCACCTTCCCCTTCCGAGTCCACCGCCCCTCATACGGGTTTCATCTTCCCTTTATCTAATACCCCTTCCCGCCCACCCCCGGGATGGTATGCCGCGCCGGGCGGCGGGGAACGCGGTGAGGTTAAAAGCCCTTGGCTGCTGCCTTCTGACATGCACACTCTTTCTGGTTTACGTCCAGTGACCGGTATTCTTTTCCCTCAACCCCCTTGGGGAACGGGTGGCGGACTGTGGGGGGACCCCGGGCCTCGGAGGAGGGATTAGTGGGTGTGGGGAGGGGCTGTAGCGAGTAACGGGGGGGGGAGGGAGGAGCGGTAGGAAGCAGGAGTGGTGTTGGATTAGGGAGAGAGAAGAGCCGAGAGGGAGTGAGATGGAAGCGTGGGAGAGGACATTGTCCGGGATGGGGCGGGAGGGGTGGGATTTGGTCCAGTGGCTCTTAAGAATGATAGATCATCCTTACTTACGGACCGAAGGAGATGTTCCCCAAGTGCGCGCCGGGTAATATATATCGAGTTTTTGTTCGCCCCCGGCTCGTCCCGAGACTCCTCCGCTTCCCTCCTTCTCCTTGACGCCAGACATTCTTTTCGTTTTAGCGAATTCTTTGTTTCTTCATCGCGATTGATTGCGAGGTCCTCGGGCCATCGGCGGAGCGAGGCCGTTGCTGCCCTCCGCCGGTTTTGCGCCAGGCTTTCACAACGGTACCTTAAGGATGCTTCGCGTGTGTCTGGGAAACTATTGGTGCCAGGAGAAAAATGACTGCGCGTCCGTTCGACATTTTAAAACTCCACATCGTATTCACGACGGAATTGTTATTATAGTTAGCTTTCGGTTGGACCGTGAAAAAATACTATTAATTCTCACAAAAAATTCTTAAAAGTTATTAAGAACTACACAGTGGTCTTATTCCTTTCATCTCTTCATAACGGTTTCATTATTCATGCGTCCAAAATGATTTATCTCTCTCTCTCTGTTTCCCTCTCATTTAACATTCCCCTTTCTATTCCCACCCCTTCTAACACTCTCTTTCCTTCACCCTGCGAATTTTCTTCCCTTCCCTTTTAAACCTTCTTCCATGTCTACAGGATCTATATCTTTCCACCTATCCACATCATTCGTACGTTCCTATCCTTAACTATCCATAACTAAAAATCTACTATTAATCTCTCACCCGCTTCGTACATTGAGTTTCTATTTGCAATCTAGAGCGATCTATAATATTGATTCCACTCTTCGTAAAAAAAACCTGCCTCCTATGACATATTGGCTGACATTATTGAAGAGCACTGTATTTTAAGCCACCTCTTTTAGCTAGGATCTTTATTTAAAATGCTTGTCTTCAAAGCGTAAACAAAGCAACCATTAATTAATTGGATGCTTTTTGATTAGGTGAGGCCATCAACCTAATGACATTTGACGAAACCGGCAACGAAAAAACTTCCATGATGTTAAAATTTATGACTTCCGAACTTTTGATATTACTGCTTGAACCAGGAAGAAAAAAAATAGAAAATAGAAGAATTTGGTATTTATTATTATTATAAGCAGTAGTCTATCGGCTTAGGGTAGGTTTTTGATGGTTCCTGACACTACATATGTACCACTAAACTTGTTAAGCCCCAACTATCACCACAAAAAAATACTTAAATGTCAAATTACGTATTTGTATTGCATTAACTCATTATTTACGTTTGCACACTCTCTATCTTTCTTAATTTCATCCAAAATTCTTATATTTTCCTCCCACTACTTCGCCTTTCCAGCTACTATTACGATTTAATCAACATTGGTTATGTGGAAGAGAAACATAAAACTAGCCCTGAATATTTGTTTGCCGTTCGCGGTCATAACGCCATTGTTGGAAAGCCTGAGAATTAAACCACACCCATATAAACATTGAGGCAAATAATAAATGTGTAAAATGAATATTATCTCAGCTAATTGCACGTGATGTTTTTCAAACCGCAGACCCTTTCACAAAATTTCCAAAACTTTCTCTTTCTTTCACTTCCAGCTAGGGGTATATTGCTCTTCTTCTGGAGCGAAATAAGAATGAATTCTTTATCTCAAAAGGCTTATCCTAAGTATCTCGGCTCGAAATAAAAAAGCTTCCACCGCAAAGGAAGAGAATGCTGCAGAGTATCTCAGCGGAGCTTCCCCAAAATCCCTGGAACACTGTATTTAGAGCAGAGAAAGACGATTCCCCAAAAATTCCGCAAGGCTAGCTGTCAACTTGTGTTACGATAGATTCCCAAGTGGTTTTATTGTTCCATCTTAGACGCATAAAGTATCACTTTAAGAAAACTGGCGATAAATCTGATGAAATATTTCTTTAGTCGATGTATACATATCCTATTTGGGAAGAATTTAAGGCCATATTTACGCTCTGAACACTATGTAAATTCATTCCAGCACTAAAAACATTGAGTAACGATATTGCAATATCCTACAATACTAATAATAATATATAAACGAGACGTATGTACTATAGTTAAGTTTTAGTTTGCTGGTCAGCTAAGGAGGCTTTTCTGAGGGTTTCAGAAAATCATTGTGATGGGTATGGAACGAGAATAAATGTCAGCAAAAAAAGACTACTCCGCTATTGAAAAAGGAAAAAAGCTGGGTTCAACTTTATAATAGGAGGATAAAAACTAGATTTGGTGGAACAGTTAACCTATCTTGGAAGTGTTTTGGACCAAAATGGTCAAAGTAGAGCGGACTTAAGGATTGCGTTAGGCAAAGAAGTTTCCTCGAGCAGGAGGGAATTAATGACAAGGACGTTTTGTAAGGATGTTAAGAAAAGCCTGTTCAAACTTTGATGTGGAGCATAGTTCCCAAACTCTGATAGCAATATTCTCAACATTTGTTTAGTTGAATTTGAATTTCAAAAGACAACATAATTTTTTACGAATGTAGTGAAATAATTACCATAGGTGTTGAGTTACTATCTCATAGTCGCTACACCATTTTCAAATTATCATTCACATTGTGTTCATGCAATTCACAAGAGATAGAAATCCATTTTATTGCAAGCATAGGTGGAAATGTTCATTATTCTTATTATGAATAAAATTTTAGTTCATGATCACTGCCATTGTTTGCTTTGAGCATAGATAAATTTCCAGAATGCAATCCATGTGTGAGCATTGTGCAGTTCAGATGAGTAACTACTCAAAATTAAATAGAATCGCATAATGAATTTCCACGACTAAATTGCGTGAAATATCCACCAATGAATAATAAAGAAACAATATATACACACATTACGAGAAGCAATTATTTGTTATTAAGCCTTGAACAATAAATCAAACAATGAATATGAATTAATTTTGCGACCTAACGAGGATCATTACTTAAATATGGAATTGGTTAATTGTTTACCCTCCTCGTTTTCCAAATGAGCTAACCCACACCGCTGTGCAATAAGAGAGACATAATGCAACGAAGCGCATCGAAATTGCATTGGTTACCATGCAAATAAAATTAATATAGGAAAGGAAAAAAATATCGAAAAAGTTCATGTCGTCCTGCAAACAATGGACGTGCGAGTCGAAAAATGGAAGAAAAAAAACAGCTGAAACGTGAAATGAAGAAAAAAAAATAGTAACGGAAACGAAATTAATTAAATGCGGGGATAAACTGAATTTTTTTTGTCCAGTCAAACGGAATCATTGCAAATGCTTTTGCTGCATAACTGTTGTTGTTCCCGGGAAAATTGAATTAAATGCGGGTATTTTTGCCTGTCCGTTACGGGGATTAACAGGGACTGTGATGGGTAGCAATTTTTACCGATATCAAAACATATAAATGCGCAAAACCAAAAATTCATCGTTGAACTTTTTGTCTTGGGAGTTGATAAATACATACTCATTGAACACTACTCTCCACCCCCTATCCTCGATATAATGAAATCTTATTAAAAACGATCTGCGAGAGAATTTAATTTTTTTTCTCATTCAATTATTTTTCTGCCAAAATGGAAATATCACTACGCTTTGTCCGAAAGATTTATTTTTTTTAATGAAGAGGGGATTCTTTACATTTTAAAACTGTTAGATATATGCACGACTCATTACTGCTTACTCTCCTTTATTTTTAGTCGGAGGATGAGATTGTATCGGTTTTAATTGGCATCATCGTTATTGGGAGCTCTATATGTCCGTTAAATCGCACACGCTGGGGCGCTTGTACAAGAGGAACACAAAGGCACGTGCGCAGATGAACGGAGCAAAATGACGCAACCGTTTACAAAAGCACGGATGGAAGGGTTTCACGCGAAAGCCAGCGAAACGGAGCAATTAGTTCCATCTAGTGTATTTCCTCCGATATATATATATATATATATATATATATATATATATATATATAAATATATATATATATATATATATATATATATATATATATATATAAATATATAAATATATATAAATATATATAAATATATATAAATATATATAAATATATATAAATATATATAATAAATATATAAATATATATATATAAATATATATAAATATATATATATATATATATAAATATATATAAATATATATATATATATATATATATATATATATATATATATATATATATATATATATATATATATATATGCGTACACGTCCCTGCTGCCCCATTACACCGATGTGTTCGCGTAATGAATAAAATAAAAGCACTTTTAATCACGAGGATACCTTCCCCATAAAACCATCCGCCCCGCCTCCATCACACATGCCACCGCTGACGATACCACACGCACACACACACACACACACACACAAGCCACACGCTCACACTCTCGTCCGTACTGCCACCTATCCGGTAAGCACGAGCACCTCCCATGAAAACAAAAGCTGTGCGTGTTCTCCACCCAACCCTACCTCCCCCAGCCTACGCCATTCTTCCCCTCCACATCCCTAGCCCTCCATAATGACCAGCTCAAATCAACGGGCCGTAATTCAAGCGAAGCACGCCAATCTAATTGGAATTTCGCGAATTTCCCCCGTGAATTAATATATATGTATTATGCGGACACAAAAGCGATCCTCTTTCCAAATCCCCACCCCTAAAACCCCCATTTTTTTCACCCCACCCTATCGTCTCTACCCTTTGGCCAGCGATATCTTGAAAAAGCCGTAAATGATTTATGATTTACAATTTTCATTTGTTCAGAAGCGCACGTCTGTTCTACAAAAGAGGTTTCCCCACTTTCTTCTTGTGAGAGTTTTCCTAGAGAGGGAAATGTCTCATATTATGGATACGCAACTTAATGAGGTGAAGGAAAGCTTACTAATGACAATAATATGGATCGTATTGCTTTGTGAATGTGAAACCTGATCTTTGATGCAAGAGCGAATGCTCGAGGCATTTGAGATGTGGGTTTGACGGTGAATGAAGGAGATAAGTTTCAGAGAGAGGAATATAAATGTCGAAGCGTAAACGTTGTAGGCGATGGGAAGAATTTGCAGGGAGAGATTTGACAACGGCAGATAATGCGAGAGGAGGAAATATTGAAAAGTATTGGGTAGATAAAGACCGTGATGGAAGGGGGAAACGCGTGTTGATTAATCGGGTTACAGGATGGCAGAAGACAGGTTTCTAAGGCAGCATGAAGGCAGAAGTTACGAAAAAATTTAGAATGAAATATATTAAATAAAAAAGTATGATGAATTAATGTAGGGGGAACCAAATACATTTCTGGCGGTACGCAGAATATAATATTCGCCAGGAAGCGTCAAAATCCGTCTTAAGTTAATGATCCCAAAATTAAAGATTTGGTAGGAAGAAATTTGTTGGAGAAACGGCTTACCGAAGGATATTACTTAAATTACTTTGAAGACGAGCAAAAATTAAACTACACTCAGATTGGTAACAGGAACGGAGATGAAACGCCGTTTAAACGTTTGAAGACCAGAGTGAAGCAGAAAACAGAAAATAGTGTAGGAAACTCTCACCAGATTGTTATGAAGGAAGAATCTTATAAGTGGAACATTACGCTACTTCCGGGACGATAAAATCCTGGCTCAAATCTCAGGTTCAGGCAACTCAGCCTAAAATTTAAATTTACGTACGTGAGTAACAGAATATGATGAGAATCTGAATGGTGGCACAGGTAGAGAAACTGTAGACCCAAACCCTGAGTGCGCATTTATCAAAGGCTGAGTCCTGGGTGATCTTTACTCCCTCAAAACCTATCGTATTAGTTGATTGCGCGGATTGATTTTTTTGAATGAAAAACAAGTGATTTTTTCAGTGGTATTTTTCTGAATCCATTAATTAAATTTCATGATGATTCTATGGTGTAATATAAACTAATCTCAGTAAATATCTAAGCAGTGGAATCAGCTCGATTAATATTTTCTAATCTCACTGTATTCGTCTTCTAAAACGAAAGAAACATCATTTCTTCATCCTTGATATACTCAGGTCGGGCGACCGCTCGGTAAAGGCTTAAAAAATATTCCCATGCAAATAAAATGAAACGTTTTGCAAAATACTGCGGTAAATACATTCATAGATGGCGAGAAAGAACACAACTTGGGCATTGATAACTTTTGTTAGATAAATCAGATTAATTCAGCGTTTCCCTGACTTTACATACCAACTTGTCGAAGAGCACAACAAGGGAAAATATTAAATTACATTTAAATTATTTTTCACACAAGTCATATGTATGACATGAGCAATTGCATAATTTTCGTCTAAACGGAAAAGTACATGAGGGAAGTATAGGCCATTCTTATTGGAGCACTTCAACATGGCATGAGGGGGGGCCAAAAGCGTTTCCGTTCACTGTCGAAATTTATTTCATGGACCATAAATATTTATAAAAGACCAATATATATTTCAATAAAAACCAGTAAAAAAGCTATGGTATTTTAAATTAGTCATGTAATTTAGATTATATGTACTATTTAAATGAAGTGGTGTATTTCTTTCTGTTGCATCCCTTGAAATATGATTACTAATAGGCATAAGTACACATCAAATTGCTTCCCCATATCCATTTATATGCTAAACAATATCTTCCAATCTTCCGTCATTTTAACCGTGTTAGCTGTTAGCCATTTTTCTCTGGAATAATTAAGCCGTACCACTATGCAAAAACCTCATATTTTTCTCACAATGAAAATAAGTTGATACTTGAATACCACAGTTTTACCCCAAAAAATTAATATTTCACCATTGACAATTATTTCTTTTTATACTTAGGGATTAACTCTAGACAAAATATTATCGCATGTAAAAGGTATCATTCACATCAAAAGCATAATTCAACTTAAATCGAATGTAATACAACATTTACAACAATAGTATTTACATTTATTATAGCGTTTATTGGATTCCTTTTATTCCTAATAACACAGGAATACTTCATACTCTTTATTCATTTGTAGTTGATAATGATTATGTTTTGCTGCATGATATTTGCGTCGCTCATAAATTCTAGTAATTTAGTTGATGAAAAAGTGCTTACACATACTATAATACACCATTTGCGTAGATGTAATTAGGAAAATACACATAACCTAAGGCCTTAAGATGTTGATAGTTAAAATTGATAACCTCAAAAAATGTATCTACAGCTCCATTTAGTAATTAATGCCATAAGGCCGAAATAAAAAGAAGCAGATCACTTCGTCTGTTTTAACAAATATAGGTAAGAGCCACTGTCGAAAATGAATTCAAACATCAAAGAAAACACTCCCCAACTCTGCATATTTTTTTGAAAAATAAAACAAGCAGTAGGATTAATTGTTCGATATAATCGCCAGGAGTTCTTTCGTTTCAGTGGATAAAATTCACGCGCAAATGAGCTCTTTGGATAATAATACCAACGATATTATTAATTGAATTAATTAACGATGAATTTAAATGGTAATTCACTCCATACTGCTCGCTACCCAAGTATGTATTATAATCACCTATCCGTATAATTAGTTCCCATAGGGATATGAAAGGCTGAAAAAAAATATGACAATTTTGAAGAGTCCAGTTTTAATTTATAGAAGATTCGCAATTACGTTAATTGGCAATTAATGGGAATTAAAGGTGGTGCTTTTACGCAAGCTCGTTCAGAAATTTGTCACGATGATTAAATCTAAATTGGGGAAATAATACATTTTAACATATTTTCCCAATTGCATAAGAACTAGTGCCACGTTTACCTATTCTAATTATCGCTAGTTAATATTGCTATTTATGTCGCAAATGAAATCTAAATTTAACGTTTTTATTATTGCACGCCCTGTGTAACTGAATATCGTAAAATAATCATTAGGAGAATTTGAAATTTGAAGCCATATTAACTCTATCTCAAATTTTTTCTTGCGAAATATTTTTTAATGCCATTTATATGAATGAGAATGCTGTTTGAACGAATATCACATGTTATGAAATAACAGCATTGTTCAAATTACTTTTTATGCTAAATTAGATCTCATCTTCATTAAAAATATTCTTAATATTTCTGTGGATTGAAATCTTGTTCTGTTAAGTAAGATATTATTAGAATAGCAGGACGTAGAGAAAAGTGAGTAAATGATTTCATGATGTATAAAGAAGAAAGGATGCTTGGATAATTAAGGTATCACTGACTGCAGATAAATATTTGAGAGACCAAGAGAAATTTGATCATTTCGCAATATTTTACGAATTAATTTTGAATAAATATATTTTATCGGGAGCTCTCTGTAAGTTGACAGGAATTTTTAATAGTATAAAAAGTTTATAATCAAACATAAGATTCCAATTCTGCTGCTGCTAATTTCCGTCATCCAAACTGTATTGACCACTAAAATAGCTAATTTTTTATGCTATATTAACATCCGTTCCTATTCGAAATCGCATTTTTTTAAATGTTGAAATGTCAAATGACTTGCCGATAATTACTTTCGATCTTTTTTCAAATACGGGCAGATTAAAAACGGTTTCTGATTCTTTTAGATTTGCGGCGGTGTCTTCGTGGGTTTCCACCGGGTCAAGGTATCAGTCACCGACGTTTTGACCACTCACTCCGTCATCATCTTCATGATACATGTATTATAATGATTCACGATGCCTGTATCAATAATGAGGACAATGACGAAGTTCGTCATCAAAACATTGGCAGTTGCACCCAAACCCAGTAGAAACCCACGAAGAATTCCCAGCGATCGTGTGCCTCGAAAACACAAAATCTTAGACTTCTAAGGTTTATTCCATGCCATGCAATACTTGTACCACAGATAACCGATCACTTCATAGCTGGTGCATCATAGGAGATTACGGACACTCACACTCATAACTGTAGAAACTCTCCATCAGTTTTCAAATACGAGTATGGATTCAAGTAAGCATGTCCTAATAACTCAACTATTTCATCACTAAACATTAGTTCTTGGTCTCTCCTCAGCAACAAAATTCTTATCTTCCCAAAGGAAATTTCTTCTGCACATTCTTAATCTTTTTTAGTGCGCAATTGATTCGGCGAAACTAAGATTCGCCATAGATTTTGGAAGTCCAACTACAGCAATTCTTCGATTCTCAATCGTCGATCCTCAATCATCAATTACTCATAATAATCTCTGCGGGTGGTCAAAACGCCTTAGATAATATATGTACTATTAATCTATTTATTGTTTTTTACCTTTTTACATCTGGTGTTGACTTTTTTCGAATGATATCTTTAATTTTTAGGTATTCATGCACTTTACATGTTCACAGCATGCTGATTGAGTGTTTATCACTCCATCTATACGCCTCTTACGATAAGCATGGTAATGAAGAGCGGAGGACGCAGGGTAACAATCGTTTTAAGGGTTGCATCCTCTACGGGAAACGCTCTAAATCAGTGATGCATGAACATTGTCAATTAACGGATCACACGACCGATATATTTTCCGAGCTCTTGGGTGACATTAGGTAAATTACGGTAAATATATCAATTACATCGTATTTTAAAATTGTTTCTTTACAGTATATAAATTTACTGAATAAATTAAATATTTTTCATCTTACCCGACATAAAATTGATTAATAATACCAAAAAATAACAAACCTTTACCGTGAAAATTCATATAGTTTAACTTTTTAAATCAACATCAGCGATTGCAGCATCAATAGCGACCTCCGGGTTGTGCAACACTGATCCTAATTCTTTCCTGGAAGCCTGAGGAACTTATTTAGTTATATTAGTCATATAGAAACCTTAAATAATATATTAAACCATATCGTAGATAAATGTACGTAAGTGCCCAGGTCTACATCTACATACCCCGCAAGCTGCCGCAAGGGCGTGTGGCGGGGGGTGTTAGGTCACCAACCTAAAGGTGAGATGAATATCTAGGATGTTCCCATATGTCTGCTAAGACCCCTGAATTTTACGAAAAAGGAATTTTGCTAAATTATTGGTATTTTGACAGTATTTCGTCCATCGAGTAACTCTTCTAGATTTCATCGGTCTATATAGCTTCTGTTTACACTCTCACACTACGAAACTTTCTCTCAGTGTAAGGGGTTAGGTAGAGTATAAATATTATTTTTATCATGAATTCCATTATGATGTTGAATAAGGATAAACTTATTCCCTCTTCCATCGCCGGAAGTTAACATCTAAATTATGCCTAGCGAATTTTGACGCCATTCAAGATGGCGCCCGCCCGCATTAGACATGCAATTGACGATTTCGGATACGGCTTGGCAACAACAATAATAATGGGATCTGAAGTCATTAAAATATCGAAATACAGAGGCTCGTTAAGGCCAGACGGTGTTGTTGATTTGAATAATTAATATAATCATGAGTTTTATAAATCATATTCCATATGAAGGTATTCAAACATGATAGCGAAAAAAAACACGTTTTTTTTAAACTTACAAAATATTAGTCATTTTTTCGAAGCTTCCATGGATGAGGTTAATAAATAAATAAATAAACTCCGGCAATTGGTTTTATTATATTTTCAAACATTTACTTAAACTGCAATTTCTGTTGAGCTTAACTGAATCCAGATGCATAATTTTCCCTGCGCTGAATTATTAATTAAAATGTCCTCAATTTGAATTTGCATTGCATGCGTTGAAAAAAATGACCGTCATTTAAATATTCCCTTAATTTCATATCGTACTCTTTTATTACTCAGCTTGGCAAATCCCAACATCACGTGAACATTTTGCATTTGGACTCCGGCGAAAGGTCTAAACGAACATTTTTTTTTCAAAGCAATTGTTTAATGCTAAAAACGTGAGTGAGATCGCCCTTGTTCCATGCAGTTCCTCTCCCTTTCATCTCCTCCAAGAATCTGAACTGAAATACCTTCGCCAGCAAAAGTGCGAACCCGCTTTACCCTCGCAACTTAATACGCTATTTTCCTACATAATATGTTCCCTTATCCTTTTTGGAGGGACTGATGATTAATATAATAAACTTCATCAGGCATGTCTTGAGAAAAGAGCTTACATTTTAAACCTTACACTGAGCTGTGTAGAAGAATTCGCGTGCGGTTTCAAGTGGTGAAATTTAAGTAATTCAGTGCTCCATCCCTTTAGAATACGCCAATCCCTGGAAGGACAAATTGTAGCAGATGAGATAAAAGTGTTGGGAATTAACTATTAGAGGAGGAGGGTCAATTGGGAGTAATGCCAGAGAGAGAGGGAGGGAGGGAGACGGGAAGGTTGGAAGGCAATATAGCATCGCGAGGTGATATCCTTGTGGGTGTAATGTTGAACGTTTCCTGAATTCCTGAGCGAATCAAATGACTCGAATCCGATTGGTGGTTACCGGAAACATTAGCTTTCGTCAATATTCTCGCAGCGTGCAATGCATATTAGCTCTAGGTCGGCTCATCTCCGCACAGCTGGCGCCGGCGTCGGCTGCCCACCCACCCCCCCCTCCCCCACCTTAGTTACTGACTATTGGATTCACCAACACGTGTCTGTTTGCCACCGCGAAGGATGGAAGGGAGCGTCCTGCCGTGCAGCTTGTACACAAACACACAAACACATACACACACAAATACATACGCACGGCATACATATACACACACACATACCCTATCCTTCCCGACTCCCATTTCATACTACATTAGGATTAAACGGAGCAGTTTGTTTGCTCGCTTCCTATCCAACCCCTCCCGCCCTCCCCCCACCCCACCCCGCCACCCCAAGGGGCAAACACCGGGATACATGCGGTAGGCACTCCACTGACTACGGTTAAATACACTTTTTTTTCAACTCCCTCTTCTCCCCCCCCCAACCCTCTCCCAAACACTCCTCCACCTCCCCACTCCATCATCCCAAAGCGACTGCTTTCGCCGTGGAGACTCTCCCATAGGCGCCATGAATGTTAAACTGGACTGATCGGTTAATTATGTTTGTCCACGGGATATATGCATGCATGACGGTGGTGGAGTTGGCGAACAATTAGTCCTGTTAATTTGCTATCTCTATGGATTTCATTATCGGCGGCTCGGGGGAGGGGGGGAGATAATGAGGACGGGTCTCGATTGTCGATTAGCTTGGTGCTCCTTGGCGAGCGATAAGAGTCGCGATTGTTTTCAGGAAACAAAACCAATCGAAAAGAGGGAGGGAGAGAGAGAGAGAGGATTTCGACGCGGTAAAGTCTCGTTATATTCCATCAGGAACACAAAAGGGAGAGAAATGGGGAGTATCTTCGTGAAAGAGGCCGATCAGCGGCCACCATACTAATTATTTCATCAAAAACACATTGAACTGAAGTAACCATCTAAAGAAAATCCCTTCACCCTTTTATTTAACTTTTATTTGGCTTTACCTTAAGCTTAAACACCCTTCCGGATGATTTGGCGATACCAAATTGAAATAAGTTAATATGGTGAGATTAGGATATAGGATGTCAGCTTCATTTTGAATATGCTTGATACAAATGATCTAATTAGTTAGCATCACCTTCTAATAGATTATATTTTTTGAAATAATGCATTACAAAGAGCTTTAAGTATCATAACATATCGTGCGATAATGGCTTGGTTGAACCGCGAGAAAGAAGAGTCATAAGTGCAAGTAAGCTGTCAAGTCAAAAAAGACTAAATGGATGACTTCTACATACCGTTGAAACGATTTAAGTGGAGTGAGCCAAAACGGAGAGTTTCAAATAATATAATCCAGGGCAAACCAAACACCTATTGGCTCCATTAGTATAAAAATTCGGATTTCATTTCCGAATGTTAAGCGACATTTGAATGGACTGAATTTTTACCTCACTTTAAGTCGGTACTCCATATACTCACTGTTCATACATAATAATATTTCAGTCTAAAAAAGATAAAAGAACAAATAAAGCCAAGAGTACTGACTAAAATGTAAAAGTAATAACTTTTGCACAGAAATAACTGTTGTTATTTTGCGATAAAGTAATAAGATTATTTAAATGTTATTATTTTGAATTGTCTAGAAAACTTTTAGTGCAATATTTTAAAGATAATAAAGTATTTTCCAAAACGGAATAAACTAATATTTCGATTTCTTTTTCAAATTAAGAAACTTTTAGTTGCAATTCATTCGGGAGTGCATTATGGTGATAATGGTTTAAATCATTTAAACTTGGCGATGCAAAATAGAGTTAAGGGTTATATGCGCATCGCCTATGGCCTCTTAGCAGGAAGAAATAACATTTTGTTATCATGTGGACTTACTAAATATGTGAGATCCATCGAGCGGTCATCATAATTCACCACCTTCTACGAGAAAATGGGCGACCATGCGAGAGAAACTGAAATATATTTCCATTATTTAATTTGTAGGAAATGGTCATAATGTAGCTACTTCATGGGTGATGAAGTATAATTGCCTTTAAACTTTAGTGACTGAGGACTGTGGATTTTCTAGTCGTCAGCCAAATCGTGGAATACCAATTAGATTCATTAGGTCCCGCTATTGAGCGTCCCGCCGCATGAAGTATATATAATTTTCGCAGCGTAATTAAGGCTAACAGATGTCGTCATTAAACTCTGTCTCCACGCACGTCCAACCCTTTCAAATTACGTGCACGTCCAATTTCAGCTTTGAAATTACTATGAATACGGTTGCATTCAGCAATGCCGATGATCAAGTCGCGGGCGATTCGCTTCGAATCAAAACGCCCATTAACTAGCACCTATTGTTTCTATATCCTCATCAGCTAGTAAAATGGGGCGCTTGATTTAAATTCAATTCTGACTATTGTCCCAAAGTTAAGCGTTCATAAGGTTTCCAATTTTATTCACGGCGTTGTTTTCACGTGGCTACCGTATTCAACGCCCAATTGGGTCCGCAGCATTTCAAATTCATAATGACACTATAATTAGGGTGATGCCCCGATTTCTCTTATTATTCGCTGCGAATAATAAATTTAAAAGTGAAGAATGCCTTCTCAATTGGAAAAATATTTGGTAGCGATATGAATGGACTTTTAAAATAAAATAATTGATTGGCTTAATTTCGATTCGATTACAGCTTCCACTCTCATGACGTCCAATATGGGGACATCGAAGAGAACTAGGAGTATGCTTTAGGGTGCTTCACCAATAGCAGAGAAATATCTAGTGAATTATATTTTTCTTTTTAACATAAACATTATTTTCCAGGTAAGGCTAAGATTACAGTTGAGTATAACTCTCGAAGAACGTAAGTACATCAACCGCATCTCAAATAAAGACTTCACCACAAGGGCAAAGGTTTCACTAGCACCACGCTGGACCAATCATGAATTTCGTAGAAAATTTAGGATAAAAATTATTAATGCTTGAGCTAAAAATAAAGAATAAAGTAAAAATAGAATTCAGTAATAAGAATAGAAAATAATAATACTCGGCTAGACATGACTCAAATAATAATTGCGTCACTCTACATTTAAATAATGACTCCGTAATCCTACAAAAGTAGTAAGAAAGTAACTCTTATTTTGATATAAAATATCGCTGGAGACTCGAAGAGACAACGACAGTTTAAAATTATAAGAAAGCGCTCAACCATTCGATCTTACTTTCGGCATCGGGAAAATAATTCAGGTTTGAAATTGCTTTGGCAGTTCAGAATATACCGACAAAATTAAAGAGATGAAATATCAAGCATCGGTTCAAATATACATATTTCTCTCTCGCGATTTAAGAGTAAAGAAAGCAAGAAGATCGGGGCGTTGGTACGGTAATACATGTCTCCCCAACAGACTCTGACCATTTTGTTGCTGGTGTTGCAACACTCCCTCCCTTTTCTCCTTCAAGCTCTTCTGTACACTATAGGCATTGTGTAGTCGCAAATGAAGCGCAAATGAGGATACGTCAAAGAAAAAATCGGTCATATGATAGCGCCTGCAAGATACCACTTCCCATTGTAAATAAAGTAAAAATATTCGTTAAGTAAACGAAAAATTGTTTCGATCCTGTGGAGATGGATATATTTTAGAGCTGACACTTTTCCTAAATTTACTGGCACCACACAAACGAGCCCACGTCACTCATTATACTGACACTATCTTTCGAATCAACTATTGCTCCTATTGCACGGGATATGTGATTTTAAAGATGATTATTTAGTACTAATTCCAAATAACCTTTTTGTAATTCACTTAACATCAAGGCGTAGTCGTCACATTTTCTGTCAATTGTGTGTTTTTCAGTCTTTCCAGTTAGGCGGCAACAAAAATACTGACATCACAGCACTTTACTGGCAAATTCTTTTACTAGCCCATCCCATGACGATCCTCGTAAATCCTCATTATCATACGCGGTATCCATACAACTGGTCAGATACAATATTTCATCACTGTAAATAATGTTACCACAATTTTTAACCAGTATATCGAACAGCATATTGATGAAAATATCATTGCGGTTGAAGATTATCTTAATAGCAAAATTACATACTATTTCTCAATTTATCCTCAAGCTTTATCATTTTTAATGGGTTAACGTAAGCGTTTGTGTGAGTATAATTGCTGCAGCCACTCGAAACTGTGTAATTTATTCTGCAAAAGTCGCGTCAGATTCGCACGACCTGCGCAATTCCTTCATAAATAGGACCAAATGAAAGACCCACGGCTTCACATACATCTTTTATCCTCTTCATTTCTTCGCGTGTCCCCATCCATCGGTGCATGTTATGAATTCCTCAGTGCTACAATTTTTAAAAGACAGGGATTCCCCCATTTAATCTTTACTCTCCGCCCCCCCGCACCTCCTCCCCTCCAATCCCAGCTTGAAATTCATACCGTCCGTTCAAAAGTTTCTTTTTTTTTCATAGAGCTGGGACGTGACTTCATTCGTACTCGACAAAGCCCGTAAAAAAAAGAGTCCCGACCGAAAAAACACGTCGCATCCGTCGGGCCCCGGAGTGATGTTTCCGAAAATAAGGAGGGAGAAAAAAATTAAAATATTTTCTCAGAATGCCAAAAAAAAATACAGGAGGGATCCTCGTGAAAAACAAACCCGTCGCACGCAAGCGCGGCAAAAAAATCATCCCCCACATTTCTCCCTGGGCGTGCCGGAACGAATAAAGAGCTCTCTGCCGGATGAAAAAATGCTCCGTGCGGACTTCCACCACATCCACCCTCCTCCGCCATTTCTCCCCTCCTCGGGGTTGCCGACGGAAAAGGAGCGCCGCCCTTCAAGATGCCCCTGGGACAACCTGAACTGTGGGGGGGGGGGGGGGCAGGCAGCACCCTTTCGCCCGCCGTCTCCGGAAATCCCCTCGTGGATACGCGGAGAAACCTCCCACAACCTGGGGGCCCGTCCGTATCTCAAAGTGCATGACTTTTGGACATCCGGGACGTTTTCACGAATTTTAACCCTCTTCGTCTATCATGAGGAGAAGGCCATAAGTCTAGATGTTTAATTTAATTCACGCGGCCGGAAGCACTGCATTTGGATATGAAAACAAACAAAGAAGAACTAGGGACGGTGGGGGGCGAGAGAGAGCCGTTTTTGGGAGAAATCCAATGGAGGCAGGAGAGGTGGATGCAGAAAATTTTGATTTTTGATGGTAAGTAACTGCGAAAGAGTGGAGGACGTTAGACAAGCCAGGTGTGGGTTTTGGTGGAAACGAAGTGAGGTAGAATGTACGCCGAATTGAAAATGGGTTTATCATAGTGGGTGCGGTGTCAGGTTGTGTCTTGTTAAGCGAGGCTCAGAATTGTAGGTGAGTTCAATCTGTGTCCATCCAACACCTACCTTAAACGGTGGACTAACATATATAAGGCGGTTTGGCTTACGGACGTGTTTCCGTGATGTATTTACTCACGACTACTTCTCCAATTGCACTGCTGGCGGCTCCGGGTCAGCAGTATTTTTTCACCCAGAGACACCAGTGGGATGGCTAGAGAAACTGTCCTCAACGAGAGGCACCACAAAGCGGAGGAAAATCCGAAATAAGCACGACTTATACTCCTCCTGAAACTCCGCGAAAAACCTTAGAAACAACTGAATTATTACTTATCCGACTGAAATACATAAATGAAAATTTTCAAGTCCCTCTAAAGCTTATCCTCTTGTGCAAAAGCATCTTATATCAGGCATACGAGTATGTACGATAAGCGAGTGGTTGTTCGCTTGTCTAAGTAGTGTGTGACGACGATCAAGGTGTGATGTCAATTACAAGAATGTTCTGGAGGAACCACTCCAGTAAAAAATTCCTACCTATGGAAAGATTAACTTTCTTTTTCTTCTTTCAGTCAATTTATTATTTCAAATTGTACCAATTCCTCTTTCAGAATGTTTAACACGTAAAAATATACGTATTTATGTAGAACATCACACTTTTATCTCATAACCCGATGAGTTAATTTAGCTGTTACCAAATGTTATCATAATTATTTTCCTCAACCATGATCCCATCATGACAAGTATGAAATACTTCTATTTATATGTATTTATAAGGGAAAACTTGGGTTCCGGACTCTCTGACTCAACTCCACATAATACTAACGTAAAACCCTATTCAGGATGTTAGAATTTACGCTCTCGGTCGCAAGCGAACCTGCTTTCAGGGTAATGAAATCCTTTCCCCTTTCGTGAAAAGATTTCATTATCTCATTAGCTCGCCTTTCGTGAAAGGATTTCATTATCTGCTAGACCTTGTTCAGTTTTTTTTATTCTTAAGATTATTTCCTCATTTTTTTGCCTTCTTTCCTACGAGACCTTGGTTTGATTGCTGACTATTTTCAATTCTAAGCTTTATCGTGCCCTTTATTTTCCAAGTTTAAACTTAGTTAAATTAAATTGGCCTAATAAAATCAATTCAAGCACATCCCACATCGAAACTATCTGGGGCAGAGCATTAACTTTGAATTTTCCTATCCGACCAGTGTAAGTATCGCATTGAGATCGTGTACTTTCCAAGTAACTTCCCAATCCCGCCTTATTTGAATGTGGTCTTAATTCTATGATTTAGACTGAGAGATAAATGATACCCAGAGCTTGCGTAATGCAAAGTTTCCATATATTTTTAATTTTAACTTAAAAATTTCTTTTCCTTGGTTATCATTATCTTTTTTTCCCCTTGGATATGGGTAATTGGTGAAAATAATTAAAGATTTTAATATCACAAAAGAATTAATTAATGTAGCACGACCGTATTAAATTACTCGTCGGTAACACGACACGACTACGATAGAAGAGAGAACGCTAATGAGGAAGGGGTAAGAATAGGATAGGCATGTTAGATTGGAATGAGGGAAGGAAGGAAACATGCGGAATTGAAGAGGATTTTACGTATTTTAGTGCCGCATATCAGGTAGTGTTTTGTTAGGAGAGGCAAAGGAAAATATTGTCGTACCGTTAGAGTGTGCGTTCGTGGAAAACCTACCTTAAACGCTAGAATGCCAAAAAATAACAATATCAATTCATAGAATACATCTGATGATACTGTTAGGGATAAAACCAATCGTATTGCATTAATAACTGAATTTGTCATATTTTACAAAATATAGTTCTTTTCACCATCGTCCAGAGAATACACCAAACATCTCCTGACGATATTTATTTGAACTAAGAGTATTCCGTGATCGGGCGCGGAGAGGAGGCTGGAGGGTGACCCTCGAGTGGAGGCCCCCGGAGGGAACGGGGGTGGACCAAGGCGGAATTGGGGGAGAGGAAAGAGCAGGAGTGCGCGTAGTTTGCATTCCGTCGGTGCCATCTCTCGGGTGGCGCACTCGTTAACGCGGCGGTTGTGTGTGGGGAATGGGGAGAGAGAGGCGGCTTGACTTCAATTTATGGCGGGGGGTGCCAAAGGTAACGCGGTCTCGGGATTGGGAGAGGAGGGAAGTAAAAGGGAGAGAGAGAGGGAGACATATGTCGCTTTCCTTCATCCCCACGTGAAGCATCAGTAGCCGGGGTACCCGAGACCAGCCAGCGCGTGGTGGCGTCGGATCCCCCGGCGGCCTGCATGCATTACACTCTCCGCGAGCACGTGACTGGGACCTGGGAGGGAATGAGAAATATGGTTTGAAAAATAAAAAATTAGAGAGGAGATTGGTTTTGGGTGTGGAGGAGGAGGAGGAAGAGTAGGAGGGGGGGATTGGAATATGAAAGGGGCGCTGTCTTCCCTGGCGGGTTAACCGAAAGATAACCAGCCCTCCGGCTTGGGGAGTGGGGAACGAATGCTTAAATGGATTGCTGGGAGGGGGAGGAGGCCGTCGAGGTGGGAGGTTGTTTGGTCGGATGGAAGTCAAGAGGCGTCACGCACGGCGCCTCCTCTCCACCCACCCCTCACCCCACAAAAACACCCCCAATCCCTCCGCCTCCCACTATATCACGGCCCGAGTGAGGCACCCTCCCCTTTTTCCCCCAGACGCTTTTCTTTCGCGAGGGGACATTAATTTCCCCGCGAAAAAACCGCCCCTCGTACGCCCGTGGTGCTCGTGTGTGTGCTGCGCGCGTTTCGTGACAGCGACGGGGCGCTAACTTATCCCCGCAACGCTGTGGTTTATAAGGGCAGCGCTCTCTCGCGACTTGTTTGCCAACAGCGTCTGCGCTGCATGGCATAGCAACGCTGAGTTCAGCTCCTGTTGGCTTTTAGGAGTCTCCTCTTGACGAGCGAGCAAGTAGTGGCGGTAGTACTCAGATTTTGTGGGCTCTTCGACAGCAGCTTTCTTTTTTCACCGCTCACACCAGAATATCAAAACATTACTTCATCGGTTAAATGATTCATCTCTGAATGCCGCAATGCCAAAACACAAGGGCGCCAATCGCACAGAATTCAAAATGTCAGTTGCTTTTAAAAAATATATCTACGTCTACAGCCACAATCTACACTTAAAACGGAAGGTGAGTGGCAGGGGATGCTAGGTTACTCTTTAATTAAGTCCTCATTAATATCCACAGCCATAGATTGCTCGACATAGACAATCAGGATCGTCAACGAGAACGTATCCTAGGTCAACCCTGACCTCTGGCCTCTCGCTCACATCACGACTTTCTAGTATACTCCTTCAGGAGATGCCGGACGCTCTTAGGTGTCCAGTCGCACTAAATCAGTGCGAGGTGAATTTTTTCCTCTTGCGTGGAATAACAAGTGAGAAATACATTACGAAAACACACAGTAATTAATTTGATCTTTTCTGGCTGCGATATGGTGCGCTCCCGTCCTCCCTGCTTCGCAGTAAACGGCCCGCGTGAAAAAATAATGAATATCACCACAGATCGCCTTACTCGACCAAACTAACCGTTCTCGCAGGGCTCCGCTGATTCCTCACGTCACAAATCAGATCGCTAAACTGAGATTACGCTGCGCGTGTGTCGAGTTACACGCCCCGTTAGGCGTGGCGCCAACCGTCCCCGAGCTTTGAAAAAGGCTAAAGGCCGCGTCAAACCGAATGCGGCGTTAAGTGACTGCCCACGCAGTCAACCGCTCTCTTCTGAGCTCATAAATCCGTATCCACGTTAACTATCGAACACAATGGCGGTAGAGTGTTAACCAATGGTATTTCTATGTTTGATAAAATATCTCAAAATAAAAAAGAATCAATAGGAGTAAAACTAATTGCATCGCCTGAAATCGAAGTAAGGAAGGGACCATTTTCAAATAAGGCCAGGAAAAGGAATATTTCCACTAGAGGAAGAGTTGTACTAAAACAGCAAGATCACCTTCGTGGAAGGACCAAGAAATGGTATGAGAAGATAAAACCAGAGACAGCTAAAGGTACCAGTCTACACCTAAGGATACGGCCCATTATTTGTATTGAAGTTTATCTATCTACGTCGGTGAGGTTAGGAGCAACTGGAAAAGGAATATGGTAACGGAGATGGGGTACTGCAGAATAACAATTCAAATGCAATTGATCCACGTAGTAATTAATGACGAAGTACTTCGAAGATGGAAGCTCATGGAGAAGGCTCATAATAAGAAGAGGAAAACTAATTAGTGACACCCTGAAGCAGAATAATATCGAAGACTAAACTACACCGAAGAAAGAAACAGAGGGGGGGAAGAATTACAGTGCAGACAAAGGATTAATCACAAGAAGCAGGTGTCGGAAGACGCTATCTCGATGGAATGTAAATTAAGGAATAGGATCGATTACAAGCCTTCAGCAAGCCAATCCTCGGATTCATAGCCAGTGGTGGGTGACGTTATTCAATGCCATTTTCTATATGCATAAATATAATATCCCATTTATTTAAAAAGGACATGTACATCCTCGAATTCATGCTCGTTCGACATCCCTTGTCACTTGCTCCTGTGACCGAGGGACGAGGGGCTGTGGGAGCAAGATACATAAGATAAACAAACAGCCACTCTACTTGCGCATGCGTCGTGAATGAGAGGCGAATGGAAATTGCCCATCCAGCTAGTGGAGGTCACGAGGCAATTGGCTCCTGCGTCCATTCTCATGGCATACACTTGGTGCGATGCGGCAAATTGAAAACCACTTCGGCGACTCGAGGACACGGGACAAATCAAGGTGGCACACTTAGCACACTGCTGGATGTTAGGAGACCTTCGAAGTGCAAGTCATGAACGTTTCGACGGGCTTCGAGGGAGGAACGCACGAATAGTAGCAGTGCCAAAGTATTTTCGGTTTTACGTTCTCCTGCAGACAAGGTTATATCGTGCCCTACCTTTCGAGTAGGCGTTCAATCCGAGCAAACAAAGCATCTATTCCCCAAGAAGACATCGATGGGATATATGGCTTGATTAAAAACACGAGGCCTTTGCCTTGCGATTCGTAGCCGATCTTTCTAGCTGGTGGTAAATTTGTCAAACGTGAGTAATGCACATGAGGGAAACCGCGAACCCCCAGAAATGCGATTTTCCCGGTGTGCATTGAAAACGGCCATAAAAAATGTAAAATATTCAGTTAGAATCTAAAAAATCTAAAATAAAATAAAATATTATAGAAGAATATTTGATGCCAAAGCAAGCTATCCAAGCATATATTTTTGTTTTTATCGTTAAACGCGCGAAGGCAGCAATTATTTGGGTCTCATTGGATGATAATTGTTCCTTCATTTTATCGGGAATGTCTACTATGTAAATATCGTGTGGCGTCTTACTAATTTCTTCAAAATGAGAATTTAGACCATGTTCTACAAATCTCATTCTGCCCTCTCCTCTTTCACACCGGAAAACCGGTGTGAAACCGGTAAGAAATATCCGGTCAATTCCGTTCCTTTCGCTATTTTAATGGCTAAGCTTATAGGATAGAAGCGGTAATGGCCCGTCATTGGAAACAAATGCCCTTATTTAGGAATACCAAAACAAATCTAACTCGATGAAAACACTTCTTGACGCCTATTAATTTTTCGTAATATTTTTAGTCATCTATTGGTCTTACTTGAAATGTTTTAAAAGTTCAATGAGATTGAATGACGAGCATCAATCAACCCAAGACACCAGGTATGAATGCAAAAACGATCGAAAATAGCCCAGCAGTAACTAATACAATAATCGGAAGAGATTTATTATTTAACAAGCAGAATTATGAGACACAAATTTGCACTTTTCCACAGATTTATTCCATATTTCACATTCCATAAATCTGTGGACAAGTACAAATTTGTGTTTCTTATAATGACGAACTTCCACTACATCTCGCCTGAATCTGTTGAATACAGGCAGACTATCCAGTGATCGATAAAAAAAACGGAACCACCATAACTGAACAGAAGGTGTAATATTTTTTTCCTATGAGATATATCAGCAGTTTTCATAATATGAAAAAGATAAAGATTACAATACGCAGCATTAAAGCATACATCTCAGGTGTACTTTTCCGTAATATTGATGCGTTCAACAAAAGTGAGAGAAAAGAGAATGGAGATAGAAAGAAAATACTTTGCCGTCGAAGTATGGTGGACGTTCAGTGTACAGAAAAATGATAAAAGATAAGTGAAGAAAAAATCAAAGATTAGGTACAATTGTTTTTTAAGAACGAAGTAGAGGATGGTTAGAACAGTAGAATAATGTCGTTAAAACTGACCATGAAGTTTTGAATCATACCGCATTGTAGCATATTGTGGCAGAGAAACGAAAATAATACCACTCATATATTCAGGTAAAATCATACAACAGCTAACACTAGTTTGCTTTGACTTGTATAATTTAAATCGTTATACTAGATGATTAAGGCTACTTCATCTAGCTACCTAGCCCTATTCCCAATTTGAAATTAGTTCTCAGGTCGTTTCAGTTGATCAAACGATACACCAAGTCAGCCTAAACACGCCACTAGCACTTCGACCCCGGAGGCTCGCCAGTTAAAGCGCGTATTCTCACGGATGATGGTACGACTGAAGTTTTAAGGTTTTGAACGTGGTCGGGAATCCTTATGGGAGGAGGCGGGCGGGAGGTGGGAAGGAAAGAGGAAGAGGGTTAATGAGCAGAGAGAAAGGGAATGAAAAAGAGAGGTGAAAGGCAGCAGGAGTGGGATATAAAGAGGAGTATAGACCTTTACTTGGTCCCTTCTTCTCAGACGCCTTCTTCTTAATGACCTCTCATGTTAGTAAGAAAGACAAGCTGGTCTTTTAATACGGATGCCGAGGGGGGAGTGTGCAAGAGAAAGCGAGAACCATACTCTCCCTCTCTCTCTCTCTTTTCATCTCTCTCCTCTCGTTATTAATTCACAAAACTTCGTTCCGTTTAAAAAAATGAATAAATCTTTTTTCCTTCCCCTCCCCCCCTTCTCTCTCTCTCTCTCATCAAACCGGAACTCAAATTGCGACGACCTCCGCGACTCTCCTCTTCTCCCTCCCTCTTGCCACCAAACCTCTCCCGGTTTTACTTTTATTTCCTCCCCTCCTTTTCATTCCGAAAGAGTCCTCCGCTTGCTCAAATGCAAGTGACGTAACACGTGGCCGCCAGAGGTCAACACTGGCGCTTTGCTTTCCTTTACATTTTCGGACACGCTGCGTCATGGTAAATCGCAACCCTGCCCGAGAAGTTCTCCCACCATGCGGCATAACTAACGACCTGGATACAATGTTCTGCCGTCCTGCTGATGTTTCTGAAACGCTGCAGGATATGAAGATGTTTCTTCCGAAAGTAAATCGTGAGTTTTCTTCAGGGGAATGAATGAAATAGTTCGCGTCCAAACAATGCATTCACCGTCGAAGTAAGAAAGCCGCCTTAAGGTTTTTTTGACGGGTGAGAGTGGGGCTCATCTTCAAAATTAGTCTTTCATTTCGCATTAAATTCACACATTAGGGTAGGGGGCCAATTCCTTACCCTATGTAGCATGTGTTTTCCCAGGAAGGCCACCACGTAGGCAACTACAGCAGCTAAGAGTTCTCATAGGCGTCATCCGTAATTGAACCCTGCCCCTTCGGTTCCAAAGCTCTACCCACTTGACTACCACGTCTATAAACGCCACTACGGCGGAACGGATAACATTGTCTACAACAGCTGTCCATGAAAACAACACAAAATTAATTTAATTTTTTTCGAAAGAGGAATCTCATATCTTGGAACAAAACTGGACACAAACTTATATTATACGGACATTAAATTATTTACATATGTATCATAATATAAATGAGTTTTTCACACAGTTTGAAACTAAATATTTTATGGAAACCAAATGGTGCCGACGTAGTGTGCCATTATTAAGAAAGACTAGTAGATGGGTTCTCAGCAAAGGTGGAATTGTAATGTTTCCGTAAGATATTTGGGATCACTATTTGGGAAAGTGTAATGCACTGAGATTCACGAACAATCCGTTAAATTATTTTTGGCTTTCAATTTACTCCACGATTATTTATTCAATAAATTTTATTGAATAGCATGTTACAGTGTCATAGAATTGACATAATCTACAAGACATCGACAATTTCCTGAATATTTGTCCCGACTTTTAATAAATTTTATCGAATTTCGCAGATTAAAATCGATCGATATACGAATATTTTTTGCGATGCACCTTTCGAGTTCGACTATGTCTCTTAGGAAGGGAGGAATAATATTCATAACTATGGTAAAAAGTAAAAAATATGATAATAACCACTGCTTTGTTTCTATCGGGCAGATCGGACATGAAAACCGGAAAATCTCTCTCCTCCCACCTCCCTCCGAGGACTCAGAGGAGCTAAGACCCGCAGGAATCCCACAGAGGAACTCGGAAACAAGCACTCACGAATCTATCGTTTTCCTAGAATTTTTGTAATGCATTCCAAGTTCTTTTCAGTCCTGACTCCTTTCCCGTCCACCCCGGGGTCTCATATCCGCAATATTGTCGAATATTCCTCACCCTTCGTTACTCTCTCAACCTCAAACTTTCGGTCGCCATACGACCGATCCACTTCCTTCCCTATCCACTCTCTGTTTAACCCAAAATTGATTTCCCAAAATGAATTTTAATTGTATATTGATGTCAACCTAGTTGCAGAAAAAATCACCACAGAAAAACTAAAAAAATCTATTGTCATTCTTTTCGAGTGTTCTTTTTTCAAGCAGGATCTCAGGATAGAGAAGTTTTTCTTCTAATCATGGATTAATCATGAAGTTTCAGTTCCTAAATTCACTGAGACCTCCAGGGATATTTCAAAACCCAGAATAATAAAGCCGCTGCTATACTTCGGAACAGATGATATTAATTTAGGTGATCAGGAAAATAATTTTATAATTCCCCTCACACGTGAGTGGGAAATATTAAAATTCATTTGTGTACTTTTCAAATATTCTGAAGGAGTTATAACTATAATTTTGATATTTTTATTATTATTATTGATATTCTACCATTCAAGGTGGATGAAATTGAATATAGATTATTAAAGGGTACAATGATACATTTCTTTACCGTTCGTAACGAAGCACAAACTGACACTTCCCTCACTAAAATAAACCCTTCTTCCTATTCCACATGCCTTCCTCCTCTTTTCATTCCATCCAACATGCCTATCCTCGTAAAACCTGTTTTTCCGTGTCAAAGTAGTTCCCCTAACGCGATCAAAACTTGTATTCATTGTAACTTCCTAACATTTCGGGTAAGTTACTAAACAATACGGAAAAGGAGCGGCATTGCCTGAGAGTGACGCTTTAGTCGTTACATTATGGTTTACATTAACTGATAATCAAAAACTTATAATAATTGGTCTCTTAAATGAGACATCATTCCTAGGAAACCAGTGCTCCATAACAAAGATTTAGATGATCCCCCTCATTATCGCCTGACTCTAAATCGGCTCGTTTTCCTTCGCTCTTTCACGAGAATATTATTTTTTATTTAATCTGCTTATTTATTTCCCGCGGAAAAAGAACCATTTCGAGCAAATGGATTCTCCACAGGCATCCGAGCGTAGACGAGACCCATTGTGTTAATCCTCAGAATATAATCCTTTAGGGGTCGACTCGCTTTGTAACGGCATGCAATTAGACGTGGAAGAAAACGTCCCCTTCCCTTAATTTCCTTACGAAAATCATTTTTGGCCAGGTGCTACCTCCCCTCCCCCCCCTTTACCCCGGGGTCCCCTCCCCACCCCCTTTAGCCCGGAGGCGCACACGCTTTAACCCCGCCTAACCCGCCGCCGCTCCCTGCCCAAAGAGACGTGAGCCCGAGGAGTGTGTCGGGGAAGTAGGTGTGGGAGGGGAGAGCCGAGCGGGGAGGAGGCACGAATGAATGAAGGGTGAGATTGGCGAGCAGCAGGCGAAGCAGTACATAAAAGGGAAGGGTGAGAGAGAGTGCCAGTGTGTGTGTGTGTGTGTGTGTGTCTCTGCGAGAAAGAGACAGAGACGGGAGAGGGGGTGGGACAAGCCGAGAGGAAGAGTAGTTGAGTGGATGGCCGAGAGATGGCAGCGGTGCAGGGACCTAATATCCCGAAGAGCTCCTTTCACATTTCCACCTCCAACACCTCTCTCACCGTCCCCTCCGGAAACCCGTACACCTCCTCCCCACCCTCCTCCACCCCCCCCCCCAACCTTGGCTCCTTCCCCTGGAGGAAACCAACCACCCGTGAGCAGGGGAAGGGTGGGGGTAGAAGCTCTCCCTCTCTCTCTCTCTAGATACCTCCCAGCACCCCGTACCATTCCCCTTTACACACACCAATTCCTCGCGTCCCGACCCACCCACCCTCCCTCCCAGACATCGCATCTCTGGCGTATTAGCGAGATGGCCGCTGGGACAAGTGGAGCTAGTAGTCCAAGGTCCCAATGCTAATTTGTCTTGCGAGGCAAAGGAGATGGAAGGAGGAGGTCGCGGAGAGAGAGAGAGAGAGGGAGGGATATATATAGGGATGCTGCGGATGCGGGGGTGTTGCTAGGATGGTGTGGTTTCCACTTCGGAAGGTGAAGGGGTGAGGCAGATATGCGTATATTTTTCCACGGGAGTGGTTGGGTCGGAGTGTTACGTGGGGAGTCGGGTGGCTGTGGAGTGGGTCGGCCGATACCGTTAGAAGGACTGCCTCCTCTTCGGCACATCCCTACTCTCCCCTGATTAGAAGAGGGGCTTGGAAGCAGAAAAGGTCGCGGGTAAAATGGTGGGAATGGTCACTAGATCTCTCATATGACCAAAATTCCTCTCCTTCTTCTGCCTGAGAAATGAGTGAATCTTTCCAAAAACCTCAGGT
The DNA here is from genome assembly GCF_022747635.1 of Hetaerina americana. Classification (NCBI taxonomy): domain Eukaryota; kingdom Metazoa; phylum Arthropoda; class Insecta; order Odonata; family Calopterygidae; genus Hetaerina; species Hetaerina americana. Next base: position 46,273,904 of record NW_027287427.1, on the reverse strand, counting down.
CAGGCCGAGCTCCTTATCCAAATTAAAAAATATATAATAATTTAATCAATCGGCGAAAACGTCTAGGGCAAAAGTTCCCCAGTGCTTGTTTCACGCCTTGGGCAACACTCGCAAAAATTTTCACCCGTCGTCAAGGGAATAGCTATGAAAATGGGAGTCGTTTGCGATTCATTTGGTCGTATTTGAGAAATACATTCGCCACCTTGTCACCACTTCAAATGAACATTGAAACGGGACGAATATATTTGCCGATAATTTTACAGTAAAGACCAAGTCTTTTTCCTTCACAGGAAAGAATTAAATTTCAATTTGAGTAGCACACTTATGAGGCGATTATCTCTGTATTCAATATTAATGTATTATAATGTTTTGAACCGAGAGTTTATCGTTTACTGATTCACTTAATAAGTGGCCAAACATTAAAATTAGGAAATGGAAACATGTTTGAAATTACAGATTTAAAAAGTACTCTGGAACAAAATACGCAGAAAACTTCATGACCTGATGTACTACTATTCTCAAAAATCACTCAAATTATAGCTAAAGAAATATTCTATATGAAATTAAACGAATCCAAGGATTGTCCAAGCAATTGCTTATAGATGGGTGACTGTGATTAATTATTACAAATTTTGATGAAAAAATCTGCACCCATTTTATATTAATTATTATCACAACTCGGCAAGATTTAAATCAGAATAACAAAAGAATCTACATTAAAATATCTTTTACGTAGGGTTCATTTTGACTAAACCCTCATTAGCTCCGTCAAAAATTCCACGTAAAAACCTTTGGGTCAGTATAATTAATAGATATTGCAACATCATGCCCACGGTATATATACAGCATTCTTGAAAACACATTTGTACCCAAATATATGGAGAAATAGTCAAAAAATATTAAAGATATTTCAAAATATATTACTATTTTGTAAAAACGAAGCAAATATTATCCTCCACGCCCCATAGCGATTAAGTAAACATTTTTCGGGCATCCGTTTTCACTTTTCAATTCTCTAGGGTTGTCTTTTCACATCTCCCTTGACGTTATTTTACCCCTTCCACGGGGGTTTGACCCTCATCATGAGTCGAAGAACTCTGGCTCAAGTCATGTTCAAGGCAAGTGTCTTGGTTAATGGTTTAGGATAAATCCTACCGATGGATTTATGCTGAAATAGACCCACTGCTCTCAAAATTTGAAAACTTATATCCACTAGTCCCATATTAGTGAATATTCACGAAACCTTAACGTGACTTGACAGTTCATTACTTATATGCGAACATCTGCGGCCCTCCATTACATTATGACCACATCCGATCCTGACTTTTACCGCTTTTCCCCAGGAGTCCTCACATGACGAACCAAGGGCGTTTACTGATGGGCCCGATGTTGTCTTGTCGCCATCCACTTCCATTTTCTTCTTCCATACCCTGTATCTTAAACCTCCATCCTCCCCAAAGGCGAAGTTTTTCTCGTTTTGAATTATTTTGCGCATGCGCATTTTTCAACCATCTTTCTCGCTATACAAGGTGAATTAATGCATCTACTGTGGTCAGGGTGCCAAAAAGTTCGGAGACCTCGGCATCACACAAGGGAAATTGAGGCCAAAGCCATAATAGGTACCATTGAACTCCGCACTAAGCGAACTCCTCGGAGAATTCAAAGTGACAGAACTGAGAAATGACATCCGTGCAAAACTTTTCAATCGGGAGTGCGAATGACGTCAACTTACCCTGGAAAAAATCGCAAAAAATACTCCCAACGAATGAATAATGACTTGTATATCATATCGCTTTATCCTGAGGAAATCGTTGGAGGTAATTGACCAAATTTTTAATCCTATTTTTATTCCTTTACCTTTTAGAAAATGATAACATTTATTTTTAAACCAGAACTTCAACGTTAATGAGCATCTAATCCCGATTGACAATTTGAAAAGCGTGTTGATAATTAGATCATTATTATGGATATCCTCAAGGAAACGTTTTCTGATAAAAGTATCTAAAAAACTGATTATACCTATTTCTCATATATTTTGCAATTGCTTGTGTTTATTTATTACGCACGTTACGAGTTATATTTAGCAAGTCTGTATTATTCACTTAAAACTAACCAATAGCTATCACAGCCATTACTGAATATCTTATTAAAATCGTGTGACAATAGTCAATCATAGACGAAACAGACATCTAACGTAGCACTATGAATCTCGCGTAGAAACTGTGAAAATGCAACAAAAATGTATTGAAAATAATCATAAGTTTAAAAGAAATTGTTAAAAAATATTTTTCTGAAAACCAAGGAAAAATTATAAAATCTGTGACCCTTCTTAATGTTTTCTCAAAAATATTAACAAATGTCTATGAACTACTGCATAATGTGTAAAATTAAATTGAAGTGCCCGATAATTATTTCTTAATAAACGTGAAGCAATATTTTAATTGCGTATGTCGTTAGTGAAGGCCGACTGGAACGTGGCCAACATACTTCAAACAGCTAACAAGGAATTCGCAGACAGTCTTCAATGTTCAATCTCGGGAGAAAATTTTGGATGGACAGAAGAAGTTTTTCGAGCCGCTTCTTTAAAATGACAGTGGTGGTGGTGCTATTTTTATTTTTGATTCCGCGTAAATTAATACAAAACTGAAGTAATTGCAGCAATCGACGGAATTTATTTTTCCTCCTTCAAGTGTACGGTCCAGTTTAAAAAAAATAAAGAAAATACTGTAGGGTATAACCTTTTTCGAAGTGTAAGGGCTATCGTTAATATTATTTTACCTACATATATATCGAAAAGAATGTTTCGCTTGGAGCATACTTGCGGCCGCGGAGAGCCGAGAAGCATTCCATTGAGAAGAAACATCGCGTGCATCTCCAGAAATTAATGATTTCCTCCTCCTAATGAAAGTCCTTCCTCCTATGCATAATGGCGCTATCAAAAGAATTTAATTTCTCAGAGCAACATTTTTGGGGAAGATGAGGGAAAATGTAACGACTGAAGAAAAACTTCGCTAATAACCATTCTCTCTCTCTCTTTCTTTCCCTCCAACCCTCTCTCATTCCCTCTCACTTATTTTTTTAATGTGAGAGACGAAGGAAGAAGAGGGACGAGAGGTGGGGAGAATACAGTTTCTTTTCACTGCTATCAAAGGACAGGAAGTAAGAGAGGGGAGGGAAGGAGGGAGGGAGGGGGGAGGGTATGAGTGGAAGTCCTCTCACCCCATCTCCCTCCGTCATTTCATTATTTTTTTGTCTCCATGCGCTAAAAGCAATACTTCATGGCGAAACTCATAAAGAAAGGAGAACGAAAATCCGGGCGATAATTATGCCAGATATTTTCGGAGCTTTGCTTTGACGTTCAGATAAAAGACGCGGCTTTCCCGTCATTATAGCCTTCGTCTAATTTGGTCACCGCAGTAATGACACCCACCCCTTCGCATCTACTCCACGTACATTGCGCGCGGCAGCCATCTTTCTCGCCCTCCTTCCTCATCCTCCTCCTCCAGTTCCTTATACATCGCCACACGCCTCCGACGGTCTCACCTTTGCCCGCCCTTTCTTCTCCATTCCTTATCGCTGACGCAGTATAGTTCGCCCCGTAATGAAGACAGTAAATGAAGAGAAAAATGCTTTCCTGTCACTACATTTCATTAAGGTCGAGTCTTCTCGTTGCACAGCTTAACACAGAGATAGTACCTTTCAGAATAGAGGTGACATCAAGGGCACCGAAAGTGCACAGAGTACAGCGCAGTACGATTGGTCTTTATATTTTTTCGCCGAATTCTAAAAATATATTCCTTTCAGTGTTCCATTTGATGGATGAAAATGTTTTTCGTGACTGGGTTGACAAGTAAGTAAAAATAATTTAAATTGAAACGAATTTTGATCGAAAAAAATAATAATTGCATCTATAAGGGTTTAAAATACGTCATCACTCTAATGAGAATATATCCCAAAAGGTGTGCAATGTAAACTCCCAGATATTGGCGATGCAACATAATCCCAAGTAACTTGCACACAAAGGCGTCTGGTTCCTAGCCTACATCGGCTGGTTCTGAGCGCTTTCTTTGGAGTAAAAATAACTTTGAAAGCAAAAACAAAAATACAAATATACAGGTTCGCATATTTTAAAGTCTCCTCCTTCTCTTCACTGTAAAAGGTAGTTGTGCGACCGAAACTAAATCGACCCTCAAGAGAGTTTCCCGTTATTTGTCCTATTAATTTTTAATTTACATATGTCATCTAAATGTTATATACGCATACATATGTAAATATAAATACATTTGTATTATATAAATATATACACTTACACTTCGCTCTCAAAGGGGACACCTTCAGCTTCACCTAAGGTGTGTGATTTTTCTGAATACTAGATCTTCCTGGGAAAACATAGGAGGCATATGGATATAAATTGACTACTTCTACCGTTATTCGTGAAATTCAGACGCCGTTGTGCTTATTATTAGATGAGATCTAACGTCTCCAAGCAAACCCATCTTCTAGTTGCTGTGATTATAAAATTGGTTCACTTAACAAAAATCATCAAAATTATACTGGGTGTTCATCAACCCTGGGATGGGTTTGACGCAATCCTGCGTTTAACAACTACAAGTTTTCAATGCTTTTAGTCTATCAAGTTTTTAAATATGCATCTCATTCAGAGATTATGCCTGCAGAATTTTATTTCATATAATAAATAAATTATACAATGGCAATTATAAAAAGAAAGACGAAGGCTGAAGTTATAAAATTAGGTAGGCGTAGAGAGAAGGTCAGTGGGGTAATCGAATGGACAGGTAAAGTGGACGAAGGAAATATTGAAATTTATATTAAATAGATGGAAAGAGGGATAATGTTGGTTATTCCGGGTTGAGGAAATAAGAGAGTGATTAGACTGCAAATCTTGGTAGAATAAAACCATCTACGATTTTCGCAGCAATATTTGGACCGATTCAAGAGGAAGCTGACCGATTTTGTGCGACGATTCGTCACTATGGATCAGACATGGGTCCACCGCTACACGCCAGAAACGAGACAGCTTCGAAGCGGTGGGTGGAAGCCGGTGGTTCAGCGCCAAAGAAAGCAAAGTCGCTCGCATCTGCCGGAAAGGTCATGGCCAATGTGTTTGGGATGCAAAAGGGACCCTGTTAATTGATTATCTTGTAAAAGGCAGACAATTAAAGACGAATATTACTCCAACCTTCTTGACCAGCTAGATGCCAAAATTCGCGAGATGAGACCTTGAGAAGAAAAAAATCAAAAAGGTGCGTTCACGATTGGAAAAATACGTGATTTGGGGTACGATTTGCTCGGCCATCCCCCCTATTCTCCTAATTTAGCACCCTCAGACTTCCATCTGTTCCCATACTTGAAGAACTTTGTTTCTGGAATGCGCTTCGAGTCCAATGAAGAAGTTAAGATGGACGTAGATGAATATTTTCACAACCTTCCAGACTCTCACTTCCGGAAAGGAATACTGATGTTGGAAAAACGATGGACCAAGTGCGTTGAAGTCAAGGGAGATTATGTAAAAAAAATAAAATAATTTTTTAACTGAAAATCGTAGTCTTTCAATTGTCAGGCCGAGAGCTATACTACCCTCGTAGTACAATTGTGATAATTTTTTGGAAAGGAAATCAAATGTATCCTTATTCAGCCATTCAGTATCAATTGAATCAGTAGTTCCATGGCATAGAATACAAAACTGTCTGAAGTGATAGCGTGAATTTATCGGAGTTTTTCAATAGTTGAACGCACACCGAAAATAGCATTGTGATAATTTCTTGCATTAGGGAGAAACTTCTATGCAGTTTTCGATTGCCAGCAGATCACAGAATATGCTGCTCGTGTGGGCAATCTCCTTAGCTGGTAGTCTTGATCAGAGAGTAATAACGAAGACACTTACCCCAAAACGGTTCCTCAGGAAAAATACCAGCTTTGTTGTCACCACATTCTTCCTCTTCTCCTTTCCAAACTCCACCGCGCCTCCAATTAAAAGCAGCAGCAACGCCACGAACTGAAAGAAGAAAGAATCAGTTAGGTATTGATATAAGAAGAGAAGTGGTAGTAAATGAGCAAGTTGCCGAAAAAAATGTTAAATTAATAAGAGGTGAGCAAAATTACTACCGCTCGTTTCTCGAAGCAAAGAAAAACAAACGAGAAGCAGGACTCTGTGTGAAATGATCTCCGCCGTGCAAGAAAGAAAAGAGAGATGCATTTGAAAGAAAAAATGCACGCGCGCGTCGAAAATGAAAGATGAACGAAGACAAACCCTTAGGCATGTGTGTGTGTGAAAGAGAGAAAGAGCGAGCGCAAAAGGAGAAGAGGGTTACGGCCGAAGAAAAGTTACGAGTGCGAAGTGGGCAAGGTGGGAGGGGGAGAGAGAATGAGCGGGGCGTGAGAGAGGAAACGTTTTATTTCTTCAAGACGTCGTTGGAAATATCTTTTGTGTCACTAAATGAAGAAAACAACGTATTTTTACGCTGTTCTTTATTTACGCACAACTAGTTTAAACGCCTAGGTGTCATCATCAGGTACAAATTGATCAATTTGATTAATTTGTACCTGATTATGACGCCTAAGCGTTGAAACTAGTTGTGCGTAAATAAAGAACAGTGTAAACATACATTGTGTTATTCATTTAATGAACATGAAAGAAGCCAGGAACAATTAAATATCTTTTGTGTCAGTCTTCCTCGGTGGGGGAAGGGAACAGGGATGTTTTTCTCACAGCACAGCGATGCGCTTTATTTAAACCGAGCGGAATTTTCGCAGTAGATCGCAGCGCATTAATTCTAGGGAATATGACGCACGAAATAGGGACTGAATCGCATTTTGTAACAATTATGCGGGGGAAAATGTACCAGCGCAAGCTTATCCGTGCCATTTATTCGTAGGTTTTAAATCAGTCTCTTTCGCTGATTTCAATTTAACCTAGTCCTTAACAGATAGACGAATTCCTAGTTAAATGAATACATTCTTTCAATTTTTTTCATTTATCACAATATTTTTCGTATTACCTCCGCAATAAACGTTTAAATTTTGTAGGAAGCGCCAACGTATGGGAGCATTACGCACCTCTAAATTCCGCAATCAAATTCAAACTTAAGGCAAGCCAAGGTAACGGTTATAGAAGGGGAGAGAGAATTGCATTCTAATAGATAACTATGTATATTGCTATCTTTACAAATACGAGGGATAGCCAAAAAGTACTTCGATGGGCCATTACGAAACATTACATCACTCATCAAAAATATCTATTGCTATTTGAATATCACATCATGCTTTACTTTTCGACGCAATGCCTGCCATTGCCTAGGCATTTGTCATAGGGGGACACCTATTGTCATTATCCTTCATCATAGAATAATGTCTGCGATGCCACCCGTTAATAGCTTGTTCTTCCTCGTTGTCTTACTGGAACCGCCGGCCGGATTGGAAATATTTCAGATGTAGGAGCACATAAAAATCACGTGTTTATAGGTCCGTTCTATACGGAGTTGTTCCCATTAGTAGATCACTATGGAGATGTTAAGCTGCTCCGAATCTTCATTCATCAAAGGCAGTCATCGGCTCTTCTCGCCATCCTGCACATTTTCCTATCCTACATTAAACAATCGATCCATCTTCCAGCCATTGGTTTACTCATGTAACGCCATAAGCGTCACAATTTCAACTTTGCATTCAGCCAAATTACTCTTTCTCGCATTCGGTAAACGGATCATTGTAAATGCCCACCACATTGGGTACGCCAGCTCGGGTGTCTTGAAATGACATCACTGTCGTGCCAATTCATCAAATCAATCGGCACGCATGCACTCCAATGTGATCTCATGGCTGCAGTGACAATATTTGAAAACGGAACTTGCTTTCTGGATACCTCTAGAATTAAAAAATTATTTTCATTTATGTCCATAAATATTATCCTATTCGCAGAAGACCCAGGTGAATTTAAATTTGGTACAGAGTAGCTTTTGCATCAAAACGGAAAAATCGCAAAATCCTACGCGTTTATCTTATAACCTCTAATGTGAATAAAACAGTCAGAAACATCCAGCATTTGTGGGGTATTTTAAAGGTAAGAAATTCATAAATACCATGCAACCCACCATTAATTTCTATATTAAAATGCCTAAATATGAACTTATGATCGCAAGCTATATCATATTTTAGACATGACATATGTCACACTTTAATTATGATATTTTTTTGTTTTGTACGCTAGAGAACTTGAATCTACATTAAAAACCTCTTCGTGTATCGCGGTGGTATTACGCAAAATTTTTCCAATGGTATCCACTTCAAAGCTACGCAACACAGAAAGGGAAAATATTAAATGACAAGAAGAAAGCAAATTGTTTTTTCTTACAATCAGGAGCAGGCATGAACAATCACCGTCTCCGTCAATATAAGGAGTTTATTATTATTAAATTCATAATGGCCAATTTCCCAATTTATCATTAATACATATATTATAAATGGTACCTTGATTCTAGTCAAGAGATGCCAATTCGAAAATGCAGTTTTACACTCTCTGCTTAATTAGTTTTTCCATTTATTTTCATGACTTTGTTCTTTCGCATTACCTATGATTTCATTTACGCAACTCATTCGTGGCTTTCCACTACATCCCTTCTCAATCGTTTTTCCTTCAGTCATTGATTTTAAGATTTTTTATACACTTGATACGCCCATTGAGTGTCTATCATTTGCAGTATTTTATTTCTTCACCTACTCTTAATGTTGACTTCTTTACCTTTGACTACCTCTATCCATATAACCTTCACTATTTATCTTTGTACTCTAATTCCATTGAGCATAACCTTATCTTACTGTTCAGTTCGGCCTTAGTCTCCCTACCATAAAAAAGTATTATCCATTTATATTCCAGTGGCTAACACGAAGAGGAAATTATATATTGGAAGACATTTTAAGCCAATAGAAAATGAAAGAGGAAAATATGGCAGTTCGTTGGTATAAATTAGAACCAGTAATTTTTCCTGCGAGCAGCAATACATTTTACTTGAATTTCACTTTGTGGACTTCTAAATAAAAAAAACATCACTACTGGAACGCAATGAAATCAAAAATTTACCAAATTTTGGTTCTACAATTTCAATGCCGCGTATAGACAGAACGAAGGAGCACATCAGTATCTTGGCTTCGCATCCACCTCCTCTAACGGCAGGTTATTTAAAGTAAAATGTATAATTGTCACCCATCAAATAGGTAGTTATGAAAATTAAATTCTCACATCATTAATCGAAGTCTCACTTATGGGAGAGTTTCTTAAGCACAGGATATTTTAAAGCCAATATTTGTGGGGCTAAAGATAAATTTATTTGAATTACGTTATCCTAGACATTTCTCCACTACGGCATTCCGTTAGACTCTCCCCTAAAGAATATGGTCCGTCGTCAGTGATACGACAACATAGTGAGACGACTGATGTCATTTATATCATATGAAGTAAGAAGATAAATTTACAGAGAAATATTTTTAGGAAAGCAATAAGGTTAGAGAAAAAACTCTGTCCTGCCTTAGTTTAAAGTCAACGAATTAGGTAAACAAGTTCTAAAATTCTGTAAAAGTGACCCCCCGAGTAGATAATACGGTTTCGAATGCCAATACATTAATACCACCGATGAACTGGGTCACAATAATTGTACTATTGTTTTACACCATTCCTATTGCAACCCATAACACGATTGCCATCAGATCCAGGATTTTTGACCCAACACCACTGATACGTGGTTGCTCTAGGAATCACGTTATGTCAAACTTTGTGGCTAATTTTAAAGAATGGCTATAATTGTCGGTCGAATTCACTGGCATTAGTTAATCAACTATTAAAGCGATTAAGCACAACAATAAGATCCACTGTCCTGCTCCTGGTTCATCCAGATTTTGCACTATGCAGTAAAGACGCGACAACAATTCGATAACTCCAGAGTATCAAAGTTCACCCCAAATGGATACTCGTTCTCCTTCGTACCCTACACACACAAAAAAAACGACAAACACTGCATCAAGGGTTCGCGGAATAACGAAATAGGCTCTCGCGTCTATACGACACCGAGAATAAATCTTAGCGAAATAATTCTCGAAGAAAATGTTTCCGCGGGGACGCTGCGACGATCGTATTTCATGGCATCAAAAGGGGAGGGACTAGCTTAGAATCATTTACGTCGAGAGCGTTGATTCTGCCAAGGAGCGCGGGTCTGCCCTAATGGCGACGTCGCTCGTTAGACCTTACTCTGGACCCCTCGCAGGACTAAATGACGAAATGCCACAGAAAATGCGGTCCATTAGACGGGGCCCGGCATTAACGACGTCTTTTGAGAAAATGAAGGCGTCTTAAAGGGCGAAAAAACGACCGTTTTTAAGAAGAGAAACCTTTTTGCATTCACGGTTTCTCCAGTCTGCAGCAAAATACCTCGCGAAATAATTTTTATCAAAAGGTTTCATGTTATTTTCTCTCGCGGGCTATCTGGGTAAATTGGAATATTATTTGCATCCTCCAGTAATTTTGACCAAAGAGCTGCGGGATATGTAGTGACATTTTTTAATGGAGTCATCCGCTGATGATAACCGAAACGGAGACATTTTATAGTAAACAAATCATTTGCATTGACCAGGAATTGAATCCCGGATCCCCAGATTTTCGTCCGAGTGATTTCACAATTTTCCAACTCAGTTCTCAAAAGAGATTGGTTACGCACTCGGTCGGAAATTGAGGGAATCCCGGGTCGACTACCAGTCAAGGAAAATAATTTTTACACCTTAAAATTTCTGTATTTCAATTAGTTGGTCATTAAATACTCCAAAATGTGACCTTTAATCCAAAAACTATAGCATATCATGACCTTGTGAAGCATTAATTTGAGAATAAACTTGTGGATGCTTTGATCCAGAAATTCTAGCATATTTTGACCTTATGAAGCAATCATCTGAGAATAAGCTTTTGAATACTTTCACTGCCAACCAATCGCGGCTTCAATCTTATGGAACAGCTTTACCACTTCTCGTAAAACGTTTTTCTATAAGGAATCAGTTATCGGTTGGTTCTTACTTTCATATGCATTTCGAACGATTTTGTTAATCCAATTTGTAATAATGCTGTATAGTATTTTCATTAATTCAATAGGAATAATATTATTTTCTACGCTACACTTTGATCGGCAATATGGTATCTTCCTCATTATGTCAGGCAACCAAAGCAATAAGAACTCTGTAACTATGTCATGACAAACGTACTTCACAAGTTTATATTTATAAATGTCTTCGATATTTATTCGTGACTTAATGAATATGTAATCCTTACGTATTTCAGAAGTGTTTTATCATATCTTTAGATTAATTTTGGATCCCGAATGTGATGGCAGTGTACACAAGAATATAAAATATTTTTGCAGTAATAGAGAAAGTCACAAGAAAAAAATTAAATATTAGCATATAAATTAAATAATATAAATTGCCCATATTCAAGAACAGCAGTAAATCCAAGGGATTACATCATTAAAGCTTACGTCCGCAGTAAAAAAGCACTTTTGTCTTGTCCGTCTTTTGCCATTTTTCAAGGATAATGATAAAACTCAATTAATGATAATTTATGCAATTTCCACGGTGGGTGTCCGGCCAAACTGGGAAGGTCTGAATATCAAATCTGTATTATGCAAGCCATTCATCTGTAACATATATTTCCTTTCCTGAGCCAGCAACTTTTAATCAAAGTCAAATTTTCATTTTCACTGCATTTTCACAATTTGAACGATACATTATAACTAGCATTCCATCAGCTATTCATGTGCGGGTATATCTTGTCATCCGCCATTATCCAGCTACCAACTCTACGTGCACTGTAGCTAGCTATGACACTATTACCGTAGTTTGAGAATTGAAAAAAAGCTATTTGAAACGTTTTCTTTTAATGATAGCATCACTTCGACATCACAAATATTCGCCACTAATCACATACTGGAATATATTTTTTCTCAGTAGATGAGACACTTCTCAAAAATTAACACCTTTCTCGCATTTTTTCTGAAAATTTAAATCATTTTTGTTTTCGGTTCGTTGAAGTGGTATTTTTTTGTGTGCAGATTATATAAGAATTCCATTTCTTGAATGAGAATTTTGTTGTAACTTATCTTTACACTCTTTCATAAAGTTCTACCTACGCAGTAATTTCTGTCGTATTCATCTGGAGATTTTAAACTGATTTCAACATTACCGTATTAAGTTCAGGAACACAAAAATCTATCATTTGAAACAGTTGCAGATTATTCGGCTTTACATTTGTGAATGAATAGCAATAAAGCGTTTACCAGATTTGCGCCTTCCGAGTGAATTCCGTTAGTTTCGTGCTTGAGGTTTCAGTGACATTCCACCCAGAAATTCATTAAAATAATATCTGTTATGTATCTAAAATCTCCATAACTGTTCAAAGTTACAGAATCGAATCTCTACCGTGCAATTCGCCACCATCTTAAGGCTTTAATCGTGAGTTTGTGGGAATGAGAATGCATTTTCCCATGTCACACCGATAGAAAACGTAAGTCCTTTGAGCTAACGCCACCCTGCCTTTTACACTTCGGACGAACTACCTTCGCCAAGGGGTTCCTCCGCAGTCAGACCCCGTTTCGACTCCGGGGGAAGGCCATTAAAAAAAAAACAAGGAACGCCTGGAGAAGATGCATTTTTTCCCGGGGAAAGAGTGCGAGGGAAGGAAATAGGGGAACGGCGGAGGGGGACGGGAGGACAGAGGTACATGACGTAAATAAACAGGAATCGAGGTAGGTAGGCAGGAAGAAGGTGGGAAGAAAGAGAGAGAGAGTGGGAGTAGGTGGATGGATGGAGGGATGGAATGTGCGTGTGAATGGGGGAAAGGTGGGGAGAGCGGGGGGGTGGAGAGAGAGAGAGAGAGAGAAAGAGAGAAAAAAGGGAGGAAAGCGATAAAACAAACTCACAAAGGAGGTCCTAACGAGTTCCTCCTTGCTCTGGGCGCCAAAAAAAAAACACCCCTCTCCCCTAAATCCTCTTTTCCCTCTCCCCTCTTCACTAATGAGAAAGGAGGAGGTTAGCGGTGTTCTTTTTTCTTCCCCCACCTCCTCCCCCCTCTCCTCCCCCGCGGGGATCCGGAGGGGAGAGGGACGGGAAATACAGGTGCGATTAATGAAACAAAAAAAAATAATAATGAAAAGGAAAAAAAACACACAATGTTTACATTTTTATAAACAATAAACGGAGGCTCTCGACTGTTGTGAGGGTTTTTGCGCACGGGTGGGAAGAGTTAAAAAAAAAAAATTAATAATGTGCTTGGTGTATCCTCATGTGGTCGGCAACCCGCTTGATAGAAACGCCGATTTACGGTGCATAACACCTCAGGATGCGTATCTTTTTTTTTTCGGGTCAAACTCCCGTGAGCGGCGAGCGCCGTCACGTCGTGAGCGCAACCAACACGTGAACGCTTGAAAAGGATTAAAAAAAAACTTCGCTCGAATTGCTCCACTTGTGATAAACCTCCATGGACCAACAATCCAGCATCAGTACCCGAAAACAGATTACTTCCTAAATACTCAGGCATATGACCATTTACAAACTTCTAAGGGTAAATGAATGAAGAAAAGAATATTAAACGAAAGCTCTCTCTGGTTAAGCATGGTGGAATATCTAACTTAAAAACAGACACCTACACAAACACAAGAACTTTGGAAGAGTAATAACTTTCTGAAATCTAGGCTGCGCCAAAATTGGCATCTTGGCAAAATTAAAGTATTAAATTTACCGGTAGCTCTGATTCACAATTTTGAAGGTTATTATTATTATATAATATCCAATTTAAGTTTTTAAGTACAGTTTCACACCACAAGGAAAGCAAATACGTTCCTGAAAGTTCATCCGTTTGCCCTTATGATGGCACTCAGTAACTGATAGTAAATGGCACGTGATGGTGTTGGAAACAAATAAGCAACTTTGTATACTGAAAATTTATTTTAATTATTTTATACAGTGCACATAAAATAAATGTGTGAAATACAGGGTTGTTCGCTTAGTTCCAGTAAGGATAAATGGCACCGGGAGACACCGGATACTAATGTTTATGCTAATTTGTGTGTAATGATAGGAGCTGTTGAATGTGGTGACAAACTTCCTACTCCAAAGGTAGGAGGTTTAAGCAAAATTTTTTAAAAATCGATCAATCGAAGTCATAAAGCCAATGAAAGTGCCATTTCCAAATCAGCAAATGAGATTATTGGTGTAAAGTCAAATGAATTCAGTGAAGTGAAAACTGTTAAGAAATTTAGGTGTGGTAAGATGGCCAGATCGGGGGTCCGGAACACAAACATAATTCAAGGAAAAAGGAGTAAGGATAAGATTTTCACTCGAAAAACGAGAGGATGAGTAAGAAAATACTGTCTCGGGACATTTAGTCTAAGATTATAAACCAACTATCAATATTTCTCTCAGTGAATACGTCCTTCTTTCATATCAATGATTTTAACAACCTGTTTGGGAAAGAATAAATTCAGAGAAAAATAATTTAAAATAATGATAATAATAATAAAATAATTTAATATGTTATTTGTACATGTAGATGAATTCGTCACTATATTTTTCTATTGAATAATTACTTAAGTTTAAAAATACAATTGCAGAAGCAATGAATGTTATCATATCTCAAATCATTACAAATTATGAAATAATTCAACAATTTAACTTAGATAATGTAATTAATATCCATTGATACAACTATATTAAATAAATTCTAAGCATTTCCCCTCATTAATAAAGTTATACCTTCCTATAAAGTACTGGCATTCCTTCTTTCTGGAGGAGAAATATCGAAGGCATTTATCAAACTGAATTATCATTGTGATTCCTGACTCTAAAAAGCCGATTATTTAGTCGTAAAAAAATACAATCACTGCATCCGACACCTAAGACGACTCGCTTTTTCAGATTTTCATGTAATCGCGACTTTCAAAAGATTATAAAATAGCGTTTAACCTAAAGATTTTTTTTTGAGACCCTCCGAATCCGGTTAACAAGGATGGGCGTACTCATTAAGCATTTAGCCATTGTCACCAAATGGTTACCTCTTCCCTCTGTGGACGCCATCCGAGCCGCATTCACACCCATTGGACGGCCGAATCTATTTCCCCGAAAAAACCCGAGCCTCCTTGGGTCACGACGCTTGCACTCGAGTATATTTCTTGACCTCCCACCCTCTATCCCTCGCCCCGTGTACCTTGCAAACTGAGCTTCATTAGGCCCGGTGATTTTTTCACTAACGACTTTTCGCGGATTCTTTAAGAAGAGAACGGCTGGGGAGGGCGTTTGTAAGGAGTCCCGGAGAGGCGAGGGACGAAAAAAAAAGTTCCAAGACGAGGGGATGGGGTGGTGCCAATGGGAAAGAGTGCCCGCGACGGAACCGAAGGGATAGGGAGAGAAACAAAGAATGGAAGATGGGGAAGGAGAAGGGTCGCTCAGGAAGGTGGGCCGAGGAGGACGCCAGGAGTGGGAGGTGAGGTTAAAAAAAATAATGGGCTCACTCTCGCAGACAATGACCGAAGGAGTAAAACTTTGGTTTTCCGCGGATGGCCCCATCAATATCTCCCGCCCCCACTCCCCATTCCACCCCTCGGCGGCTCGGATCATTAAAGCCGGCAAAACCACCCCAAGCGAGAGGGAGAGTAGGCGGTTAAGGGGAAGAGTTAGCCATGATTTCCCCCCTTCCCACACCATCCCCCCTTCGCCCTTCCCCTCTCTGCCCTTCTGAGCTCCTCGTCGCTCCACTTGAGAAAATGGGTGCGCGATCCCTCGCTTCTCCCGACCCCTGAACATCCCCTCCATCACCCTCAAACCCCCCCAATCTTCGACCCCCGGCGGAGAAAAGCGGCACCGATGGAGCGAAAGTGAAATCCTTGCATCCCGCAGACCAACGTCAGTCAAATCCTTGCGCAAACGTGGACCGTAGCATATGACGACCGGATAATAATTCCGTTCGAAGACAAGATAAGGAGGATTTCGTCTTTCATAATTGCACAGAT
The DNA here is from genome assembly GCF_022747635.1 of Hetaerina americana. Lineage (NCBI taxonomy): Eukaryota > Metazoa > Arthropoda > Insecta > Odonata > Calopterygidae > Hetaerina > Hetaerina americana. The sequence goes on along the minus strand of NW_027287427.1, from coordinate 46,257,852 downwards.
GGCGCGAAATTTCTATCAAATATCATCCAAACTGGGTGAAACTTTTTATATCTATGTTCTTCAAAGATCCCTTGTTCGTCTACCCCATTCAAGTATACTGGAGCCACGATACGTATATCGTAGGATGCGGATGGCATAATGCGTGGAGTCAATTCCAAAATACTTGATTAAGAATTAGGATTTCTTTGTCAAATTTAGAACCTTTGTTTTTCCAATTATTTGGCCTCGAGATGAACAAGAATTTTAAAAAATATTCAGCGTCACGGGATATACTCCTGATATCAAAAACCTGAATTAGTATGTATGTATCGGCTTCAGCTAGAAAATTTATTTTTGGCAATAAAACAATTACTTCAAACACGGTAGCTACTCCCGGTAAAGGATTTCAGTTGAAGGAGGCTACTAATTAATTAGAAATGAAAAAACATTAACGTAAAGTCATTTTTAATTCACGGTCGCTTAATTGACACTTATTAATTAAAGAATATCATTTTACGTATGACAATATTCCTCGACTTAATTGGTCTTGAAGATCCATGAATAATATGCAGCTAATTTTGGCTTGACTTTGGGCATCGTTTCGTAAAAAGTTCGAAATGGGAATCTTCATTAATCCATAATTATAAAGTTCTTGACTGTTACCACTTGTACTCTGCATGAAAGATGAGATATCAAGAGAAAATTGTATTGTAATAGAACTCGAGATTACCTTCGATGCAGAAGGAATAATTAAACCCCCTATGCCACAATGTCCGATTAAACCACTAAGATGAATTGAGAAAAATAGACTCACAGGATTGAACATAAATACTAAAATTTCAGCAAAAAATTCGTAGTTACACCATTACTGTAGCTAAAAATCTAAACCATTCTCGGAGAAAGAGAAGTTTCCATCTTCCACTCCATTTAATAATCCTTAATAAATTCCTGCAATCATGTATAAATACTCCTTGCCATAAGTTGTCGTGATAGTTTTTGATTGCGACGCACAAGAAGTGAGTTTCATAATGTGTTGTCTTCTGGTCTAAATCTTGTAGGTTCCCTAAGAAAAATCGATTGCGCAGCCATTAACCATCGTATAAAAGTTTCAAATTATTATATGAAAAATTAAACGATTATCATTACATTATTAAACACTTAAATGGTTCGATGAAAGTGCTTAATGCACTGCCAATCTCCTATTCTATTCCCGACTTTTAAAGTACATACCATAGTAATTTTATGTGTTCCAATTCATGAAATGTTAAGGTTAATTCTCTTGGATAAATAAAACTAAGATTCACTTCGTAAATGAAGGACTCATTAAAAAATTATTATTTCATAAGTGTATAAATGAATCGCATATTTGTTTAATTAAGATGTTCATGACTAGTTTATAGAGGTCACCAACAAATTGAAATGACGGAATTATGCATCTACTTCGCTCTTCCTACCAGATATAGTTTTATATACACTAAGGATATTCATACACCGGTTCATTTCTTAAACAATATAACTTTGAAGATGGCAGCGTAAAAATAATACCCGGCAAATTTTTAACAGAATTTTTTGTCCCATGAAATAGATATATAAAAACACGTCAGCGTTGAACAGCCCTCGTACCAACAAGGAAGGCAGATTAAAAAAAATATAATCGGCTAATGTTTGAACGACACTAAGTTGAATGAATGAAGGCTTTTGAGTCTTTGTGAGGAGAAGGCAGCTCTAATTACAATAATTAGCGCCACGGCTATCGATTGCCCCTTTTAAGAAGAGCTTTGTTCAATTAAAATGTTCTGCCGCAGCAGACTTGAATTCTGAATAACCGCTGGGGTTAATTATCACATTTGCGTTCAACTCTCTCTCTCCCTTCTTAATCCCTCCTCCACTAAGCTCGAACTGTTTTTATTATAATATGGCGGCATCTACGGCTGAGCAGTGCAAAGCACTCCTAGCTCACGTAGATGTCATTTGCTACCCCCAAAAAAAAAAGATTTTGCAAAAAAAAAACTTCAACTTACAGGAAAGCAAAGCAAAAAGGATTTGCAGAGGTGTTTTAAGCAACTTTAATGAGCTGGGGGTGGTGGGGGAAACGCACAGGAATCATCAAGTCATTTATATATAATTTATTAATAAAACAAATATTTTTCTCTTTGGCAATTAATTAGATCCTTCTCGCCGTGAAAATTGAGCATAAATGGAACTTGGCATGAAAAACCCTCCTCTCTTGTTTGAATAGACTATAGAGCAATGGTGTAATTTTCTTTTAATATTTTCAAATGCACTCATTTCTTCCCATTATTTCCTCCCGTAAAAGGAAAAAAAACCTTATGCCATTCCCCACCCCCCCGACCTTCTCCCCACCGGTCTTTTTACCTTGTACCATAATGTCAAGCCTTTTCTCCTCTTTTTTTTTTAATGACAAGAGATTTTCTATATTGCAGTTTGGTGGGTGAAAACAGTCGGTTTTTCCCCCCTCAAGAAAAGAGGCAAAAATATATATAGTGGCGTAACTTTTGCTAATGACTTTCATCGTAGTCGGATCCTCATTAAAAACTTCTTTAGGTTTACCCCGCACCAGTGCGAAAAGGAGGAAGGAGGCAGGGAGGTGAGGGAAGGTTTTCAAGGGGAGGGCGGGGGAAAGGAGAATGGGAAAGAGAAAGGGGAAGAAAAAATTTAAAACGTTGAACTAAATTTCATCTTACTCTCTGCCCCCAGGAAGAACTAATTAAAAAGGCATATATATTCTGTTGGAGACTTGACTCTAGAATATTCTCGAATCGTGCGCGCACCGCTGCTTTCTGTTATAGTGCTGTGATTCCTTCTTAATGAAACAAAATGGAGCAGAATGCACGGGTCTTGGGAGGCGAGGGGAGGGGGGGCGGGGGAAAGTCGACTAATTAAAAGTACCTCTACCTTTACCCGCCCATATATCCAAGTTGGGCAATAACATGTTCGCTCGCACATGAAACTGCGCAGATTTAATTACTCCGAATGTTTTAGTGATTAGAGCTTCGAATGCCATTTCAAATTTCTCGTTAATAGTCTCGCAATAAATTCCAGATACTTTCGAGGAAGGGTTGACTGCTCTCAATTTTCTCAAAATCCTTCAAGATATTTCTTCTTGTATTTCATTGGTTATTCTAGAATCGAAGGGCAAAGGTAGTAGTTATCTTTTTCTGCGTACAGAATGTTCGAGAAACTTTGCATTGACCTTTAATTAAACATTAGTGAAAAACTTAGGAACTTGAATATATTTCATAGCCTTTGAGCCCATTCCAGTGTTCACAGGTAGGAAAATGTTAAATGTTGAGAGTAACAGTGTCCCATGCGACTTAAAATGTCTATCCATCGAGAGAGTATTTGAGCCGAACAAATACCATGTCTTGCCAATAAACTGGTTCTCTTTGCTTATAATTTAGAGCTAATTTTTGAAAATACAATCAAGAAAACCATGGAGCATATATTTCAGTCTAAGAGATACATTTCGTCAAAGAAAAGTTTTTCAAGTGACGGTTGTTACTTAGATGAATTAGTCCCTCAATCTAACATCATATCTGATAAATAGGCAACTAGGCAAATAGGCAACTAATATTTCACGTAAAAAAACAACATGGGTCACCTATGGGCATACCTTTTCGACATTGCCGAAATCGAAGAAAAATCACCGTTTGTAAAGTTCTGAGATAAAGTTACCAAAAAGGAATTTTATTGCATACCCTACTTCCATCCTCACGCTTAAATGAAGAAATATAGGTATTTCTTTTCTTCAGTTTTTTCAACCGTAAACAATTCCACTAGGTTTTGGAGCCCCTTTCCCATAGTGATATCTACATCGCTCTTAATAATCGATTTCTTGTTGCACCCCAAAGTTATTTATCTCAAGTTGGGAAATCTCACTTTGGGAATATAAAATAAGTAATACGGGACCATTAGTGAGAATTTTCTTAGATTTTATCTTTATTCAGCTGGGAAAACCGTGAAATAATTAACGTCAAATTTCATTATGTTCAATGTCGAACTTTATACCTTCGAGAGGCATGGATAAAAGCAAACGACGCGTTTTCTGATATTTAAAGCACCCTGGTTATTTATTGGGGAACGTGGCGCTTACCGCTTAGCTGCATATGCAACTAAAAACTTACAGAACGCTGAAAATAAAGAATGTACACACTACGTTAAATTCGTATATTAAACAATAATGGGTGACAAAAATTCAGTGACAAAAAGTTTTTTTTGCACAATAAATGGGTTCACATCGAGAAAACAGACATGTGAACGTTTTTTAATGGTTGCCATGGAGCGATGGATACGTCAGTGGTGTGATTTTTTCTTCATTATGAGACGCTGTCAAATGTCTAGCATTTTTTACATAAAATAATGAACGTAAACTTTTGAAATAAAATTAACTGACAGGGAGGCCAAAAAACTTTGAGATCTCTGTAAAATGATCGCATGTAGCAAAGTTGGTCCAATTCATGGACGCTTATGTGACATTATTCATGACCTTCACGAATGAGAGAGCTCAAATGATACAAAGTTAAATAAAAATAGAGTACTGGTAGCAAATATACCAATTTCATCAACAAACTCCTGTTAACCTAATGATATTTGAAAGTAAGTCTCAAACTTACATATTCCCATGCATATATTTTTCCTGCGTGTTTGATATATTCTGCTCATTGTAACTCACCTTCTTAGAACAAACAATTTAAGTTACGAGTACCTCTTTCAAAGATTGGAGAACTTCTCAACACATGACAAATTTCCTGTAATATATTTCAGGCCGCAATTAATAGGAAGTTTACAGTCACGAATGGAATAGTGAAGATTTACACCAGACCCAGAATTACAAAAGATTTTGAACTGCCTTCTTGTAGCGTAAAGGATCAATGGAATGTTCTGAATCCCCTCAAATAATTTCACTAATAAACTAGATAGAGCAAGCTTTCGAGGAAACTATGTAAGGTTTCCCATACATTATCTTTCTCTCAAAAGAGTTGGAAAGTTTTCAAGTAATGGGAAACTCTCAAAAAAACTGTTTGAGTTTATTTGGACAGATGTGACTCCGGATCATGAGTATTTTCCGAGAAAGAGGCGAGACGGTCGTGGAACAAATGAAAAGTGCGACAAGAAAAGAAAGGACATATTATTGAATGCGGTCCGAAGTCCTGTGGCGTAATTTACGGACCACAAACCCAAAATGGAAAGCTTCATTTTTAGTTCGCTTAGCGGGAAATTGGAGTCGCACTGGTCACACCTCACTAAGGCAAAAAAATCACCTTCTCCTTGTGTCGTGACTCCTCTAAGACCTCCGACCAAAGGGCGAGATAGGTCGCACAATCTACACGTCGCTCGTCCAAGAACCCCGCCCGGACGAACGCCTCTTTGGTCCCACCTTCGGAAACCCACCCACGCAATAATCTCCTTTCCGTCAGAAGTCTCATATCCTCCCCCACGGTAGCCCACGACAATCCCATCACCGGACCCTCCAACCCTTCTCTCTCTCTCTTAACCCCTCCATCCCCCCACACACCACCTTCCACGCATTCACCGAGCCCTTAACCCATTTTGAAGTGTGGTCCGAGAGAGCAACGCGGGACGGAGACTTATTCATGGATCTCCATACCCCACCCTCCAACGCCCCCGGGACCATTGTCGCCGGGGATTAAGTTCCGCCGACGCGAAAATTGGATCCCCCGGTCCGACCCGCGGATCTATGGCCCGGCGTCGTGGTGTGCTCTGGACAGGGGAGTGCGATGCGGGGGACGAGCTCCGTGGCCGTCTCTTCCCACGAATAAGATATCCAGATGACATTCGCACACGTGTGCACATCATTAAATACACGAAGGATACCTTGCATGAGATCGAGCCGCTCTTGACGACTCTTTTAAATTGCTCCACGTCATCGTAGTCGTAAAAGTAATTCCGCGAAGTGCGACCACTATTTTCAATGCACTATTTTCTTCTTCAGCATTCGATAATCTTCCTTCCGGAACTCTAATTTTATTCCCATCAATGGCCTACCTTACACTGTTCCGTTAATCACCGACATCAACTCTCACTACTTCTCCTGACCTCTCCGAACACTAAATCCCGCCCATCTGAAATTCCCTGCGATGACTTCTTCCCTTCTTATAGAACGTTTACCAATCCATAGTATTTCATTCTCTCCATCTACCTTATGTTCTTCATTCTTCCACACACCCTCACCGCAGAAACCTGCAATCTACGCTAAATATTGTTTTCGCAAAGAATACATGTCAATAAACATTGATAGAAAGATGAAAAAGAATAAATACGACCATTTAAGAAAAATTAAATTAAGATGGAGGCTCATTTATATAAATTATTTTTTTAAATATTTGATTTGAATATTATCGATAAAATATGTGCTTTGAAAATAACGTTTCTTTCACAAGCAATTCATGATTCCCGAAGATTTCATAACTAAATTCTTAACACCCCTGCAACATACCCATGAGGCAATTCGCAATATATGAGGTGCACTTAGATACAGAGTGTTTCGAAAAGTGGATTGAAACTGCATTGCGGAGAGTGATCTTTACCATTTATTTAAATTTAAAATATTCAAATGAAATATGGTTCTGCTGATCACTTTTCCAGTGCACTGATAGGTATAAAATATTCCACGAAAAAATCGAAAGCAAAAGACCAACAGCGTTGCCGAGGTTGAATCTGCAGGCGTTAAATTCACGCACGGAGTATGAGTATCAGGTTATTAAGACACGATAAAAATTGAAAAATGGATTTTTTCCGCGATGAACATTATGCTATAGCAAATATTTCAACGTTACTAAAGAAATGACAATTACGGCGTTCACTCCTTCCATTTTGTAAGGTTTGTATCAACAGAAAGGCACCAAACTTTCTACTCCTGGCGTAGGAACTACTTTTTTCTACACATTCTTCTTCAAGAATAATTATTTACAACGACTACAGTGGCGTTCATTTTCTCATATTTTTAAATACTTTTGACAGAAGTTCAACCACTATTTCTGTGTCTCACAAAGTCACCAAAATTATAACGATATGATTTTTTTAACAATACCGATACCATCCAACGCGAATACCTGTATCATATTAAGGATTAGAATTGTGCGCAGGCGTGTATTTATTCGTATGCTCTCTGAGAGAACGATTTTTTAATGGTTACCTAATCAACATTTTTAAGCATGAAACAATACGGAAATAAATTAGAGGAAAAAAAGGTTCTGACAGTTTTAGTTGAAAACAGGCTTTTAAAACATCAAAGGATAAGGAGAGGAAAATTCTTGGAATCCCTGTCATCAGGATACAAAAATATTCGCGTTTTGCCAAAATTTAACCAAAACCCAACATTTTCATGTCATAAGACATTTCAGTTGCAAATTTTTTATACACCTCTTTCCAAGTTTTAATATTTTCCTCCACCTCCTTTGTCTCCGAATTACTTGACAAATTTCGTTTAGCCGTTTGAAATCATTTGAGGCAAGGTGGGGAAGTTTGAGTCGATTGCCTCCTTCGTCACCACCATCCCCACGCCTCCTTTAAGGAGGATGGTCACAAATTCGCAAATACTCTTTGAATTACGTTATTTGAGTGATTTAACAGGGTATCACTCTCGGCCGGCACTTGAGCGATCTGAAGGAGTCGAATGACTTTTTTCATAAAGAATTTCCATTCAAAAGTTTCGAATCGAATGAGGCGTGGAGATTGGATTCTACACAGTAAAATACATGGAGAACCTTGGAGATGGATTCTTGCGAAATTACATACTGTTGCTCTGGACACCCTCGCATAGGTGGCATGAAATACAATGCATTTGGAGATTCTGAAATCTAGATACCGTTGGACCAAATTAGTTGGCTGCTTCCATCGATTTTAACGTTGATGCATACCCTCTCTAACGAATTCCAAGTAGTAAAGCTTTATAGATATGATGTTAGGAAAGTGATGTAGGAGGAGGGAAGGAATAGGTATATTGAAAATAATAAAAGGAGGCAGAAATTGTACGGAATGAAGATTTAATTGTAGTGAAAGTTGTTATGGTTAATTCTTATGTTAGTTGAGCCTTAGACGTGTAGTGGTGATTGGTCCGTTTTTCTAGATATTTAAGTTGATGAGACCAATGGCGCCTGATCGGCGAGAAGTTGAAAAGGCTGGCGTCTAATGCGACAGCCTTTTAAAATTCTCAATGGTTTTGAGCCGCTTGAAAGAAAGTATACTTTTGATTGGAGGGCCCGAGTTTCAAACATATTAGCGCCCCACGAAAATTTCAGCAAAACCAAGGCTTTGCTGTTTTGTAAATTTCTAAACCTTTTTAGGGCAGAACAGTGCAGGAACACAAATCTACCTTGAATATGCTGTTTATGTTACAAGGTAAGCCATCGCTCTGGCTTTCGCCATCTTTACCATAAAAAAACTATAGATGGGCACCAACTCTTACTTTTTAATTACCTATGGCAAAAATGGCACAATTATCTCCTCATGAATGCGAACAATACTTCCAATTTCATCGTGCGTGCATATTAAAACAGTATACGGATCTAAAGGCTCGAGCCGGCATCGTTCACTCACTCTTTGACACAGCCACAGACATTTAAGGGAAGAATTGAGATATTTTTTCTCTTTCCTGAATCCTCTTGAGGCCTCGCCCACCCCTCCTATCCAGAGCATTTCTTCGCCCCTAACGTCGATGTAAAGGAAAAAAAGACGACGGGCATTCCTATTGACACCGCCTCCGAAAACTTAACCATCTCTCCATTCACTCCTAGTAAGTGCGTGTGTGTGTGTATATATATATATATATATATATATATATATATATATATATATATATATATATATATATATAGCCGAAAAATCCCATAGCTTGGGTGGAGCTGCAGGTGCCCAGAGTGCCTTGCCCGGGAATCGAACACAGGCCCCTCCGGTCAGCAGTCCAACGTTCTACCGCCTGGACTACCGCGACCCACATATATATATATATATATATATATATATATATATATATATATACATACACACATATATATGTATATACGACATATATATATATATATATATATATATATATATATATATATATATATATATATGTATATATATATGTCGTATATACCAAAGGTTCAATCCCCGCCGTCCAAGGCGAAATGGATGAGGCATGGAGGGAGCCAGGGGAATCTTACGAGGTTTATTAAGCCTCAGAGTACTAGGACGGAAGAGGGACAAGAAGAGCAGGAGGAGACGAAGGGGATAGGAGATGGGTGGCAGGGAGAGGAGGGTAAGAGAGTTGTGCTGCCCTGTGTTGTCGACGGGGATAATTAAGGGGATGGGTTGGAGAGTTTTCAGGCGCGTGGTAAGGGAATGGGATTTCAGTGGAGGGTGAGGTGAAGGCGTGGGTGGAGGGCGAGATGGAGGTGGATGAAGATTTTGGGAGGGGGATGGTTCGGTAGTTCGGCGGATGGCCGAGGCGAACAGGGCATAGGGGGAGGGGTTAGGTTTAGGGATCTATCGGGGGAGAAGGCGTCTAAAATGGCAAACCAGGATCAAGCATTAAGGGTACTCCTCTCTCTCTCTCTCTTCGCCTCCCCCTGACACGTACCCTTGAGGAAAAGGCGGGTGGGTCCGATGTGGGGGTTGAGGAGGATGGGGGAGATAATGGAAGATGGGTGTTCCTGGTGAGCGAAATAATTGTCCCCGGCTCAAATTTTGGGGACCCAAGGATTAAGGAGCTCCGTTCGTCGTGGATGGAGAGGGAAGTTATGTATATGTATACGGAATTTTTTCCATTCCGTTCGAGTGACAGAATGTAAAAATAGATTGCTTTTGCCTCCGAAGTTTTTTTTTGTTCTTATACCGGTGAATTAAAAAAATACGCCGGTTTTTATTTTACCCTGCGCTTTTCAAGGTGAATTTAGGGTTTTGTTTATAATTCTAAGGGCGGTAAATAGAAAACAAGAATGAAATAAACTCCGAGTTTCGGTAGTTTCTATTGAGGAACCTGTCATTTGAGCCAAATTTATCATATCCTATCGTGCAGGCATTATCTTAAAATGTCTTACTTGGATATGCTCTACCAGCTGGACACAAAAAATGCATTCTACCTGTACATCATTCGTGCTAAGTTCAAATAGATGTAGTTTCGTGTTTCCATAGGCATGAATGTCTTTCGTGGAAAACAGAGTAAATAGGTGCATTAATGTTAAAGATAATTGCTCGTGTAAGTGTGCGTCTCCTGATTTAGGTCTCCTCCGGAGAAAATCCCTCCGAATAATATTGTATTATATTTCTGTATCTTCGAAATTATTTATTGAATTCTGTAGACTGATGTTATGAGTAAAAAGGATTATAGCATATCAATTTAAACTTAGATATTGTACCTTTCAAATTAGTAATGATTTGCAAAACATGTGACAAAAAATCAACAAAACCCTAAAGTATTGCAATCTCGCTTGAGTCCATATTTTATTCAATGAAACTCACCATGGTGGGGTTCAGTACGAGGCAATTGGACACAAATCACTCAGAAGACCCAAGAATGAAAATAGCATCTCTTGACCAATGAAATGGTATACATCAACGTAGATGACTCTCACTGCGATTGGGTGCGTGCGTAAAAATGAGCAAACTCCTAAATTCACACATCCCTGCTCTGAGTCATTTCGATACCTATTAACAATCAATCAATGCAATCATAACAAAACAATCTCTTCTGGTATAATTCTACTTGAAATTAGTCGAACAAATATTTAATTTTACTTTTAATACATTTCCTCCAACATAAAGTAATTCGCTAACAAATCAACGTCTTAAACACCGAAATCGTCTAACAAAACTGTTATTACGCTAATGACAAAATATTGATGCGTCTTTTAATCCAACAAGGGCAATAATAAAATTATCGCCAAGACGTTAAACCTTGTGAGTTCAAATTTAATTCTCAAGTGTCTTTGATTATTTGGTTTGAAATTATAGTACGTGGAATTGATTTGGCATTAATGCAATAATATTTAAACTACCAATATATCATGGATTCTTTTAAGGTCTTGGGAGACTTTGTGGCAATCGGAACGTGTATGAAATCATCAATGTATTCAGTAGCATGGTAAGCTGGGGACTGGTGCTCCAGGAATGGCCAACCACTACCATAATATTCTTAAGTGTCAACTGAGCTGTCCTGAAATCTAAATAAATATTTCCCTCTCAAGTTTAACTCGTGGCTACTCCACCGACGATATTGCACCGTCTATCCATTACCTCTGATGCCTACTTTTAACGCCCAATCAACGGAAAGATAATTTCGGAAGAGAATACCTTGTGTGTGAAGGCCGACATTAAAAGGCGTACTCAAATCCGCACTGAAAGCTTCATTCTTTTCATTTATTGCCCACTCGAATAACATTCAACGAGTAGCCGTTGCTCTCACCGAGAGGCGAGCGCGCTCCTCGGCTGGGACGCGATGAAATATGGAGAAAGACGACACGAAAGAAGGCATTTGAGCGAATGCTAAGATGCCGTTGGGGCTCGAGAGAATACGAAGAGCCTTAAGATGACAACAACTTGAACCCCGACGCAAAGCGAAGTGAGTGGGGCGGAGGGAGGGGAATGAAATTACAACAGCCGTCAAACAATTCAGAGCATCAGAAGCGCAAACGACTCTGTCTAGCAACGCTTTTTCCCTTGCTTTCTCTCTCTCACTTTTTCGGATTATAGCCGGCACTCAACGAAACGCGAGCTTTTCAAACTCGAGGCAGCTGCCATTGAGGCATTGCGGATGTTATTACTTTTCCCTTAGCATTATGGGAGCAAATTGACGACCGTAAAAAGTCATAACCCCCATTCCGGTGCTCCTCACCGGTTTTGCTTCGGCAGAATCTCAACTCATAAACTCTCACCACCTCACATTGATTGTTTTGTCTCGCGCTCCTCTGTATATTTCCCATTTGTGAGAGCAGACACTGCTTCTCCGGAACATTTTCCTCCTATTTTCACTATTTCTGAATTGTTATATCAACGCCATCTCCAAATGGGCCTTGCAATGATTTTTAAGGGACACGTTTAAGCTATTTGTCCGAGGTCAAAAAAGATTTACCCACTTTGTTAAATGCTTTTAGTTGGCCCTTACCATGTGACGTGATTGAGTACTTCAGTATATTTTAATGAAATTCACACTTAAATAAAGAATAATGAAAAGTTGATAAGATTCATACGTAGAATGCGGGAAAACCCTTCAGGTAAAAAAGAGAAAATATAACAACGGCATAATCTAACATCCTCATTCCGTGAGTAATCTCTGCTGTTAATCTTTTCATGGATAGGGATTAAGAAAATGTATCTTGCAATTGCGAACGGAGCTGGAAATCTCATCTTATTCACAATTACGAATATTTACATAAATATTACTTAACTATCCCTTTCAAGTTTTTGAAATTCTGACAGCTAATTATATATAATAATATTATCACCGGTAAACTCAATTGTTTTCTCATAATTGATTCTAATCCACGTCTTAATATTCAAGTAGCCAAAAAATTAATGCTAAGCCGTGGGTCTATCATAAACGTGCAAATAATTTAAAATTAGTTACGATTATTATTTATGAATTTAAACTCAAATTGAAATTTATTGGAATAATATTTTGCTTAATTCACGCGTAATCCAATTCGATAACATTGGATTCAATGTTATTTTCACATATTAAAATTGTGAGTAACTAACTGTATGCGATAAAATTTGGAATATGAATTTCGCAAAGCGGAAGTGAGCGCGTTTAATTATACATGATAAACATTTTGGAGTTTCATTTTCCCCCGACGCATTACATTTACAGATTTTTATCTATACGTATCACTAACGGAAATTGATGATAAAAATTTCATATTTATCGCGGTAGAGTGGTCGCTATTAATAACACGAAAGGGTGGTCTCAATGGAATTTTCAAATAAACTTTATTCCCAAATACGCTTATATCCGCCTAACCGTACATATTACACTATTCGGGATATGCACATTAAATAAGTGGAAAATATGTTTGGAGACCACGCATTCTTCTCGACTAAATAGCTCGATCGAGCAACTAAATTCACGTTCGATCTGATGGAATTCTTTTATCGCATCCTTTAAATTAATTAACGTAAAACTCACCGCAGGGCGCAAGGTATTATAAACACCATCGCTATTTCAACGACGACATATGAATGTTAATATGTTAAATCATAAATTACCGACGATACAAAATATATTCGTATATAGCCGCCGATAAATTCACCGTTTCATTACAAAACCTAATCTTCTGCTTTTCGAAATAAAGTTTAGTACATCTCTTCCGAATACGGATAATAACGTTTCCCTTAGCCAGTTTTTCGGTTATAGGACTTTCGGACTGCCTTTTGAAACTCATGCGACTGTCATACCGATTAACTGATAACTCTTGGCAACATCTCCCGGAGCTATGCCATAGTTAAAGCTGTTAAGAAACTGGAACGGCTCAACGAGGTGCAACGGAAGTGCGGGGCGGATAATGAGTTATACCATTGTTAGCAAGCCATAAGACCCGATGTTAAAGGTTTCTGCTGTGCTCTTACGAGTATCTCCACCTCAGAGCCTCATTGTCTGGAAACGATTTAAATTATCTTAAGTAACTACGCAGGCAAATGAATTTGCAAATAACCAAACAATGAATTGAGAAATAATGTAATCTTATGCGAAAGGTGACTTCGTGTTTTGCGATGAATGTATATGCGCATATAATGCTGATACAGATATGCATATGCTACGTCGATTGCTTTATATGGGAACGATCATAAAACCATTCACTGGATTGTCTATGTCTATGGAGGGAATCCCAGAAATACCCTGGATGGGAGTAAAATTTATAAGTTTGGACTTTATGCCTGACATACGAGAATCAATCAAAAAAAGAAAACTAAAGTTAAGAGATGGCAGAGGAGGAAACTGATGATAATGTAAAAATAATGAAAGAAGACTGTTAAGTCGGCTACGGAGCAACGCAATCCGATTCTAGAGAGAAGAATAAAAGAACTGATTCGAGACATCAGAGATAGGTATGGAGAAAATAGGCTATATAGTTCATGGCCGAGATCAGTTGTTAATGGATAAGGCGTGAGAGGAGATGAAACTAAGGGGAGAAATTCAACAGAAGTAGAGAAAGTAATAATGGAGGTAAATAAAGCTAGTGGTGTCATAAAATCTATGATAGAATTATAGAAGACGTAGGGACACAATAGAAATTTTGAATAATATTAAGAAGGAAAGAATTGCCAAGAAAGTAATTTAAGATAAAGAAATCTTTTACGGCAATGTTATATTTTACAGGAATACTTTGGAATTCCACGGGCCCATATACTTAAGAGTTCTTATGTACATCCTTTAAAAGAACTGATTAAGCGACAGACCTATCCTATAAGGCCTAATATTCTTCTTTAGTCAATCGGTGAAAAATTATTCAAGCGTATATATTATTATACGTAATCAACCGGTGAAGGTACGGTTCGGATGGACTCAATTTATCAAATAACTCTCTTGCCTCTCCTAAAAAACACAACCCAACATCCTTCTCTAAAACAAGCCCCACATCATCTCCGTCTACTGCCTTCCTCCCTTCATTCCGTCCAGCATCCCTATCCAGATGTAAACAGCATTCGAGATTTTTCCTTTTTCTTTTCCTGGACCATCATACTTTGTACTGGCGTTTTTACATGTAAATATAACCAGGAATATTGTAGTACAAGTATTGTTTACGTGTGTTGATATATGTAGGTATAGTATGTGAACTCATCGCATATGTGTATATTGTATATATTGTGTCATAGTGAGCCACTGAATTAGGTGACTAATGTCTTGTCTTGCTGTACGTTAGTCCTAAGATATTGTATGTACTAATTTCCCTGCTATTTACGCATACTTTGTGATTTTTTTCTATAAGTTGAATGTTGTAAATGTGCGACGAAGACACTCCATAGTCTCAATCTTGCCCCAAAATAAAGACGACTATCTATGTATCCTAATTCCTGCCCCTTCTTCCCTTGCCTAACAATCTCCCCTGCATCTGTCTTCAACATCCCATTGCCAATCAATATGCTTTTCATCCATTTTTCCTGTCTACTAATGATTTCTCCCAACAATCCTTTCTTCTCTTCCACCATACCCAGCACCTTCTCATTTGTTTTCCTTTCAGTGTACTTCACCTTTTCCATCCTTTTCCACACTCGAATTTCAAAAGCCTCCAGTCTACTTCTATCATCCTGCTTCAGTGACCATGATTCCGCACCGTGTATAACCACACTTCATATCAAAGTTTTAGCTGGTATTTTTTAACTTCCACGCCAAAAGTACCTGCCATTAACTCCCTCTTCCATGTGACAGCTTACTTGGCTAATGCAATTCTTCTCCTTATGTTCCAATTACTTTGACCATTTTGGTCCAAAACAATTCCAAGATACGTAAATTGTTCCACATGCTCTATTTTTTCTCTCCTATTTTAACAATAGCCTTTAGTTTTAAGTTTAAGGTTAGCCTTTCCCTTTCTGAAAAACTGTATAATTTTTGTGTACATATACGAGTACATGTGTACATTTCTCGTATACATATATTCAAATTATTATATTTTTATTTTGAGTATATAAATACATATATATATATATGTATGTATGTATATAAAATTATTGGACATATTTTACGGTAGAAAACATGCAGAACTAAAGAAAGTTTCATTTTATTTCAAGGGTGTGAATTTATGTCATATCAGGCTAAGCTTAGAAAAATAGCGGTGTTCAGTCAGCGCCTATCCATAGCCTACCTCAAACGGTAGACTAACAAATTAAATAGTAGTAATTGTTCTTTTTTTGGAAAAAAGCGAAACAGCCAACGATCATTAGACATAACTTTGACTTACATACTAAATACGTGATCAAGATTGAAATAATAGGGTAAGGAAAGGTTGTAATTGCTAGCCTATGGTAATACCTCCTAACGGTTTTAAATTATGGAGAGCAGTCTCTCAATCAAAATTGACTTATGATAGGCCCATGGACTAAGCACTACTACACTAATAATAGTAAGCCATGCAAAACGTGGGAATACGTACATCAAAGCCCAATATTATAATAAAGATTGTTCAAATCTACAGACTTCCTAATACCTTTTAATTCATCCTACTATAAGTGTTTTCCCTCCTCTACCTCGCTTACCCAACCTTCTCCCATGTATCTCTGTTTCCAATTATCTATTGCCACTCAACATGCTCCTCACCTACTTTTTCCGCCTTATTTAAATTGATCCCTTCAGCCTATTCTGTTTCCCTATCATGTCTAGTCATTCTTTGTTTGTTTCGATTTCCATAATTTCTGAATAATCCAAAAAGAGGACGGGTTTTCTACGCACTAATACGAAAATCAAAAAGAGTGTAACCTCTCAAAATAAGGCCAATTGACACTCGCTATATGAACACAAAAGAAATTGTGAAGTCGTTCGCAGGAATAAGGGAGACATATTCAGCCTTGGTGTGGGAAGGAGGAGGGGCTGGGATGGAGGTTGATGCGAGTGAGAAGGAGAGATAAAGAGAGTGAGACGAGTGAGAGGGGTTCTCGGAAAGGCGTATCCGTTTGAGAAGTGAGTCGCGCTGAGAGGGCCACGTGCTCGTGTGGGACGCATGAGCAATGGGAGGCATCTGAAGCGTGTTGGGAACGGGGTACGACGTGTGGGTTTTGAGACCCAGAGAAAAAAATCTCCGACGAGCCGAGAAGTTACGAAAGGAGACGATGCGACATGCTTAAGGATGATGCGGAGACGGAGAAATAAAAAAATGAGCGAGTCTTCTCGGCGGAAAATTTGCCTCAAGAATGGAAAAAAAGGCTTCAAATAATTTGGGTTGACGCCTCATTTCCCAGTTACTCCCTTATGACTCGTTTCTCTAATGCACGAAGCAATTTACTAGCACACGAAATTATTCATTATTGACAAATTCTTGAAACGTAGACGTAAACGTAGTAGTGCCTGTTATAAGAGATATTCGTTCCTATTGCAAGACAATATGGCAAATATTCAATTGCTTATTTCCTCAAAAAAACAGTCCCTTATAGAGATGGCAGTCATTCACGAATATTTGCAAATGAAGGCAGGGATTAGGTACGCATTTGTATTTAACTGAACCTACAACTATCCAGCACTCATAACTAAATTGTTTCAATCAACCACAAAATACTCTATGTAATGGCGTAGTTACAAATATAACAGCATTTCTCTTCAAAGAAATTTGGTGAATATCCTATGCATTGACTTTTAGTATAGGCCATGCCCCATCTATTGCATTTATTTGAGTTCTAATTCATTTTGAAAACTGTAAAACCTTCACTGGAATGAATATTCATTTCACTTTAACCTGAAGACGATAATACATTTTAAGGATAGGAAAAGAAAAGTTAGAGGAAGAAAAGGAAACCCGTTGCACTAAAAGAGAAAGAGGAACCAGATGTATTGGTATAAGGGATTTGTTACAACCACAATACGAGTAGAAAGGGTTATAGAAAAGGAAACTCCATTAAGGAGACAAGGATATACGGAAGCTGAGTGAATAGGGATGCTGAGCGGAAGAAAACGCTTAAGGAATGAGTACTATTAAGGGAAGAGTGGAAGGCTGAAGTCAACCATTTCTTGTCTTGGAATACTTATGATGATGCTTGAACAAATCGAAAAAATTACGATTTCGTGGAATTCACTAACAGCAAAGTTTGCAGATGCTTCAGTCAAACGAGTATCTCGATTGTCAACTCCTCCTCCACTAAATAGCGTACAGAGCTACAACTAAGCAATAGTACACATTAAAATATGAGGTTTTTCCCTACACTGTACTACTGTGTAAATTGAGTCACTGAGTAAATTGAGTTTTGCTTCTCAAAATTTATATTGGGCGCTTCCTTGACAACGCATTTTTGGGACTGTAACAGAAATAAGGTCAATTTATTGGGAAAGGAAGGAATAAACCGATATACGTGGTAATAGTAAATTGATGGCAATAAGGAAGGACGTAAGTCATAAAGACCATACAAAAAACTCATGGTATTGGATTTGAAATTATGGAATATTACAATCAGCCGGCCTTCGAACTGAAACGCTTATTGCCATTATTATCATCATAGGTAGTCATCAATGCATGAGTGATAGGGTATGGGTGGACTGAAAACTGTCATACGATGTCGTGGTCTTATAAAGATTTTAGCTAATATAAAATGCTGCTTAGCATAAATATCTTTGGCATTGAGTTTTCTCATTTTTCATCCCGACATTATCTCTCTCTACTGCCTATTTGGTTAGGTATGCAACCTTCTACCTCCTATCACGACCTTTAGAATGCCATTCTTCTTCAAATGTTCCATACATATTTCGTTACGTAATTTTTCCCGGCAACTTTCTCTCTCCCTATAAGATGTCAAAGGCTTTTTCTTCTCCCCCTCCCCACTTCCATTTTTTCCTTAATTTCCTTTATACTCGCATCTTAAAACTCTCTAATTTATGCTCGCTATTTTTCCTCAAATATAAGTTTTGAAACCATATAGGTAACGCCACGCTTCACAATGAAGTTTTTAATTAGCTTTTCTTTATGTCTTTATTTAGTTTTTTTTGTCCCATTCATCAATTTTATCAGCTCTAAAAATTTTCATTTCGCTAAAGCAAGTCTTCTCATCATTTCCCTACTAATATTTCAATTTTCGTTAAAAAAATATATTGCCTAAAAAGTGAACTCTCTCGCAGCAAACATATTTTTCTTTCTCCTTCTTGAATAGCCTGTCCATTATTCCTCCCTTTGGACTTGTTCCATATCCACTCATTGATCTTTCTACCATGCGTTATTTGCTAGTTTGCTTCCTCTTTTTAATAATTTAATAAATAAATTATAATTTATTATTTAATTCCCTGATCTTTCTTCTTCATAATTCCGTCCTTCATTTCCTTCTCTCATATGTCTTCCTAATTTTCACTCATTTAAGTAATGGCTTACCTTTTTATTTATGTTCCCATTGTTTCTTCTATAGTTTTCGTTATTCTTTTTGAGATCTTCTCCATTAACCTACCCACTTATCTACACAATGTATTGCTTTTCCTTTCATTCAAAGGTTCTTATTACTCTTAGGAATTATTCTGATGTTAACAATTCTCTTATTCTTTTATTTGGGCTTCAAAATCACTCTGTATAATCTGAAACTGCCAATCCATTTCTGCTAATCTTGGAGACTTTGAACTTGACGGAGGTGGCGCTGATTTTAAATTTATAGCATGATAATAATCATATCAAATGATTTTCCTCTACTTGCTTTTCCGGGTATTTTCCACGTACAGCAATTATTAAAAGTAAATGTGGAATTTTTATCCAATAAAACTCCATTGCTTCCTTCCAGCAATAATTTCTAATTCCCACTCCTCCACCTCATTCCCAACACCCCATTCTCCACCTACTGCTTTCAAATCCCTCATCTTTATCAAGTGGTTTTTTCTAAGAATATTTTCAATCAATTAATATTTTAATCAATTAATATTTTTAATTAATTAAATTTTAATCCCACGAATATGTAAATAATATACTCTACCTACTTTTCCACACATCGAAACGATTTTTCTTATATGTTCATACCAATACTAAATATTTGTGCTTGTTTTAACGATATTTTGTATTTCTTTGCAGGTAAGCTGAAACAGAAATGAGTGTTTTATGCCCTGAAAAGCTGAAATCAGGTAAGTACTTGAACTCTCTTAAAATCGCAATAAACTCCTGCAAAACGTGGACATGAAAATAAGATATTAATGTGTTCAAAAATATTGTGTAAAAGCAGCCGTTACCGTACTGATACGGAGAGATCAATTCAACTTCGGAAATAATCATTTTTAGCAAATTGTACTGTACCGTGAGTTAAATATAACATTTCAAATTGCCTACATTCCCATTTTCATCAGGCACCTCTGAAATACTCGGCGATTATTTGGTGATGCTTCGTTCTCTGACGATGGGATGCCAGCATATTCCGATAAGATAGAATGAGTTAGCTGATTGAAATACAATTTATCCACTAAATATTTTCGAAGAACTGTGGAAAATATGGCTGGGAAATTGTTTTTTCTGAATCAAGGTGATCTTTAAACTTAATAATGCAATCCTGAACTGCCTTTTTTCCGCAGGAATTACTCGAAATAACTTGAAAATCTACAAATTATTCTAGGTTTAATTCTGTATGGGTTGATACAACACCATTCATTACTAATTTTATCAGTGCTCCCTCCCATCTATCGCATACATTTTTTATAGCACAAGATGAATAGAGGAAATGATTATTTTTCTTTTCTCTTGCAAATTAAATCCCATGCGTCTCAAAGTTTACAGCTCACAAAATCACTACTGTGCCTTAAAAGGTAATACTTCTCCTGAACTCTTTACTTCTTTTCCTTTCCGGATTAATCAAAAAAGATTCGTTCGGAGGATTTTTCTCCGAAATTAAAAGTGATCTTCCCCGCCTTCAAGGACTAATTACAACTTCATAGCTGGCATAGAAAGAGGTCTTTAATTATTACTCCCTTAAGACAAAAGAGGTACGAGGAAGTTAGTAAATTAAGTTTACGCTAGGGAAACGTAATAAGTAAAGTTTTGACCCGCTACATTTTTGTCCCCGCCGTAGCAAGCTTTTATCATTATAAATTAATGATTTTAACTTCTGGCAGAGGATTTCTTTGCTGCGGCTCAAGTATTTCCATAATTGAACTGAGAATTTGTCACGTAGACCGATTTTCAAACTATTAAATAGGGCACACATACATCAATTCCTCATATTTGATGCCTATGCAAAATAAGTATTTAAAAATAATCAGTACCGTGGTTAATGCGCTTGAGTAAATTGGAGATTCAATTTCAATGCAACAGTTTCAGAGTGTAAAAAACATTCGCCTTGACTGGGATTCGAACCCAGACCCCTCAAAATCCGATCGAGTGCTTTAGCCACTTAAGCTACCGAGGCATCCTATTAAACTCTGAAATTTTTGGGGCTTTTAAAGGAACAAGATGCTGTGACGAAATACCGTACATACGATGTCACGAGGTTAAAGCCAACTTTTAAACACATATGGTGTTTATACCTTGACAAATTCCCAAAGAAACTGCTTAAGTGGCTACAGCACTCGACTGGATATTGAGGGATCTGGGTTCAAATCCCAGTCAAGGCGAATGATTTTTACATTCTGAAACTGTTGCATTGAAATGCACACTAGCGGATGACTCCGTTAAAAGTTACTGTTGCGGCATCTCCCGCAGTTTCTTTGGAAATTTGGAGATTCAATGTTTATAACTATTGACAATAGATGTTAATCTTTGGCATTTGAGAAAAATTAACGCGGGTTAATAATCACGCACTAAAAAAAGCCGACGCAATTTTTTTTCTATTTCTACGACTTCGCTATGGGTTTGATGATCATACCTGTAGGTTCGTAAAATTAGCAGACTGTGAAAATAGTCTTCCATTCTTAAATGCAATCTGTGCCTCTAAGGTATCGATTCCTAACCAAATTTGAAAAAATGGGAAACGAATGTTAGCAAGTATTTAGAGGATAAAATGATAAAACTATTTACTTCCAAATGAGTACTCGATATACCAAATAATCTAAATATAAGAAGAAATAAGTGTCATTAAACGGTCACACCTCATATACTATAATCAATCGTTGTTTTCATCAAAATAGAGCTCAATTGATAATTTTGAAGAGTGACAAGAGCAAATTCATATTGATTTCAAACTTTAAATGAGTTGATATATTGTTCAGGGACAACATGTTTATGAAAATAAAGATTCATCAACCGAATGCTGGAATTTTAAATTGCACTTCTCAAACCTAAATTGAGGCCAGTTTTGGCTTTTACTCAGATTAACGTTTGTTCCTTTTTCTCTCTTCCTTAATTTATCACAATTCTAACTCGATAGGTGCTAACAATTCTAATTCAATAGGTATTCAACGGAATATATCGAATTCCAATCATTGATGTCATTACATCGGTGTATCAGTTGATGAAAGGTTATAACTACATATATCTACGAGAAAATCAATTACATAAATAGTGTCTTATTCGTATATACTTCATCCATCATGAAAATTTCCCATGGCGAATCCATGACGTATTGATCATTTTTGATGCACCACCACTAAGGTTCTCAAGGCAGAGGTAAGAAGTGTTGCTTAACTCTTTCCATGAAAACTTTATTGATGATATCCTGATTTTGAACCTAGCTTGATTATAATGGTAAATTTACCGTTAAAACATCAAGTTTCTGAAATCGATAGTTGAAATACTAGAATAAAAATACTGATTACCAACTTGAACCAAATTTATATATTTCCCTCACTGTTCCATTATTGCTAGCAGAAAATTGAAACGTTTCTGCAGCCATAAAGAGTCCCGTCAGATTTTATGGAACAAATCCTAATATCGGTTGACATATGCCCGATATCTACGACGACTGTGGTTTTCTATTACGTTATCAGAGGAGTAGGAAGTAAAACCTGTTAAGATCATAGTCCCGTGAAAGATTCTAGACCCTAAATATTAGTCCTGTGAAACTGAGTAAGATGAAAATCATCAAATTTATTCTTCTTAATTTAACATTTCCTTTCTTATACGAATTTCTTTGCTTTCAATTATCCTGAAAAGGGCGTTAAGTGGATGGATGGTGGAGGAATTTGTAGATCACAAACGTAAGAAGTGTCAAAATTTGATACTGACATGAGGTTCATAATGTTTCCCTTGTACATAATTTGCATTCATAAATATAAAGGTTCCATAGGTAAATATACAGATTCCCGCGTACGCGTACTTATTCTTTGACATAAGAGTATAACTTGCAAATATTTTAACTCGCATAAATTAAGGAAATGCCTCATATTTGTTTTAATTCCTGCTAATACTATCTCATAAATATAAATTATTCCCAATTATTGGAAAAATTTGCTAAAAAATGAAGCATTTTTTATTTTTCATGAATTTCTTCGTAATTCAAATACGCAAAGAAACAAACTTAGGCCGAAAAAATATAAACGAGGCTCATTGTGTAAAGAAATTACACCGAAAAAACAGGTAACAGCAATAACAGAGATATATTCTGAATGATATTTCAGGATTTTTCTAACACATGCCGTTTTAAATTTACTCTAAATTAACTGCATATCGCCGTATACATAGATACTTGCGATTTAAAAGAACAAATTTACCTTTGGCACGTAAACCTGTTGACAATTCGTGAATATTGTAGCAGCCATTATTTAAAATACGAATAACGTCAGTAAAAATCATCATTACGTTGTTATTATAATTAGTCTTGAAAGTGAAATATCTCCCCCCAAATTCAAAACAATCACCTTCGGTTTGCCACACGAGTCTTTGAAAATCCGAAGCAAAACAAGCCACGCGCCGTTCGTTTTGCGTTTCGAAATTCCCGCCCTCACCACTCCCTCCGAACGTCCCCTCCGCTCTCCTTCCGTCCATTTCCTCTCGCTTCGCTCTTTGAACCAAAGCAGTTCAGCTTTCCCGTTCTCAGTAGCATTCCACATTCACTCAAACACACACAAGCACTCAGTCTTACTCCGTGCCACTCTCTCTCTCCTCCCCCATCCCTCCGAGTCACCACCTCCACCTCTGCCATTTCTCCCACCCACCCTCAAAAGCCCTCAGACAACCTCCTCCACCACTCCTATTCACCGTCCCACATTCAACCCCACTCCTTCCCCTTTTTCTCGCCCTCCGTCCTCCCCTTCGAAGGCATTCCCATCTCCGCCGCCGTCCCTCCCCGGCCTTCCCGCCCCTCACACCCCTCCTTCTCCTCCTCCGCCGCTCGCAACCCCTCCACCCCTATTTTCCTCTCCATCCACCCACCCTCAACGGCCCCATTTTGCCCGGGACGAAAACGAGAACGCCCGCAATTAATCACACTCAACCAAGCCTGACATTTCATTAGCCTCCTTCCTATACTCAATTTAATTAACATGGCATTCAGAGGCTAAATTTTTAATAATCAAATTATATTTTTGGACATGATTAAGGAAATTGTGTTTCGGAGGCGGATGGGGAGGAGGAAGAGGATGAAGGTGGTGGAGGACGGGGAGGAGGTGGGTGGAGGGAGCGATGGGTTAGGGGGAAAGAAAGGGGGAAGAATTGAGGAGGAGGACTTGGGAAGCCGGGGCGGCGGCTAAGGGAAGTGTGTGCTTAGGAATGAATGGGAGAGGGCGAGCGGGGTCGGAGGATAGCGGCTTGGAAAGGGGGTGGGTAGAATGTGCGCCGAGAGATTTTTCGGAGTTCGGTAGGGGGCCTTTAGAGGAGGCATAAGCGGCGTGGGTGGGGAGCAGGTGAGAATAGGTGTTGCGAAGGAGGGAGGATGAAGGGGACTGGGGCAAGGGGGGCGTGCGGAGAGGGGCGGACGTTGAATTGGCTATTCTGAATACGACAAGCAAAATGAGATGGAAATAAAAAAAAGAAGATGAAAATTAAAGTGCAGAGTTACAAGAACGCGAAGAAGGGACAGAATAGAGAGAGAGAAAAAGATATGAGGTGAGGAGTGGAAATACAGGAACGGAGAACGTAGCGGTGAGAATAAGCGGGGGAAAAAAGAGCGAAAGAGGGGAGAGGAAAATGGGAAGATGGAGAGGACGAAATCGAAATGAAGGTGGGGGAATGGGGGTCTAATTTAAACTCGTTTTCGGAGGTAAACTAGGCGGGGAAGGAAAAGGGAGAGAGGGAGGGGAAGTGAGAAAAAACGGGTGAGAGATATTTTTTTTCTCCCGTCTTCCCCCTCGCGAAGGGGTAGGGAGTTTTTTTTTATATATAACGGGAGTGTGAGGATGTGGGTGGGAGGGAGGCGTTTTGTTCCGCAATAAATTCCGCCGGAGAAAGGGTTGAAAAGATGATTAAAGCGAAGATTGGTAACAAAACTACGAAGTGAAATGAAGTTTCAAGTTTACGACTGCGCGGGCAAATGTGTGAGTGTGCAACGAATTTTTTCTCTCCGACCCGGGTTAAGCGGAGGCCTTGGATGGACTCGAAAGTGGGCGAGCAAGATGGTTTGGAGGGGATGCTTAAGGTATTTGAGGCGATAAAATTTTTATTTGGAAAGAATTCCCTCTCTACTTATGAAAACGCGCACGGGAAGAAGTGTTAACTGGGCGTTGAACCGTCTGGAAGAGAAAATAATGCCCTTTTCCGAGGAACCACTCTGCATATGTATACGCTAGTTTAAACTTGTGCGTATGCATGCATACTGAGAGCCCGCCTTGTTGTGTTATGCGTACTATGAATTCTTGGAGCCACAAGATATCAATACTCACAAAGTACGGACGTTTTACGTTTCAGAGTACAATGTCAAGTCTCCAGTGAAAAGGACAAGATTAATAATGAAGCACTTTCACAATGAACAAACTTCAAACCCCGATATCCTTTATATAAGCAGTAGTCTACTGCCTAAGGTAGGTTTTTAATGCACCCAGGAACTAGAAACTGCTGCACTTTTACATGTATATCGAAAAAATAGCCTTAAGCACGATACCACATACCACACTAACTTTTTCTTTGGCTTGCCATACTTTCTACATCCCTTAATTCCATTCGAAATACCTATTCTATTCATCACTCGCCCTCACTTTCCAACCATTCTCATCTCAATCACCAATTCAGCATCTCGTTGTCTCCCAGTAACTCCTGTACCCAATTGTTCTGCCTTATTCGAATTTCATCAAATCGTCTTTACCTTTTAATCTTTCCTTTTCGGCCAAGCTTCCGAGCCTTACAATACTAACCTCCACATTAATGTTTTTACTAGTCTCTCTTTAATTAAGGTCCCCTTTCACGAAAACTCTCCTCTTTGTGAAAGCATCTTCATTAAACTAAATTTTTCCTTGAACACCCTTACTACTTTGTCCACCTCTCCTAAAACACTTCCTACATAGTTACCCCCTCTTCTAGTGCATGTTCTGCAAATCTATGGTTTCTTACATAATTGCATTATTATAAAACATGGCATTGTATACGGCCTGGATCACTACAAAAGACAATTACTCGCTAAATATTGCACGAATAAAAAGGCGTATTTAGCATCTATTATGATCAAAGTTATACATTTTCCTGCGTTCCCTCAAAATCCAACTAATTGCCAGCGGGTAGCTTGCGAAAAAAATTTGCAAAAATATTAAATCCCCATCAGTTTCCTCAATAATTAGCATAAAAGCATTTTATTTCATCAGAGCGAGACGCTTTGAAAATGATATTCTTGACAAGAAGATTAGAGTTAATTAATATCGAAGATAAAGTGCCGTAACCTCGGCGCCGGTATGAGACTTGTGGTTTTCACCCTGAGAGGTCCCGACAACGTATTACCACAGACATTTTATTATTCAATCCGTCTAATTAAAACTTGGACCTTGGTTGGTTAAATATCTAGCTCGCGGGTTTTCAATATTTGGGCACAAAATAATTACCCGATCGAATGCCAAAGGAAAACCCGATAATTTCGGCAAATATTTGCACGAGACTCCGGCAGAATAGGGAGAGAAAGAGACACCCACATACACTGGCGGCGAGTATTAGCCGAGATAATCGACGTTATCGCCGAGCTGGAGTGGGAGAGAAGAAAATGTGGACTACAAGAGCCGACTCTTCAATCGGTCGATATGTCTTCCCACCCCGCACGGAACTGAATTAAAACGGAGAGAAAGACGGACATCATTATTCCCCCTACCCCTTGAGTGAGAGGAAAATAAACCCGATTCGCAAAAAATATGCATACGAAATTGGATAAATTGAATAATTAAAAAGGAAAGGCACTCCGATGCGATTGTTTCTACCGATGGATTACTCCGAATGGAAAAAAATTATTCCGGAGTTGCAAACAAACAGCGTTCACTCTCGATGAGTGTGGGTCGCTCGTGCGATTTTCCATTTCTGCGCGGGATAGGAGTGGGGTGTGTGTGGGAGAGAATTTGGCAGGACGTTTTTAGGAGGTGAGGCTGGAGCAAGAAAAGCAAAGGAATCGATGTTATGTAAATCGAGAATAGAAATGAGTGTGAAAACGAGAGAGAGAGAGAGAAGGAAATAAAAGCCTTCCGAAATGGAATTTTCCAAAGTGCGTATGAGTGAGACGGAAAAATTACAAATTGTGACGAGAGACGGGCTAGCTGAAGAGAGAGGATGGGCTGGGGAGGGGAGAACGGAAGAAATGCAGGAGAACACGAGGGGGATGTACGAGGAGGAGAGAGTCTGGGGTGGATTGGAAAGGAGAGTGACATGAGAGACGCGGACGGGGGGGAGGAGGGAGGACAAGCAGGGTGGGGATTTTTCGGGAGAGTGTGAGAGGGATGGAATGAGGAAGGAAGAGAGTGGAACTGGAGGAGGACGCGGGGGTGTGTGTGTGTGGAGGGTGTGGCGTGGAGGCAGAGGAGGAGGAGGAGGAGGCGGCGAGAGGGAGTGTGGGTTTGGGTGGCGCTCGTGGGAAGTGGTGTGGGGGAGAGGAACGCCGGGATCAATGTTGTACTTTCCTCAGGATCCAATTAAAGGTATTGGAACCTCTGAGAGCTAATTAGTGCGGCTTTCGGAATGTTGAATCGCTAAGGGTGGGAGAGGAGGGAAGGTCGGGTGGCGAGGAGGGCGGGCGAAGCAGGATGAGGAGGAGGGAGCGGGCGCGTTGATGGGAAAGGGCATGGGGTGAGGGATTTAAGAGTGGGCCTTAACAGGCGTGCCGAGTGGGGAGAGAAAGAGGGAGAGAGTGAGGAGAAGTGGAGGTGGAAAGAGAGAGAGAAAGGAGCAGGACAGGGAGTGCGGGGAGATCGACGTGGTGGGACGGGAAAGGGTTTAGGATTTCTGGAGCGGGACGCAGGGGGGAGATGGAGGGGAGAGGACGCTCAGTCCGTGTGGGTAGGTTTTGTGGGGTTTGGGGGATAGGGTGGGTGGGGGAGGGAGACGTAGATGTGGCCGGCGAAGAGAGACTTACGTATGAAGAAGAAGGGGGGAATGGAGGAGAATCGCACAAAAGCGGGCGAGATGAGAGAGGCGATACGTTCATAAGAACAGGCCCCGGGTGAAACTTTGGGAGAGGAAAAAGGAAGTGGATGCAGGAAGGATGTAATAAGGCATTTAAGGTCTCATCCGGGATAATTTGTGAACGACGGCTCATTTCGCAAGTATTCATATCGATAATGACGTCAAACTCTCAAGGCATAGGCATGTTTTTTTAACAAAAAAAGGGCGGGTGTTCCAGAAGCTGGGAGAAAGGAAACCAGAAGCCCTTGAGAGGCACTTTTGACAATGATTTCGAATAAATAAGAGGTATTATGTCTTCAGTCAAATAATTACTGAAAAGATCTGCGAAAGCGAGGTGATGTAGGAAACCTATTGAAAACGCTGAGAATGGCATGAAGAAGTGACTATCATTGTTAAATTTTTAACTAACAGAAGCTTATAAGCAAGAGTGATGAATGGAAAGAATGACAGGAGAACGCCAAGGATGAACTACATAAAGATGTAAAGCGGAAGGCGAAGGCAGGAGAGAAGGACGGAATTAAGAGAGGAAAGATCAAGAGAGGAAAGATCAAGAGAGGAGGAGAAGGAGCAACATGGGGGAAATTTTCGCAGTGGCAACTTAAGCGGCCGAAGGAGAGCTAAATTTTATTTTATTGGGGAAGCCGTTTTACAACAAAAGCTTACAAGTCAATTAGTCATCAACAAGGTGAGGTCAGGACTACATTTAAAGTGAAGCAATACTTACGATTGTTTCCCGAAGAAAAGCCCTTGTTTTACAGTAAACAATGTAAGGCAAAATATGTACCGTAACATACCATGACCGGGTATTCACCCATAATTCCACAACAATTTAAAAAAAAAACATTTGATTTTTCTATTAATTCTATCAGCATTACGATTTGATACTTTCTTCCTCCTCTCGTTGCTATGAACCAATAGATTACGAAAAATTTTAAACAGAAAGCCATTCTCCTTTTGCTTATTAGACAAGTATAAAGCTCATTTTAAAGTATTTAACTACGACAAAGTAAACTTCTCTTTAAGTATTGAAATATTTACCAACCCAAAAATAATATGACATTCGTGAAGACAAATTTTGGACCGACTCAGAGAGAGAATTGGTTTCTTAAGGGAGAAACATTTGCGGGTCTCCATAGAAACAGTGTAACATTTACGTCTGGTAATATGGATGATGGTAGATTCTGATTTCTACAGGCGAGTTATTTTAAGGTGACAAAAATTATATTGTCCCTCTATGTTATTCTGATGAAAATTCACCATTCTATGGTACAAAATTGCGATTTCACACTGGAATGAGGACACCTACCTATTGCTATTGTTAATCTGTTTCATATTTATGAATAATTTTTATCCTTAATTTGAAAATCAAACGATCATAACTTAGGCCAAACATATAACAAAATTAAAAATTATTAGATTCATAATCTTATCATACAAATTTTATACTGTCAAATTCCGAGTCTCTCTGAGCCTTCCTTGCCTCTTTAGGGGATTTTTCAGAAACACCAGATTACATATAACTTTTTTAATGTTGTTACCGTTTCTACAGTGACTTGTTTTTTCGGATTGTTAAATATAGATTCATTCATTGACAATTCATACTCATTAACAACCAATTTTTCGAGGATTCCTTTGCTTCTCTAATAGAGTCCAATTGCTTCAGGTTATTTGGAATTATATCAAATAATTTGGTAACTTTTACTGCCGCTGCATTTTTCCAAAATTTATAGTACCTCGGTACGACATATCCTTTATTCACGCCGCATTTTCTTGGAAAGTGCATCACTAAACTCATATTTTAATATTGAACTGAAATATTTGCCTGTAATCGTAATTAAATAGTTAAACAACTTTGAGTCAAGTAAAATGTTAAGTACATTATGAATCATGGCTATGCTATAAAAGGCGTCATGTTCGTTAGTCAAAAATTTTTTTCATCCCAATATTAACAATTACTGTTTCGCGGGATAAATGAATGTAGTGGTTTCACATGGCCTTCCACACCAGGTGTGACAACAGCCATTTCAGGTGTTTTCACCTGAAAATGGCTGTTGTGATAAATTCGAAAGAGGCAGGAAAGTGAATACTTAGCATTTTGATTACCGATTGAATGTTGAAAATTACCAAAGAAGTGAGAACTTCAGGCAAGCGAAGTGGGTGTAGAAAGAGAATAAATATGTTATTTAGGATGAGGGGAGATTGAAATAACATGGAGTTGCATACAGAGTTGAAGGGTTGTTTGTATTGGGGGGCATCACGTTGCATCGTGTTAGCCGAGGCTTAAAAATGTAGCGGTGTCTGGGCTTGTATCCAAAACATATTTTAAGAGGTAGATAGGTATTTTTTTAAATATATATTTTCGATATTAATACATGTAGACAAAAAGAAGGTTATTACGATACATTATGAAGCATGATATATAACTCAGGTGATAAGACAGAATCAGATTCCCTTCAGTACGTGGTCTCCCCAAACCCGCGAAATTCAATCAGTTTCCGAAAAAATTGCCCGCGCGTGCATGACCCAGTACGAACACACTAATTTTGGCGTGATTAAAATGGCTCGCCTGAACGGAAGGTGAGAGAAAAAGAATCATGAAGTCAGGAGGAGAGGGAAAAAAAACGATTTCTCGCGATTTTTTTGCTCTGAGGATTGCGTCTCGCGCCCTCGACGACGGATTCAAATCGCCGGCTGAATGGGCACACAATGGTCTTCCCCCTCCCATATCAA
Source organism: Hetaerina americana (assembly GCF_022747635.1). Lineage (NCBI taxonomy): Eukaryota > Metazoa > Arthropoda > Insecta > Odonata > Calopterygidae > Hetaerina > Hetaerina americana. The sequence continues at coordinate 46,227,070 of NW_027287427.1, read as the reverse complement.
TTTGCCTAACAGCTAATGAAAAAGAAGCATATGCAGAACAAACTTAGCGAGTGGGATGTAAGGACAGATATGGATACGGCCCCATTTCACTCCTTTTGATTTGAAAGTCGTTCCCTCCATTCGCTTTTGTCCACCCCTACCCGCCCAATCCTGCCCAACTCCTTCCCCTCTCCCAACCCCAGCGAACGCCATCGTTCCTGTTTTCCCAGCCCTTCGACATTTATGCACACGCTAAGGCTGCTGTCACGTGTATAAGTTTGCACTTGCACAGCGAGAGAGACGCGGTAATCTATCAGTCCTTTATTTTGCCCCTCAGCAGGTATCTAGTTAATTTTCAAATAAAAACCAACTAATATAAACAGATACTCTCGTTTCACATTTGCCGGTAATTTCTGAATGGGTAAAAACTACCGATTCCACCAGCAATCAATGAGCTCGCCGAGTCAAACCCAAATGAAATAGTCCTGATACCATGAAGTTTACCAACAAGCAAAAGGAGGGAATAAAAGCTGAAATGGGCAGAAAGGAAAAAAATTGAGGAAGTGCTGGTAAATGGTAGTTGAATAAGAAGGAGAGAATTGTGACATGAAGTCCAAAGTAGGCAGAAAATATGGATGCCGACTATTTTGAAAGCCGATGGAATGTTGAAGACTGTGATAGAGGGGAGAATGTCAGCCAATCGCAGAAGGGATATGGTAAAAGCAAATAGGATAAGATACGTATGTTGGACGTAATGACGGGAGGCAGTAATTGAGCGGAATTGAAGAAAGGTTTATTTTAGTATCGAATGCCCGGTTGTGTTTCGTTTAGTGAGGCAAAAGAATGTGTTTTTACGCATAGTCTTGAGTCAATCTAAAACCTACCTTAAAAGGTAGCAAATACGATACCAATAGTAATAATAATTATAGGCACTTCAGTTCGATGAGCAACATTCACCTTTGAGTGGAAGTTTCATCATTCAAAGGCTATATCAGTTTCACCCAAACATCGCACCTAGTGCTTACAAGTTAATGAAATACACTGTGTCCGAACTATGACGAAGTTTATTCCTGGAGGAATTTAGGAGAAAAAAATGTTCCATAATGCTGTCGAAATAGTCATTATCAAGCAACTCATTTCTTAAAACCAAATATTTCTCGTGTGACATCCTTTCATAACGCAGACCTGCGGTCCTGACATATGTACTCTAATCACATTTGGCTTTCGTGTACAACATTCGTAAGAGAAAATCTATTACAATCAGCTACCTTTATTATGCATCAGTACAGTGAAGAAAATATGAGAGTTGCATCTTCTACAGAATTTGACGCTTCGAATCTTTTCTCGGGTATATATGTTGTACTGTCATAGAAACAATTTACCTTAAAATTCTTAGCTTATTATTATTTCTGAAAATTTTTCCATTGTAGCTAATCCACATAGGAAACTTCGTAAACCCACTCTATCTCTCCTCCTCTCCTGATGCTATCGAATGCAGTTCGCTATGCATGAGCCGTGTGTGTGTGTATATTTTTGTATATATATATATATACATATATATATACAAAATTATATATATATATATATATATATATAATTTTGTTATAAGTTTATGGTTATATATATAACCATAAACCATAAACACAGTAATCAACCCGAAGGTCGGTTTGGTAGGTGACGGCAGAGTTCACCCAGTACTAGGCCCTACACGACGTGTGAATATTCACACATCAGGGTAGGGGGGCCAGTTCCTTTCCCTGTGCCGGTTATGGTTTCCCTGGAAGACCTGGTACCCGAAAAATCACTTTAGCTTGGGTGGAGCTGCAAGTGCCCAGAGTGCCTTACCCGGGAATCGAACCCGGGACCCTCTGGTCAGCGGTCCAACGCTCTACCCACTGGACTACCGCGACCCACATATATAGTATATATATATATATATATTATATGTATGTGTATATATATATATATGTATATATAAATAATATATATATAATGTGTATGTATGTATATATGTATATATATGTATATGTATGTATATATGTATATATACATGTGTATATATATATATATATATATATATATATATGTATATATATATGTATATGTATATATATATATATATATGTATATATAAATAATATATATATATATTATATGTATGTGTATATATATTTGTGTGTATATATATATATATAGGTATATTTCTACATATATGTATCTATATGCATATAATATATATTTATTTTTATGTTTATATACATACAGGTATATTCCGTGAAAAAGAGGCGATGCGTTTCTATTGAATTACCTAACGCTTCCGCATCCTTCCTTTTTCCCTATGATTATCACCCGAACACATACGTATAACATCTAACACCATAAGAGGTAGTACATGAAGAATCATTTCATTATTTTAATGTACTTACACATTCTTCTTTGCAATCTCAATTATCAAAGTAGAAAAGCCTTAGTATTCTCTCGATAAGGTAAAAGCAGCTTACCATCAGAGGCAGCTTGCAGAGCGAAGAATGGATATGTGTGTTTTTGAGAATTTAATAAGAGCCACAGGGAGCAGCAGTGCTTCCCTAAGGAAAGCGAAAATGGTATCCATCAATCTAGTTTCAACTCCGACCTCGTTCTCCTTCAACCCTCCTCTCCACCCCAGATTGTTTTCCTTAGTCTCCCGCGTCGCTCACAAACGCTCTCGACTCCGATATACGCTACACGCAGATCCAACGGGAGGATAAGGAAATAAAACCCCCGAAAGATACGTTCCCGACAAAACCACTAATTTGAAGAGAACTTCGGAAGCGAAGGGGGAACTAATTCCTTGAGCCTATTAAAGCGCTTTCCACCCTCCACCTCCCCCCCTCCCCCATCTTCCCCCTCGCCCCCCATCGCGCACCCCCATTTACCCCATCTCCCGGAAGATTACAAAAAAAATGCGGCAAAAATCGACGGCTAAATAAGCAAATAAATAAATTATTAATTATTTTCATGAGGGAGAGAAAGGGTTGAGGAAGACAGAGAGAGAGAGAGAAGATTGTGGAGCCACTGGGGAAGAACGAGAGAACGGGTTCCAACGCGAAACGCGCACGCTTTCAGATCGCCCATTTAACTCTTTAATTTTTCGCGGAGACCGAAATTGGTAGAGATTTTGAAGAAGAAGAGGGGCATGTGGGGGCGACCCTTTGGAGGCAGGAGGGAGAGGAGAATTGAAAGGGGGCGCGGGAGGAGGCGGAATCGGTTCAGCTTTCCGTACCCTCGGCGAAAATTTCGCGCGCGGAGGTATGAGGAGGGTCGGAACGGATTGCCAGAGAGAGAGAGAGAGGAAGGGGGAGTGGGAGGGGAACGCGGAGGGAGGGCGCGGAAAAAAATTGTATACATGGCGCATGATGCGTAAAACTTTTAATGAGAAAGGCTTTTCCGTCCCTTTAATCAATGAAGAAGTTCGGATAGCGTCAAAGAAAGAGTGAAGAGAAAGAGAGAGATGGCGGGGCGGGGGAGGGGGGGGTGTCTGGTGGGTGGGTACCAGTCAACCAACCCCCTTGACGCCTCTGCCTACCCCTCTCTTTCCCCTCCCTTCAATCCACGCACATGGAAAAAAAACCCCGAAAGCATCCCGCCGCCTAAAACGGCGCTCCAACCCCGACGCTCTCCTCCGCACACCCCCCATCTCCTCGAAACTACTCTTTTCCCCGGCCCTCCCAACCCGAAAACCTTCCATCCCCACCCCCTTCCACAGCCCCCCTTCCCTCCCCACCCTTCCAGGGTCTCCAGGATCCGCGAGAAAGGAAATAACTCAATCCAAACACACAGAGGAGAGGCCGGAGCTTAATGAAAACTTCTAATTTCCACCGAGCGAATATATATTTGTTGATTAAAATGATTGACGGCCCTCTCTCTCTCTCTCTTCCGGCACACTTTCTTTTTTTCATCCTTTCGCGCGCGAGCACACACACACACAAGCAATCTCTCTATGTACACGCACAAACACCCAGGGTTTTCACCGGAGAGGGAGAGAAAGGAGAGGGGGGGAGGAGAGATACGGCGAGGACGGAGGAAAGCACCGAGAATGGATCGGGTGAGGAAAGGGTTTAAATTTTATTTCATTTTATGTTTCGATATTTTTCTCCCCGTCCCAAACCGTTTCCCTCATCCCCTAAAAAAAATAAATATTTCTTTTTGTTAAAATGCGCGCCGACCCCACTCCATTCCCACCTTATAGGCATGCATGTATATTTTATTACGACCGCCCGCCCTCCCTGTTTATTTACTTACTTATTTATTTTTGCTTCATTTTAGGAATTGGGAGAGATCGTTTGCTTTCTATTCCATTAGCAAGATGAAAACATTAATAAAAAGTTGTCATGAACTCAGGGCCGGGATGAGCTGGGTGGGGTGGTAAAGGATCGGGTGAAAGGGGTAAGGTAGGAGAGAATCGGGGCAGGGGGTATGGAGTGTGGATAGGGGTTGGCAGTGCGAGGTTGGGAATGGGAAGGGGGGGGACGGAGACGGGGGTCCAGGGCGGTGGCGGTGGTGGATCGTGGTGGTAGTAGCCGTAGGAGTAGTGAACACTTCAAATGCTCTCAATCAAAACTTTTTAATCCCCGAAAAACACGATGCGAATTAATTAAACATTCCGGTTGAAAACAGCGCGGGAAGGAGGGCAGGGCGGATCGGGAGGAAATGGGGTGGGGACTCTGACTGGGCGGGAGGTTATGGGGGGGGGGGTAGGCGTAGAGGAGCGCTGATGGGACGCGAAGGGGAAATTGCAGGATCGGGAGAGGTGGCCGATGGGGCGGGGAAAGGAGGGGGTGAGGACGCGGAGGAGTCGGTGGGGTCGGAAGAGGTGGGAGTTTGTCTGCATGGAAAAAAGCGTGGGTTGATGCGAGGGTATATAGAGAGGGTGAGATGAAGAGGGGAGGAGCAGAGCGGATGGGGAAGGGAGCGGGGCGGTGGGGGGGGGGGGGTGAGGGGAATTTTTTTCGAGGGAGGCGTATTGAAACATGGAGAAATTTTCGGCGGGTGCGCTAGCGTTTTAATTAATTTCGCCATCCACGAGTGTGCGCATGTATGTACGACTCGCGTCCTTATGAAATTTAGGGCCCTACCCACTTACTCGCGTCCTCCGTCCTTATCACCCCGGAGCGAGAGGGTAAAAAAGCGTAAAGGTATTATATGCCTGGGTGAGGAAAAACATCGTCGTAGTCCTAGAAACTAAGGTGATGAGGGTGGAGTTTAGGTGGAAGGTCGATGGATGCGACGGGATGGAAACGCAGTGCGGCCCATGGCGATGGGTGTAGCAATTAGTGCCCCCCTCCCCTCCAATCGTTTAATCGGAAAAAAGTTTCCTCACGCTGAGAGACAGGGGATGCTTTTTAAGTGACTACTCCGTTCATTTAGTCATTAACTATTGAGCGTCAGGCATAGATTTATAATAATTTAAGTCCAATGGCATGCTTATTTGCCGGCAATATCTGTTAGGGGGTTCTGAGAGCGTGCTAAAAACAAAACGTAAAAAAATATTGATTGAAATTTCTGCGTCCTCTTGAACAAAGAATTACAAGCAAAAACGTCTTGAAATGGTCTTGCTGCCTTCTCGAGAGCACACGTGTGTGGTAGCGTGTCATTCGAATAATAAATTAAATTATCCGTGACATAGGAATGAAATAATTCCGGTTCAACTCTCATATTTGAATATATCGGAGAAAACAACGCAGAAGCAATACGCAAATCAATTAGATATAAAGAAAAATATCTCCAATGTCATCAATATTAGCCAATTCTCTTTATCCCAATTAGCCAAGCATTTACATTGACGTCCAGTCCATCTAAATAGTAAAATCGTATTAATTAAGTCGTAGACATTATTCTTCGACAAGGCGATACAATACCGCACTAAATAATGTTTCTAATTTAATCACCACTGTTGTAATGTCCACCAACTCCATTCAGTCCCACATCTAAATCAAATGGCACTCCGCTATAGACCGATTTTCATGAGAAGTTCCTTGACAGTTGCGGTTCGCGATGCTATACAAAAAGGTCCGTCGTGCCCTTTCGAGTGAGAAAAGCTATGTATTTCAAACGGCGGTTACTGCTGCAAAAACGAACGCAGCCATGACCAAGGACCTCCCGATCGTCAAAATGTTACCGCAGTTCCCGGCTGCGAGATGAATTCAGACCATGCGGATGGTAATTTCTTGATAAACACCGTAAACCAATTGCCATGAGCACGGAAGTGTCGATTAGCGTGGCTTCCAATTAGAACACGAACGTAAGCTTTAATTACTTCGCACGAAGTCTCCTACTCTTTTGGTTTAACGGATAATTAGGAAAAGGCCCTGGAGCTGGCGAATATCAGTCATTCTTGAACTCAGTGATTTCTAAAAGCGTCGACTATGACCTTTCATAGTTTCAACGTGGATTCTGAAATGTCTCCTAAACTCTTCAAAATATTTCTGAGCATAGAGCGAAAAGGATTGTACACTATAAAATAGATTCGTGATAGAAATAAAATGATTTCTTAAAGGTCTCATACATCATTCCGTGGGATATATTAATCATCTTACGAGAAATATAAATTAAAATTGTATTTGTTATTTATTTTTTGTTTTAAAGAGACATAAATATCATTCACACTTCGAAAACAATTGCAGACAATAATTCAGGTAGTAAAGCCTTGAACTTTTTACCAACGAAATAGTATAGCGTCATGACGATCTTTCATCAGTGAGTATAAATATTACTCTACATACCATCACTTGTCAGGGACGGAGAGATAAATGCGAAGGACACCTAATCGCTAACGAATAAATATTAGATAGAATGTGGAAAGAGTCCTGCTGTCTCATACATGACGTTTGGGAGCAATATTTGAAAGGATAAGTTTAAAAAAAAGGTCGCCAAGTTTTCCTCTCAATATACGAGCCAGGACTAATGAATAATTAATGCATAATGTATATTGATGGGTTCGAAAAAGTAGTCTTCATATCTGGTGAACCTTTACATGATACACGAGTGTAGTTTCTCCAAATTTTTATGTAATATGCCTCATCATAACCTCATTCGGTATGAAGTGTCTCAGGTTAACTTAAATCTGCAACAGACATGCCGCGGAGAAAATACTAAAAGAATGGATAAGTTCAATCAGAAGTACCTGATAACTCCAGACGCTTCCTCACAAAATCAATGCAATTTTCATGCAGTAAAACCTGTTCCGAGTAAAATAAGATTTCTACAAGTCTCATTTGATGGAGTCAAACGATGATATTCACTTTAATAAAAGATCGCATTACTCATGCGATGGCATGGCATTGTTCCAGCACCTACCGAAACTCGGCATAAGAACCTTTCATATCATACAGTTATTTATTGATCCCCCTATAGTTACGACCAAAGGTTTGTCAAAAGTAAAGAAGGTTGTTTCGAAAGTAAAACTTGATGCATTCAAATATAAACGTTTCGTTAGAAAAATTTCATAAAAATATTTTCCCACGGCCCAATGATACAGGTTCAATACCTAATCAGCGTTCAGCTTCCTTCACTCGAAGGTAAGGCGAATATCTTTCCAACCTATACATGGAAAGGTGTCCATTTGCTTTTAGATGGACATAGAGACGTACATATTTTAATAATGAGAGGTTTATATTTGCCAACTGACCTGCAAAATCGCCAAATCATTTTCACCTGTGGCAACAATCAACGAATTTTCCCTACTTTTTTAACACACTTATGATGAATATTTTAATTTTTTCGTATTTTCAAGTGGTTAATGGCATCCAATAGTGTCTTTCATTTAGATGATACAGTATACTCATTATTTTTACCTGAAAATTTCAATGACAATCTAAAGGATATTAGAACTCATTGTCAGTACATTATAAGCTCCATGGTAAGACATTTTGTGAACTGCGGTAGAATTTTACAGCATAAAAAATTTCAATTCATTTAGTAATGACGTGCAAAAGTTCGTTAAAGCGATAAAATGCATGCATTTAGGATATTTCCAAGCTGAGACAATATGACTTATTTTTATTCCATGGCGTGTTTCTAATGCTAATATAAGCATATTATAAACTTGTAAGTATTTTGGTATTAGCTACGGTTGATAGAATAGACCGAAGTTTTTCGCAAAGTACGTCGTACAAAATGTTGGCCAATTGGTTTCGGTGTCTCAGCAGCTCTGTTTTAAAAAAAAATTACAATGGACCAGATGAGGTTGAAATAGTAGAGAAGTTTGCACAGATTCTGTCAAATAATTGTCTGTTTTGGCTAATTTTTCATGAATATTTTTTTTCAACTGGAAGCCAGGAAAGATACTTTGAATATATTGCAATTTGTAGATATCAATAAGGTTAAGACAAATTTCTTTTGCCCGAAATACAGGTTTTCTCCGTACTCTTTGTAAAATTATGATAATTATTAGCCAGATAATTCGCTTTTCCATTATTAATTAGATAGAACAGGGTGTTAAAAGGACATTAATTTTTCGTGCGCCCTAAATAATAACAATTATTGACTACAATGTCACCAAGGCTTCAAAAAATAATTTTTTTATTGCTTCCGTGGGCTTTATACTGATTTTCTGTATTTTAGATGAAATATGTTCCTTCCATTCGCATTTTTCTAATTAATTCCACGTGTGGAATATGCTGAAAATCCGGAAAAATTAACTTGACACAAAAAAAAGGATTGCGGTCAATGAAATGCATAATTGCAATGCTTTAATGTAAAATCACCGTTTTAGCATTTCGAAATTGGCATTTAACATTAAAAAATTACGTTGTACCAATTTTAATTTTCGTAAAAATATTGTTCTCATACAGTTGGGATTTCAATTGGTAGGTGTGGTAATGGAGGAGGGTAATTTTGCTAAAACATCGATTTTATTCCAGTTCGGCTGGAATTTAAACGTGTTTTATTTCTTTAACAAAAAAGAACTGACCAACCAAATTATATAAAACTATCTTTTTTGAACAAATGATCAAAAACATCTAATGTGATTTAATGAGTTGCCAGATAAAATGAAAAGGGAAAAATAATTGTTGTTAACTTCTTCGTTTGATTGAATAATGATATTTTAATCTGCAAAATCCAAAAAACTTGTTCGAGAAATGTTTGCAGAGTAATTATTATTTTTATGTGGAAAATTTGTGTAACTCCTCTGCTGAGCATGCATTGTTTTCATTGAACGAAACCTGGGAATAACAGGAGTAATAGGAATAACTCTAAAGGTTACCTACAGCTACCTAAATTATATGTAAATTGAATCGCAACTGTGTTTTGGAAGTAAATTGGCTACCGCTGTGTCATTCTACAATATATATTATTTCAACAATATTAAATAAATTTATAGCCTTTATACACATTTAATTTATGTCCGGGAGACTTAATAGTATAATAAATATTTAGGATAATTAATAGTTCTTTGACTAATTTCGAGGAACATTTTGTCAACGGCAAAATATGCTCATTAAAGTAAAAATTTCGATCATTTCCTCGATGCTTCATATACTAATGAAAGAAGTTTCAACACATCAACTTGGTTCGGGTTATTCAGCGCAATATTAGCATTTGTATTATGCCACTAATAGGGTATTTAACGAGGTAAATTTAACATTTTATCGTGAAATCAAAATAATCACCGTTAGTTAAGATAATGAGACATGATAATTGATTGCCTTTTTTTAAAAACTTTTTATTAACTTCAATCTAATTAAATTAACGTTTTTAGGCGTAAGTTGGCGACAGTACTGCATTAATGGTAATATACATTAATACACTCGTTTTGAGGCACACTTCAAAAGGCAAGTGACTTCAATTTATATCACGCAAAACTGCATTCAAAATTATAATATACAGCGTACCTACTGCAATGTAAGTTATATATAATTTTAGATGCCTGAATTTATATTTCATTCAGACTTCATCTGTTATAATGCTCATTTTGTAAGAGTTATCTAAGATAAAGAAGAGGGATAATATTCGTAAAACGTTGTAACGACTCAACCAATGCCCCCCCCCTCCAACCTGCCGTAGAAATTTAATCGAAGCGGAAAGAGCGGTGAAAATGGGTTTGAATCACTTCTGTAAACTTAGGTATTGCTCAATAACACAAAATGTCGGATGCATAACCCGAATATCCGAAGTACAGGAAAATATGCATAGGACCAAAAAGATACTTAAACATACTAAGTACCTCTATCATTGAAAAGGACTATATTATATTTATATCTCTCCTTTATTCTTACAAGCTTCTCCATTTACCTCGGGTGCATAACACATTTCCTCGTTGAGATGTTGGGCAGATTAAGAGGCAGTTGCGTAAGCGAATTCATGGGGTTAATTATTCACGTGATGAACATTTCGCATTATACTACAATATGATTTCTGACAATAATATGAACGGACCTTGCCGATGAAACTCTTTAGGAAATATTTACGTTCATAGCACGCAATAAATATAAAAATTAACTTTCTTCCCTTCATTTTTAGCGAGCATCTTTGATGAAAGTTACGGGGAAGAACATACATCTTCCAGCGGACTCACTAAAAAGCATAACGACTTGCTAAATACTGCATTCAGGGCCTCAGAGGGTGAGCATAACTGTTGATATTACGGTACTAAGGTAAACGATGAAAACAGATGCAAAATATTCGGTTACCAAGTACCTTCCCTGGTATGCCTGGCAATGTCCCCTTACTATTCTCATCTTTCATGGCTACAAGAGAGGGAATGATGGAAGAAAAATCACTCTGCTAAAAGAACGTATTATTCAAGGCTAAAGGTTAACCTGATCTGGAAATAAATGGTATTTGCAGATATAATATGAGCTCCTACAAATGCTGCAGTGCGTTACAGGTACTTTCTCTGATCAAGGAACAAAATAAAGGAAGCGCGTTTTTGGAAAATTTCGTAAGGAAAAATATAAGAAAAGCATGCTCATTAATTGACTTTCTCGATGGAGAAAAGGTGTGAATGGTCGGATAGAGAAAGATGGAAACGTTTATTGATATTTTTACGTGAAAATAATGATAGGTCATTCGATTACTTTGAGGTTTCATTAGCCTATTTTGTGTACTAGAAATTCTTTGATTTCAGATCACTATAAACGGAGTAATCACCTATCATAATCGTACAGGCGGAGAGATAATACAGAAATAAAGGCATGGAGAGAGTTATACCTGTAGATAATTGAAAATCTTGCCGTGATCACGAAAATTTAGAAAAATAATAATTCATGGATAACTGAAAAAATAAACCTTCATCAAATGTTAATTTAATTAAAATAATAAGGCGAGCTGAATCAAATTTTCGCTGTTAAAATAAATCCCTCGAGAGTAATTCAAACATAAACGGTCGTATAGTAGTTACGGTGGAAGAGAGAGGTGAGGTATATGACCGCAAGGGGTTCGAACAAGTGAGGGAAGAAGGGAATGTGTATAAGAGGGAGAAAGAAAATCCTCATCGGCGCATTTCGGCATTAAACAGACCTTTGTTCCCGCGACAATCGCTTTGGCAAAGGAAAGTGCGTATGCAAGAGTGCGGAGCGAGCATTCCTCGCGGGTGGAGGGGGAGGGGTTCCTCGGAGGGTGCCCGAGGGAGAGGGGAAGGGAGGGGATCCTTCAGGACCTGGATCACCGTGGGCGTGGGACTTTTTTTACAAAAGGAAAGAGGACAGGGGAACCAGGGTCAGGGGGGACGAAGGGGTACTGAGGAAAGCTTGGGGTCACAGATCATTTAAGGTCGCGAGAAAAAAAAATGGGGGTAAGGATTTGTTGAAAATAAAGTGATGAATAATAATGAGGTCTTTTTTAATGACGCCATTCTTCAGGACTTCAGCAGGGCGGCTTTAGATACGATAATTAAAATGCCTCTGGTTCCCCTCCCTCTTTCTCTCGTTGAGACGTACGGCACGGAAAAAGAATATAAAATATAATGCATGTTAGGATCCTGGCTCACCTCATGCCATTGACTTCAAACGAAATACCTCGCTGATTATTTTTGAGAGATATTAATGAGGAAAGAATTGTCCTTTGTTATAATTTTGATACTAACGGATTTCATGACTCGCTTGTTTGAACTGCAAGTCGACGCCGGCCGCAGAGAGCGTGGAGACAAATTTATGGAGCACTCGAGTGCTATAGTTTAACACAGTAGTCGGGGGCATTTCGGTATTCAAATTAAATGCGAGGCAAAAAAAAACATAGGGACGGAAAGGGAATATGGTTGGAACGTAAGACATGCCATGAAGCAGCCTACCGCGCTCCATAATTCACCATCTCATTCACCTGAGACGCATTAATGTCTTTCATGGAGAAACCTCCATGCTTGACTGTTTTCCCACACGCCCCTCCAGCCGCTTGAGAGGTATTTTGAAGATTTTGATGACTTTAAAACGCGGGGCAAATAAACAAATGACTCGAGGAAATCGAAAAACGAGGGATTGAATTTCAATGATCGTGAGTCGACTGTGTGGATTCTTTACGCGATAGTGATTAATAAAAAATTGACTACGCGACAATTGCGTCATTACCGCATATCAAAAGTGAGCCCCCCCAGAGAAGTATAGATTTTTGATACCGGTACCCGCTTCTTTCCTCCCTCCTCCTCTTTCCGCAATTCCATCTAGATATCAGGGCGAAGAAGATATGGTTGCACCAGTTACGTACATGTATGTGGTGCCTTTAAGTTCAATGAATTCATATTTTTCACGCAAACTAGTCACGCCAGAAAGTTAAAACTTCTGTCACCGATTAACATAATCCCTCCTTAGGAGTACACATTTGTTTACAATTTTTGCAAACTGATTTCTACGCCGACAAAAAATTTACAATTTCGACAAACTGATTTCGAGGTCGACAAAAAAAATCGGCAAGTCTAAATTTCCCATTAGGAACTTGCCGCTGGTCCGTGGCCGAGACTTTTTGGGTTCGCTGCGCTCTTTGAACTCTCGCACCCGCGAAAGCAAACTCTTGGCATCTAATTCCACACCCACCACTCTCAAATTACGATTTATTTTTATGAGTGTTAAATTGCGAAAGTTGGTAGATTGAAAATTCAGAGAGAGCACATAAACCAAACGAGGCCATTTTACCTCATGAAAACGCATTTCACTTTTGCGGAAGCTGCACAAACCTTTTGCACTAAACGATGTATTTATCAATTCCTAGTGTTTGTAAAAAGCGCCCGCGTATTCTAAGCCCAATTGAATCTTTTTCGTCTACTCCCAGTCCCGAGAAATGTTGCGTTACCTTAGAACTCTAATGTTCCTCGCACTTCCAGCTGAGGGGGTCCGGAACAATCACTTACGAAAAAGCAAAAACGTTTTATGAAACTACAGCGCGAAATAATCAGCTTTTTTTGAGATGCAGATACGCTTTGTTTAGTGCACCTACTCGAGGCTCAACGCGGGAATAATTAGAAAGGAAATGAAATAAGAAACTACTCGCTCTCTACTACTATACGACTCCATCTTATTCTATAGTAACGTGACTATTCTAAAACTTGATTTCTGAAACACTGTTTCCTCGTATTTCCCTTTTGGACGCTAATTTCCCGCTAATTATCATATAAATACTACACCTGTTGAAAATACTCAGACATCAGAGGAAAAAAAGGAGCATAGGAAAGTGTAGAAGTATAGACCCAGCTTAAGTCAAAGGCGAATAAGTAATGATAACTATCTTTGCGAGAAAGAGCTTTGCTTACCATTCTCCAAAATTGGGTAATATATTTTTTTAAATATTCCTTGGAGTTACCACCGACATACCAAACGGTCACATAATAGTATAATAAAAGTCCGTCCCAATTTTTCCGTGTCATAATAATCTATAATTATAAACAGCCGGTCCTCTCTCAGTTTAGGAGTGTTAAGCGAAGAGAGCGTGGCTATGATTCTAAATAAAGAGGGGATATTTACGTATTACTCCTATTGAAAGTGGTTAAACATAATTTTTATTCTCATTAATTTTCTATGGCATTCGATTTTTACTGTATAAAAATAGTGGAGAAAGGGCGTTGTAGGGCTAAACGTCAGCGTAATTCATCTATATCTACATACATGTTACCCTTGACCGCATTTTCTAGGATGTATGGCAGAGGGTGATTCAACAACAGACATGGTACATCAAAAATTTCATCTTTCTTAATGTTCGTTACAATAAAAGTGAAAAAATTCAACTACTGTAGACATTGAATTGATTTGGTATACCTGCTTATGATGCGCAAGAGTTGAGGAATTAAACACCAGTTTGAATTTTCTGAAAAGGCATAATCTCATCTAATAGTTGCCAGTTAAGGGGATGGTGCAATTGAAATCTGCTCTTCTGGCATGAAAGTGGTGATTTTAAAAAAATATTCAATACTCTTAAGGTATGTGCGGATTGCGGAAGCACTCACCTACTCATTCTAACAGTCTCGCCCATTCACCGTTCGACATTTTCACCTCCATCGATCGAAGAAGTAACGAGGAATAGAAGGTGCGGCGGGGCTTTTCCTCCTGGTTTGTGGGGTAAACTCAAATCCATTGGTTAATAAGGGAATTCCCGAATCCACGGGCATTTCATTAACGTCCTCCGAAACGGGAGGTATTTAGGATATTCAGTGGCGTCCGATGAAGGGGAAAGGAATGGTGGGCGGAGGGAAGGCGCAAGGAGGGGAAGAAAAGGCTTGGTACCACAGCCCTTTCATTTGTGAGGCAGTAATCTTAACGCGTTTCACGCTCCCTATAAATAGAGTAGGCATTTCTTTTTCTGTTTGGTGTCCCCCTCAATTGTTTTTTTCCACTTTCACCTCTCTAGGAGAACACGACAATGCGAATCTCAGGGCGTAATCGCCTTCCCTATCGCTTCGATATGTGTGCGCGCCAATTTTTTTCAACTTAACAATAGATTGGATTTGCCCAATTAGCTCAGGAGTGAAGCAGGTAAGAGGCACTGGGAACAGTTCGAAAATTCCGTTTCGTAGAACCATTAGATGGAAAAAATAGGTTTAATTATAAACCTGCTCAAGCATAAGTGGGTAGCTTCAATCCTTCCATTTTGTGTGCGAGTTTACACCCATTTCCACAGAGCATTGTGCTTACTATTCCTCCTTTGTCTAAGGGCTATACATATTTTCTAAAAATAAAATTGGTGAAAGAGACAGGTGATTCATTGATAAATATATGAAAAATCATATTTGGAGAAATCACACCTCGTTTCGGGAATTACAAGTCAATCATACAAACCACAATGTACTGTTTAAAGCAGAATAATTATTGCTTATGGATAATATACTGCGTATACGTGCTGCTCTAGCCTCATAATGCCGAAATCAGAACTTTTTACGTGTATTAATATAATTATACGAGTATATATATACATATATATATATATATATATATATACATATATATATATATATATATATATATATATACATATATATATACATATAATTATATATATATATACACATATATATACATATATATACATATATATATATACATATATATATACATATATATATATACATACTAACATATATATATATATACATATATATACATATATATATATATATAGACATATACATATATATACATACATACACAAATACCTCCAAGCCATACATCCAAAACCTACCTTAACCCGTAAATTACCTAATAATGTATATTACATATGTACATACATACGTGTATGCATAGCATATTTGGAAGGGCGGTAGCAATTAGAAAAAAAAATTTATTCTATATTAATTATTTTACTTTTATGTCTCCAGCGACCATTTTCTGTCCTGATGTGATGTAAACTAGTTTGATAACTATTTCTTGGCAATTTCTTAATCTTAGTTATAAAAAATTCCAAGTAATGTTTAAAGAAAAACCTGCGGAATATATCCATGAGAGCGTCTACATTTATTTTCATGAACTAGATATCCTGCCTTCAGCTTGACAGCCGCGATCAAGAAAAGGTGATTCCATGACCAAAGGTAATGTCCAGAGAGATTATTATTGGCCATGGATGAAAATGTGGAATCCAAACTCATGCGCGCTACGGACGCATTTGATCTGAGACGCTATCTATGAGACAAACAATATCACCCATTTTTTGTGTCGCTAAAACTCAATTGTGAGTAAGATGCACCTAGAAAACTCAGAAATATATAGAAATAAATCAGTGGTTGGTTTGAAAGGTTAAGGTAGAGTCATCCCTCATGAATCAATAAAATAATTCTTCCTTTGTTCTTCGTACCTACTACATGCTTTTATGCCGCCTTCCTTCCTTTGCCTTCAGGTTTCACCTAATACTTCCTCTCTCTCCTCACACCACACTTACAGGTTTACTGTTAGTCTTCCTCTTTATAAACCTTATCTCCTCAATTTTTCACTCATATCCTATGATCATCGAATACACTCTGTTACCTCGAAGATCAGGTTTTGGATGCGGTCAGGGCTCTGCTTCATATTAATGTCTTGACATATCTTTTCTTGACGTATGCGAAGAATACGATAAGGATACATAAGCGTTCCTAATAAATTTTTCTCCCGCCAACACTATTCTTCACTTTTTACCCTTACCATCACATGAATTTTCGTCCAAAATTCTGTGCAAGTAGGTAAACTACTCTACCAACTCAATTTTATTCCCCCCTTCTTAAATGTTTAACTTGGCTTCCCACTTCTGGAGAGTGTCAGTTCTTTTCTTCCCTCGTAATCTGTCAAACTACTGTTAAATTCGCACATCGGCGAAGGGGTACAAATTCCTTTCCCTTGCGATCCCCAGAAAAACCTGGTACCCGAAAAATCATACAGCTTGTATGATGCCGAGAGTTTCCCTATGCATTATCCGGATTTGAATCGTAGTCATCCACACGCTCTACCCACTTGCCTTCCCTGACATTTGAAACAGATATTTTGTGCTGATTTATGTGCTGCTTTGAGTAGTATCATGTATTGGCATAAAGTTACTCCACCTTTGGAGTTTCACATAAATCAAAACCATGCATTATGTAGGAAAATGTACAAGTTATGAAGGCATCAAAAGTATGCTGTATCACTCCAATGTTTTTCCGGAATTTCCGTTCACTATTGATTATCTAAATCCTCGAAGATGTGAAACACAAAAAACCTTTATGTGTTTTAATTCAGTTTAGAAAAGTGATGAAAGTACGATCTCCCGGTGAACGCAAAAGAGAACGAAGTACCGAAACAGCACGAAGTGTCCCCGCACGAGGAGAGAGAGGAAAAAAAAGAAAGCACTCACGAGAAAATGAACAGCTTCGCATAAATTACTTTCGCAAGATTGAGTGTTTGATGGATTCCTTCCCCGAGCTCCCGTTAATGGGATTGGTGTTTCTCGCGACGCTGCCGTGCGAAGATAAAATCCGGCGCGAAGTCTTGCTCATTAAGAAACGGTTTCAATTCACGCCCGAGTCACCTATTTCATCTGCGCAATCAATCAAAAGAAAATCCTCGAGGATAATTATCCTGAGCATTTATTTCATGTCGAGCCCCCGCGTGATTAAAGACAAAGCAAGGACGCCTTTCATCAGCGAGGAATAAAACTTCCATTTGTTTTATTCGGATCCCACTCCCTCTCTCCTCCTCCTCCCCATTCAAATACCTCGCCATCCCCTCGCCCATTCCCCGAAACCGCGCCCACTCTCCCCCTCCCCCACCTCCACCCCCCGCGAGTGTGAAATCCCTCGCTCGTTCTAGGTGTCGCCACTAATCACGCGCGAAAGTTGGTCTCGCGGAAATAAACTTCGAAAAAAATAAAACAAAACGTTGCGGGAAACGAGGATAGGAACCAAAAACACGCGGCTTGGGCGGTTCGGGTGGAAAAGGAAGGAAACAAATGCTTGGGAGACAAGCGTACTCGGGGCACGCCGAGGTGATACGTAAGAGAACGAGAAAACCAAGGCGTCGCAGGCTATAACAAAGGCGGCGTCTCGCCGTCACAAGGAGGGGAACCTGGAGGTTCGCAGTACCGGGAGGAATGGGCAATGGAGTGAGTTGGAGACGGGACACGGGAGTGGAGGGCGCGAGGAAGAAGAGAGGTGGTTTTTTTTTTTTAAGGGACGGGATAGAGACAAAAGTTTTCACTTTCATTTGCATAACGGGGGCACGGTTAAAATTCTGAGGGTATTAAGAATCTTCTTGAAAGCTGTAATGGGTCGCTCATTACGAAGTCATAACATCTGCGGTCGCTTCGGAGAGAAGTGAGGGTCTTTAAAACGTTATTTTTAGTTCCCTCCTCCCCTCCTACCAGGATGTCTTTCACTCTAATCCTTCTCCCGTTACCCCGTTGCCCTACGCCAGGGTGGTATCCTAATGGTATCAATTTCACCCAATTAATGTCTTTTTTAGGCAAATATTGCCCCATCACTCTCATTTCCGCTTTGTCTGCCGGAAACCTTTTTTTTTCTCTAGCCGCTTACCGAGTTTGATTTCCGTTAAGAAATTATGAAACTACCACACATATCAACAAAACCGCTTAAGTTTAATTCTTTAAATAATTCAACTGGTATTATTATCTTCGTTGGTATTCGGAGTTACGATTGTTGAGGGCATTGTAATTAGATACTTTTCAACGCGAATCTTGTTCTGTTTCGCTAAGCTTACTCAATTACTTCATCCCGAATGTGAAATGAATCTTTAGGCAAAATCGGCCTATAATGTTGGAGTTTATTCTTCTCTGAGCGAATTATAGTAATGCGTGTATATGTTCCCATTTTTATGGGTGTTCTCAGGTACTATGTGTAAATTAGAGAGAGTTTACAAAATCTTTGTCTTTTGTTAAAGGAAAAAGGCTATTTTGACATATTACTCGGCCGCTTTCCCTATACAAAGTAAAATTTACAAATTTTCCCACCAATTAAAAGTACTATCAATACTATCTTGCTTTAAATCAATCTGTTTAGCAGGTACAATTCCAAATGGACAAAAAGCCACAGTTTATGCCATCAGGCTACGATTATCCTGGAAATATAGACATAGAAAGTAATTCTCGGGTTAGTTCGATAGACTGAGAAATGTAAATCGGTGAGCAAACATAATCTAATCCTCAAGCATGGTCTATCCCTGATAATAAGCATACACGCGAGAGGAATCACTAACGACAGAGTTTCGGGGTCAAAATGTTAAAATATTACTCTTCGATAGTGTGGAAAAATTTTTCTCTCATTTTACTACTATAGGCCGTTTTAATTGATGATAATATATCACGGAAACATAAATGTGTGAAAGAAGTAACTTCTGGTGTTCATATAATGGTTTCCCGATGGCTCTGATTCAATGAACTAAATGGTTGGGTATTTCAGTCGTTGGTACTCCTGTCCTAATTCAGGAGACGTTTGCATAACACTTGGAGCTCCGTGCACCTTCTGAATGACGGGACGAAGGACATTCCGACTCTGATCGTGTTTTAAACAAATTAAATGCCTGCCTTTTGAATGCCTATTATACTTTTTTGGTTAACTATCAGTTGATTTCTTTGCGAATGTTACATTTTTTCCATCTTGAGCTGGTCTCTTTATCTCAATATATTAAATAAACCTTTCAAATTTCCACGATATGCTTCGTACATTGCTTCCTTGGACATCCTGTAAAACTCTTTTCATTTATCTTATTCTATTATGGCCTTTAATATGCTCTTATGCCGCATTATGTGCCCCACCCACTCATCCCTTCTATGTTGAACCGCTGTCTATAATGTTGGTTGTTTTTCTATCTTTCTTAGGATCTCCATGTCTGTTACATCATCTTTCAATTTAATTTTAAGCAAATTTTCAACGCACAATAATTCGAGGACTTCCAGCCTTCTACGCTCTGATACTCTTACTTCCCAATCATGCAAAAAAACTCCTCCCCAAAAAAGGCTTTTAGGAGATTTCCCCATAGTTGATAGTCTTAAATGCTACACATTTCCTTTCAATATGTAAATCTATTTCTGCCGGCTTTATTCTGTTAACAATTTCATTTTGTCCCCAGTAGGTTGTAATTTAACTGACTAGATATATAAATTATTGCACATAACTTAGAAGTTCTTCATTTAATTGTATTTGACTGTTTACAGCGTTGTATTTCCATACTAGAAGATATTTGATGTATTCTTACTTAGTTTCATATTATGCGGCGGGGATAAGCGTGGTAAACATATAGCAATTTACTGATAGAATATTACTAGTACAAGCGGTACCAATGAACTTGGTCATTGTCCAGGTCTACATGCTACCCAGTAATCATAGAGAAAGAAGTCGACAGGGTATATGATCAGTTATAGGGAACATTCGCAGGTTTTCCAAGAAGGAAACATTTGATAATGATGGGGGATTGAAACGCAACAGTAGAAAAAGAAAGAGATGGTACTGAGGTTGATCCTAAGACTTCCGCAACGTCTATTTGATGAATTCATTCTTCTTTCGGGAATTTCCGTCGCGGTGTTGAGTTTTAGGAACAAGGAATAACCACGGGGAGAAAGCAATTGAGTTCTGCAAGAAACCAGGCTTAATCATAACGAACACGGTTTAATCCCCATAACGGACGTAGGCATGCATATAAAATATCTGGGGAATGAGAAAGGTATCAGTCAGACTATGTTGTAGTTAGACACAGATTTAGGAATAGAGTGATTGATTCGCAGTTTTCCGGAAGTGGATGCGGATTCAGATCAAAATTTAGTTCCAATGAAGCGTGACGTCAGATTCATGAGGATCAAAAAGGAAAGATATTAGAAGAAATGGAATGTAAAAGTATTTCACGAGAGGGAAAGGAAGGAGCAGAAAATCGAGAATAGGAGAAAATCAAGAAATGCACAGTGTCTTATCATATAGAGGTGCGATACCTCAATCCCTCGTGTTGCCTGAGCATTTTCGTGCCTAATGAATTACGGCGACAGTGTAATGAGCTTAATGATTTTTAACTACGTGTATCGACAGGGCATAGCATGATTCAAATAAGTGAAAGGCAAATGTGAACCTTGTATTCTCGTACCCTAATTTGCATCAGAACACTTAGAACTAGAATCTATAGTCAGTTGATTCAGCTTTTTCTCGCAGGAATGAGAACAGCTGGGTCTGGGGGACAACATCTTGTTTCGAAATAACGCGTGACGATGGAAGGAAACCACACCTTTACGCTTCCATCATCCCTCGGCCCACCCATCCAATAAGCGTTCCTTAATTCCCTAGAAGAAAAATTTGGAGGGCCGAAAAGCGTGGGAGACAGAAGAACAAGCGACATTGAATGCATAATACATTGCGAACCATATCTCTCCCACTCTCTCCTTGCCGCGAGAGTGCATTAAATCGCCCGATTAAACTCTTCCACGGAAATCGCCCACTCCCTCACGTGACCTCCCATCAGCGAAGAGATTTTCCTGCGGGTAGAATTTCGGGCGGGGCCTGGAAATAAAAGTGGGATGGGCGCCCGAAATGCAAACCCAGGGATAATGATAGCCTGGTGTTATTATTTCGCGGAATTGGCGCCCACGAAAATAACTTCTTCTACTCTGAAGTGCCTCTGAAAACATCATCGATTAATGTCTTCCTACAAGTGTGGCACATGTCTTAATTTCAGCCTTTTGTCTCGGCAGAACGACAGACTAAAACGTTGTGAGAATCTGATATTCTTGTTTTATTCTTAAGGCAACGGAAATCCCCAAAGGACTCCTTTTCAATCTGGCGGAAAATCTCAGAAGTCGATTATGGACTTCCCATATTAATTATGCACTCTAAACACACTCGCATGACACGAAGAGGTGTCCAAAATAGTCTATTCTTGAGATTCCAAAAAGTACTCCGGACAAATTTTATAGTTGATTCTAATTTTTATCGTGAAATGAATACGGCGAGGGTCAGAATCTTGAACAAAAGAGTCGACATCTACTCGAAATACGGGAAATTTCGTGAAAAAACATCAAATTCGTAACCTAACATATTTTAGTCTTCCCTGTTGCCAAATCGCTGGCATTTGAACATCATTGACGCTCGTAATTCCTGTAAATTGCCTCGTATACGATAGATTGTACTGGAAATTTCGGTTAAAACAAATGAGTGGTGGAGACACCAACCTGAGAATTGTTAAGTATGGCAAATAGCGAGGCTCGAGCACGAGATTCCTTTATGACTTTTCAACCAAAATGCCGAAACAGTAAAATATTAAATCATATGTATTAAATCCAGATGCACCAAATTCTTCACGAGAAAATTCAAAACGTAATAGGTACCGGTGGATAACCCTGAAACGAGTGTTTTGACGAAGGCGGCATCGTTTTCTACTCGGCAACGAAATAGAAACATGAGCGAAACGATCGCAAAGTAGCGCGGAACTCAATTTTTTTCCCCCAACGGATTTGCATAACTCAAGAGAATGATTCCAGTTTAATTCCGAACTCCAGACCCATGAGAACGCGTCACATCTTCACTATTCATGCGCGGATAGAAAAAACAAACCGCGAACGCAATCAACAGTTTTTGATGATTCCACCAAGGCTCTCCCTGCGGAGGTGCATCACTTCTCCCCCGCCCGATTTTACATCCTCACCTTAAAAGAGATTTTTTTGAAAAATAATAAAGAGCGCAGGAGTGGAGGAGAGGTTGAGGAGGGATGGAGGAGGTGGAAAGGAGGGAGACAAGGGACGTGGCGACGATCGAAACGCCACGTTTGGGGCGTCATCATTACTATAATGACTCCGGGGTAAATATATTCCCCCTGGGGAGTGCGGTTTTTTTATTTTTCCCACCCCACCCCATTCCCCTTCTCCCCCCCTTTCCGACCCTCTCACACTCTCCCCGTCGAGTCCCCCACACTTGCACACACGCTCTTCCCTTCTTCCTACTCCTCACCACCCCCTCCGCCGCTCTCGCCGCTACACCGCCGACGCCGCCGCCCCTCGGGAGCCCACGGGAAGGATGCGATGCAGGTGCCGCGTATTAAGAGTTATCTAAGGGAGTGGAGCCGGGGAGGAATCCGCGGAACCGGGTGGGAGGGAGAAATGATTTTGAAACCGCACCCAAGTCGTTGAAGACCTTAATATGGAGCGCAGTACTGTGTGGATCTGAGACATGGCCTTTTGATAAAAAGAGTACTGTGTGGATCTGAGACATGGCCTTTTGATAAAAAGAGGATGAGCGTGGATCGGAGGCTTTTGAGATGTGGATGTGGAGAAGAATTGGGAAAGTCAGCTGGACAGAGGGGATGACAAACGCTGATCCATTGTTAAATGAATTGCTACCTGAGAATCTTTAAACTTTGGTTGAGTGAATTTACATTTTATCGGAAACATTCCTTAAAATAATATTTTTTCTGCATGATTATGCCATTAAACAACATTTTAATATTTAATATGCAAATAAATTTTTCATATTGTTGTAAACTGTACCTTTTGGGACGTCAAAGTCCCGTTAGGAGAGCAAACCATGATTCTATGCTGTCATATACTCCACTACGCGTATTGGAATTTTTCTTCATTTAAATTATGATTTTATGTTAAGTTTGGGAAAAAGCTTCTGAGCATCAATTTATAAACAAAATTCTCCTCTTTAAAAAATGAATTAAATAATTAATAAAGCCATTCATAAATTAAGTTAATTAAGCTAATATTAATAAAGATGTATCATCATGTCTAATTTTTTAACTATTGACATTATTATGAAGAACAGCAATTATTTTTACCCATTCGGAAGATCATCACATCTCTAGTTCCCAATAAAGTACAAAAGAATTGGTAAATTCTCATCAAAGTTGGAATAAAATAACACAATCAAGAATTTTAGCCATTAATTAAAATGCCAACGTTTGAAAATTCACAGGATTGCGGCCATAACTAAAAAAATATCGTCCCTTTCTGTGAAATTTCAACATTAAGCAATTTTAGAAAATCGAGAAGGATTGAACGAAGTCAATGGTTAGGAAATAACAAATTATACTTTTGGGCTCCAAAGTTTAATCTGAAAACAATGGGGAAAATTATGATTAGCGGGAAGGAGAAGCTACTGGATGAAATCCAGAAATGACAAAGAAAGTGGACGCAGGAAACGCTGAGTAATTAAGGGAATGCATGTTCAAAGCCGTGATAGAATGTAATGTGACTAGCACTGAAAAGAGAATAGGAAGGTCTAGCTTAAAATACACCTGTTTGGAAACCTTGGAAATTCTGTTTTGACGGGGAATTGAAGAGGAAAGCAGAAAATTGAGTGACAATCTACTGTCAACAAGTCTAAAAGATACAACTAAGCAGGAGAATAACTTTAAAAAAATTAATTAAAATCAAAACTCACTGAATATATTACGTATTATCACGTTATATACGTCACGATAATGGACCTCCGAACACAAAAACAGACCGGAAACAGTGATTCTTGGGCACGATTTTTTAATGTCACACGACGATATCAAACGAAAGTGAATCATTTTATTCACACAGTATGCTATAAAGCGTCTGTGAGAAAAAAATCGTGTCTATCGTCAAAGTATGAATAACATAAATATTTCATCCGCCTTCAAAGTTAGGTCAATATCTATAGCCAATAAAAAGAAGTTTCTGTAACGTTATTTCGTTCAGTCAGAGGCCATCAACGGAGAGAGTAAATATCTTGACAGCGAGAAGACATCAGTGCCGTAGTACTGTTCGATGTCAGGTGACTTCATTCATCCGCTTGTTTTTATGCATTTAAAAAAATAGCATTGGACATGCAAGCGTTATATCATTTCAGTTGAGCAAGACATGAGTGTTATAGCATTGGAATTTTCTAATGACACTTCATAGACATTCTGCAATTCTGTCATACCTTCAAACATCCTTAGGTGTGTCGTTGGATTGGCGACATAGAGGAAGGAAGGGAACAACCTTTTTGGGCAGCATGAAGTGAGAAAGAAGTTAGGAAGAAATGAAGAAATAAATAATTTAGGGTAAACATTAGGAAATTGTCGTGATATATAAAAGATATAGTCTTTAGGGACCAATAACTGGCCAAAGTCGAGCCCTTTCCTAACAGAGTGTATACTTTTAAGAATAGATGTAAGGCATATATGAAATAATTTGATTGATGTGTGGTGTAATGTATTATATGTAATAGCTTAATTTTATTTTTAATTTATCTTTTTTTTTCTTGCTGATTAATGGCTGTAAATGGGATGGGGATTCACTTGTTTTGTTAAAGAGATTTGTGTTTTGAAGTCTGGTTTTATGTATTATCTTTTCCAATTATTTGGGACTTGTGTGCCACCTGACAATGTCTATTAGCACATGTGTATTTCTAATAATAATAATAAATGTACCATTAAATGGGCAAAGGATTTCGAATTGACCCAACTCGCCACGATCCCCTCACAATGCAAACCACGGGTTGTTTGAATGAGTGGGAGGAAGACAAAAAAATTATGCGGAGGAATCGACTAGACGAAGGCTGTTATTACACCATTATTTTCGTTGTGCCCGTTTTCCCATACATTTAATACGGAGAATCATTCATCGCCTTCACTGGGGGAGACTAATGGCTGAGTCACAGAGTCGCCCTTTCATCTCCTTTACCTCGTCCCCCCCCACCCAAAACCCCATCCGCCGCCGCCCCTTTCCCCACCAGGATCTCTCTCTACCTCTCAACCTCATGCCTCACCTTCTCCCGACACCCTCAAGCGCCTCCTT
This sequence comes from Hetaerina americana, assembly GCF_022747635.1. Classification (NCBI taxonomy): domain Eukaryota; kingdom Metazoa; phylum Arthropoda; class Insecta; order Odonata; family Calopterygidae; genus Hetaerina; species Hetaerina americana. The sequence continues at coordinate 46,201,450 of NW_027287427.1, read as the reverse complement.
CCACTCCAACCCCCGCCCCGATTTTGCTACCCCAAATACCCCCACCCGCTCTCCACACTCGCGCCACTCTTTATTCATAACGGCTTTGAGACGTACTAACTAACCCAATGTCGGGGTTTGCTCGTCACTCAAGTTCCCAGGGCCGTCGTCACCTTCCTCACCCCCCCTCCCTTCTCCCCACCCCAGCCACCCACTCCCTCTCATTTTTCAAGCCTTTTCCCCGTCTTCCTCCTCTCGCACCCATTCCCTTTTCCCACTGGTTCTCCCCCACCCCAACACATACCCCGCCACCCCGCGACCTACACCCTTCGGCAACCGCCCGCCCCCCTTCCAAACCCTCGCCCCAACCAGGTGGTTTCAGGGAAACTGATACTGAGGTGTCCCTTCCCCACTCCCCTGCTCCCACCGCGTAACCCTTCATAAACCGTCACGGTCTCCCGCTTTTTATTTCAAGTGCGAGTGTTAAAAATAATTGCATAGCGAGCGTTTCCTTGCATTTATTCTCTTTCTCTCTTTCACCCACCCTCTTTACTCTCCCGCTTTCCACAGGTTAAAATATATATATATATATATATATATATATATATATATATATATATATATATATATATATAAAATATATGCATATAAACACACACACACATACGTCTGAATTGAAATGAGCACGCGGCAAAGAGGGACATTATTTTCATTCGCATCCCGTAAACCGTTTCAATTGCGCCTTTGATTAATGCAACGTGTCAACACCGTGGATTATTTTATCCGCAGGTATAAAGACGGCACAGTACCAAACGAGATCATTTTTGTGGAGTTTACTCTCGCTCATTCTTAAATTTAAAATCTGATTGAGGTTCGACGAAGATTTGGGCTTTGAAATTATGGCAAAATAATGGGTGATCACTTCCCGAAGCTTCAAGTAAAAATTCCTGGGTGTGACGGCGATGTGGCGGTTATGTCTATCTTCGCTCTCTCAATTTTGATGAATAACTACTAGAGGTCACAGATATGTAGAGGTCACAAAATGCTTAAGAGCGACTCGAGCATCATCCGCCCAATGGTGTACAGAGTGGTGACCAGACGAGAATGTTTCAAAATGTACGAGAATGCTTCTCTTCAATCGATAGAACACATGGGAATATCTATATTTACTTGTAGGGCATTCAAATGTATACTGCGGGCTGGAAAAATATTTGCTCGGTACCATCACCCAAGTCTTATTATGAATACAAAGCAGAAATAGCATAGCTGTGGGCCGTCTCCAGGAGTCTAGCATTTCCCAAACAGTACACGAGTGAAATAAAAAAATCACCGTGATGAAAAAAGGAATGAGGCATATCGTTTCTCACTATTTACGCTTTATAACCGCATATGCCGTGAGAATTTCAAATCCAACGCTGAAAACATCGATTCAATAAGTAAGAAAAAAAATTTAACAAAAGATAAGGTCCGTTTAAAAAACTGCCTCGAAAGACCACAGCATTTCTCCACAATTATTTGAAATACAAGCTTGTGGACGTAAATGGTTTTGGGACACAAATGTTTAATTCCGGATCAACACTATTGAAAATGTATCAATCGCTCGAGTGACTGAAAGAGAAATATTTTACTCTATGCCCGCCTTACATTAATGCTTGAGCGACTTTCACAAAATTTCCACGTATCTTGAAGAAAACCTAAAAATTAAAGACAAAATCAATATAAATTATCGCAAAATACCACTACCTCAAAGGTTTTGAAAATGTATATTTCACCTCGCTGTGCCATCATATCACCTGGAACTCTCAGTACCATAAAATAAGCCTCAGATAATAGTCCGTACATTGTTTAATTTCTGATTAGGGGACAAAATTTATGACAAAAGCGAAAGTTTGATCTGAAATCACGAAATGCACCACCCAATCCTACCGTCACTCTCCTGATAAAGCTAAATACAAATAATGAAAAATTTTGTTGCAATTTCCCACAATTAAAACTTTACTATATTTCGACCATGGTTTCGATACACTGTATCATCATCAGGTTGTCGAAACCAGTGTATCGAACACCGTACAGTGTATCGAACACCGTACAGTGTATCGAAACCATAGTCGAAATAAAGTTTTAATTGTGGAAAATTGCAACAAAGTTTTCATTATGTCTCGATTCCACAACATCACGCCTGACTCTTCACTTTTCCTAAATACAATTTTATACAGCTTTTTATTTTCAATTACTCCAAGCGAAATTTTTAATTAGATTAATTATCTAATTGCGTACTCCCTCATGGTTGTTCTTTAAATTTAAAGGTTTCACTTTCTTTCTCTCAATAACAATATCCTCTCCATTAATGCGTGCACGTAAGAATTTATCGAAACATTCAACATGATGTTTTCCCGTAATCAGTGATAATCCGTGCCATTATCGCATTCTTTTACGATATAAGTTCCTTCTCCCGCTCACCCGCCATGGCTTTTCTCTCCTCACCCCCCCCCCAACCCGCGTTAAGAATCAAAGCGGATTTGATTTAATAGATATTCAGCCACTTTTTCCAACTACTGAACATCAAAACTGAGCAAAATTACTCTATTTTCGCTCCGAAAAAAAATCCATTTCTCGCCGGCGTTTACGGACGAGCTCTGAAATTTAAGCCGCGCTAACTCAGGATAATTAGATATAAGGCTCCACTAAAAGTTCAAAAATATCTCCCTCAAGCACCAGATTGTGAGGGAGAGAGTCTCTTTTTTTACGCCCCCCCCCGCTTGGATCCCCCTTCCTCTCCCTTTCTCGAAGTAGAAAAAAAAAAAATGAGCACATGGGTAGGGGGATGGAGGAAAAGAGAGAACAGAAGAGTACCCACCTCCCCATTACGTGGAGGAAACCTGTCTTACCGTCTAAATCCCCCTTTTCGCTTACCTCAAGGGCCAACAAGAGAGTTCATATATAGTCCCTTTACGGTACGGCGGCATGGCCATTCCTATTACGCCCCATCCCTGGCGAACCCTCTATCCTACCTTTCACTCCCACCCCCCTCTCTCTCTCCCACCACCCCTCCAAACTTCTCTCCTTTCCTTCATTCCCCCCATCTTCTTTATCCCTCTCTTTCGCGTCCGTGCCCATATACCTCCCTCTTTCTCGCATCCCAGCCCTCCTATCCCTAAAACCTTCCCGGCAGCACCCCTACCCCCTGTCCCTATCTTTCCCCCCTCCTCCTCTCTGTTGCCGCTCTGGGGCAAGCCAATTTCCACACTCCCACCAATCCACCACACACACACACGCCCGCGCCAATGCAACCCCTCCCGAGGAAGGAATTTCATCTCCCCCCTCCTAACACACACCCTCCCCCTCTTTGCCAAACCCTCCACGCCCACGACCAACCCCCACCTCCTCTCCTTTTCGCCCCCATAGCTCCAAACCCATCTAACTGCTCAAGATGGGCCATCTGTGGCTGAATGCGGAGGAAATGTCCTATTTAACGCACCCTGGAAAGTTCATTAACTTGCAGATATTATGTAAAGGCCTTTCGCCATTCAACGGGGAGACCCCATACTGCTTGAAATCACCTTCATCTACTGCCATCATATTAATCCCCCGTCTCTCCTTCCGCAACTCCTCCCCCACCCCCCAACCCACACCCTTTCTCCTCAACCCCCCCCTCCCCCCGCCGCCCATTCTTTTTCATTCCCCCTCCTCATCCTCACTTCTCGCACTGCTTTCTCCTCCTGTGCCGTCGTCTCTTCTCTTTTCCATTTCCTCTTGTTCGACCTGTTCCATTGTATTGCCTCGCCTCATTCGCGCTCACCCTCGACGCTCTTCCACTGCCTCTACCCTCCCTATCCTTCCTTCTCGCATCATGTTAAATCTGTCTGATCTTTCGTAGCATTGTTGTTCCCCTCCCGACGTTGTTTTTAACCTTTATTATTTATACTGTAGCTCAGAGAAAAGTGTTCAGTTCTCAGTCTTTGTCGGCTGTTCAAAACGTTGCGATTAATTAGTCAAAGTGAATTTATTTCGCTTCCTTAAACTCATTTTGACGGGGTTTAAAAGAAAACCTGGAACTCCGACGGATTTAACGCCCCGGAAACGTGTTCTCTCTTCGGTATCATGTTTCCAATGATCCAGCGGTCAAAATAAAAGGTTGCAATTCCATATTAGTTGTCCCCACTCCAAGTGTTGCAGGGTTTTTGAATCTATGGTTTTATTACGCTTTGTCTAGCTTATCTTTGCAAAATATTTGAAGTCCTGGGACCGTGGGGGGCGTCAATATGAGCAGTTTGCGGTACGCAATCCGGTTTCTGTGCGATTTCATTTGTGCTGTGCGATTTGGAAAAATTTTAATGATCACTAAAACTGTAATTTTTCATGCCTTCAATGCTCAATTGCTTAACGCCAGAATAAAATTCGCAATTATTATTATTATTTGGTTGCCTGCCGTTCAAGATTTAAGGTTTTGAATGGGTATGGACTGAACAAGAATACATTTCTTATCTTTGCCTAGCAACAAAAAACTTGCCACCTTGCAATACTTAAACTGTTCATTAATTCCGCATACATTCTACCTTTCTTCATTCCATCCAAAAGTCCTATCCTTTTTTTCCCTCTGCCTCGCTCGTCAAAGGTCCTGTCTTCTATCAACGTCATCAATATCTCATTGCCAATGAAAAACTTCTGCATTTATATTTCCTGCATCCTTTGTATTTCCTCCAACAATGCCCCCTTTTTCAATAGCATGCCTAGTTCTCAGTTTTTTTTCCTTTACGTTTTTCTTACTTGTTTCATCCCTCTCCACACCCACATCTCCAAACCCCCCAGTCAACGCCTATCATCTTGTGTCAACGACCATGTTTCCGGACAAATACAAAACCACGCTCAGAAAAGAACAGTTTTCACTAGCCTTTTCTTAACACACTTACTCAAAGTCTATGTTATCTATTCCTTTTTTCTTGAGAGAACTTCATTTCCTTACGCAATTCTACCACTTCAACCATATTGGCTCAAAACCTATCCAAAAAGTTAAACTCTTCCACCTGTTATTATTTTTCCCCTTATTTTAACGGTTAACCTATACTATATTTCCTCTTTCTTGAAAAACTCATAATATTTGTTTTGCATACATTGAATATCATCTCATACCGTCATACTGATGTTATAATGCGCTCAGCGATGACTATAACCCCTTGGCTGACGTTCTACTGAAGACTCTACGGTAAAACAATAATTAGATAAAGAATAAAAAATACAAGCATTAAACATAATTGTTTTCAAGAACCCTTACGTAATTGTTAACCTCTATGAATCAATGGCCTTAAACGTTGACGAAGATTTTTCGCTTGTGACTGAAAAATACTTGAACTAAATGAGCTTTCTATCATTCGTCTTTTTATAAACCAACTAGATGAAAGCCTAAAATTTATCCTGGAACATATCCTAACCCTGCTGTACTCCTTCCTAAGCAAGACATGTCAATCTGCTTGCAGCCACGTGGGCTACGTCGTGCTAATTTCTCTCATCAACTAATCTGACAAATTTCATACTTTCATTTAGTCTTCCCTTTAATATCATGTACAAAGATATTGGACATTAATCCATCATGTAATTCCTTTACATATTTTGCGAGTTGCTAAAGTCCTGGTTCAATAACATCTACATATACAACGTAAGCCTAACCCAACTCGCGACAATTTTGATACCCTTTCTTCATACAAATATTTGGTCTCGTCGGATGCAAGCGAGGGATGTGTTTTCGCTTTAACATGGGAATTGTAACTTTTTATTTGACACACTAAGGGGCCATTTCCCCGGTCTCAAGTACACATAAAACTTGTTGATTTGCCCGACAGATAACATTACCTTCCGGAGTTTGATTAAACATCGTTATCGTCATCCATTCCTTGCCCACGGCTGATATATTATATTTGTACAACCGCACCATAATGCGACGTAACTAGCGGGACAGCGCGGCGATAAAATTTGGATGACTGATGGAAGCCGAGATTTCAAACGTTCCAATTAGTCTTTATTGGTGTCCGCGTTTAATTGCTGCCTCCAGCCCACGCTGCTAGAAACGCCTCTGGGGATTAATATCATTGACGTCATCAATTTATACATATGCATTTATATATATATATACATATATCATACCACTGCTGGCTGCGAAATTCGCATAATTTATGACAGATTATCGCTTTAATTGAGTTGCAATGGCACATATGCCCAGACGAAATGGAGTTTAATGAATCCTACGAGCGTAGATTACACTGGGGGGGGGGGATGGGGATATTTTTTCGGCCGTGGTCATTAGCACTGGCCTGTCGCGGTCCCAAATCACGTGATTACGATAATCTTTTAATTTTACTTGAAAAACATTCGGAGAAATTCAACATGGGCTAAGTTTTTTGATGTTTTCGGAATTACTATCAAAAATACTCCCTTAAACCGGCTTTCAAGAGCAATTTAGCTTCGGTATTTATCAACTCATTAACAATCTCAAGATGTGATCAATTAATTGTAATTTTATGTCTACTTCATTAAAAGTTTTTTAAATAGCTAGAAAATTGCATCAAATTTACAGAGAACGTGAAAGGATTACTCAATTTAGGGATTACTATTTTCATTTCTGTGTATTTCAGGGGGTGGCTTTCTACTTGCCAGTAGTGAATGAATTAACCTTTCATTTGTTATCCATGTACAATGCATGAAAGAGCCGTAGGTGACCAAATGAGGATTTTTTTCATTCCGTAAACTATTATATATACTTATGATTAAATTAAACGCATTAATTGTATACTGATATGATTAAAAATTAAGCTTCCACCTTAATCACGAATAACAAACTACGTACATCATTTGTACTTGGATTAATGTCCACTTCCATGAAGAATTTTAATATACAAATCCTGAAAAAAATATTGATACTTATAACTGAGTAATGTTTCCATTCACTACGCTCTAACTTCTGTTGCAATGCCAAAAGTGGAACAGGCGACTGCATGTGAAACGATTTTAAGTTACGGTTGCGAAGTTCTCGTGATAGAAGACGTCGAGATTATAGCTTCATTTGATTTAAGAAATGACATCATCATTAAAATCATTCACGTTAATGAGGTCGATCACTTAATCTTATTATTCTGCCATGATAAATACTTTAATGAACTTTGGCTTGCAGCTTATTTCATTTAATAATTTTCTTAACAAAGTTGAATGAACGATTCAGTTGTATCACGAGACTACTTCATAACAGTAGTGACTAGTCTATGGGTTTCAAATGGTCACAACTAATACCTAGGCTAAGCGAAACAGTAATAATAAACTCAACCATTTCTTAATTTTGTTCGCACAGTTTTGCTCGTAATTTTAAACTGCTCTTCGAATAAGTGTAAGAAATGAGGGAACTGTAACTCCTATTAGAAGGAATGATTGCTCCGAACTTTACCAAGGAAAAATAGATTCGTCATCCAATATTAATTGCAGATGAATTCTTAAGTTTAATTTATGCTTTCTGAAGGTTTTTTCGACTTGAAACTTTAATTCCGTTACTGCAACCGTGGATTGCCACCACTTCCCCAGTGTTTGCCAATGCCGATGCCCTTTGAGAATGGTGAACACGGTATTTGTTCGCAACCTCCACGCTGGCCTAGTTTTAAAAAAGTCACCAAATTAACAACAATATCTGCCTAAAGCGTGGAGCTGTTTTATTTGCTTGTCAACAATAACTTACTCAACAGCTAGAAATTTGATTCAAGAGTTAACTGAATACTATAACCTTTATTTTCAGCACAACCATATTCTCGAAATATATAACGAAACTAAAGGATATGAAAAATGTAACGTTTCTCCATCTTTCTGTTTTTTTCGAACGAACGCTTTTAAATTTTTTTAAACTGGTTGTATCAACTGAATCGCTTCAAACTTGTAGCAGGCTGATCTATCAATCTACTGATTGTTGCTGCGTTTCGACCCTCTTACCTAAAAACAATTTTAAAAAATATTCGGGTGACCGAAAAGGAGAGAAAAATCTATATTGGGCTTGCAATTCTAAGACAGTCAGTCTTTAAAGGTGAGCAGAAAATGAGCTTTTTTTATGACAAAAACCCTGGAATGAAATACTCTCGTAGATCTTTGGGGGGGAAGCGACCGGTAAATGAATTTCAACAACTCGCGGACCTAGAGTAAGGGGGGAGAGCAAGGAATGTGTGGGGATGGGAGGGAGGGCGTAATCTAAATTTTCGGGTGAGGGGAGTGTTCACCAAATTAGGATGGACTCCGAAGACGATGAGTTGGGTGGGGAAGCCTGATTCTAAATACAAAATATGGGGATGGAGGAAGAGAAAACAATTTTGAAGAAAACAAATGGGGTTGCGTGACGTAATACCCCGTTTATACGTATCTCGGAAGTGATAATAGTGAACTATCCGGTAGCTAGGTGACCCACGAGTGTACAGTTCTAAGTTGCTCTGAAGACAACCTAACCCAGGAGATGCAGGAAAAATTTGTGAATGACTGTGCTTCGGTAAAAAACTCAAAAACGGCAATGACAGCTACCTGTATGTGTGTGGAATATTCAATCTCTTACCGTTTTATACAGGTTTATACAGGCGTTTTATACCTGTATAAGACAAAAAATAGCTGTATTGACTGTATAGATATTGACTCTTTGCTTATGAAATTTCCAGTGAAGGGTAAATATACTCCTAGGTGCATTCGATATTCTCTACAAACAAGAGATGTCAACAAAATTTTGACATTGATACGAAGTTGCGAATTTTACGAAAACTCGGAATTTAAATTGAAGCAAAAACGTACCATTGCAGCTCACAAATATTAAATGATTGAAATTTTCAAATATCATTTTCCTTTTCTTTTACAAAAAAGTGGGATGTGACGACATAAACCATAAGTAAAAATGCAGAGAAAAACATAAAACTACGCTCCAAATGAAAATTTTTACATGGTTCAGAAACTTAATGTTTTCTTGGCGTGTGCACGAAGAACTGAATTCAGGCCGTCGATTAAATGCGCAGATTTAATCGGTGCGTGCGCATTTTGTTATTAATAATTAATTTGTTATTAATAATATTAATAGTGCTAATCATTATCATTGAAAATTTGGCGATCGACAGATCTGCGCTAAACTCGTCGCGAAGATCTTGACGGACGACCAAGAGTAGAGTCGAGTGTCTGCTTGCGAAGATCTTCTGCAACGGTATCATGACGATTCCCCAACCCCCTTACAGTCCCAACTTGGTACCAGCAGACTATTTACTATTCCCAAAAGGGAAATTCTCCCTCGAAGGACACCACCATGGGACCCTAAGTACTGTCAAAGAAGCTTGCACGCCTACCCTAGAGGACCTTCCGGAAAAATCCTACCAGGGAGTCTTCCAGTCGCGCAAAAGCCGCTGGAAAAGGTGTGTTGACGTTCAAGGGATATACTTTGAAGCATTATAGGCAATATCTGAAATAACACACACATTTTTACTTACTACTTACTTACGGTATCCCAGTCAAGGCGAATGATTTTTACACTCTGAAATTGTTGCATTGATCTGAAATAAATTAATTTTTTTTAACTTTTCCCGGTACATTTTATACAAACCATGTAGGTCGTGAGTAAGGATAACGCCCAAGTATATAATCTAGTTCACTCTTTCTATTCCGGTATTCATGACGAATTAGGCGTTAGAGAGGTAACTGCTCTTATTCTAAAAGTCATCACTACGCCCTTGTTTTATGGTTAATTCTATTTACCAAGTGTCACACCAGTTGTAAAGCATTAAGGTCATCTGGTTAAGCTACTTTTTCCTCAGAATTACGGCAATCTTGATAAACCACTGCATCTTCAACAAATATACGTATATGGTTGCGTAGGTTTTCGCGGCGGTGGCTTGAAGGATTCTGCATTTTCGGGTTTCACCGCGTCATTGTTTGATGCTAAAACCGGAAAACATTAACAGAGATGAAGGCTACCATCTCCACGTCGCGTGGAAGAGAGTTCTCCGGAAACGGACCAATCAGCGAGCAGCCACTAGACGGGACCACCAATATAAGGGTGGCAAAAATCCGAGTCTCTCATCTTCGACCTGAAGACGCCGAATGCAACTTCGGCGAAACTGTTGTCAGCATCAAACAACGACGCGGTGAAACCCGAGAATGCAGAATCCTTCAAATAAACGTATCTTACTCTAAACCACCGCGTTTATATCGTTAACGTAAAGAAAGGATAAAATAAATCCGATAACACTTCCCTGGGGGACACTTCTGAAGTGACTTCTACAGCATTAGAGCTAACATCTATAACTAATCTTCGAACAAGACCATTCAAAAAGCCTTTGACCCAGTCCAGGATATTTCTATCTATGCTATAGGCTTCTAGTTTTATGATTAGTTTACTATGATGTACTTTGACGAAAGCTCTTTGAAATCTAGGAAAAACGCATCCACTGAAGCATTGCTCTCCACTTAACCAAAGATATCATGAACAAAAGGGGCAGCTCACGTCCCGCAGGATTTACCCTTTCGGAAATCGTGCTGTTTTTCCATCATTGACTCTTAGCTATCGAGGTGTCTCATTATCGAACTAACAATTATACGATGTTTAATGTACATATGTATATGATATATGGTAAAATTGTGAGAAAAATAGGTCTGTACTTGGTCTATTCCTTTCTGTGACCGTTTTGAAATATAGGTGTCAAATTAACCGTTTTCCATTCACTGGGAACCTTGTGATTACCGAGACATTCTTAAATATGATTTCTATTTCCGGCGCAATTCCCGATGCTAGTTCCTTAAATATACGAGATGGTATTTGATCGAACCCGGAGGATATTTTTGGATTTATATTTTTCAGCAAACCGTCTATTCCATTATACGAAATTTCAACTTTGAGAATCGGTTGGTGGAAACGATTTGGTAAGCTATCGGAGACATTCGGCGTGACATTGGTGATGACTCTTTGAAATACCTTATAGCCTTACATAAAATGGGGAGTACTCTCTGCAAAATATTCTGCCCAGCTAGTCTCGAAACAAAATTTTTACTCTGCTACTATATTAATGGACCTTATGCACATGTAAAAAGCTCCTATGGTCTCTTTGCTAACACTTTCCCTACCAAAATATATTTTTAAAGCTTTAAAAGAATACGTTTTTACCATTTAGATTATTATTTCTTGGTAGCCTATTGTTTAAGGTAGGTCATGGAAGGCCAGACGGACTGAGAATCGCTATATTCGCAGCTTCTTCTAACAAAACACTTCCTGACACCCTTAACTACGCTAATTCTTTCTTCAATTCCGCATATTCTCCTCTTTACCTTTCTTCACCCCTTCCAACATGCCTAACTTTTTCCCTCCCTTACCTCGTTTAATTTACGTCCTCCTCTTTATCGTAGTCTTCAGCACTCCAACACCGATCAAAATACTCTCATCCACTTTTATTATCTCCTTAGGATTTCTTCCAAAAACAAATCTCCCCTTCCCACCATGCCTATCACTTTGTTTGTTAATGTATCCTCCATTTTTACCTTTTCTATCCTTCTTCACTTTCGTATACATATATGAACATAAAATATACAATTTAGAGTTCTCGTGAATTTACGTGTATGCTCTTCATTACCCACCTAGTATATATTTTTTCCTTGTAGTTCATTTTGACCGTCGATTCCTGGTTTTCCAATCCCTTCGTAAACTGAAGAGTTGTATAGAAATGATCACTATATATCACTGATGTATTCCACGATAACAGTTTTATCCTAAAACATACGTAAACATCATTCGCAGCCTTTTTATGTAAATATAATGGAACTTTTACCCAATTTTCTTTAATGAAACGGGAATCTCCAAGGGTACGCTCTCTGATTTAATCTGGCGAATTAAAATACCCAATTTGTTACTCTTTAGTCACTAGTCAAATAAATTTCTCCACATTTTTACACCTTTTAAATAATTTTGACGACTTACGTTAACCTAATATTCGAGGTTGACACATTTTTCTGCAAAGTACCCCATGTTAGTCAATCTTATGATTTGAAATAATTTACAAGACCCCCAAAATTTTTAAATCCTACGTTTAAAAATCCTTGCATAGAATCGGTAAAAAAATAGACCTGCTAATAAGATAACGCCTACGCATTAATGTATAAGTATGAACCTATGCATTGCTGTTACCTTTTAATAGCCGTTAAAAGGTAATAGCGGTGGCGCGAGTGCAAGGAGGCTGAACTTGCGATTAAAGAAAACCGAAGTCACGCAGAGATCAGGGAGAGGAGGGTGTGAAAAGGAAAACAAGCAAATGGGGGAGAGAGGGCGAAGGGATGACCGAAAAGTGATTTTCACTACTCATCAACACTTGACGCCTTGAACGTCTCTTTATTTAGAGAGAACGGGGATAGGGGAGAATTTTATAAGGGCAGAGGGGGAGAAAAATTAAAATATATATATTTTTAAGGCCTCCAAAAAGAGAGGGAGGTATATGGAGAAAAATAGGGAGGGGAACAAAATAATGAGAAAAATTCTTGCCGGGGGAGAAATAAAAAAGCGAAAAAAGGAAAAAATTAGGAAGACGGAGAGAAACGCATGGCACGGGATGCTGGGTGTTGGCATTGTCTTTAGGAACTACCGATGCTTCTCGCCCTCGTTCATCCCCTAGGTCCCCCCAGAAGTCTTCCACCCCACCCCTCCCCACAAACTTGCCTCCACAAAGGAAAAGAGAAGGCCTGCGTCGAAAGATGTGAGTGTTAAGAAGGGGATGCCGCTAAGAGGGGAGACGAAAAGGAAAAAATGAATACACATTACAGGCGTGAGTCGTAAGGATCGCGGTCTCAACTTAACTTTTCATTTTTAAGGTGGCATAAATCCTCGAAGGATCATCTTCTTTGGCATGTATTAGGTTGCACCATGAAAAGGTTAAGGACAACGTAATGAAAAAATGGAGTTGTTTATATTCCCAGGAACCCCGTTCTGAAAACATTCCAGCACCAGAGGGTTTATGGCGCAATCATTTGAGACGAAAACAGCTTACGAATTATGATCCGTGAGATTATGAACCATTATGGTTTTGTGGCCATAGATAATCGAAAATTGAATCTTACGCATGCGCGGAATTCATCCAATATTATAGATTTTACTATGTATTCAATATGAAAAACTTGAGTGGCAGAGCAGCTGATGATGGAGTAAATGATTAATTTCAGCAAATTGCCTCTTCATTTGTTATGCCGTCAACCACACCAGTTACTGAAGCACAAAAAAATTACCCCTTGGATTTTCCAACGAATGCTCGCACTTCTTAAGGAAAAGGTCTGGGAAAATTATTTTCGCGAAAGGTTGCAATAAAATGCATAAAACACACGAATACATATATATATATTTTTTTTATTTTTTTATTTTATTAGGTAATCTACCGGTTAAGGTAGGTTTTTGGATGGACGTAATTACTAATTAAATAATTTGTGGCCCCTAACAAAACACAACATCCTACTCTACATCAGGTCCCTCTTCAGCTCTGAGTACTTTCTTCCTCCCTTCATCCCGTCCAACATCCCTATCCTGTCCCTTCCCTTTCCTCGTTTGCCCAACATTCTCCCCTCAATTACAGTCTTCAACATCCCACTGCCGGTCAATATCCCCTTCAGCCACTTTTCCTGCCTCCATAGGATTTCTCCCAACAAACCCCTCTCTTCGCCCACCATGCCAAAAACTTCCTCATTTGTTCTCTTCTCTGTCCATTTCACCTTCTCCATTCTTCTCCAAACCCACATTTCAAAAGCCTCCAGTCTACGTCTATCCTCCTGTTTCAATGACCACGTTTCCGCGCCGTACATAGCTACGCTACATGCCAAATTTTTTACGAGCCTTTTCTTAACATCCTTACTCAACGTCCCCGTCATCAACTCCCTCCTTTTTGTGAAAGCCTCTTTGCCTAGCGCAATTCTTCTCCTTACGTCCCTACTACTTTGACCGTGTTGGTCCAAAAAACTACCGAGATACGTAAACTGTTCTACCTGCTTTAGTTTTTGTCCTCCTATTTTAATGTTGAGCTTAGCATTTTTCTTTCTAGAAAATCTATTGATTATCATCCCATACCTGTCGCACTGAATTTCCAATTCACTAAGCAATGCTTGCAGCCCCTTGGCTGACTGACAAACTAAAGCTTGGTCATCAGCAAACCTAACTGATTTTACGAATTTTCCGCCCACCTTCATTCCTACTTCCAGTTCTTCCCATGCCTCTTTAATCAATTCCTCTGCATACAGGTTGAACAGCAACGGTGATAATGGGCAACCCTGCCTTACACCTCTTCCCAACACTGCCCAACCGGACTCCCCGTTCCCCACTCGCACCTGAGCAGTCTGAGACATGTACAGGTTGCTGATTAGCCTCCTTTCCCTCTAATCTATTCCTATTTTCTGCAGAATACTCATTAGTTTTTCCCAATTCACTCTATCAAACGCTTTTTCGAAATCTACGAAACAGGCAAATACCTCCTGGTTGTGTTCTATATTCCTCTCGATTAATAATCTCAATACTGCAATGGCATCACGCGTACCTCTCCCCTTCCTAAACCCAAACTGATCATCCCCTAAGTAATCATTTGCCCTACTCTCTATCCTTTTGTTTATGATCCTGAGAACAACTTTAGCTGCGTGGGATATCAAACTTATCGTCCTGTAGTCCTCACATGATGTAGCCTTTACCTTTTTCGGAATAGGAACTAAAACTGATTTCACAAAGTCTTCCGGCCAGATTCCTTCCTCATAAATACTACGGATCAGCCCATATAACCTCTTCCTCCCACATTTTCCTAAGCCTTTTAAAAGTTCCGCGGGAATGTTATCCACCCCCACGGCCTTATTTAGTTTCATCTCCCTCAATGCCCTTCCTATCTCATTGTCTAGTATGGCTGGACCTAAGCTATCTTCCTCTTATATATATATATATATATATATATATATATATATATATATATATATATATATATAAATAAATCCCTCAATGCCCTTCCTATCTCATTGTCTAGTATGCCTGGACCTAAGCTATCTTCCTCTTATATATATATATATATATATATATATATATATATATATATATATATATATAATTGGCTTTATTAAAGGAAATATGAAATCTTTTCAATGATAATAAAGTACCACTCCCAATCAAAGATGTATTTTACGAGCGTGTGAAATCATTACTTAAAAATACTTCTGACGTTCTATCGACTTTGAGGGTCACCATATAGTTTTGATAAGAAGCATGAATTCAAGAAGCAGTTATTTACTCTCCTCTTTTTAGAGTTCTGGAGGTCAACTCTATGATTCATGTACCAGGTGCACACATTAATACTTTGCAACAGAGACTAGATTCAAGTCTGCGACCATTTAGTGTTCTATTGTACCGTCCAAATGTTTTATAAATACATATGTATATACACACAAATATATATATATGTATATATTTGTGTGTATATACATATATATTAGCGTGTATATATATAGTGTGTATGTATATGTATATATGTATATATATATTTATATATATATATATAGTATATGCTTTCATAGACGTAACACGGAAGTGCCGAATAGTACAATACACAGTAACACATAATATAGAAACACAAAAAAAGAGAACACTCACACGTATTTTCTTGATATTTCGACGGAAACAATCCGTCTTCCTCTGAAGATGTAGAAGTAATGACTGCTGGAATTGTTGAGGTGAGGGGTGCGAGAGAAAGGGAAGGGGGCCAGGGGAAGGGGAGAACGGGAGGCGAAGGAGGGGTGAAAGGAATGGTTGGGGAGAGGAAAGGGAGAGGGAAGGGGTGGAAGTAACAGTTTTAGGCCACTCCCATCAGTGAACGACATTGAGGCCCGGATGCTGATAGGGCATACAGATGTAAATGAAAGCCAATTCAAGGGTTTTTAATTCTATAGGGTTATCGGATGTGGGAAGGGACGCTAGGACGGAAACATTGTAACACTGGTTGAAGGGGGTATTATGATGGGAAGCATGTTTAGGGATGGGGAGACCCGCGGACGGGGAGGAGGGATTGCACGAGGCGCGGTGGTTGTTAATCCTAATGTTAAGTGGTGTGGAACATTGGCCTACGTAAAAGGACGGGCAGAGTTTACAGGTAAGAAGATAAACAACATTCTTGGAAGTGCAAGAGGAATAGGGGAAGGGCGGGAGAGAGTTGAATGGTGGGATGGAGTGGGGTGGAGTGGTGAAAATAGGGCAGGTTTTGCATCTTGCTCGATGACATGGAGTGGGTATGGCTCTGGGTGTGTGAGGGGATTTTGAGAGTGGCCTGGTGGATTTGAGGATATCTGCTAGGTTGGCGGGACGTTTGAAGGTGACAGAGGGGCAATTGGGGAGAAGGTTGGAGGAAGTGTTGTGATTTTTGAGGATGGGGAATAGGTCTTTGAGGATGACTTTGAGAGACTGAATGCCTGGGAAGTAGGTCGTACAGATTGAGAGAGGCTGGGAGTCTGTGGTTGACGCAGGCTTGGGGGTGTAGGAATGTTTAAGTATTTTTTTATGGAGGAGAGAATCAGGGTATCCTCGTTGGAGGAGGGAGTGGTGAAGGTTGTTAAGGTATTTGTTAAGGGATTCGGGATGGTTGCAAATGCGGTGACCGCGGATAGAAAGAGAGTAAGGGAGGGAGCGCTTGGTATGGGAGGGGTGACCACTGCTGTAATGAAGGTATTGCTGCTTATTAGTAGGTTTGGTGTGAACAGAGGTAAGGAATTTGTTGTTGCTGAGGGAAATG
The DNA here is from genome assembly GCF_022747635.1 of Hetaerina americana. Taxonomy (NCBI): domain Eukaryota; kingdom Metazoa; phylum Arthropoda; class Insecta; order Odonata; family Calopterygidae; genus Hetaerina; species Hetaerina americana. The sequence goes on along the minus strand of NW_027287427.1, from coordinate 46,184,705 downwards.
TTAACATCGAGGAAGGTAATCTGAGAGGATGAAATGGTCGAGGTGAAAGACAAAGATGAGGAATCATTGAGTTTGGAGATGAAGGAATTGAGGGAATCTATGCCGTGTGGCCATAGTAGAAAGATGTCGTCAATGTATCGGAGCCACAGGAGAGGTTGCAGAGGATAGTTGGAAAGGAAATTCTCTTCCAGGACACCGAGGTGGAGGTTTGCATATGAAGGGCTGAATCTGCTACCCATGGCACAGCCCTTTATTTGGAGGTAATGGTTATTGTTGAAAGAAAAGGAGTTGCGGGTGAGAATGAAGTTGGAAAGATCAATGGCATTCAGTCTCTCAAAGTCGTCCTCAAAGACCTATTCCCCATCCTCAAAAATCACAACACTTCCTCCAACCTTCTCCCCAATTGCCCCTCTGTCACCTTCAAACGTCCCGCCAACCTAGCAGATATCCTCAAATCCACCAGGCCACTCTCAAAATCCCCTCACACACCCAGAGCCATACCCACTCCATGTCATCGAGCAAGATGCAAAACCTGCCCTATTTTCACCACTCCACCCCACTCCATCCCACCATTCAACTCTCTCCCGCCCTTCCCCTATTCCTCTTGCACTTTCAAGAATGTTGTTTATCTTCTTACCTGTAAACTCTGCCCGTCCTTTTACATAGGCCAATGTTCCACACCACTTAACATTAGGATTAACAACCACCGCGCCTCGTGCAATCCCTCCTCCCCGTCCGCGGGTCTCCCCATCCCTAAACATGCTTCCCATCATAATACCCCCTTCAACCAGTGTTACAATGTTTCCGTCCTAGCGTCCCTTCCCACATCCGATAACCCTATAGAATTAAAAACCCTTGAATTGGCTTTCATTTACATCTGTATGCCCTATCAGCATCCGGGCCTCAATGTCGTTCACTGATGGGAGTGGCCTAAAACTGTTACTTCCACCCCTTCCCTCTCCCTTTCCTCTCCCCAACCATTCCTTTCACCCCTCCTTCGCCTCCCGTTCTCCCCTTCCCCTGGCCCCCTTCCCTTTCTCTCGCACCCCTCACCTCAACAATTCCAGCAGTCATTACTTCTACATCTTCAGAGGAAGACGGATTGTTTCCGTCGAAATATCAAGAAAATACGTGTGAGTGTTCTCTTTTTTTGTGTTTCTATATTATGTGTTACTGTGTATTGTACTATATATATATATATATATATATACATATATATATCTTCGAAATGGAACGCTCTTCGGCGACGCACAAATATATAAAAACATATCGGTAGAATTTTAGAATATAGAGACACAAAGAAAGGACACTCACAATATGTTATTTGACCTTTCGACAGCTCGGCTGTCGTCTTCAGATTCTGAAGACGATAAAAGCTAGTCCAAACGTCAAATAACATATTGTGAGTCTCCTTTCTTTGTGTCTCTATATTCTAAAAATCTACATCTGTGTATATATATATATATATATATATATATATATATATATATATATATATATATATATATATATATATATATATATATATATATATATATGTGTGTGTGTGTGTGTGTGAGTGTATATATATATGTATATATATGTATATATATATATATATATTTGTATATATATATATATATATATATAGACCCACGGATCTCAGGGTAAATTACGTTTCCTCGATAGCTCAAGTGGTTAAGAGCATCCGCCCGGCAAGTGGAAAGATCCGAGGTTCGAGTCCCGGTCAAGGAAATATTTTTACTCTTGTGATCCGTTCGATTCCGCCTTCCCCACCTCTATTGTGTTCGTCCTTTATATGTGTTCCTATCCCTTTTCCTTATATCTGTTTCTATATACTATATATGAGTATTTATTCGCAGTTTGGCGGTATTTCGTGTTTGAATGTATATGTATGTGTATATATATATATATATATATATATATATATATATATATGTGTGTGTGTGTGTGTGTGTGTGTGTGTGCGTGTGTATGAGATAGCCTACCCGATCCGACCCCTTGATGACATATGGTGCCAAAATCAAGAGTTCGGTTAATTAGGAGAATATGGAAGTTTTCTGTTTCCACAAAGAAATTCAACAAATTAGTTTGTTAGTACAAATTGAATCAATTTCTTATGGACAACTGATATGTTTGCTTTGCTTTTACGAATGAGCAAATACTGCCGAACACAGTTAGGAAAACCTAGGAGAACATTGAAATAATGTCAACCTAAGAAGGTTTCGGGATCAAGGATATTTTCCTCATGGCCAAACTTAATGTGCGATGTGTATCCATACATATTCCTTTAGCCAGGATATTACTGATGCAAGCGCCGGAGTGTTGACTTGTAAGTATGCTAACAGGGGCTGTGAAAAGGAAAACGAAAGGGGCTGGACGGCTGAACACAACATGGCCTCTGACTTGAGATGGCGAGAGAGATACTCACAGATGTGTATTGTCGATCTGCCCCGGATGGCCACAACAAAAGACTTTCCCGACTCGCAGAACAATAATTTTCCCTCCGAGTGTGCTGTGTCACTCGAAGCGATCATCTAGTGTCCCGGGTAGTTCCGTCTCAAGAAGGAGAGGACACAAGTACACACATAACCTTCCCACTGACAAAACCTTTTCCAGCGAGTGAATGAATTCCTTCTCGACGCCACGTTTCTTAGGGGAGAAGGGAGTGGAAAGCAAGGAGGTTGTGAAGGGTCAAAAAGGATGGAAGATACCATCCTGCCCAGAAGAAGACGCATGAGCGGCCGCCGGAGCCGTACAAACGTATTCTGGTGGATAATCGGCGCCTCTTTGGGAGGGTGCTCGAGCGATCGCTTTTGCGAAACGCTGCGTCCCTTTTGCCTGGCGTGTGTTTCACACCAATGCTTTCCTTCTCCCAAGTTAACACACACTTATTTGACTGTGACCTGGATGAATCACAATGATAAGCATGGACTTGGCAACATCATATTAATAACTAAGCTAATTTGTGTACTTATAAAATATTAATTGGTATAATGCTTAGTGAGAAAAATCAATTGCAACTACTAGTCAGTTCTACTTCATAAACAATATGTAGTGTCTAACTCGTGCAATTCGACGTTAATATATAGAGGACGACAATTTCCCAACGATAGCTCCGGACTTATTTTCACGGATTTTCATCTTCAAATTGGATCGAACGCTACTTATAGTATGAGCAATTGTTTGTTACTTCAGTCCCAATTGTCTGAAAAGATGAAGGCAGCAAACTAAATCGACTTACATCTGTAAAATAAAGCTTTACATATACAATGAGTAGATGTATCGCGTAGGTAAGAGACCGTGCGGAGATTCGGGCGTTTCACAGAGTTGAAATCACAGCCTAAAGAACAATTAAAGAATACTAGTATATTTTTGCCACTTCTTTTACATTTTTTCAAGTCAATGCATTTTTCCACCAATTGTCATGTGGTCTAAAGTGCTTCTTCCCACCTCATCTCTTCAATCAATTTCATCTGCAGCAAAGAAAATCGAATAGGCAAGCCAAATACTACTGTCATTACAAAAAACACTGTCATCAGTAAAATAAATAATCCAGCATGTTAAGATTTTACGAAAAAATTAAAAACTTAAAACAGAAAAAAACAAAAAGTCCATGCCAATTTGTCACAATTATAGAAGAAGGTATCACCACGGAGACAAATTAAAATACGTAATTAAGTTGTTATTAGAGATAACTTATTATCAGTAGCAAGGATAAATTTGGTAACTAACTTGTTAATTATAACGGAATCGGTCCACGGGTGCTGTTTGCTTCATCTAAGATTAGATGCTGTAATCATTTATTTGACGTAGAATATTAAGAAATGCATCTTTAATGATTTTTGTCTTTATGGAATATTTTTTAACTTTTTAATCATGAAGTGCAACCTGATAATAGTGACACAAAATTACGGGTGATCTGAGTTTATTTATTTCTGCCGAAAACATTGCCGTAAAATTACGGCTTGAAAATTAATGTTACCCTAAACGTCGGTTTAAAAGAATTTTTCAGTTAACAAGTAGCTAAATGTGTCTTCTAATGTTTTTACAAATCGAAAGGAGTCGAATGCTTATACATCCTTCAAAATGGGTCTGGTTAATTCCTGGATTAAGAAAAATTAAATAAATCCAAGAAATGCCTAATATATTTTCTTCCAGGCCATCCATCCGATATCATTATCTTCCTTCTTTCCGATTACACTTGAGATGGCCGTAAAGGTCATCACAGGCAGAGAACGAGGGAACCTCATGATAGAGAACAAAGAGCGTCCTGGCGTTCTCCTTCGTATTGTCGTTGGGTCCTCCGAAGTAAAGAATCAAAGAATCACAGCTGATATGCATTGATCTCTTCAAATGGAAAAATGAAGGTTTTGTCATCAGGAAGGGGGCGTAATAGTGCTTCTCCGTTCCGAGAATGAAGGTCAATGGAAATTTCATTCCCTTGAGGGCAGATGAGTTTGGAACCTATACATCCAGACAGTAACTCACAAAGCTTACAAGACACATGGCAGAGCAAATCAAAGCAACCAAGTACACAAACTAACTAAACTATGCGAATTTTCCAAAATCACAAAAGATTGGCATAATATGCAACTGTTCTTTTACTTGAACTAATATATTTACTTCAAGTGTTGACGTCTTTATTGTCCATAGTGACCGTAAAATATCGTGTGTATATTTGTTTATCAAGCGAGCTAAAGAATTGTGTGCTATTACTGATGATCCTTAAATAGCAAACTAATCTACTTCAATACATCAATGTACGAGGGTCATCCGGAAAGTAGTACCCGTTCGTGAAATAAAGACACAAAAGTAAATATTAACAAACATAAAAAATTTTATTTGAAAGAGGATACTTTAAACTACTTCTCAACATAATCTCCAAGCAAATTAAGGCATTTGTCATAACGTGTGACAAGTTTCTGTATTCCTGCTGCATAGTCCTTCGCCGCCAGCTCATTGAGATACGCGAGGGACCCATCTTGCACAAATTTTTGCATAATGCAGATGGTGTTTAACAATTTCATGAACAATTGTTCGAGAAACATTGGGAAAATGCTCACAGATGTCATCAATTGTGACGCGCCGATCGTTCCTCACGAATTCGTCAACTGAGCTCACCAGTTGGTCTGTAATGACAGACGGTCTCCCCGAACGCTCATCGTCGTGTGTGTTCCCCCTCCCCATGTTGAAGTTGCGACACCACCGCGGAACAGACGACTCGTCCATTACATTGTCTCGATACACCTCCTTTAATTGGCGATGAATATCACATGGGCGAACGTTTCTTGCATTGAGGAATTTAATCACTGCCCTCACTTCACAACTGGCGGCGTTCTCAATTTTTTTAAACATTGTAAACAATCACAGAAACAACACAGGCAATGCTAGCGTCACGCAACTTGGCTCAGAGAAGGCAGACAAGCCACTGAAGCTATCTGACCTCGTCCAGCGGCTACTCGCGTCGTCAGCACTTCATGCGGCACGAACGGGTACTACTTTCCGGATGACCCTCGTAGTATAAAACCACATTTTCATGTTTTTTTAATTATGATAATTTTAATAAAAATAAATTATATATATACATATATATATATATGTATATATATGTGTATATATATATATATATGTATGTATATGTATATATACATATATTTATATACATATATATAAATAGTATATTTACATATACATATATACATAGTATATTTACACATATATATATGTATATATACATATATACATATATATATACTCATTTATATAGAAACAGATATAAGGAAAAGGGATAGGAACACACACAAAGGACGAACACAGGAGAGGTGGGGAAGGGGGAATCCAGCAGGTCACGAATGTAAAAATATTTCCTAGACTGGTATCTTATATGAAAATATTGTAATTATATTATTGTAAAATATTTTTATATTATATATAAAAAATGTATATATACATATACATATATATATATATATATATATATATATATATATATATATACACACATATATACATATATGTAGAAATACAAATACATATATATATATATATATATGTATTGATAAAATTAACTTGATGAACTTAGTAATACAAATTGAGCAATTATATTTACTCCTCTACTCTAACCTCTATTAAAAATTAAGTCATCGTACCTAACTCCAAAAAATGGTCGCTGATTTCATGATTATATTCATTAAACTCACTATCCGGCTTCCTCACCATCAAAAACAGCGAGGAAAGAAAAAAAACCAAGACTATAATGATTCCGTCATAGGAAACGGAGGCCTAAATCAATTGCATACATAATTTATTTCAGGAAGTCCGCATCGCAATCGCCGACTCCACGCGATATTTTCCCACCACAAGCGGTTAAATAACGACACAATTTATTCCGAGGCCCGGGCTCAATGCGGCGTAATTCCAGCCCGAAACATCCCCCAAGTCATTCGCGCAATATTTCCCAAAGCTCCAGACACATCGTCTCACTACTAATCTCTCGTCACACAAGTCTTTTCCGTCGGGACGGCGATAGGCGGTGCTCGTTATGCATCCGCTTCATCGCGCCGAAAGATTGCGTGAGAGCTGATTTCGGGGGAGGGCCAAATGAAGGAAGGAGGGCAGGGGGGGAGGAGGAGGAACAGGAGGATGGGACCGAGGTGGCTGAGGGTGGGGGAGGGGAAGAGAAGTAGGACGTTGGTGTTTGCGGGGGAGTAACGATGCGGTGCCGGGTTAACGGTCGGATGGGGGGAGGTTGCGTGAAGGGTGGGAAGGGTGACGAGGAAAACGAGGCGGGGTATTTCGCGAGGAGAAGGCGGTGGATCGGGAGGAGAAGGCTCGTAGAAAGACGACGGTGCCTCCTCACCCTCCCCTCTGCCTCGGGAATAGAGAATATTCGAATTCTGGGAGGGAACAATTTGAGAGGCCAGCGGCTGTTAAACCCCACTGGGCTTCGAGCTCCGAAAGATACCCTCCTACAACTTTGTATACCTCCACTAAATTTACTTCCCCTGGATTTAATTTCCACAACGATCTACCATGCCCTTATTCAACTTCATTTTGGAATGGGTTCCTTGGGCTATTAATGACTGATTACACAACACCACTAGCACAGTCAGTGGGGAAATAGTAGACAAAAGGATTTTAGGACACCAAGCATTAAGACTATGGCTGCTGACTTGATCATACGAGGGTCATCCGGAAAGTAGTACCCGTTCGTGAAATAAAGACACAAAAGTAAATATTAACAAACATAAAAAATTTTATTTGAAAGAGGATACTTCAAACTACTTCTCAACATAATCTCCAAGCAAATTAAGGCATTTGTCATAACGTGTGACAAGTTTCTGTATTCCTGCTGCATAGTCCTTCGCCGCCAGCTCATTGAGATACGCGAGGGACCCATCTTGAACAAATTTTTGCATAATGCAGATGGTGTTTAACAATTTCATGAACAATTGTTCGAGAAACATTGGGAAAATGCTCACAGATGTCATCAATTGTGACGCGCCGATCGTTCCTCACGAATTCGTCAACTGAGCTCACCAGTTGGTCTGTAATGACAGACGGTCTCCCCGAACGCTCATCGTCGTGTGTGTTCCCCCTCCCCATGTTGAAGTTGCGACACCACCGCCGAACAGACGACTCGTCCATTACATTGTCTCCATACACCTCCTTTAATTGGCGATGAATATCACATGGGCGAACGTTTCTTGCATTGAGGAATTTAATCACTGCCCTCACTTCACAACTGGCGGCGTTCTCAATTTTTTTAAACATTGTAAACAATCACAGAAACAACACAGGCAATGCTAGCGTCACGCAACTTGGCTCAGAGAAGGCAGACAAGCCACTGAAGCTATCTGACCTCGTCCAGCGGCTACTCGCGTCGTCAGCACTTCATGCGGCACGAACGGGTACTACTTTCCGGATGACCCTCGTAGAATAACGTATCTAATTCCAGCAATCGAAAGTCCTGCGAGGGAAGCACTTCAACACATATCTGTCCCTTTCATAAAGACAACTGTTTGAGTTTTAGTCATTAGATGCTCGTTGACTTCCACTAGTTACCTTCCCTCGCGTCCTGAAAGTTTTTCCTCATTGAGATTAAAATTTCTATGGATTCCAAACAATGAGACGAAAATTATAAGCATCAAAAACTTGCTCAAGTTCATTTCTCGTGTGTATTCATACAGGTAAAGGAGACACCTCTAGCCCGCCACACAGAAAGAAGAAAAGCGGCAGGACGATGATTTAACGCCAGTATCGTTCTTCAATACCGCAGGGGAGCCAAGAGTGAGTGGAGATTAAGGGCTAGGATTGATTGCTCTTATCTTGGTGGGTTTTGGAGAGTGGGTGCTTGATTCGAAAGGTGGAGGGTCATGAGGGCTTGGCGAAAGATTGGGGGAGGAGGGAGAAAGGGCGAGAGAGAGTTCGCTCGCGGTCAGGTAGAGGGGGGCACTTCATTGGAGTTCAGGACTATGCGAGTGTCCCTTTGTGAGTAGGTACTCAGGGATGAAGGATGAGATGACAGGTGAGTGATTGGGGTTTTAATGGCAAATGCTTAAGAGAGGAGATGGTGGTGGGAAGTGATAAGTGCTCGGCGAAGTGATGTCGTTCACAGACGGACGGATGGTAGTTTGCCATCGAAGAACTTGAAAGGCTGCTCTGATATCTTGATTTTACCGAAAAAAATGAATGGAAATTGGAAGAATACAAATTTAAAAGTAGTTAATTTTTTTGATAATATTTCTAGAGCGTATTCAACGCCTCCCTGAGAAACTTTTATACTGCTGAAGATCAGAAATCGGTATCACGATCCGCGCAGTCGATATTGATTTGTCTCACAGGCGGAAAACGAACCGAGGAAGGATGCTAAGAATCACTGCTCCGACCGCAAAGTGAAAGCATTTGAACAGCAAGGGAGAGTCTCCGGACATTCCCATGTCCCACACATCATCGGATGAGGAACCTAGGTACTAACCGACATATGAGAACGCCTAAAGAAGAGTTTCCGGTGAATCCGCGAAAAAGGTGAACGCAAACACGAAAAATTGAAGAAAACGTAAAGGCGATGACGAACAACGAGCGTGGGATTATGATGATGGGATGTCCGCTAACAAATCAGCAATGTGTGTGCCTAAACCCTTCCCCCCCTGCCAGCATGCGACTCGGCCTTGAGGATCCTAGGGTGCGACTGAAATCTGGTCCGGAAAGGGATAAAGGAGGGGTTTTGGGCCAAAGGGTAAATCAAATGAAGGAGAGTTGAAAATGAGTGGAGAGGGGCGATGGTTGGGGCGTGTAAGGGGGAGGGGAATTTCCAAGTGGAGGGATGGGGGTGGTATGATGGGAGAAGAAGAGAACAATAATGCAATCACGAGGGAGAACACGAATGGTGAAGAAAAGAGAGGGGGACGGGAGAGGGGTGGGGGGGATGTGGGGAGATGGAAACGGGGCGCTTGGCCGGGAGGAGTAATCAAGGCCCACATTGAGCGAGGAAGTCGTTTGATGAGGTCCCTTCTGGCGCCATCTTCAGCCAGCTCACACACACACATACCTGAAAACATCTACGACATCCACGCCCAGTGGCAGTGCGGCACCGTTCGCGTTACTCTTGGTGGGATTTTTGAGGCGATGGGAAGAAGGATTGATGGGGGAGTGAAATTGGGAAGGAAACAATGGAATGGATTTGAATTTTTCGTCGGGGAAATGGCGGGAGGATAAGGGGGGATGAGCGAATGCGGTGATCCCGCTGGCTTCTTCCTCCCTTTAAAAATTTCCGCCGTCGCTAACAAAACCGATGGACCAGTGAGAAACGCAAGAGTCAGAACTTTTACAGATTGACCTCTGACGGAAATTGGGAAGGAAACAATGGAATGGATTTGAATTTTTCGTCGGGGAAATGGCGGGAGGATAAGGGGGGATGAGCGAATGCGGTGATCCCGCTGGCTTCTTCCTCCCTTTAAAAATTTCCGCCGTCGCTAACAAAACCGATGGACCAGTGAGAAACGCAAGAGTCAGAACTTTTACAGATTGACCTCTGACGGAAATTTCAAAAAACTCCTCTCTGGAGCGAAACAGTATTACTGTGTGCATCTTTCGTTTGCTGACGCGAAAAAATGAAATTTTTCAAACGTTTTGACGTATTGACGCTATTTCACAATATTTACTCGGTGGATACCGGCCTCCGGTACTGTGTTAACTTGGTAAATGGTACCGCCACTCCGATAAATCATATCTGGGAACATATATGTGCATTTACCATTGGTTTAATATACTTTTTTTAAATCCCTTTATGAAAAATACTTCCCATGATTTATAAGAGCGATATTTGAGTAAACTCCTATGTGCGCATAAGGAGTTGGTTATAACGGGTCTGGATACACCCAGAAACTCGAATATAATTCATAATAATAAATTTCATCAATTAAAAATCCATAAGGATCGATAAATAAATTAAACTTAGCATTGCACGATCCTTGTGTAACTTTTCTACACTAATCGCCATCACTCTTTCTGCACCGATTTCTCTCACAAATATTTACCTACTTTTTCGCAACATAGCCCTCCTCTATACATGCACACAGATAAGAATTAATTGATTCGTTTCATGGAAAATATATATTAACTGCCGTAGGATTGACCGGAAAAAATTTGAAACAAGGTGCATTACTACAATCGCTTTTTTATCTCAACTAATGGAGGGTGTACGATAAGTCCGTGATCATCCTAAAATTTGAATTATGTTGATACATTAACGGTAAAACGCTCGGAAACATCATAATAAAGCCTTTTTCATCAAGACATAAGGTAGTCACAGCAGTAGACTGTAGCTGTGTTACCTTGAAATAGCCACGAGCATAAAAGTTTAAGCGGAGACCATCGTCCAACGATCAATATCCTTAATGGTTGCAGTCGCACTAATTCACGACTGGAACTCTATTATAGACATCAAAGAAGTATGCTTGATATTTCCAGCAACATTTTTCAAGTGAAGAAGCATTAGACCAACAGGTGCTTTCATTTACGCGGAAAGGTCACTGCACATGACTCTAATGCGCCAGTTCTGACCACCTCTTTGGCTGAACACAGGATTTTATCAATAATAACCCAGGAGTCCACAATGTAACAATGATTTCTACTGTTCGGACTTTCGAGGGTGGTGAAGTGGATCAAATAAATGAATATAACTGGAACGGAAATGAAATCTCACGCAGTGACAAAGGGTTCGGTGAGAAAATATATCAAAAATCAGGGTCGAGACGAGACCCTAATCCAACTCAACTGAATTTCCAAATAAACTACGTAGGAATAGGATGCAGGAAGAGAATTTTTTAAAATAATTTGAGAGAAAACGCAGCTCTGCCAGTGTCAGAAAACGATGAATGGGAATGTGAATATACCGATGATGACCGATATATTATTGTATACTGACATCACAAATGTTAACTGATTACACGGTAGCTCTCAAAGAACCAGAGGGAAAATGAATGCCGCGGAGCTTGGACCATACTAATTGCAATGGCATGAAATAAAATCATTGTCTGAGGATTTTAAATGTAATATAACAAAATAAGGACGATAAAAAATGTGACTTTCATTTTAGCAGTAGTCCAACGGTTTAGGGTAGGTTTTTATATGGACCTTGGCATACACACAACTGTACTCGTTCACCTTTAACTAACATGATACATAATAATCCTTACCCCATGACAACATATTAAAGTAACCACTTTTTAAACTATGGATACTTCCTACTCCCCTCACGTCCTCAGCATTGCTCTAAAATTTAAAGTATCTATTTCCACGGTGGCATTCCTCTTCCGTCTCTTATTTTCTGCTGACATTCGCTCGGTTGTGCAAGAGTTTCGCGTGATGCCGAGGGCCGGGCCCCGTAGTTGCCAGGACTTATTTTCATGCTTGGTTCCATCATATTTTGTTGGGATAAGTAACTGAGATAGTTTTTTGCTTTCTTCAATTGTGTTTTTAACGTGACTCAATCACTGAAATAGCCGCCCCACGACGCCCAAGTCATAGGAACACGCAAGCCCTTCCACCACGTCAATTTTGCTGGTCAATGAAAAGGGAATATGATCATTATTACATCATGCATACGAGTGACCACAAGCGAGATTATTTCTTGTGTTGAAACGTAGAAATGAGTCACCTTACTGTCTGGTTTTAGTTCTGGCTCTTATCACGCTGTCGCGTGGATTCTAATTTCATCAAAATGGGAACTGTAATTCTACTCTCTTTTCGCACAGTTGCCCTATCAGAGGAGAGTCGTATGATAATCGACAACGATATAATAAAAAAATAAAATACTATACACAATCATAGAATGTCATGAACATCTAAGTCATCAAAAGGCATGTCGTGGTAATAAATATTTAGAATAACTAACCAACTTACGATTTGTATTAGCTAAGTGTTCTTCATTGCCTTTTCGCCTGGTAATTATCTCCACTTATTTTAACTCCAGACTTCATGATTTTCACCCTCCTAAAAGGACGCAGGAATACTTCCAGCTATTACCCATAGCGTGTTTATCTCCACCTTCCAATCATTACAATTAAATATTGAATGAGTTCGATTGCAGTTTCCGTTTCTCTTAAAGGAGCTACGCGAAATGCCACAGCAGTTACTTTTAACGGAGTCAACCGCTAGTGTGGATACAAATACGAAATCTCATATTCTACAAATAATCCGCTTTGACCGGGAATGTGAATTGCCACCGCGGTGTCTAAAGTTAAGCTTTCCACTAGATTAGTCCGTACTTCACTGATTTCTACCCATGTTCCTGCCCATGAACATTACATTTCCCCCTTTCCAGACCTATGATTCATTTTTGGAAGGCTTTGAAAGCCATAAATGACTCCTCATTCCCAGCGTTCGCACTTAATACTTCTTGGAAATGGTCCTGGCGCGTTGATACTTATGTGTGTGTTAACGAAAGAGCATGGAAAATCACCAAGGTTTTCATATTTGCGCGATCCTGTGGCTCAACAACAGATTTATTTCTCTTGGGAGTTTACACTTGCTCTGAGAACTTAGGTGCAGGACAATGGAAGATCGGATGTTTATGGGTAAGGATGTGACGTGCTCGAATCAGAATATGGTGGTGTGATACATATTGAGCATCGTAAGAATGCCGATGGAAGACTTGACGATGTAAATTAACATCATAAATATTCCCATAACATTATGGCTGTTAGACTTTATTGTCTTTAACGGTATTGAGTTGCCAACTGATAGTTGGACATGGAATATCCATATCTAATCATATAATTTGGTAAGTCATTTCATGGTTTTGAATTGTGTGAACGATTGGAGACAGCTAAAGGCTAGGACGACTAGTCCATTTTAGAGCTAATATTAACGATGCCAATTTAAGTTTTACGTTTCAGTAAACTCACAGCTTTCTCTCTGTCATAAAAACCCCTTAATTACCTTTCACAAATAAACAATGAAAAAATATTCTTTGATTGTATTAAAATAGAGTATATATTCGTTTATAATAACCTTAGTTAATTATGAAATTATAAACCGTTTTTAGAGTTGAAATCAATAATGATTTGACACAAAGGAAGGCCGTTGCAACCTCACATTTTTAGCCAAAGAAACGATGCATTACATTTTTCGAAATAATAATGCGAAGGAATTACAACCATTTTCATTAGATTCCATATGGGTGTACTCTATATCCATGCAATTTATTTATAAACTCTTTCGTGCCATGTCTGTTCAGATTGCCGGACCTGGAACGACCTGCGACCCAAATTTACGCGGCAATTCGATGCAGTAGCTCGAGACGACTGTCAACTAATACATCGCAGTGGCATCAGCATTTTTTCTGACGTGACCATTCACCTACTCATAACCTCCATTTCCTCCAGATTTTATTTCTACTTTCACCGCCTTGCAATCACTTATTCCGCCCCTCCCGACCACTTCTGCGCGAAATAAGAACGCGTTAAGCAAACCGGTGCGGACAGCCCCCGTTAAAAATCCATTCGTGAGACGAGCGATAGGGGTGTTGGATGGAATGAATCTCCCTTCGCGTTGGCCCACCTCGTCTAGGAATGGGGGAGGGGGAGCTTAAAAAAAGAAGGCGATTACGAGTTTTTCAACGGCGACGTAGGGGGAATAAAGAGCGCCTGCCTTATTTTTTTTGGAGCGAGGAACGGGGAGGAAAAGAAAAAAGGGACTCATTAGTCTCCCGTTATAATGCCCAAGAGAATATCCCTTATATTTCTGTGGGGAGGGGGATGAGAGGCAGTGGAAGAAATTTGGAAGAAAAAAAGACGCGAAAACTCCGTCGTCATTTACGCATCAAAGTGAAGAGCGTAAACGAACTGCTGTTCGTCGCAAAGGAGTTAAAAGAAATAAATAAAACGAGCGCTAATCGTTTTTAACCACCAAGCATTTTGTCCGTCGCATAGGTGTCCTTTTCATTCGTCCATTGCAATAACATGTTTCTTTGTGAGGCCCGGGAAAAATTTGCTCGACGTGTTTATACGGACGGAGAGTTCGGCGTAATTCGACCGTGGCGCTTCGGAAGCCCGTAGCAAATAAAGCCGTGTGCATATTTGAAGGGGGCACAGTTTCAGGGGGGTCGTATGCGCGGGCACATCACAAAAAAAAGAGGATCACGGATGCGTTTATTTTTCAAATTCCCATATTTTTTTCTTTACCTTGAAATTTTCAACGGTGAATGTTATTTCACCCAGGCATTGAACCCAGAACCCAGATTTTCGTGTTCGAACACTTGAAACGCGAAGATCTGCATTTACTGATTGTCTGAGCAATTTCCTTCTTATCGTAATTTTTGCGATGAGTTGAGCGTAATTTGAGCGATGATTTTAATTCGCCACTTTTCAGGGACGCATGCGCTTCATAGAATGGCCCCGGTCCGTGCTCTTAAAAGCTGGAATAATTTCATCACGAGATAGGCACAAGCTTTAGCAAAATCATCCATGGTTTTCAATTTTCGCGTACAAATTGCGCTCCTTTGCAATAATCATTTGTTTTTTGAAGATGTAGTGAAATAGCCAATGTATCCAATGATTAGGAACTTAACTCCCAAAAATAGTTTTGATAATTGGTAAATAGCAAATGGGATATTTCAATAAGCCAATCGAGTGCAGAATATTGGTATTAATTTATTACTCCGACCCTTCTGCCTTATTTCTGGTGCCTATGTTAACTTTTTGAAATGGCTTACAGAATCACATCTCCGTTTACGACAGCGCCATACATGAAATGCAATTTGCTCCCCATCTAATATTTATTTATTTCTCCTTAGTCCGAAAACAGCACTTTTTGACCTTTACATCGGACTATTAAAGGTGGATACGAGTACAAACACCCAAGGCCTAAGTTGAGGAATACCCACTCAGGCAGGAATCGAACCCCCGACCCATGGATTGGCAGACGAGGACGTTACCCCGCCGCCACCGGGGCTATTAAATATTGAATCCTTGCAAATATGTTTATATTAGATACTTGCCACCCCTTATGATACATATGGTAAGCGTTATAAAATTATAAAAAAGGAATTAAGGAGGTTCAAAACTGAGAACTGCAAAAAAATGAAAAAGTATTTCATCTCTGATGGACACTAAAATATTTTTTTTTATTTTACTTCCGCATCAAAACTCCCTTTTATTGGAAAGGCCGTTCATTAGCTTTTATTTTTTTTATTTACTGTCCAATCTGGCCGGCAGGTAGGTAGGCTCTCGTGTGCACCCTATCTCCGAAATGGTAGCTTTTTTTTAATACAGATGAGACTAAAAACCGAAATGAGAGGAGAGCACCAGCACAAGAAGGAGCCCGTATTTGCAGCTTGCAATCTCGGTAATGCGTTTACACGTCACGACGGAGATCGCCCCTTAGCTTAACCATGCACATCCCCCCCCCCCAACCCGTCTCATTTGTGCGATCACTCTTCCCTCCCCGGACCAACACCAACGGCTGGCTCCCATCGCCGCCTTCGACTGCATTGATTTCCTTGTTTACATTCTCGCTCCCTCCCTCCCTTTGCAATCCCCCCGGTGCTTAGGGGATCGATCTCACCCACACCCCCGTTCCACTCTCACCACCCCTCCCCTCCACCACCAGAATCCCCATCTTCCTACACCGCCCTGAAAACACTCGCCCAACATGCGAGCCCACCCCATCCCCACAAAAACCCCTCCCCCTCTACCATCCCCCATCCTATTAAACACTACCCATCGATCCAATTCCCTTCCGATCGCTTTTCATTAAGGAAACACCCGACTTCTTTGGCGCGTTCCAATTTCACACGCGTTATCAAACGATTACGTCCCGCCCCCAACCTCCTTCCCTTCGCCCGGAAACAAGTTTTCCACGTTCCGGGAACGGTGCCGACGGCCAACGGCGAACACGCAGGCTGTTCCGGCCGGGCAGGGGCGGGGGAGGGAAGGGTGAGGGCTAACCCATCCGGTTCGCGCCAAGTTATTTCTCGGTCGCAGAGCGTAAACACAATCCTTGGAGGAGGGGGGGGGGCTGAGTGCGGAAAAGATCATGGAGCAGAGAGGTAGCCTATAGAGTTGTCATGATAACAATGAGGGCTTGATAATAGTAGTCCTCAAATATTTGATATTCCAGTGAGGCAATATTCCGCGCTATTTTAACTGGAAAAACAGAAAGATCGATCTTTGCCTAGTTTTTTACCAAGCAAGTGACTTTATTGAACTATCAAATACGGGTTTTATTTTATATACAAATTTTCAATGCATTTGCAGAAGACTATGATAGTGTGGGAGTATATTCTAAAATAACTTTTTCTACGCGTGAGATATTTGTAGGTTGTGACGCGTGCCGTCCAATCATATACGCATGACAATTTATAAACATTTATCAGTTGTAAGGTTATTTTATCTGATGTGCCGTGTAAAGTCTCTAAGTTTTCATATCGTCGATGACAGATGTACAAGTAATTTTTGGATGAGTTTTTTTCAGAGAAAAACACAGTAGCAAAATTAACAGCATTCTATAGCACGATGATCTATCGATGAAAAACTGATCATAGTTACACAGGAGATGAATTTGAAGAATATGAATGAATATTAACGAATTTTATTATAACAGAAATAAAAAAATCGAAATTTTATTTTATTTAAAACAAAAATAGTTTCATTAATGATTTGTCATGTACAAGCCACTCATATTGTTTACTTATCATTAAGATTTTTTACAGAAATTGCATTAAATTTGTGAGCAAAAATAGTAGTAATATACTATCAAGTTTGCCCCTTCTCATAATACTTAATGGGAAGTAAAATAGTGTATGCCTGGATAGTTATATATCTGGTATATTTATTTATTTATTTATTTAGTAAAAATTGTGCACATACAGCAGGATTGCCAATTTACAGTGACACATATAACAGGAACATATAAGGACACAAACATACAAACATCAACAAGACTATACTATTGAGGGAGGTGTGAGAGATGTGTCAGAGAAAGGTTTATAAATGTGTTGGCTGGGAGTGAGAGGGGGTCAATACTTTCGGGAAGGGAATTCAGTAAAGCGGGGAGACGGAAGAAAAGGGACCGTTTGGTGAGGGACAATCTGGGAACGGGTTGGTGGAATAAAGAGTGATCGCGGGTAACTCGGGGGGGAACTCTGAAATTGATAAGGGAAATTAGTTCAGGACAGTCGTTAATGGAGTTAAGGGTGTTATGCATGAGTTTTAAATCGGATTTTAGACGTAGAGTGGAGAGATTACAAATCGAGAGCGAGGAGTTGACGTTAACGTATTGACGCTAACGTTATTGACGTTAAGTATGGAGTAATATAAAAATGTTTGAGGCGTACAATGAGATAGTGTATTATCAAAGAAAGTAGATAGAATACATTTGCAATCGGTATGCACGCGAAAAAGAAGTAGGCTTCGCTGATTTTGTCATATTGAGGGAATGGACAAGATTCGAATCACCATATATGGGAGAGGAGAAGGGAAGGAGGATACCGAGAATACCATGGGTGAATCTCATCGAAGTGACTCAAAAAACGACGATTGTGAGAAATCTCAGGAACAGAAAATCATACGAGAACCAATTCTATCTCTCTCACATGACGAAGAAAAAAATTATGCAAGAAAGCACTATGAAGAAATTTTGTGAAATGAAGTAATTTTACCAGAGAACTACTTAAAATGAAACTTTATTTTTAACTTTACCAACTCCAAAAGGGAACGACGTGAAGGGTATGCATTGAAGTGGATATGTATTCCACGGATTTCCTTGCACGCCCAAACACCACTCAACATCTTGATAAGAATCTTATGTTCTTTTGCGCAGATGATTAAGGCGGCTCTTACAATTTACAAGTACTTGTACAGTACATGAACATGTACTTGTATTTCGAATAATCAAATAGAGGCTCAAAAGGGAGAATATTCAAAAGTGTAAATGTTGAACCCGTTCAATTTCACGGAAGTTAATGACCCTATGGTTAAATGCCTTGCCACATTTTCAACCAAACATAATTTCATACTCGTACAGAAAGTATGTATCACCATAAAGCAGAGGTGATTGCACGCCATTGCTCTCCATGCGCTTCGCGACCATCAAGTTCGATTTATTTTCAAGAAAAACGCGTTTGAAATTTTGCATTAAAATTCAGTAAGCTTTCCGAAATTTGAACATTTTTTGATAAATTTAATTCAAATTTGTTGCTTCATTTCCACTTAAGTGATAAAATAATTCAAATGCAGGAAATAACTTCGTATACTCGTATTCATTACAATTTTCCGAATTCTGCCCCGCGAGTTCAGAAATAGTGTTTTGCGGCCCACTATCGGATAGAAAAAGGTTGAGCGCCACTGCCGTAGAGAAGAAAAGTGAAAGTCGACCGATCCGCGAGTACCGAAATCTACCAAAAACAAAAATCCCTTTCTTATTCTCGAATCCCGAGTCCCGGCGACGCCGAGGTGAAGCATGGACTCCGACGGAAGGCACTCACTCTTCGGCTTCCTAGCCCTCTTTTTTTTCCTTTCGGGATTGCGCCGAAAACAAGCGAATCTAACCCCTTATCTCTCTCTCTCGGGCACACACAAACAAGGGCTCACTGATACACACACACACACACACGGACACCCTGAATTTCGCGCGCGCGAGGCCGAACCGCTTCCTTTTTCTATTCAACGCTCATTACTCGTCCGGCATCCAGAGATATCGACCTCCCAAGAGTCATCTGGCGGCGGGGCGAGCGAACTGGGCCGTAAAAAGATCCCACCCTAAGGCTCGGCTCCCCCACTCGACGAACCCCTCCACCCTCCTCCCACTCCTTCCATTCCCACGCGTCCCCTTTTTCCAGCTTCGCAAACTGCCAGGAGCGCCACCTTCCTCCCCCATACCCCAAAATCGAGGGAACAAAGAGTGAGGGAGATGGAGAGAGAGAGGGCGGGAATTTATAAAGCTTAGCCGGTTTAATTGCCTCTCCGTGATCCCGCCATGACAAGCGGCCAGGAGAACGAGTGAATGGCGGATGGTGTAGTAAAGGCTGGGAGGGCGGGAGAGGGTCGTGGTGGGTGGGTTGAAAGAGGTCCCCGAGCGGAGACTGTATGCGGAGGGTGTAAGGGAGAGGGAAGAGGGAGCGGAGGACGGAATGAAGAGGACGGAGAGGGAGGGCATGGATAAACGACGCGTAAAGGAAGAGAGGGGACGCGGGCGAAGAAAGCAGAGAGGATTGAGAGGGAGAAATGTGTAATAATAGTCCGTGACGAACCAATAGAAGGACGTGTCCATCTATAATCTATCTATCTATCTATCTATCTAAATTGTACCCTACAAGCCTGCAGCATGCCTACCACATCAAAAATTAATTTTTTCTTAATTTCTAGTAAATTAAAATAACGTAGTTCAACTAGTATATTTTTTGTATATAATTCAAATAATCTAATGCTTTACATGCAGGGGAACCGCGAAGAAATTGCCCCATTAAAAAGTTTAATAAAGACCTACATTATCATCTCCACTCCCTGAGTTTTTTATGGATTTTCTTCGACACGTCCTATTCTGCTGAGGGGAAATTACCTTTTTAACAACAAGTAAACAGCAACATTTGTTGCGAGGGCAGGGTATTAAATTTGCTACAAATTTATCAAAATATTCATTCCTGCTCTGACTGTTTTGTTTTTAAAGAAATCACATTTTTCAAATCGTCTCAAATCATTTTCAAAAACAGCCAGTAGATTCGCAATTGTTTTAGGTTTTTGGAGCCCAATAATTTATTTAAGGCCCGATTTTCCATTCGCAACATTTATATGAATTAAAAAAAAAAGGTTTCCGGCAAATACTTATTCAAGTACTCCTTATATGCACGAGACAGACAGCATTGACTCATAGATCTACATAAGTACATCCAAAATAAGTTACTGGGCTAATACACTTTTCAATTCCTCAAACTTTTACATTAGCGCTTACACTGCCTACCGCACAAGGCTGGGTGACTTGTATGTGCGTGAATAGATGAGAACTTTTAGTCCTGGATACCAAAAGGTCCGATGGTAACGAAAGCCATAAGTGTCTCAGCGAATCACACTGAATCCCTTAGATACCTCATGGCGGTGAGAATTGATCACTACTATGAGGTACCTTACGGATATACTCGTACATGTAAGTACTGTTATTGCATCGCCATCAGCTATAAGTCATTTGAGGGAGCGTATAACAGACTACGCCAGATAAAACGAGGAATGGTAGGACTCCAGCTCTGCACCAATTACACTCTAGATGAGGGAAATACGAACTATCGAATTCACACGTGAGAAACCTTCCTCCATCGATGGGAGACTTCGCTAAAACGCTGCTGAAAATATCAAAATAATGAAGGAATTTCGGACGCGAAAGAAAATGGGTAACGGGGGAAAGTTACAAAAACGGTACACGGGGAACAGGAATTGAAAAGCCCAAGGGATAAGCTCGAACGATGAAAACGAGAGCAGAAGGGAGGAGAAAAAGCGGATGGACATCATATCTAACAGGGGAAGGAGAGGTCGTTGTGGTCGCCGGTGTTTGATTTCAGGAATGTATTACGAAATAGCGGATGGTAGATACGGTAAGGTGAAGGAAAGGGGAAAAATAAAACCGAAGGAAACGTCGAAAAAGGGAAAAGAGAATGGGACGATGATGATGGACAGTGGATGTGATAATGAAACTATTTCTCCAAGAGAAAATTTTCTTCTCCTTCCAAACTACCGAGGAACATGAAGAGGATATTAATCTTTTAAAAAATTGCAGCCAAATCTTTAGGCAATAGGCATATGTAATCCATGTAAGCATTTCACACACCCTACTTTTTCGACATGTTTAATATTTGCATAATGTGTTTCATGTATTGCATTTGACTAGCTAAATTAATTTTTTGTCAAAAGGCAAGAAGTCAAGTAGACACCATATTCTTTTTTTTTTGCACACGTGTACTGGAGAAAGACTAAAACTTTTAGAATCATTTTACACAAGTATCATAGACCAGGAGAAAGAGAGATAGGAAGGAGGAGATATTAAGTAGGATTGGATAGGTAGGGCAAACCATTTTGGAATGATCAGATGATTTTAATTGCAGTTCATGAACTTTGTTTTAACTCGCATTTATAATTTACGATAAAAGAATCACCAGTGAGTTGGGAATTAATTCTAGGAAACTTCCAGGTATGAAAAAAGGGCTTACTATCATTTCCTATCAATTGGTTCGGATAAAGAGTGCAAACTAAGAGCACGAAAAGAAAGAACATTAATTTTTTTGTCCAATATGTCCAAAATTTCTCAAGCTTGGCCGAATGATGAAAAATCATTTAATTGTTTTGGATTCTGAGAAAATGTGGTGAACAAGCCTCCCTCTTATAGAGTCCGGGCTTTTATCCTTTCTGAGGTTTTCAACGATATTCCAATCCGTGTTTGGATGTCGTGTTTAAGAGCACTTAAGGTACTCCATTTCGACCTTTGGATGGAATATTATACCGTGGACACCTATGAGACCTTCGTCTAGAATTAGCTTACTGTTTACTCCACCATTTCTCCGCTATATAAAATGCCACTTGCTGCCATTCTATCCACTCATTCCGGGCGAAAATATTCTCATAAATAGATAATCTCCCTCATCTCTAATATCATTACCTACTACAGGGTGCGGCAACATAACTTACTTTTTTTGAAAACGTTTTGCATTTGAAAAAAGGAAGTAATGTTGCCGCACCCTGTATTACATACGAGTGTTTTTGGCTCGGTTTAATCGCCATCCCGCTACTATAGTTATTATGGAGAGACAGAATAAATTCATAATCCTCAAAATGTTGCTCAGATTAGTACGCAACGCAGAAAACACTATCACGACGCACTTTTGTCTCTCATATTATACATCGCTCAAAAAATTGAGAGGTGCATGCGTGCATCTCACAAATGTGATTGCATGTCTCGAAATAAATTCAGTTTTACTCCAAACCACGAGTGGTTTTTTTTAAATTTTGTTTGACATTTCTCGACCGGCTTCCCCTGGCTTGATGAAAAAGCAAAGGACAAGGAAACTGCCGTGACAGGGACACACAGAGGAGAGAGAAGGGGAAAGGATGTTAGGGAAAAGACGGAATAGACCGAAGTGCTGTTGGACTGAGCGACGGTCGAGAAGTGGTGAAGCCTGAAGAAGGAGGGAGCTGGGAAGAGCAGAACGTCGGACCGCGGACGGAGAACGCAATGGAAGAGGGGAGATCGAGGGGAGGAGGAGAGCGAGGAGAAATATGAGGAGGGGGAGAGGAGGGTTACAAAGGAGAGGGAAGTGCAAGGGGAAGACGAGAACTTGGGGAGGAAGGGAGACTCAGCGTCGGAGAGGAACAAGGAGGGAGTGAGAGAGAGAGAGGAGAAAGGGATGCTTTTGCAGATAATGAGAGTAGGTGAGGAGGGTTCCGTGGGGATCAGAGTTATGGCTCAGTTGAGTGCCGCCATTATTTTACGAGCATGGAGACGAGAGAGTGGAGGCGGCGGTGTTTGAGGGGGTTGGAGGGCGGAGTGAGCGTGCGGGCTGGGAGAGGCGTGGAGGTGTGTGGGGGTGGAGTGTGGAGGGAGAGGGGGGAGGGAGGGAGAAGACAGACTTTCCCAAGGTTTCAGGAAGGAGGCAGAGGAGAAAGGGGTCAAAGGGGATTGGTGGTTTCGAAGCCCTCTTGTTTTCTACCGAAAGCGATGCGAAGTTTCCTTTTTTTTCACAGTCATTTCCAGGGTTTAAATCTATCGTTCTGTAATTTTTTTCCAATAGTTTACGGCCAAATGTGTATGGTAAAGTGGATTTTTTTTCATTTGGAACCGTAAGATTCTCTGAGTCTCACACGGCCCATTTCTTTCTCAGAACACAACTTGAGTACGATTGCCGTTCTTGCATGTTTGTATATTATTTTGTGCCTTCAGTTGTGCTAAAAAATGATGTGCGTATCGGTATGTAAACACACGCTCGATCATTATATGATTACTAGCAAAACATTGTGCGCAATTAAAGCCCTTTTTGTGCCAAATCTGTAAAGATGTAAAAAAAAAGTCTAATTACATAATGCATAAGGCTTTCGAAGTATCAACTGTTAAAAATGCCAAAACAGAGAATTTTAATCCTTTTTTCGTAAAATAATTTGATCGATTCGACGGTAAATACTCAACTTTGAGACTTAATTTTCGAACAACATGTAAACTGGCATTATCCGAGGCACAACCGTTATTCTCAGATTTTGATTTCGATACAAGCCATAAAACACTCATTTTAACCAGTCTCGCTCGAATTTCTTTTCAGATACATCTAATTTAACTCATTTTTATTAACTCTACAAAGCACACTCATTGCACTGAAAAGTGCCATTTACCTATTATACCTCTCATCAATTCTCCAAAGGAATTTTGCACAACATTTCACTCTAATTCGATTTCGAAGACGAACAGTAACAAACTAGATGAGCTAATAAAATTTATGGAAATTTCAGAATTTTCTTGCAGAGGAAAGTAAATTACTCTTCATTACCTTTAATTAGACATTTGGCAAAACTCAAGAAAGCCTACCCTTAAACTCCTAACCGGTTGTCGTGCCATGTTTTCACATTAGTTTAACCTTGTTTCAAGTAATCCTCTTCAGGACCCGTTGTAATTCAAACTTTTAGTCTATTGCATCATTCACTTAAAAGTTTCAAACGTCTAGTCCTGTAATATTCGCCGCCCCAATTTTTTGGAAGATAAACTTCCCAACGGGCAACTTTTCCCATTTTTAAAAAAAGATCAATTCATTTCTGCCAAAAGATATATTACTTTAATTACTTCCCTCCGAGGGTATTTTCAATTAATTTGGCACCCAATGGGCGTAAATGCATTGGGTGTTCGCTTAATGTATCTTTTAGGAAATTAATGCTTAAAAGTTTGATCGTTACATCGTCGGGGCGTCCATGATTATATGGTGCAGTTTAGACTATTAAGACTCCGGTGTAAGTTGTATGAGTCACGAGCCTTCGAATTAACTTTTGTTCGAACGAAGGTCTGGGTAAGCAAGCAACTACCTTATTAACGACTAGAAAATTAGTGCCCATGGCATTAGTTAGCTACTGCGCCTCCACTGAGTTCCCCTTTTCTACCGTATCGTTCACTGTCCCCTTTCAACTTGAGTCTTCTGGAGAAATGTTTGTGGGCTTGAATCCCCCCACATTAGTGTTGGCGGCAATTATTACGACTCTTACAAAATCCGAAGTAACAAGAAAGGTTTGTCAGGGTCACGATGGTCAAACCGGTCGCCAATAAGCCTGGTATACATTTCATCATCATTCATATAATACCAAAAACCTACCTAACCCAATTTTAGAATGTATGTTTTGAACTTTCCCTGAAGAATTATCTGAGCATCACGAGGTACATGTAATTCCATTGTTTATCCTACATTATTTCCTTATTCGTTTCTTCATAACTATTGCCTGCCTTCATGCTGTGTAGAAGGCCATTTCCCTTCTTCTCCCTAACCCTCCTACCCAAAATTCTACCTTCCTTCCTACTTCAGCCTTCGAACAACCCACCATCTTTCAATATTTCCTCTACCCACATTTTCTGCTTTTTTTTTAAATTTCCCAAGCGATTTCCTCCATTTCCCTACCACATTTAAAGCTTCAGCGTTTGTCTCCTTCTCTGTCCAACTTATTTTCTTCATTCTCCGCCACGACCACTTCTCAGAATCCTCCGATATGCACTCATCCTATTGTCTCAAAGACCAGGTTTCACATCCATACGCTCCATATTTAAGTTTTTACTGATATTCTCTTTGTATATTTACTGTACAAAATCCTAATATAAATTCTATAAAAATTTCGAGAAAACTTGGAAGAAAGTAAAACAAATCTTGAGTACTTGAGTACTTTTACAGTGCTAATTATATTTAGATTAAATAAGCATGTACCTCTAGCAATTCAAGTACCCAAAAATAACAGAATTTAAGATTCAAATGGTGAAACAACATTTCAAAAAGTTTCAACGTTCCAAATATCTAAAACAAAGCTTTCGAGGCGACAGCTGAAGATGTATTGGAAGGAAAAAAAGTGGGAAAGAGGTGTCCACAGAAGAACCGAAGAAGGGATCGTTACATGGGGGAGCATTTCATAACAGATTAGCATAAGAATTCGACTGATGGTGATTCGAAAGGAACATCCTAGGAACTAAATAGAAAGAAATCTAGGAGGAAAGAGTACGGGAAAATAAGATGACCGTAGGAGAAGTACTTACGAAAAATTTGGCTCGTCTGAGGGCCTTAAACCGCAATGGTTCAGAGAAATACGCACAAAGATGTGTGTGCAGTTAGTATTATCGGATATG
Source organism: Hetaerina americana (assembly GCF_022747635.1). Taxonomy (NCBI): domain Eukaryota; kingdom Metazoa; phylum Arthropoda; class Insecta; order Odonata; family Calopterygidae; genus Hetaerina; species Hetaerina americana. Next base: position 46,158,860 of record NW_027287427.1, on the reverse strand, counting down.
CATCTAATTATTACTATTTTAATATCCCTAGTGGAGACGCAGTCGATGCCGTGGGGATTATTGCGGCCATCAAAATGTTGATTTGCAATGTTTCCTTCATCTGGTCAACATAAGCCTGTAATTAAAATTGCACTATACTTCATCCATCTCCCCTCCCCCACTAACCCAACTATCTGCCTTCCATTGCAGCCTGAAACAGTCCGCTTCCTCTCAAGTAGCTTCCATAATGCGTTTCTGCCCTCCTCGAATGTCCTCACTAGCTTTCGTTCTTCCTTCAACTCTATCAAATTTGGTTTGTCTAACTCTCTATCCAACTTACAGGTCCTTACCTTTCTTCCGGCTCGCATCCCAAAGCATTCAATCTGCCCTCATATTTTCCCTCAGGGACGCAAATTCCTGAATTCTGCGACCTACACCTATCATTAATCTTTGCCATCTGTCATTCGCATGTTTTCGCTAGCTACCATCATTGCCATTTCTACTCACTGCATATGCATTTTTTCTTCAGCAATACATTTCCAAATGTTTTCGCTAATACTACGCACATTTTCGTCTAAGATATTTCCCAATTATTGAACAGTTTCAACTGCACTTTATGAGCTTCTACGTCAATTTTCAATTAATCCTTCTATTTTATGAAATTAGCGATGAAAAATTAAACCGGAAGCGTATTAATTGGTGCTTTTCAATGACCATCAAGGCAGTAAGCGCACCGGATCTTTGAAAACCCCGTTGACCTACAGAATTTTTCTCCAGCTACTCATGTAGCCGGAGAAAATAACATTTTTTATCACATTAAAAAGGTTACTTTGACACTACAAAGAACATTTTTTGATCAAATTAAAAAGGTTACTTTGAGTAAATTTTTCATCCCAATGCAATAGATGTCCTTACAAATTTAGACATTTTCAATAAAATTCCTCAGGCATGCTGATAAACAGCCTTCCTTCCCCGCGACATCCTTTCAGATTAATTTATGACCTGGACATTCACCTCGAAAAAATTAAGAACGTAACAAAAGATTTTATTACTTCAATAAAAAATTAATTTCCAGTCACCAATATGAAAAATGTGAAGCGAGAAATAGAGTAGCTCAGTAAACTCCTTTTAAAAAAATTAAGTCTAAAGCCTCCTCCGCCATAGCAATTCGGCGAGGAAATTCATTTCTCGCGAAAAACCATTAATTACACGAGGAAAATTAGTAATAAGGGAAAAGTAATTTAATGGGAAAATACCCCCTTTCCATGGAAAATACAGCTCACTCTCCCCGCTCGCTCTTTTGGCTAAAAAATGTTTCTGCTCCCCTTTCCCCCACCTCACCCCACCACCTCCCTGCCTTTTTTAATCGAGGTGCCGTAAGAGTCTAAAAAATACATACACTCTAGAAATAATACGTCGGAGCATTGTTAAGCACATCAAAATTCCCAAGAAATTAAAACATCCCGGTTATGATGCAAAGGAGGGAGGGGGATTAATGGAAAAACGAGCACCAACTTAGAGAGAGGCTGTAAATGGAGGCGGAAAAGAATGGAAGCTGATGACACGAGGAAGATAAAGGTGGAGAAAGAGAAGTGAGTGGTAGATAATGGAATCAGGAAGAGCTGAAAGTAGAAGAAAAGTTACGAGAGCTACGTGAAGTTCGGGTACATGCAGAATAGAAAAGAATTCACTCGTGCAGGTGTACGTCAAAACTGGGAGAAGCACTTTGCGCACAGGAATCATTTTATGTAACGAGATTCTCAGAACAAACTTAACTCTTACCTTGCCGGTAAATAACGCAGTGAAAAATGTAGGACAATTAGCTGATTACACAGGATTCATAATTACGGCTAGAGAAACAGAAGGCATTTTCACATTAATTATGTCATTTTTATGTTAGGTGCTTCAGCGCCATAAATGATTTGTAGGACACCATTATTTCAGAAGTATTTGGATTAGCCTTGCTTTTACATTTTTGTAGCCCACATTTTCTGCAATAGCTCATAGATAGAAGAGATTGAAGGGAATAAATCTAAAGACAATATTTGACAACTCCAAACTCCTCTATGAAAAACGCTTCAACTAATTCTGAGTCGATGATTTTGTGATATTTTACGTGTTCTAATTCCTTCTCTCGTCGGATATCTCGAGTTAATTGAATATTCCTTTACATGCTACATCGCCAAGTTTAGACAATATTTAAAATGAGATAATAAGAGAATAGGACTTGGAACTGCTTCATTATTCCTTCAATCTCCTTGGTGGATTGTTTACAAGCCTCAATTATTCCTTAGCTATATTTAATTCCTTTCGATTCTTCCGAATTAGGTATTTTCGGCATATAATTGCGGAACCTATCACTCTGTCTTGCAATTCCGAACTTGCCTATTCCTCCCCAAACATTCACAATACGAGCAAAACATATCGTTTGCACTAGGGTGTACCAAATCATATAACTCTACTTTTACGTATCTCATCCCATTTGGCCTTTTCCTCTTCTACATGTACTCTCCTGTGTACTTCCTCTCGTTCACGGACTATCGAAATCATCTTAGAAATTAACCTTCAGCACCATGTTTTAATGGTTTCCCCCAGTTCAATTTCAATTTTTAGAGAAAAGACAAAAGAATTCGTCGTATGGGGTTTCACGTACAAACGGTATATCTTTAAATTTCTCATTGCTCCATGAAACCGAAAAAATAAAATAATAATATGACACTGTAAAATACCCCAAAAACTTCATTACTAGTTTCAAAAAATACGAACACATAAATACAGATATAATGGCACCAATAAAGGATCTGAAATGTGATTTCAGAGTGACATGGTTAAAATTCCAAGCAGCACAAACTTAACCAATTACCCACGCTTAAAGCACGCTCACTTCATAATCAACGGCGAAGATGTTTTTTGTGCCCCATTTCAACTCCGAAACCTTTGTCGCATATCCTTGAAACTCCACTCTAAAGATGATCTCTCGGCTGTCTTTGTTTTTAATCCTACTGAAGAGAACACAAGAGAAATATTATTGCCTGCCAAAGATAGACAAGGTGGATTTCGTGGAAAATTAAACTCATCTTTTCCTTAACTAATTGTGAAAACATTCCCTCGAAACTGCGAATGAAAAGCGGAGGTGAATTATTTTTTTAAAGCGCCATCGACTTTATGTCAAGTGCGATACCTCCGCGAGCGTTCTTCATGGCTGATGAGCTGTCGTTTCCCCAGCATTAATAATTAGCCACGGCGGCGGAGGGAGAAGACGGCTGAATAGATATACAAAGGAAGATTGGAAAACAAGGAGGATGAAACTCTATATAATTCCCCGCTAATTAGGATTTTAATATTCTCCTGAGGATACCACACATGCTGTAGAGAGAACTCGTAATCTCCTACGATTTTTAGTTTCCCAAAAACCCGAGTTGGCCGGGTGTTTTTGATGGTTCGGAAATTATTTTCTATAGATCTCCATTGTTACAGGTCGGTAGAGTTCGCGTATTATTTATTATTCTTACAATTTGATTATCAGAAACCTTCGCCAAATGTAATTACGGTCTAGTAGGGGATTTTAATTAATTTCATGAGTGCCGGAAGGGATTTCTTATTTCCTCTCAACATTTTCGATTATGGATTTCTTATGTAAGTGTGAAATGATGGAATTAAATTCCTCCGGAAAACTTTGTCGATGATGCTTCAGTCGGGCATTTATCATTACGATACACAAGATTTTCAATTCCGTCTAAAAAGAAATCTTCCGCCTCAAATTTTAACCACTTGTTTACACCAGCATCCAATTCTGCGTCACTGTCAAAGCGCTGTGTTTGCAAGTCACTTCTTGTTAGAGATTCGTATCCTAAATCGGCGATTTTCGCGAATTTTTCCTGATTTTCACCGTCAGTTCATCTGTCACAAGGCTAAGCTGACCTCTGCAACCCTCGTCGTGAAAATAGGTGAAATATTTTTAAACTGCCTCACTCCGCCTTCACTCATTATTCCGTCTCCGTGCACTTCACGAACTAGCCTATGAATTTCAATTGGCTTGTGGTATTTAGCCAATAAAAACCAAATCACAGATTGCTCTTCATAACTCGCGGAATTGTCTATTCCAGCGCACATTTTTACAGCTCGCAGTGAGCGAAGTGGAAGAACCACAATCTGGACACTACCACAGCAGGATGCGTACCGAGTGTGGGGACGTTTAGACACCAAGATGGTGACACTAGCCCTACCAACCGAAACGCTAGGCCGAAACGTAAGTGAATTTCTGGTCAGCCCTCATTTGAATGGCACAATAGACCGCAAATAAAATAGATAACACTTAAAGGACCCTCACATTGTAGAGCGTTTGAGCTTTTGGCCTTCTCCGAGGCCTTCTTCAAGTAAGGCTCTATATATATATATATATATATATATATATATATATATATATATATATATATATATATATATAATATATATTTTATCTCGAATAGATGACATTTGTAGGAATAGCTATCATTGCAGCACAGCTTTACAGATCTTCGGAACACGCCAACCCTTCCAACGCCAGGGTTGTAGCCCAAGGACAGGCTCGGTTACTGGTGATATACTAATCACATCACATTTCAAAGGAACATTTTCCTGTGAAAGGAAGTATTGACACTCTGACAATATGTACTCTTTTAAAAGCGTAGTTCATTCAATTTTATGTCATTGTCTAATAAATACCATGTAAATTTACTAAAAGCTACTACTTACGAATAACATAAACTTTTATAAGTATGAATTCCAGGTGGTATTTTACACTTGGCTTTATCCTAGCACGGTAGGGGGAGAAAAAGAGTGATAACAGTGGAAGGAATTAAGAGCAGTAGGAAGCATGTGGAGCTAAAGAACGATTCAGTGTGAAGAAAGTAGTATTTATGTTAAGCAGCATTTTGTAATCAATGTTCCTGAGAAAACTGTGATATGGTATTTTCATGCTCCCTCAAAAACTACCTCTCATCTAAAGCAATGACAGAAATATATCCCTCGATACGTAATAACGTAAATATCTAGACATATGTGTATATGTATTCCCAAAATAGTTCTTACAACCCCTTCACATCGGACTTAATATTTTTTTAAGGATTTTGACTAAAAATAAACACACACACACAAATATATTTTTTTAAATATTTTTATACATACACACACACATATATATATACATATATATATATATATACATATATATAATATATATTCATATATATATATATATATATATATATATATATATATATATACACACAAGAACAATAGCACCGGCTCAAGCAATGAACCTCAAATTCCAGTTTCAATTTAATCTCCAAAACGCCCAACAATGCGGTTTTACCCAACGTACACTTAACGGCATTCCCAAATCCTACCTTCCAACATGCATCCATTCCCCCTTGATTCATAAAGAACATTGAAAAAAAAGAAAGAAATTAATCGCTGTCTTGCTTTCCCCACATCCCCCCCTCCCTCCCTCGCCGGGCGGTAGGGTGGATGCCATCAAATTTTTCGTTCCACTTCCGAAATCAATTCGGGGAGAAACATCGCAGACTGCGAGCCGAGGGAGAAATTGAATGGACCGAGGAACGGAGCACACGGTCGAAGACAAAAGAGTCGCACATGCGAACCTTTCGCGATCCAAGTTTTGCCTCCCCTCACACCACCCCCAAACCCCACTCACTCACCCAGACCCCCCACCTCCACCCACCATCCCCACCCTGAGGACAATATAACATCGCACGAAATGCGAGAAAGTTTTCCCAGGGTGACCGGCAATGAAATTTATTGCACCAGAAAATTTCTGCAGCCCCCGACCGCCTGAACGCGAGGGAACTGGTGATGCAGCATTAATTAAAACGCTGAGAGCTTACGGTAACGAACGACGTGTGATTCACTTCGCTCGCTCCGATGCCGTGGTAAGGGATAACGATTTTGGTATTTTTAACGCGTTTCCCCCGTTAACGTCACCGGCAAGCATGTCTCGACTGCCGCGTCGACTTCGCTTTAGCGACGGCATAATTCGCTAAACGGAGATTTTTAGTTATTTATTACCTAAATGAGACCTAATGTTTACGGTTCGTGGACGTGAAAGTCATGAAACATGGTAAACCGGGTGTTCGCCCGATTAATTGAATAACAATCGTCTTCGCTCGGTATTGCGCGGCTTACTAAATATTCTTCATTTAATCATTTGTTATCCCTTACCTAAACAGTACACAGTCAGGCGTTCAGTGAATTTTACTTGTAATTCACCGATAGGTAGCGGATTAATCCAATTGCTAACTTGGCAATAATTTCAAGAAGTTCTCTCGGGTTTCCCACCGGGTCAGGTTGCAGTACACCGACCTTTCGATGGCTGACCCTCAGGGTGAAGACGATGGCAGAGTCAGCCATCGAAACGTCGGTGTACTGCTACCTGACCCGGTGGGAAACCCGAGAGAACTTCTTGAATACCATACGCCGGGAAAACCTGAGATCCTTCATTGGCAATAATGTTTTGAAGACGGTTCGACAGCGAAACGCCAGTAAAATTGACGTTTTTTGCCACTTAATGCATTATTTCTATTTCTATTAAACAATAGTCAAACCTTACTACTCTTAAAGAGTTTTAAGATTAGAGAGCTCGAAGATATATTGATCTTATTACAAACACAGTAATCAAAGAATTTTATTCACAATTTCGCATTGATATTTCAAGCTCCACGATCCATCGATAGATCTGAAGAAGGTGACCAAAGTAAAGATATAGAATGCCGAACAGGTTTGATTGAAGGATTCGCGTTTACCTAACACATTTCAGAAAGACAACACCAAGAGATACTAACAATTACACAAAATCATACATTTACTTCATGGGCTTCTTCCCTTAATTAATTGGAGACCACTTGCAAGCCCTTTCAGCGACCTTTCTGGTATTGTGTAGACGTAGATGATGTATAGGTGTATTGGCATCATAATCAGTGCTTTAATTCAGTGACTTCAACCGACGCCTTTTGTCGACTCCCACTCCATTTTAAATATGGAGAAACCTTTGATAAACAGCAGAAGACTTCCTTCAACAGTCACAAACTTTCCTCTTTTGTCAAAGCATCCGAGTTCACTCCGGCGAGAGGCTTTTCTTCACTGCCCGGCACAAAAGCATTGTAGAGAAGAGGAGCCTGCCTCTTGGATTTTACACTTGGATTGACTCACGTCGACAATTAAAAAACAGGCGTGAAAGTCACCAAGCATAGCTCTGCCGTGGTCTAGAAGACGAGAGGAGAGCTCACATACTACTTAGGTCAACGTATTCAAGGTACGAGGGTCATCCATAAAGTAGTACCCGTTCGTGCCGCATGAAGTGCTGACGACGCGAGTAGCCGCTGGACGAGGTCAGATAGCTTCAGTGGCTTGTCTGCCTTCTCTGAGCCAAGTTGCGTGACGCTAGCATTGCCTGTGTTGTTTCTGTGATTGTTTACAATGTTTAAAAAAATTGAGAACGCCGCCAGTTGTGAAGTGAGGGCAGTGATTAAATTCCTCAATGCAAGAAACGTTCGCCCATGTGATATTCATCGCCAATTAAAGGAGGTGTATGGAGACAATGTAATGGACGAGTCGTCTGTTCGGCGGTGGTGTCGCAACTTCAACATGGGGAGGGGGAACACACACGACGATGAGCGTTCGGGGAGACCGTCTGTCATTACAGACCAACTGGTGAGCTCAGTTGACGAATTCGTGAGGAACGATCGGCGCGTCACAATTGATGACATCTGTGAGCATTTTCCCAATGTTTCTCGAACAATTGTTCATGAAATTGTTAAACACCATCTGCATTATGCAAAAATTTGTGCAAGATGGGTCCCTCGCGTATCTCAATGAGCTGGCGGCGAAGGACTATGCAGCAGGAATACAGAAACTTGTCACACGTTATGACAAATGCCTTAATTTGCTTGGAGATTATGTTGAGAAGTAGTTTAAAGTATCCTCTTTCAAATAAAATTTTTTATGTTTGTTAATATTTACTTTTGTGTCTTTATTTCACGAACGGGTACTACTTTCCGGATGACCCTCGTATATTGTTTACTCCTGTGCCTCTCACTCGACTGCCTTTGGTTCCATATAAATATTTAGAAAACACCAAAGTCTAGGCTGTGTTAATGAGTACTGGCTCACCAAAAGGATTTGAAACCCGCGCTCTATTATCAACCGTCAAATGCCCAATCCACGTTTAACAAAGTGTACATATAAGCATAAAAATAGTTTTTACAGCAAGTTTTACCTCGGTGACGCATAATACGGATTCGTCTTGACGTTTTAAATCGATTATAATTTGCTTTCTACCCCTCGAAAATAGCAGACTTCGCGAAAAATCGTCAAGTTGATGAACAGCGCCCATCTAGACAAAATGAATGAATATGGATTTAAAGGAACAATTATAAATAACAAATCATTCCTCATGAGGAATGATTTTCAGTGAGATTTTTGTGGTTCAACGAAGATTTGAATAGGAATAGGGTCCTAAGATTCACACACAATTAAGCATAGTTAATACAATTTGAAGTGGACATTCGTATAAATGTCTCTGAGATAATTCTTTACTTTTGAGAATAGTCAAAATGAACACGTTATAGATTCCTACTCGTACTTGAGACGAAGTTCAGTCTATTTAAGATAATTCAGTTCCTGAAATTTCGAAGGTGCTAAGGTTTCCCAGATCTTGCAAATCAATCTCTCCGTCTCCCTAAGTGGGCATTAACCCACATAATCCTAATATACTGTCAAATAGAATTGGAGATCCCCTAACATTTTGTTACAATCTCTCACCGATAAGGTATTTATAGAATAGTTTGCAGTACGGCGTACTGTTTTTCTGATTGGCACGGTAGTGGATTATACTCGTTCTATGAAATTGTACATATATCTAACTTATTACGTGCATGAAAAATGTTTCATAGTTCTGTTGTATCAAACCTTGATGCTTATGAATTAACACGTAGTACCACAATTTAAGAAGTAGAAAGATCCTTGGTAAACAGTTAACAATGCGTCTTGTAGAAGCGATAACGCCATTAGACATATATTTTTAAAAAGCATATCAAGCACTTATCTCATCTAAATCATAACATCTATAACTAATCATACTAAATTCCCCCTCATTATTTATTGATTCGATAAACAAAGTAGACACGAAGAAAATTTGCTTTTAATTCACATTATCTTTTGAACGATATTTGTGAAACCAAAAACGACTGTAACTAAACAAAGCACTCCATTCACCCCCAGATAATATTCTGAATCAGCTACATCATGAAAAAAACGATAGACTAACCAGCTATCAGCACTTGTTGTTGGCAAAACAAAATAAAAATTTGATCTTGAGATGAACTCATCTGTTTATTGAAAAAATAGGTAAAAGTTAGCTTGAAATTTAAAGTCACAGTATCTAATTATAACCATGCAGTATTCACCGTCAAAATTAGCCTCATTTAAATTCCTACCTTCAACCTGAGCTGGACAGAAGGCCAATTCCCTGCGTAAAATAATATCTCGCACGAACTTAGCCTCTTCCTTCAAGTTTTCTGATTTTGATCCCCACTATATATCCGAAACCACTTAACAATTGAACAACTCTCTCTTAATATAAGGAAGTGCAGAATACCTCAATACCAGTGAGTCCATAGAAGAAAATTCATATCAAATCGAAATTCAACCGAACCCTATGCAAATTACTTATATCACTTGTGTTTTTCATTAAATCTGCGACGTGAACGTTGACTACGACGGGAAGGATTGAAATATCACGCTGTCTCCGCCCATGTTAATTCGTCATTATCTTCCCAAACCGGCTTGGGCGAAACGCGATTTCGGTCTTCATCTCCGCGCAGCTGCGCAAACCGATTTGGATCTCGGACGGTGGCGAACCGGGTACCGAGTCGGGATCCTCTGGCTGGAAAGGGAAGAAATTGATCTGACGGCGCCCACCTGCGTCCCCGTGACCACGAGAAGGGCGTGAGAGACGGAAGAGAAGGGTCGCCTTTGGAGGGGGAGGGGGATGGAACAGGAGTCATACCACAGATATATCTCTGGTATCCGTGGCAAGAATGCATCAACGAGAGTTCCAAGGAAGGATCCAGGGTCAGGGCAAGGGAACGTGGGAGGGGTTGTTGCGGAAGGAGCCGCAGGACCGGCGGGCCGCAGCATTCAGGGGCGGTAGAGCACAGCGGCCCACGACGGCTGCTTATGAAAAAACCTAGACGGGGAACCACTTACTTCTTCCACCCCGCTCCCCACGTCACCACTCCTCCCGCATCCCCCAGCTCTCAGCCCGCCGAAAAGTTATCCCCGACCCCCCTCTCGACCACCCCTCCCTCCCAACCTCCTTTCTATTCCTCCTCCCTCGGAATGGCAACCCTCTCCGCCTCGCTTTTATTGCGCGCAGTTCGTTATTAGAATTGCGAGGGTGGTTGGAGGAGGGAAGGAGGAGAGGGGGGTGCGGTCGCTGCAGCGGATGGAGGGTAAAGGGAATAGGAAAGCTGGAGAGGGTTGGTGAGGGTGGTTCAGGAAGGGGGTTGGGATTCGCAAGGGGTAAAGCGACTAGGAAGGAGGGTTGGTAGGTTAAAAGGGTAAGAATGAAATATACGCACGGCGGAGGGGAAAGGGTGGGGTTGGGTTGTGACGGAAAGAGATGGGGTGCGCGCGTGTGACGGGGGAAAAAGAAAAGGAGAGAGGAGGGTTTACGATGGGGTGGGGGGGTGCGGGACAAGATGATGAAAGAAGAGAAAGAGACAGGCAGCTAGGCACGTTGATTCCAGTAGAAATGCCATGCATACAGATGGGATTATATAAGAACAGTAGGAGAAATGGAGATACCTCAGCTCTTGATTGGCATCTTTGAGCATGTTTACAACATTTCCAATGGCCTTTTAAGAGGTGCAAACTTTAAAAGGAAACATTTGGACTCTCCTTTGGCAAATTCAACGCTCTGAGAACTAAAAGGTTTCATTTTGGACTCACTGTGCTCAAACTCAATGGTGCTGATTCAAAAAAAGCAATCGTTAAATTTTTGCAAACTATCTTTATAATAAAATATTAGTTCGCTCCCCAACTCTCATTAACGAGGCAGTCTTAGAATTACTTCGTGGGAAGCTACGAAGAATATTATACTTTCCTTGAACTTATCAATTTGGAAGCTTACTTTTTTTATCACAAAATCAACTATTTATTTCGATTATTGTTTTTTTCTTTCACTGTTTTCTTCTGAAATATTTCCATGGTGCTTTGATATTTTTTTCCAATTTACTATGTAGTTCATGCATTAAAACGATACAAATTTTTAAAATGCTTTTCTTTATGATTTAGTTTTTGTCAGTCAGTCCCTTAGTTACTTAAAACGTAAATTGGAGAGACGCATAATATTTTTTTCACTTTTTTTTATTGAATGAATCAAGCATGAAATACGATAACTACTGAAAGGAGATGTTCACTAGAAGTAGATAGCGCAACACGGTTTAAAATAGTAATTGCGGAAGAGATGAGGGTGAAATAAATGTAAAAATCCGAGGATTTTAGAAAAGATGAGTTTGGGAAGATGGAAAATGTAAAATGATGGGACCAAGACAATGATAGAAGAGATGAACGACACGGTAGCAGTGATGATATCACACCGAAAAATGATTACGAGAAGAAAATAAAGAGGAATTAAGTACAAATCTTAAAAGTTCAATTCATGTTGATGTGATAAAAATATTGCAAAAGTGTTGAATCACATCGGATTCGTGATATAAATAGATATCAGGTCGCATCCATTCCCTTCGCATTCCCTCTCTGAGGAAATCAGAATGGTGTTGATAATATAATGCCAACGATATCGTCAAATTTCATTTTATACATCTCAATACCTTTTATACTCAGTGAAGACAGATTAGAATGAGAATATCTCGGAGAATATACAAACTAATACACTGGAAATTGAATATCAAACATTTGCGTGGCATTTATTGAAGAGTCGAGTTTGCAACCGATGTATCGGAATAGAGAACAAGCCTAAACAAAAACCATAAAAATAAAGTCTACGACTAGGTCGGGGCTTAGAGAGAGGGATGGTTAAAAATGATCTCCAAACGGTTAGGAAAAAGAAAGGAGAATTCTGGTACATGGAAGGACATTGGAGGAAAGAAGGTGGCTGAGACATCCAGAGGCGGAGGGACGGCAGAAGGAAAATAAGGAAACGAGAGAACAATATCGTGGCTTCTTGCCACGCAACCATCTCTCCCTTTCACTCGGCTGTGACGTCAAGGCGGGAGAATCACGAGCTCTCTACGATTTCGCGCTTCCGCGCGGCGTATTTTCCGCGAATTTTATTGCCCACCCTAACGTCCCCACGCCGCACCTCTCCTTACCCCACCTTGTTGAGGCGTGCTACCCATTTTCAAATGATGCAAATTTAGGAGAACCTGCAGCAACGTTGTGCTCTGGGGAAATGAGTTGAGAGAGATTTTTGACAAGAATCCGGCCCCAGTCGATTAAGTACGAATAACGTAAAATAACACTGCGATTTACTGAGCCAAGGAGCGGATAGTACCATATTATCAACTTGATAAAACTTCTAAACGCTCAAAACAATCGCCAATAAAAGCTCCCCTCGCACTAAAAGTGTTTAATTTATAATAAAAGAATGTAAATTATGTCTCATCGAATTAACTAAAATAATCACATTAGTATTACAAATGTATCCATCGCTATGGTAAATACCATATACCTTATACCTAATTTTAACCTCTATAATTGTTTATAAAGGTTTTCTCTTTATATCACTGATACAAGGTTGATACCATATTAAATTGTAATTATTACCAATTCATTTTTCAATAGCTTAGCTAAAAAGAGACGGAACCCATCTTTCAAAGCAGCAAATTAATTCGTAATTCCTCAAACTACAGTGGTCCATGTACTGTAAGACTTTACAAATTGCATTACGCAAATTTGGAAAAGGCTATCATAATTGTTGTAACATTTATCGTCAGGAGAAGGGCAGAGGTAAATTAAAAGGAGATGTAATTTGACATTTAACTTCGAAAGCTAGCCCCTTATACCAACAGGATTGATATCAGTGTTCCGTGACAACGGTACTTAAGAAGTACATGTGTTTAAGAGGGAACCCTTCTGCGGAATTTGTTTATGAAGAAAGCAAAATGAATTTTTTTAATCTTTAAAGTCTAAAACCACAACATTATGCATCAATCTGCAACACTATGAGTATTTTCCAACTCTTTGAGTGCGTGTACACTGATGACGAGAAAAGATAGACGCATGATAGACTAACGAAGCAAGACTTTCAATCAATTCTCAAATCACTAATCAAATCTACCAAAAAAAGCCTTTCATGAGGACTAACACGAATGAAAGTACTACATAGCTTTCAAAAAAGTGAAGTAATCTGTTCTCAAATATTGGATGTGCAATCTAGCTGTTGTAGCAGAATGAAGCGGATTGTAGTGGCATGGAAAGAATCCATTTCAAACTGTATGAACCAATGAAGTGAAAAAAAGTTTATCTTTTCACCAAATTTCTTATTAGTTACGACTAGTTTCAACACATCAGCGTCATTCTCTGGCACCCTTTGGTGGAAAGATACAATTGTACTTTTATTTCAGTGATAATGGATTTCTACAAAGATATGCCTGAAAGCATCGAATGTACTATATAAACTAACGTTCTAAAGTTCTCTTCAATGGCAAAGATTTATTGCACTACCCCTCCTGTTCCTGGATTTTCTAGGATTCTCAAACTTCAAAATGTTAATGGAAAAACCATTCATGCAGATCAGGAAAATTTCAAAAATATTTCAATTACATACTTACGATAATGTAGGCGATTCGTCCGTAAAAATTCATCTAATTGGGGTTAGAAGCTGGATCTCTCAATGGCCCCAGTTGGGACTCTTAATCGACATTTGGGATATTGGAATTGGAATTATGATCAGTTATTGGCTATTTCCTAAAACTACCGTCCGAAAAAATCAGAAGGAATAGTATCTTCGTTCCCTGTTTTTTACATTAGGGATTTAGATTAGGATGGAAAATATGTATTATCTGGAACGCTTTTAAACAGTTCACTCAGAAACATGTATCATAATTGCACCGTATTAAAATGTGTTTCATTTAGAAATCCCAAAAAACGATTTAAACCTCTCTCAATCAGTAGCCACTTATGATCGATTAATTACAATTACTCTTTATTTCACCGCGACGGAGTTTCATTCTTTTAAACGAAAAGCTGTCCACCCTATACGATTTTCCCTTGAAATAAATCGACATTCGCTTCGTCGGGAGGACATTCTGGAATTCTATGGGAACTATGATGCTCGTGATCTGAAACGTGACGTTAATAAAATAACCCCGCGACGGTAAAAACTGATTATAACGCAACGATTCGGAATCACGAATGAAGGATGGCGTCAAGGATTGGAGAAAGTGAAAAGAGTAAACACGGACGTGAGTAAAATCTCTTTGTAAGATTTACTTCATTTCCTGCGATTGAAATATGGAGGAATCCTAATGCACCGATGGGACTTTGATCTGGGCAATTATTCTTTTGCATGATTTGAATATGGAACAATGGACTGAAAGAGATTCTTCTCATTAACGACTGATGCCCCCGAGGGTCCAGACGTGAGAGTAATATAGACGGTGTTGTCGATCAAAAATCTGATAACTTAATTGCCTAATCACCCAAGGTAAGAAAGACATTTTTCTTCGCTATGGGATTTTTATTACGTGGTATTCAACCTGACCTCTTAGGTCATGACCTTGATGAATAAAAGTTCAAATCCAGTCCTCGAAAGACTCGACAAAACAATACGATGACTTCGTTGTTTTTTTACCTAGTACGGTTTCCCAACATGAATTAAATGAATGATCACATTTATTTAATAAATTAAGGCACTAAAATAATAATATTTTGCCATTGAAATCTTTTTTTTTTTAATTTTCTCGATGAAAATCAACCCCAAGTCTTCAGCGAACCCACAGGCACTTAAGAAAGTAATTTTGTTGCTAGCAGTGCGTAAAATGTTAGTCAGACCTGCCATGTGGCATCAACTACTTGGAATTTTAAAATAAAGAACTAATGTACAAGAGATTGTCAGACATTTTCATTTTATTTTGGGTCTTCCTGAACTATTATTGAAAGATCAGTATGAGATTTTTTTCTAATCTCCGGCAGCAATTCTCAAATCTTAAAAATTATTGCCATTCCAACAGGCCATGATTTCCAGCAACTTACGAGTGATTTTCTACCATCAGATATTTAATTTTTTATCGCCATTCAAATCAAAGCCGAAAACACAAATATTCAAGTTGTCTTTCGAATGTGACATTATCTTCTTATAAAATAATATTCTATGTCATCTTCGTGAACGTTTTCTTCGACAAAATTCAACATCGCTGTACTTCTAGTTCCTTATTTGAACGTTTTGTATTTCCCTCGTGGTGTCATCTTTCTGACCGTAGACTTTGACCACCAGTTTTGTTCGTGTGACTGTTTATGGTCTCGTTGTTTTTTTTTAATGAGCAAACAATCAAAATGAAGATAAGGTTTTTGAAAGCATTATTATTTTTCACGTAAATTGATTTTTTTTAGTGGGTCCGATCAAACTGCAGCTCTGCGACCCCAGTGATCATGCTGACTGGTTTACCAATGATTGAAAATATGAAAACGCCCATCAATAAATTCCCTTGGGTTTAATCTGAAAATTTTGATGCATATATTTTACTCTATTATAGATAGGTATTATTATCGGCATTTAACAGTTAGATGGACACGGAGACAAATCACCGCTACATTCGCAAACTCTCATAGAAAGACACAACGTTACGACCAACATTACAACAAACTCTTCTTAAATTTCGCTCACTTTCTCCTTCCCATCATCTCTTCTAGCATGCATATTCTTTCCCTCGCCCACCCAACAATCTCTCCTTTATCATAGTCTGAAACATTCCATTACCAATCAAAATATTCTGCATGCTCCTTTCACACCTTAACAATCTACCAAATATAATTTGCTGTCACAACGGGATTTTCGATCACAAAATATAACTCATACACTCAACCTCAGGTCGCTCTTCAATCTCCACAATATACTTAAATTTTATGTCCTTGATATCATTTCTTCACCGGGATCATAATAATAATGGTGGAACATTAAAATTTCCGGGCCCGTCCGACCAAGACTATGACTACGATCATACGGGAAGACGGCGAAAGGAAACGGGAGAGAAATTTGAAACGGGGGAGCTCAGGGTGGATGCAAAAACTGATACTAGTTCAAACCTCGGGAACATTCTTCGCATAAGTCACCGCAACTGAGCACTCCCCCACCCCCCATCCCTTCCACCTCCACATCATCGTAGACATTTCAGCAAATGAAATAAAGCCCGCGCGGCGGCTTTTCATATAGGGAAATCGCGCATCTGTGTGTGCGGATGCGTTTTGCGAGAGGAGGGGGAGGAGCAAGAGAGAGGGGGTGGGGTTGGGGGAGAGAGAAAGAGAGACAGGAATGGGAAGGATAGCATCTGCCGGTGGTAGTGGTATTAAAACCGCATCTCTCCCTCCATCCAACCGACATATCGGTTAAAGCATCAAGAGGCCGCGCGGTAAAACCCGGGGAAAGGACGTGAGCGGGGGCATAGAGGAGGGCCTTCAGAGGTATCCGAGGACGTGGGCATGGGAGGGGGGGGGAGGAGAACTCGTCCCCCCCTCAGAGAAATACGCCACTGCCGACCGCTTATACAGCTGCGTCTATAAAAATTCAAATCCCCTTATTTTTTCCCATAATGCTCCGCGCAATTCCCTGCCGTTTTTATTACGTAAAACGCGTTCCCTCCCTCTCTCCCTTTCTCTCTCTCTCTGTCCTTTCGCCCTCTCCCCAAACTTCACCCCTCCCCTCCCGCTCCGTCCCTCCAAGCAGTGCTTGCCATTCTTCCCTACTTTTTTCCGTGTTAGTGATTCTAAGGGAACATTCCATTTGGGCAGAAGCGACCCTTATGAAAAAGGTAGATAAGGTCCCTCTCTCCTAACTCCCCTTAGCCTTCTCCATTCCCTCCCCTTCCACCCTCTCTCTCTCACTCACTTCCTTACATTTCCCTCTTTTTTCTTCCCTCTCTCCTTCCTTCTCGTGCGCACTCTTCCGTCTTCCTTCGCTCTATGACGGGGGGAAAAAACTCTTCGAATTCCTATTACACCGGTCTTTCAGAAATCCGAACTTGTGTTAAAGGTAACTTATGTGTGGACTGTCTCGGAAATCTTAGAACGACTTTCCTGCCGGATTGCTCGGGTGGGTAACGAACCCGTCCCGATAGCACGGCGGGAGATGGCTATCATCCCTCCTCGGGAATGGGCATTTCGTCGCGTGCAATCGTCACTTTGAAATTTTCAATGCGAAAATCCGGTGTTCTATGGACTCAATCGTGGGAGCACATTCAGTCAAAGTCACTGCTACTGCTAAAGTGACAATCCAATCTGTACATTTTCTTTCTTTGATGTATGATTAATATGTCACGAATTAATATTTCTACTTAGCTTACCTCTTGTTTTATTAAGCACAATATATATTTGCGTGTCTCCCGCCATCGACCTTTCCCGGTATAATCCATATGAGCAATTTAATTGACTTTGAAATAACTTCGGCAAATAACCGTTTTATCTCTCTTTAGCAAAGGTATATAATTAAGCTAACTATATACTAACTTGATATAATAAGCGAAAGTAAAATGAAAAAATCGTCTCAAGTGAGACAAAAACTTCCAAAATATCTTAAAATTCTTATCACGATTTTGAACCTTGTTGAGATAATTCGCTAAATGACTATTAGATGCAAATTTCATTACCCATTTCTGGGATCATTTCGATCCAATTTGCCATCCTGCCATTCAATTTGCCATATTTAATACTGCCAATGAGTAATAGTACTATTGTTTTTTCATTAAATACGACAGTGCACATATTTCGGGTTCTTGCACTGAAAACCTATGACACTGAGCAAAACCAAAACATCCTAGAAAAATCCTCATTAAAATACCCTTATCTTCGAATAAGAGGAGATGTTTAAATATAATTTTCCTGCGTAGCCCTATATTCACCACCAAGTTACTTTATTGTCTCAAATGCATAGTAACAGCATAGAAATCTTCACACAGCCGATGATACAGCATGAGTGGAAATCTATGCCACACATTAAACGAGGGCCTAGTTGGGGCCTAGTACCCTACAACATTAGTAGGCTTATAATTAGAATATTTTTCATCCCGTAGAGTCTACAATATAAATTCCACAGATTAATGTCAACCCATATTAATACTTAAATTAAAATATAATTTCTTCCATATATTCTAATAAAAAAGTTAACAATACTATAGAAAAACTTATTAACCACTAGAGAGACCTGAACTCTAGAAGGTTAAAATATAATTTTGTCACGCAAAATTGAGAGCAATCGTTTTATTTCTCGTGAAGAGCTACTTGCACCCAATTCAGTGCGATAATAACATTCTGCGATTTAGAAGAGAGAGAACGAACGCCATCAACCATGACTGTCAATAAAAACATTTTCACTGGGACTATTTTTTTAATGCATTAAAACTGCTAGTTAAATCGAACCGGTGTGACTTATATCAAGGGTCTCCTTCCGAAAGAGGTAACGCCCGAGATGAAACGAAAACCTTGCAGGCAAAAGTCAACAATTTTAAAGCGAAATTTTACTTACACGAAAAAAAAAGAATAAAAGACTCTCACATAGTACACGCGATTAAAAGCGGAGGCGGAATGAAACCGAATAGCACTCGCGGGAGAAATGGCGAGCGTACAGCGGCGTAGAAAGCTCTCGCTTGCATTTGAACCCTCCCTCCTAAACAGTTCCTTTCCAGCGCCAACATTATTTCCACTCGATCCAATCGGGAATCGGCTCGTAAACAAATGAAGCGAGAAATCGTATCCGAAAATAATTCCCGAAACTCAAACGAAGAATCGGGAACACATGAGGATGGGGAGGGGGAGGGGAGGGTGGGGGAATTGGGGCGGAGGGGATTGAAATTGGAGAGAGGGAGGAGGAGGGCTGGGAAGGAATCGGGAATTGGAAAGAAGGGAGAAGGCGGCGGGGTTGGGAGGGGAGGAGGCGGAAGGGAAAGAAAAAGAGGGTGAAGGGACGGAAGGACTCGGCAAAATGAATGAAGATGAAACAGTAGGAAACGAACAAGGGTTCCACTGCTACGGAGGGTTTTGAAATTATCCTGAGCGTTATTCCGACTATCCTAAATTGTAATATTTCACACGGACGTAAAACTCTTGTCTGTCAAAATAACGTGCAATTTCATATCATGACCGGAGACAACTTTTGAATAAGCAAGTCACATTTATGCCATTAATGCAAAACTTTGAATGGGCATGATGGATACTTGATCTACAAGTAACATTCTCTCGTTACATTCTCTACGTTAATCTTCAAATTATACTCAAACAGCAAGCTGTAGGAGTTTTCCCTCGCTGTGCCTTGTAATAATTACTGATACATTAATACAAAAACAAAATATGAAATTAAATTTAACGCAAGCATGAACAATTGATTTCTTCCTCCTCCAGACCTTTCATGGGACTTTTTACATTTCACTGAGCACTCTTAAAAACTCCTTTCGTTGAATTTCATTCAAAGAAATGAGATAATAAATGCTTAATCTGCCAATTGGCTCTTGTAATGTAATAGATGACGGTGTTAATCATTATCAGAAATTCCCAAAATAACTTCCAACATCTTTGAATATTTGAAGTACTCATCAACTTACCCACAGAAATATTCTGTACCAGCCAGCAGAGGATTTTTACAGTTCCATGACATCAATAGGTAGCTAATTCTAATAATATTGATAGCGGCGAAGCTAAAAAGAACGCAAAGCGAATTACCTGTGTGATATTAATTGCATTTCCAAATCACTTTGTGTTAATTAAGACGATATTATTGCCTGATTTCAACCTTATCTGTATCGAATTGAAAAAAATCAAAATGTATCAATAATAAATTCTATGCTGTTCAATATTTTAATTTTCAATCCAGATATTGCGACTTCATTCACTACGTTAGGTTACCAAATGTTGGAACGATTATTACATTTTATTCAGAGAATTGACTATCCAAAACTTACTTCGGAATTCACAAAGTAAATGCATATAGATAAACTGCGGGCAATATACATATACTAAAGTCAACGCATCTACACTCTCTAAGTCTATCAATCCCCGAGTGGTCAGTTTTATATTCAATATCCTTCCCTATCTTACCAAATAAATGGAATCTCAATTCTTTCCACTAAAGCTTTATCCAATGGAAACTTCTTTTGGTTATATTCATACGAAAGAGATTAATGGTTAGAATTAGTACCGGAATGTCGACATAACCACACAAAATTCCAAACGCAGACGTTTCATCAGCTATGATAAGGTTTGAAACTAGAGTCGCACGATTTTTTCAGCTGTATAGGAAGTCTATAAATTACTAAATACTGGGGTGTATCATTATTTACTGCTACTTTATTCGGAAGGAAAACATTCCAATTCCCTCATGAAGGCGGAAAGGAGAGAGAGGACCAAAAGACGGAAAGATTAATGAAGGCAGTGAAGAAAGTCCACACATAAAAGGAAGAGCAGGGCTCCGCAGAAAGTGAAAAATAAAGAAGTAAAATGAGGAGGGAAACGCAAAGAGGATGGAGGAGCAAACAAAAGAAAGGCGGAAATGGACGGTGTGTGTGTGTGAGAGAGAGAGAGAGGTAAACAGGAAAACGGGAGAACGAGAACGAACGGAGAATGTGAGTGGGGATAAAAAAAAGGCAAAAGAAAGGGGAAAGAAAGAATTAGATGAGGAAAGGGAAGAAAGTTGGAGGAGATGGGGCAGGAGAAAGGGAAAGAAGTAGTTGGGAATGGGAAAGGGAGGGGTCGGAGGGGGGGGGGTGAAGAGGGGGGTTTGAGGGAGCTTGGCAGAGAAGAGATTGGCGTTGGAAATTGAAAGAGGATGTAAGATGCATGCCTCATTGGCTGCAAATCTCCTTAGTTCAAACAGACGCGCACACCATTTGCTTCCTACCCTCCCCCCCAAACCATCACGACCCCGTACTCCTCACTTCCCCCCTCTTTATCCCCCAACCGCCGAATTCCCCTTTTCTACTTCCTCTTCTTCCTTCCATCAGCATATGTATGTACTTGAGTATGTGTGTGTACCGATATTTATACTTGCAGAAAGTATATACATATATGCAGTTGGAGAAACAGTAGTTACTTCTCTTACTCTGATGAATGTAACTGGGACCACATGAATATTATAATTGATTCTTTTTTGCCTAAAATAAGAATTACTTTTAGTATATTCAAGCAGAAACACCCGAAAAATTGCCAACACATATTCATATGGATATAGGGAAAAGAGAGAAACACACAAGAGCAATCACAAGGTTAGAAGGGAAGGTGGAAGGGTGCGGATTTCAGGCAGAAAAATAATTCTCCGGGAATCCAACCACAGACCTTCGACTTAGCTGGCCAATTCTTTCTTGTATTCGTTATTTCTGTTTATGTATGTAAATATATATGTACATACATAAACATAACAAAGATATATATGCATATATATATATATATATATATATATATATATATATATATATATATATATATATATATATATAAACAGATGTAGATTTTTAAACCATAGAGACACAAAGAAAGGACACTCACAATATGTTGTTTTGACGTTTCGTCGTCTTCAGAATCAAAAAAACCTTCTGAAGACGACGGCCGAGCCGTTGAAACGTCAAAACAACATATTGTGAGCGTCCTTTCTTTGTTTCTCTATGGTTTAAAAATCTACATCTGTGTTTTTATACATTTGTGCGTCACCGAAGAGCGTTCCATTTCGAAGATATACATATATATTTATTTTTGTATATATATATATATATATATATATATATATATATATATATATATACACACACACACGCACACGAAGTTAGCACTAGTGAACAAATACAAAAACACAGTAACAAAAAAGAAAAGAAACACACTAGTTTTCGAATTTTCGGGGGTCCAAGCCATCTTCCTCAAGGAAGAGAAGGAAAGAACTACTCAGTTCTCAGACTCAGCTCTTTCCTTCTCTTCCTTGAGAAAGGTGGCTTGGACTACCGAAAATTCGAAATCTAGTGAGTTTCTTTTCTTTTTTGTGCACGATATCTCTGTGTTTTTGTCTTTGTCCACTAGTGCTAACTGTATATACATTATTATTCACATCCGTGAGACTTTAACATAAGTTTTATACATAAATATGTATATATGTGTACATACACCCACACCAAAGAAGCCCTAAGGAGAGAAAGCACACGCAGGAATAGGGAATGGTCAGAAAGGAAGGAAATAAATGGAAGAGAAGTAGGAGGATTGTTGGAGATGGAGGATGGGAAATGAAAAATGCATTAGGCAAAAGAAGAGTTAAGGGTTCTTCCCCCCCTTGACTCCTTATGCTATGTCCAGGGCGGGAGTGGTGAGGGGCACTGAGGAAGGGATTCTACGGAGGAAGAAAGAGGGTGGATACTGTCGGAACGAAAGAGGAAGGAATTAGATGGGGGCGGTGGTGCGGATGGGAAGGGAAATAGAATGAACGAGGAATAGATCGCGGAAGATTCAAAAAGAGATAACGACGGAGAGAGAATATAAGGCGACGGATGAAACCCGTTGAATCTCTGGAGATCCATGAGGAAGGGATAAAGGGAGTGGCATAAATATCCAGTCCTAACTCGTGCAATCATCATCCACCATATGCCTTACGTACTCAGGCTCCGATCAGGAATTTTATAGGCGAAACAATTTTGTATAATTGCAAGTCTTGAATTAATCCTGACGTGCGACCGTCCCTTTATGGATTGTTAAATAGAGCTTGAAGATCCTAGCAGTCATCCAGCAAAATTATTTATCGTACTTATATTCAAATGGCAAGAGGTGATTGAACTCAATTTAAATTATTTATTTTTGAAGAGTAAAAATATGAAGGTTCAGAATTTTAATTTTAAGTAATAGGCTGATGATGACAGCCTCCATGTATTACAAATGTTGGTAGGCTTGATTTTGATTGTATTCTGATCGGGGATTTTAGCGGGGGGAAACAAACAATTTTCTCGAGGCAGTATTTTATTGAGCTAAATCATCGAGGTTCTTCCTCCAGATAAGTAATAAGCTGTCGACATTTGGACGGGACATTAGTCCAACGAATCATCGGCTGTTCATCACCTGGATATAATTAATCGTTGATGAATTCATTATTGTGGCATTGACGTAGCAATAAAGTAAAAATACTTCGTAACATTCCAACATTTAATTTTAATTTACCTTAAGTATATTAAACACACACCAGAGTTGAATTTTTCTTCATTTTACTTTTAACATTCTCCGTCATATTAAAATTTAAGTTTGTAAAATTGCGAAATAATTTTATTTTACTACTAAGTGTAATCTGTCGGAAGAATTTTGATGACCATACTTGCATTATATGCCAGGAAAGCATCAAATTTCTATTATTTCATCCGAAATGTCCATATTTTCGATTTAGTTTTCTCAATTATTCCGTCTTCGTCATAAGAAAAAATAATCTCTTTAAGACTTGGTCTAGTTCTACTCTTTACTGTAAAGGTTGTTAAGTCGTCCATACGGTTACAACTTTTGACGGATTCACTAAATCGATCAGATTTTGTTCGTAAATTAACACTTCCTTCCCAGGGTTTTATTCACCAGACGCGTTTTCTCATCGTAGTCCGACTAATTTGAAATAAACCTCTCGATTACTTTTTCATAATACGTATTTTCATAAATCTCGTATTAGCCTACCACCTGTTTCACAAAGTGCCTTGGAGCCCACCTTGCCAATTCTTCCAACGCATTTTCGCCACGAAAAGTTGGTAATGAGAGTTATCACAAAGAATTCCTCTCGTGAACCTTTAAAAGTTTCCCTGAACCGTCGTGAAACCGAATGCATTGACATTTCATTATGTGAGTGAGTCCGCTAATTGAAGTATTATATCCGACGTGCAAGTGAATTTCTGCACAGTTTGAAGCTAGTAGATAGCATATTGGAAGAATTATAGTACTGACTGCTTTTACAAACAGGAGAAGTTTGATGATAAAGACGATATACTAAAAGTATCTAAATAAAGTAAAGAGCAAACTTGGATATGAATCGTAGTTTTATACGGCATGGAAACTCGGTCGTTAAGATATTATGATATGCGTAGATTGGAGGATTTTGAGATGCCGATGAGGAGAAGAATGAAAAATGTAAAATTGGCGCAATTTTACATTTTTCATTGGCACAAGGGGAGTATTAGGATGTCAAGGGAGAAGAGAGGATTTCTGGGAGAAATCTAAATTAAGCACGAAAATTGGATGCAGGGTGTTTTGATTGGCGATGAAATGTTGAAAACTCTGGCAACGGGGATGATATTAGGCAAACAACGTAGGGGAGGAAAAGAATAGACGTGTTGGACGGGATGAAAGAAGTAAGGAAACATGCACGATTGAAAAAGAGTTTAATTTAGCAAAGGGCGTCACGTTGTCTTATGAGACGAGGTTTAGGAATGCATCGACGTTAAGTCTGTGTGTCCATTCAAAGCCTACCGAAGCAGATAGATCACCAATAATAATATTATCAATAATGATGGCACTGATCCCTATATTTTAGTAACGGTAAAGGGGACCGATATCAGAAAATCCTCAAAAATCTAAGGGTGTAATTTTTCCAATGTGGATTTCTCTGGGAGAGCTTCTTCTCAAGATATTCCATCACTGCATGTGCGGAGGCGCTCGTGCGTGAAAACAGACTTTAAAGATGCACTAGCGTCACGCACGAATGAACGAACTCATGTGACTTCGGTAGAGAAACTAAAGTAACGAAGGTGTTGAGCGAGAAATGAAAGCTTAGACCTCTTAGAAATTATAAAGCATGACAAAGAATAGGGGATTGAAAGCTATGCAAAGAATTCACCAAAGCAAGGGTGTTAAATGAGTGGGAAACGAATGCGTGGTGAGGCGTCGAAGGAACTGAAGAAGTCACTAGAATGGATGGAGAAAAAAGGTGGAGATCCGAGAAGGTGCAAGAAGGAAGGGAGAGATCGAATATACGTGTAAAGGGCTAAAAAAGCGGTAGAGGTAGTTCTAAAAGCTTTTTCTCGAAAAGAAATCCCTCTTGGAAGAATATTAGATGAGGGCAGGGAAAGATGCAAGGGGAAGCGAAGTTAGGAAGAGGGGAGAGCGGGAGGGTTTAGGGATTGTAGATCGAGGGAGGGATGTATGAACAGAAAGAGAGGCAGCGGTTTAGCGAAGCAGGAACGAACGGACGTTTGGGGGACAATATCCTTCGGAAGCAGACTGACACTTATAAATGAGTCCATATTCCTAATCCGTGAGAAATTTTCCGTTCCGCAACAAGTTTTGAATTTTGTTCGCAAAGCAAATCACAGTCTCTTTGTAACTACGGGTATTTTTTCACGTATCCTACGACTTAGAGGTAAGTTTTAGATGGTTTCCTCAACACTTAAAACTTAAGGGCCTCTGACTCAACACAAACACTAATCTTTCACTACCCGTCTCCTCCAACACATGCTCTCTACCCAGCCCACAGGTAACTCGAAGTATATCATTTGAAAAATACAAAAAAACTAAAAGATATAATACATTTCTATATTGCCAAAATATTTATTTAAAAATAAATAAATGGCCACGCGAAGCAGAACAAAAATTTAAACACAGAAAAACAAAAAATTAATTTGTTTTCTATGAATTTTTTATGAATATTTAGACGTAATAAAATTTTAATGACAATGAAAATAGTTGCTCAAATGAATTAATTTCGCACGCCAATGCAACTTGAATGAAATGTATGGCAGTTGTAAAGTGGAGTAGAGAACCTTCATATTGAAGGCCCACGCCGACGTATTGCTGTGCATGAATATCGCAGAAAAATTTTGTCGGAGACATAAAATGCACTGGAAAATTATAATTGAAAAGAAGGTCGACATCAAACCTCAAGTCCCTCCAATGTAAATGCAATTTTTTTTAAATTTGTTCCAGAACACAAATGGAGTATTAAGTGCTCAAAAACGTTTTTCTCCTGAAAATCGTAAACGTTAACAAAAACGCTAAAACCTCTTTCATGATAGGCAGACAGGCACCAACATTTCTACCAACGACAGCAAAAAATATTTCCACAAATTGTGGGATGTTTTCACTATTTCATAATAGATGAGCTAAAATATGCGAAGTTTAATGCGTCTACTTCTCGAAACGGAGAAACGGTACTTTGGTGTGCCCTGTCAACTCATTCATTCAAGTCGAGGCCGTCAGAGCCATCCGAATCTCAGTGGGAAAGCCCCATTGCCAAAATATAAAAATAAATAAAGCATGCATTACCTCATGGGGCTTTTTTCACCGACTACATATAAATACAAAGAAATATTCATGCCGCAAAATGGTGTAAAAATAAACCGTACACTGTTGCACGAATCAAAGGCGAAGATGAAATAATGATGGCAGTGTAAGGCGTGAAATCATGCACAAAGAAAGGTAATGGATGAGTCAAGTAGGTGTGGAATTCCACGAGGGCGAATTATCGAGCGCTGCTGTTTGTTCGATCATGCAACCTACTGATATAAAATTGTTAATCACGGAGGGCTGTCTCGGCTGTTTCTTGGCGTCCTGAGCGGATGACCCTTCGCTTAACCCCAACTTCCACTCGCGGACGGCCATAGGCGTCTCCATCCTCCGGCCAAGAGTTTCCTTTGACCCCAGGGCAAGTTCATTCTTAAGTGTTGGCGCACCCCACAGCGTTATCCCGTAGACAATCCATCCTAACCCAGATAGCGTCGGCTGGTAAGTTATCTCTACGCCGTGACCGCCCACCTTGCACAATGATTCAGTAGACGTCCTATGTAGGCAAATATCTACCATTGTGTCGTATAAATAAGAGACCGTAATATATAAGTTTCATCTGTTAGGAACAAAATATTTTTTTCCGTTTCCTGTTCGATAAATTAAATAGTTATCCTAAACATAACTTTTGCATAACTATTTCATCTCTCCAACTATTTCGAACTATTATAAAATTTTAGTTTATCAAATTATCGAAATATTAATGGCAAACTATTTTTGATCAGTTATGTTCCATTAAATTTGTCTAAAATATAGCAATGTAGACGGAACGCCATAATTTCACTCTGAAATAAATATTTTAGTCGTTCGCTCTAATGATAATATAAATTAAGCATTTCATTTCTTTGGATAACTCACGGCCGGTATTAAATGTATCTCTTTTTTTATTTTCTTCTTAATTAAGAAACGTTATCTTAAAACATTAATGGAAGTCTCTTCAGAAAATCGAAAATAGAGTGTTTGGTTCCACGAAGCCTTCTTTGGAAAACATTGGATTAGAGGAAAAAGGAAGGAATGAGGAATTACAGGCAATGGAAAAGGATCAAGACAGCAAAAAGGTTAAGAAAGGAATGGCGATTTAACGAAAATCAAGACCATCCTATCCAAGCTTACTCTCCCTCCCTCGTATACTTTTAATGCGTTCTTATGAAGCGGAAAGGATCCCACAGGTACCGCTTCCTTAGGAAAACACTGAGTCGCATAGGCACAATAACTGGTAACAGAATTTCAGGGATACTCTCGACTGCATAGTACATTTGCGGAATTGATAGAATTAGTGGGCAAAAATAGACACAGGCTAGTATGAAATTCGATTTGTTTTTCTGCTATTGGACTATCAAACCATCCACATCATTATTTAAATAACCTTTCCTCAAGGAAATTAAATTCATCCAAGATGTTCAAAGTTAAACTCATGGTATATACATGTGTGAACAACTCTTGAAAGTGAATTAAAGCGAAATTAAATTATCAATTCTGACAAAAGTTTTTTCTCAAGTAAATTGATTTAGTCTAAGAAACTGCACATTCATAATTGTAAATGGTCACCCGAGATTACTGTCCAAAAGATACCTCTCCCCTAAGGTCTTATGGTCAACTAAGGGCGCTGACAGGATCACATGTATGCGCCGCTGAAGACTAATTTATTCCGCACCTGAAATTTCCCCGTATGAAATCCCGGTTAGGATGGATGCTGCTGAAAAATTTGATTCGCAAAAGAGTTTTAAAGCGACGGCTAATACCGACTCCTGGCGATTGTAGCAACAACGAAAATTCCCAACAAAAATTGACTATTTTCCCAGGCAGTACTTGAAACGCTTGAGACCTACCATGATAACCCCTTAGAGGAACGAAGGAGTCACGAAACGCACGCTGGACACTGGAACGCATAGATTGTTGCAACTGGAATAGGCGATCGTGGTTTCAGAAAAACCTCTGTGTTGATTTTAAGGACCATGTTTTAAATCCACCTTGATACACATTTCTACTCATGAAATATCCACCTCTGCAATCACGAGATTTTTTTTAGAATTTCGTGAATATCAGAATAAAGGCATAAATTGAACTATATATTACGTAAGAATTTAATCTCGCAATTATTTAATGTTTTATCAAAAACTGCCAACTGCTGGCAAACGCGATTGCCCTTTGCTCTTGCTATTAGCACTCCCATTTCACCCCTCATATCTTTGTATGGAATTGATTTAAGCTGGCGTCAGGGAAAATAAATTTATCAACAATGCTGGTGGATGTTGTTAGGTTAATAAATGGCTTTTCCCCCAAAAATCTCCACATACTGAATCACATCTAATTGAATTTACGCTCTATTGTCGGCTGATGAAGAAGGCCTTCTTCCAATTACAAATCACAAGACATCGGAATCATTAATTCTATAACAATACATTCTTATGTGATTCATGAAATACCGCTTGATTTGCTTGTGCTTGGTAGTTCACAAATCCTGCGAGATGACAATAAATAAACTTTGCCCGCGAGAATACCCCTTTAGTTTGTGGTTTCTTCATTTCATTGGCCAAGTGAATCTCAAGTCTCGCTTTCGGCAGGGGAGTAATTTATCAGGGGAAGAATCGGAGAGGGTACCACCCATTCGAAACCCCTGCTTGTTTTGGTTACGAGGAAACCTTTCATCCCGTAAAATCGCCTTGCGTTCAGTGCCAATTGGAAGACTCCGATAGTCTATGAAAAGAAATTGAATTATGACGAGTGATACGGACACCCGTGATAGAAAGCAATCGCTCCGCGAGTATTTAACCGAGATCAACTTTGATTGGGTACCTTTGAGCGATAAGAGTGCAGAAACCGAGGCAGTCAATCATAAATGACGGAAGTGTCAGCAATGGTGGTTTAAAAATGGAGGGAGGTGGAGAGAATAGAGAGATAATATGTTTACGTAAGATAGAAGGGGAGGGTGGAATGTTGAGAGAACTCGAGTTTTAGAGTTCGGGCGATGGAAAGAAAGAGTCCGACTGAATAGAGAGCAAGGGTGGAGAGATAGAGAGGTGATTTGAGAGAGCTCGTGCCGCCGCAGATTTGACAATGGAATAAGACGACGAAGACTGAGGAGAAGCATCAAATAAGAAGATGGCACCCATCCTCCTGAACACACACGCGCACTCCAAGATTCGTCCGCGGGAAGACAAGAGGAGGGTTTTCGGCTCTCGACCCTCTCTCCCCCTTTCCCCTGCCGACACCCTTAAAACTCGCCTCACTCCCCTGAAATGGCACAAGCCGCGTCCCAGAGCAGCCGAGAGAGTGATGCGAGGGATGCTGCCAAAGGAGGGGAGCGGAATGGAACGGCGTTTGGGGGAGCAACGGTGTCAAAAAATCGCTGCCCTTTCTGTCTGGCACTCTCCCTTCCCCAAATCAGCATGAATCTCTCCTTCGTCTCGACACTGATATCCTAGTACTCAGTGTTGATAGCTGACCATTTTGTCTCCACCGCATTTCCAAAACCGAAGTCGTCCCCACGTGGCCGTGATCCTTTCATGGGCCCGCTCAGCAATAGCGAAGCGCGAAAGTATTTCTCTACTACCATTTTAAATAACTTCCGAAAAATTAATCAATTTTAACTATCAGTGAACAGACCGTATTAAACATGCACGATACATTTTTAATTAAATGGTTAATATTATTTAAGTATTGGATCCAAGACCGGGAAGAATAAAAAAATGACATTTCCATAAACTAGCAAAACATAAGTAATTATATAGTTACCAATATTGGATGTCATTTTGAATGCATCAGGTTTTTATACTTACTAAGCACTCAATTAGCAATGTCAATAATTGTGATGCGACTAATTGAATTCAGTTACATATTACCGCAACACAGTATATAGTAGCGTTATGTGTCTCGGCAAGTTTGTACTGTCATTAAACGATTACATAGCCGTAATCTTTTATTGAAACTTTTATTTAAGTATTAGAGATAAATTCCAAGAAACTAGGGGATATTACGCGAAAGTAACTTTTTAACGGAGTCATCCGCTAAAATTTGCATCACAACACAAATAATCCAAAATTTATTTTTTCGCCTTTAGATTAGTTCTTCGGTTTTAAGAAACTTCTACTTTGGCGAAAATATGTTCCATCCAGTAGAATTACAATTAAGATAATAATAAGTATTTTTAATACTAAGCATTGTCTAGTCAAACCAGTTGGTAAGCAAACTGAAATCCAGCTAAAAGACACTAAATTAACGAATGTAAAAAAAATTTGCGCACGAAAACTTAAAATGACACGATTTGGGAGATATCCTCCAGGACTTCCGATCAGAAACTTGAAACACTCCATTCTTTGACAAACAGCACATCGGTGACATTATTAACATAATGTAATGACTTCACGCAAGTTCTCCTCATCAGCCCTCGTCGTTTGCCATATGTGTTACTTTTTCCGAAATACCCGGCGCAGTTAAGAGGTTGAAGAACCGCCGCCCCAACCAAGCACCGCAAACACAGTCAACATCGCGGATCCCTTTCAGAATTCACCTAATCTCAAATCTCGATGTTCATTCGTAGGTGAATCCAGCTTTGAAATCACCGACGTGAGCCCGACACAGGCGCAGAAGACGAGAACACATCTCGGCGAATTAACGGTCCTAACGCGTTCATAAAATCCTCACACCCCATCCTCCGGTTGATGATGAGACGGCAGAACGTGAGATAAACTTGTCAACGATTTACTAAAACCATAAACCGTCGATTCATTGGCAAAGACGAAACACCATCTCGAAAATACCATCGCTCATCCGAGTATCTACCGATGAATCGATAGTCGTTTCGTAAATAGCAAAACATACCCACAAGAAAAAATATGTCCAACATCCGCCAAAATAAATAAAACCAGTCATTTATTTTTTATCTCACATTGCCGCAAGAGTCAATCACACAAGGCGAAGCTAGGCACTCACTGATCGTAACTCGAAGTCGTGCCCACAATCTGGTTCATAAACCACTGATATTTTCGAAGAGGTCTAATAATAATTAATAAAAAATATTATAATACCAGCTTAGAGTTACTCCGCATTCCTCGCTACTGATATTCATCATCAAAAGACCATTTTACAATTATTTAAGTCCAAAATAGGAAGTTCATGCTTACGATAGACCTCAAACATGAAGTTGAAAGGTTATATTTTCATATAAGTCATTGCTTCGTAAACCAACTTGTATAAAACAACTACAATATTTATCCGAAAGCGCTAGGAATTTATCGAACATATTTGTGAACTTATTTCAAATTTCACAGCAAGCGTAGGGGGCAGTGAATATTCACTAATTCCCAAGGCTACCAGCTAGTTCACTGGCCCCTTTTCATTTTTAGCGAGTTTATTCTCCAGGTAGTTACATCGAGTAGCGTTAAAAATTGAAACTCCTTCCACTACTCTCATTCGTATTTATCAACCGACATAAAGAATATACGCAAGACTAAAACGGGCGAGTTGTCAACCGAGCAACCTGAGTTTTCCAATAGGACCAAAACAAAAGGCACTCATTTTCACCACGTGATCAGTCGAATTTCGCGAAAGCAGCAGAGAGCTGATGACTTGAACGGTTTTTTCCTTCTTCCTGCTCCGTGTGTGATCCCAAAATCCAGCCAAGAAAGTAGCGAGACGTTGCGCTCTGAACGGGAAGTAAACAAGGCGACGGAACCGAACGGAAGGTATTTACGGATTCTTAATTATTTTTCCTCTCCCAAATCCCTTTAGTGTTTTAGCGGTGACGGACGCTTTCGAGAGAGAGAGAGAATAACACATCGAGAGTCAAGGGGAAAAAGAGAAAGGAGGAGGAAGTGGATTAAAAGAAAGGGACGAAACAAAAAGCTCGAGTCTAAAAAAATAGCAAAGAAAACGAAAGGAAAAGGGACAGAGAGAGGAAATGAAGGCAGGTTTAGCGAAATGGAGGCTGCTGAGCAGACGGACAGATAAAGGAGGGCATAAGATAGCGTGTGTGTTGGGGAGGAGGGGAGACGAGAGGGAGGAGTGTTCGGCCGGGTAGCAGGCAGGGCGGGGACGACGGTGAGGGAAGGAGAGGGCGGGTGAGAGTTGGAAGTGAAGAGAAGAGGCGGTAAGTCTCTCTTACCGGCTTTTCTTGAAAGGTTTTAGATGGTTTTTCTTGAGAGGAAGTGGGGGTACGGAGGGAGGAATGGGAGTGGGAGAGGGAGGGAAGAGGAGGAGGGGAGGTGAAAAGGAAGGGAGTTTGGGAATATTCGCTATATTGCAGTGGTCGGATTCGGGAGGAGAGTGGCGCGGCGGGGTGGTTTTTGAGGGAGTGAGGCGTAAGGGGAAGGGTGTGGATGTTTGTGGATGGGGGGAAGGGTTCGATGTAGGTAGGAGTCGAAGGCGAGGGGAGAAGGGAGGTTTTCGGGGAGAGGAAAGGGAGGGGAGCATTGGAGAAAGTGAAGGAAAGGTACGGGGGATGACGGGGAGTAGGACGGCGAGAGGGAGCGGGGATGGTTTGGGAGGAAAGTTGGAGAGTAGAGGAAGGGTCCTTGGGAAGGCAGTGTCCCGCACAAGTAAGTGGATAGCGATATTGGAAATTGGAAGGGAGGGAATCGATAGAGGGCAGGGAGCACATACGTCCTCCTTTGTACCTTCTCCCTCCTCTTTCAACCCACCTCCCCTCGCTCACTCTCCCTCCCTCCCTCCCTCCCGCACTCTCGCCGTGTGTAAGGATGGCTTCCGCCGAGACGCCCTCCTCTGGCACAAAAAAGGAGGGAGAGAATGTATAAGGTCACCGCTCGCGCTTCTTCTGATTGCATGTTTACGCTTTCTTCCTCTCGTTAAAGATCCGCCTTTCTTCCTAGCCCTTCCACGCACGACAAATCAGGTGACGACGCCCTCGCTTCTTTTGGGTTAATGCCTCCGCCGGCGGCTTAGGGAGCCGAGGTTTAGAGTCACCGGAACGAGTCACTGTCAACACTCGTTCCTTTTTGGGGAAAAAACCGCGTCGGAATCGCTGCTCCTTTAGGCTTTAACGTGCAACGCCGTCTATCGGACCCAAATTTATCGAAAATTTTACATATTTTGTTGTTGTTTTCAGCTCAGCAGCTGCGGTGCGCTTTTGCTTAATTGTGATTGACGTATTCCCAAATTTAGAGACGTTCCCGACTGGAAAAAATATAAGATAACACCCCTCCCAACAATCCTCTCCGTGGTGTGACGAGTTTTAAATAATACGAGAGAGAAATATTCTTTCCGTAAATAATGAGTCTAGTGGTAAATACTGAGGCAAATGATTCGATATTTGGATATATCGTTCAAATAAAGCAGCATTTTTCATTCCACCTTGCATTTTTTCAAAAGTGTTTTGATCAACTCTTAACGATCGAAATTACACAGTTTTAGTCGCATTTCTTTAAGGATACGTTGATTTTCTCACGGAGTCAAAAGCCATTAATGCGTCATTTGTCATCAAACTACTTAACAACCCGAAGCGAACAGTAGTAGAAAGTATGAAATCAAAGCTGCAGTGCGTTTAATGTCTGGCATGAAGTGCCATACGTTATGTATGAAGTCATACGTATGGCATGAAGTGCTATTGTTTAAACGGTGACTACAAACTAGGCAGTCCATTCCTCCAGCGTTTGACCAATTTACTATCGGTTAGTTTTGGACAGGGGTGGGTTCTCGAATCCGCCGA
Source organism: Hetaerina americana (assembly GCF_022747635.1). NCBI lineage: Eukaryota > Metazoa > Arthropoda > Insecta > Odonata > Calopterygidae > Hetaerina > Hetaerina americana. The sequence continues at coordinate 46,124,719 of NW_027287427.1, read as the reverse complement.
ATCTCCATAGTTTCAATTGTATTCGAAAAATGCGACATTCAAAATCGCGCCACTTTTTTGTAGCTGTTTTCTATTAATCTAAAGAACACTCGACAGTATTCCAAGAGTCAGTTGTTTCCTAAGTAAATAAAAATAAGAAAATAGATGAAAAAAATTGCAATTGAGTAAAGATTACCAAAATTCCAAATGTAAATTAAATTTTTAACCAGTCGTAGTTTCTTGAGCGAGTGCATCATTCGAATATTTGTGTGGTGGATTCGTAATTGAATAACTCCATTATTTCATGAGCACAGGTAAAATGCACATATAAATGACTCTGATAAATGTAGATTCGATTTAAATCCCTCTCAGATTCAACTCAAGATGTGGATTCGAGGGTAGAGTGGATTTGGCCAATCTCTAGTTTAGTACGTCAATTTGTGTTGCATTGGATATTATTGAATGCTTATAGCTTCTCACATATCCATGAACTGTAACTTTTCAGATAATTACATTTCTCCTTCATTCATTCTGAAACACTTATTCACTTCTACCAACTGACTTGAAACTTAGTTGTTCGTTCAGTGTCTATTTCCTCACCTTATTTTAGCTACTACTATTTTGTTCCAATACTGTCTAATTCAGGGTCTCCGATAAATTATATATTTCATGGGCTGCATATCCTTTCCCTCCTAATCGCTAAAGTAAAGGAAAGAAGACGAGAGCTCAATTACCATTGGGATAATGGGCCCTCCATGATTTTATGAGTCCGGGAATCGTTCTTCCACTTTTTAAAGACACTTCCCCTAAACCTGGGGACATATGCAGCGAGATAAAATTGGAGATAATTAGGGCGAGATAGGAAGAAAGAGATTAAGATAGTGGAGGAATATTCTTTTTCCTGCCGACACATCTTCTGTTCCGTATGCCTATTGGTTTCCGATAAGCACCCTCTGGTCATAAGATTTCCTCAGGGGTCGAATGGCATAGATTACATAATTGGTACTAGAACCAAAGTAGATATACCAAATACCATGGCCTTTGGGTAACCCGGCGGACGCGTAACTCACCATAATTACGTATTGCTATTAATGTTAATCTAATGTATGTTTTGGATGAATATACAAAATAACCACCATTGCCTCACCTAACAAGACAAACTGTCACCCTAGTCTGCACTAAGCCCATCTTCAACGTCCCATGCATCCTACCTTTTATCATTCCTTCCAAAATGTCGATTCTTTACCTCATCGCCAAACAAAATTCTCTGTATCCACTCTTCTTCTATCCTTTGGATTTCTCCAAACAACCCTTTCTCCTCTCCCACCACCCTTAGTACCTCTCCCTTTGCGCTTCTTCCCGTTCATTTTATTTTTCCATTCTTTTCCGAACCCACATCTTGAAAGCTCCCCATTTACGCTCGTCAATTTAATATTTCATTAATCTTAATCGCTGGGATAATTTTATGGTTAAGGGTGGAGAATTGGTGGCACTATTCAGATATGTATAATGCCCTGTAGATGATGTAAAATCTGTAAATCTTTAGATTTAAAAAAATACATATTTTGATACATTCAATAATTTTCACATTGAAATCGATGTACGCGTATTATTTGCAACGCACCTTTAGAGTTGAGACTACTTTCATTCGGACGACGGGTATCATATCCTCAACTATGGTGAAAGGGGGAAATGGGGCAAAAACAGTTGAGAGCCACTGCTTTATCGGTATTAGTGAAGGGGTGCAGATTAGTCTCCCGACCTGAGGACGCCACACCAAACTTTCAACCACGGATTCTTCACAGAGAAACCAATTGGGTATCAACAGGACGATGGAAAATCCAGAATTTCCAAAGGGCTGACATCGAGCCTCCAAGACTACAAGGGAAATGTACGAGCCAAATCCCATCCTCCTAATTGGCTGCCTTGGATTACGATCTTGACTCTCAGATCAAAAAGTTGAAGAGCGAGTGACATTCTCTTTAATGAGCCACTTCAAGTGAAATACTTTGAAAGAAATACAAAATATTTTGTGGCCTGGTCAACAACTGAAGCCGTTGACACCAAAACTTTAATGATCACTGGTGATATAAAGGCATGCATGAGGCGTTATTCTCCATTCGCGCAATAAATTTAATGCCAAGGACAGAGGAGGGGGTGGGGGGAAATTATTATCTCTTAAACAGTTAAAGCACGCTCGTCGTTTATGACAGCGATCCTTGGCGAATATTGATACGTGCTAATGAATTTCTACATGAATAATTAGTACCTTGCCCAATTAAAACTATTTATTGCATTGAATATTTAAAAATTGGTTGGACAAAAGAGTTATTTGTTGGGAAATTTAAAAACTTTGGATTCATAGCGTTGTGTCTAACCTTTTTTGTCCGATCCTTGATGACCTAATAAAGAAGCTCCAGTCGTAAATCTCATTGAAAGGCAAATAAAGTCAAACTTTGAAACTGAGCCTCAATAGCCAATTAAGTTTTCTTGCATCATGGATATCCAAAGCCGATAAGGGCTCTTCCTTCCAAACGCCATACACTAATTAATTCTTCAACACTTAATTATTATACCCTCGAAAAAAATATTCCCTGGGTCGACATGAGAGAGAGGCCATCATTTCCATTTGACCCCGACCTCTCAACCCGACCGAAAAATACGACTCCACCGATATTTTTCAGGACGCCATTATCTCCTTCGGCAGATAATATTTTTTACCCATATTGGTACCTCCCACACACAGACTATCAATACGGTTCTTTCCTCCTCTTGTCATTCTCTCCAACGTATCCATGAGGAAAAGATGTATAAATATCAGCTGTCGCCCTGAGGACGTGGAGTGGAAAATATTAGGATTGCATATTTAAAGTGTGAAAAGTTATCCCAACCAACGCAAATTTCCCTTCTTTTTCTCAGAACATCTTCAAGGGTTTTCTCATTACATACTCTTCGTAGTTTCCTACTCTTAGGAATGGGTGAAGAAGTTTGCAACCCTACAGCTGGAAAGTCTACGGACTGGACTACGTAACTGTTACAGGAGTTTCAGCTTCAGTATCTCTTCCTCGTGTTGTTCCTCTCTGCATTGATTAGCTTCACTTAGCTGTGTCATTGGCGTGTGAGCACGCGGGCCAATAGCCGACCTAGTGAAATATGTTTTTCGTCAGAGAGTGAGATAGCTGCATTGATCAACTCTTTATCGTCAATTTCCGAGAAGCCCCAGAGGTGTTTCCTGAGCGTGGAGGAATGACTGATCGAAATCATCCCCATAAAAAGTGCAAATATTTATAAAAACTCAAAAACAAACCGTCACGTTTCATATTACGCTGATTAAGCGGAAGTTAATCACTGCTAAAAACAGTCAGAAAACTTCAGAACAAGACAAACATCTGAGGTAAGTAGTTGCATGTTGTTCATTCGTGAAAACGGAAGAAAATAACTCTTTTATAGAAGGAAAATATTTTTTTATCCATTATTCTTCTCATGAGGGGTGATGTTGGCCATTTAAGGAGAGGCATAACGTTTTGGCTGCAATTCAAGAGTCTAAATAATCGTCATATAGGTGATTTTTTATGAAACTATTATTCAACTGAAGATTGTATAGCTTTCATCATGTCTTCCGTTAAATGCCCAAACCTAGATTAAAATTCATTAAGGGAGTATTTGTACCCTAGAGTCAACCTAAATTACTGACTTGAGGAAACACTGTTGATATTTCTTATAAGTTAAATGGAATGTATCCATGTTCTTCGGAGGATTTGAGAAAAGTAGGCGGATATTTTTGCACTATTTGCGAGATCTGTGAAATTTTTACGGATAGAATTTTTTGTAATACGGCATCACGATCTTCATTAATTATTACGAATTGTTCACCACCACCAGACCAACAGCTTATCTGCAACGTAATCGTAAATTTATTGATATCAGAGATATTAGGCGAACGCGACTCAATATTATTATTTTAAAAATATTACAAACTTCTTCCCATCAAATTTCCATAATTACCAGCCGCAAGTTTGGTAATAGAAATAGAGTTGAGGAATTTTATATTATTTGAAGGAGGTACGTCTCTTCGCTGTATCTCATTCCAATGAAATTGGCGCAATATTTTCCTTTTCCAGTTTATGGTTTCTAAACTCAATCTGAAAAATATCACAAGTGAGCCCAGCCCCCCATAAAGAAACGAGCCAGTTTTTTATCTCATAGTTATCAATAATTGCGGCATTGCTAATCTGTCCGTCTACGGAGGACATAAATCATAAATATCCTGTGGTTATGATGGAGAAAATCTAATTATAAACTTTATTGCTCACAGCTCTTGCCATTAGTTTTCACTTAACATTAGTCAAATTTGTTGTTTAATATTTGCTCAATATCATATAAGCCAAATGACACATTCGAAAGAGTTAAAATGGTGCACATGCGAGCATTTATTACTTAGAGCGTAGTAGGTTAATGAAACCACAATTTTCGTTTATAAGGACGTGTAAATAACTGGGATAATCCCAGGAGCGTACAATCTTCTAATGCCAAACTACAGTTTTGGAAATGCAACAAATTTCTGCCGTGTTCAACAGTTTCAAGAGTTCGACCAAGACAATATCAATACATTCCGTATTATGATTTGACTGCACACATAAATGGCTCAAAGTTTGCCCGGAAGAAAGTGAATTTCAGTAAATATATACGTTTCGTCCACTCGTACATGTGCTTCGTCATCGTTCGCTGCCCAACGAGTATTATTTATTTCCCAAAGTACTTATTCCGGGAGTTTATTTTTCCATTCCCAATGTTATTCACTAAATTGATTGCGCGTCACTGACGAACAAAATATCAAGATAAGCAGATTGAAGAAATGCACACAATCCTGGGTAAACGCACATAAATCACGACAACTCAGAAGTAGAACTCATTCCTATTGCATGATTTAGGTTGCGCGTTTACAAATTATCCCTGAAGCCTACACGGGAGCATGAGGCGAAAATCTCACACATTTCTTTCAATTAATATGTAATTTTCAATAGTTGAAAGGGCCCAAAAGGCGATACACGGTAGTTCGATTGTATTCAATATATTTTAATTGAATTAAAATACATGTATTAGTCTGTTGGTTTACGTTTTTTAGCCTCTCTAAGATTGATATCCTACCTGCAATGCTGACGACACTGAAATATATTATTTGACCGTTACGTACAATTCTATTCGGAATGCATCTTATGTTTTCATTCTACATAACTTGATTTCTTACGCAAAAAAGTACGAATAAATATATATTCTTGCAGTTCCCTTGGGTTCGTCCTATATACTACGGCGTTTCCCGTTTGTGTACCAGTTTTGTACCAGAAAGAACTTTTAGGTTATATGGAAGTTTTTCTAACGTTAGCATGTCAAATTTGACTTATTGGCCGGGATATAGTTTACAATTAGTACGCATGAGCTCCCCAAAAGTTACGGATGAACTCAAGATTACGCCTAAAAACATGAGAGGAATTCAGAATTATGCAATTGGAGTGATGAAAAAAATGTTTTAAAAATACTAATATGAGTGCGAAGTGACTAATGACTTTGACTAATTTTAAACGCAACCTTCTTGGCTAAAAATTCCAATTTTTAATATTGTAATTCCCGCACTCATTACCACACCTTCTGATTATAACTAACTTCTCTGTGAACTCAACTGTGAACATTAAAAGACTTTCTATGCCATAATTCATGTCGTATAATTAGTCACTTGTTTACAGTAGACATCTTCGAGTGTTAAATAAGAAGAGACGTCCTTCCGCTGTGACTTGCGCTCCAAAATCACAGGTTTCTCTTCAGGAGCTTGCAAATACTTCCATGATTTCACAGAGCCACCCTTCCCTTGTCAATCAGATCTGTTTCCTGGATCAACTTCGGATTCCAATTGATTGCCATTTATATTCGCACTGATATTATCTTTTTACTACTGCCTTACTAAGAGCTTTGCTATAGTAGCCATCAAAACTTTCTAACCAATCTTCGATAAACACTAATTCACACTACACCTCGTGCTTAGAACAGAGCTACTGTGAACTACTTACGAGTTTAATCCTCTCATACGCACGAGTGGTAGCTAAAATTGCTAAGCTGCTCCACCTCTATTTAATCAATGCTCGAAGAAATAACAATGATTTTGTGCATGTTAAGGGAGGGAGGCGTGAACCAAAAACTTTTGAGAGTTTAACTCTCCTTTTTTTCCTCCCTCTCTCTCTCTCTCTTCCTCACGCGACCTGTTGCACCAGAAGCAGGGACGGTCGCGGCAGCGGTGGCGGCGGCGGCAGCGGCTGCGGCGGCGGCAGCCGCGGCCTCGGCCCCCGGGAACACTACGGGAGGGGGCGGTGGAGGCGGCGGTGGCAGCATGGGTGGCCGGCCCACCGTGGGCACCGTGTCCGGCGCGACGGCAGCCGGTGGCGGTGGGGGCGGAGTCGGCGGCGGGGGAGCGGGGAGCGTGGGAGCGGGCGGAGGGGGCGGCCCTAGGGAGTGCGCGGGATGCGGGAAGGCGATAAGGGAGAGGTACTTGCTCAAGGCCCTGGAGATGTTCTGGCACGAGGACTGCCTCAAGTGCGGATGCTGCGACTGCCGCCTCGGGGAAGTGGGATCGACGCTCTACACGAAAGCGAATCTCATCCTCTGCAAAAGGGACTACCTGAGGTAAGTCTGGCATAACTCACGCGGCGAATTCCAAATGGTGGACGCTGTAGAACTTATTTACGGTATATGTTTGCTGAGTTACATTTCAATTGGGAAATATGTACGCTGTCGATGACAAGGGGGAAATAATGCTCAACAGACAATAAACGGACGCATAAAGACATATTGCCTAATATATTTAAAGACAAATTGAACTGTGCACATAACTAGCAAGTAACAAAGCGTTAAATGTATTCACATACTGCAAATTGACAACTTAATGCGAGAAAGAAGTATATAGCATTGTAGAGTTGGTGACCTAACACCCCCCGCCACACACCCTTGCGGCGGCTTGCGGGGTATTATGTAGATGTAGAGTGAGTTATTTTTATACTACCTACGACAACATATTGAACTTTTGACGAAATTAATTTTATCACAAGAATATTTTGCGTTTCCTCCGAAATAATTTTTATGGGTTCGTGTTATTAAGTGATTTTATTCTACCAACTAAGGTAGATTTTGAATGGGCACCGAATAAACATCGCTACACCCCCAAGCCTCACCTAATACGACAACAGCTCGACATCCTACTGTACAATAAATCAATTTTTCAATTCCATACAACTTTTTGTCTCCCTTCACTCCGTGCAAAATGCTTAGTCTTTTCCTTTCCTAAACTCATTTGCCTAACATTCTCTCATCGCGGTCTTTCATATGGGCACAAAAATGTCATCAATTAAATATTGGCGTCAACGTCTTTTGTAATGTTAACGCCATACGAATGCTTTAAAGTCAACCACTACGCCATTAATATTACTAAGACACAAAGAAAAGTTTTGGACAGAGTTGGAAAACTATCGCGCGTCATTCTTGACCTGCGAAATACTTTAGAACATGTTTCAAAAATATATAAACCCCGCCACTATACAGATTCTCATTTGTTACCATCCCCTTTCACGCTATCCGGAAATCCTCGTCCTCCAAAATTCTCGATTAAGTAAATTTGTCCTACCCAGGAATGCACATTTGTTTACATCCATAACAACATCCCATGCCTCACTCAATGATGATGAGTTTTAATGGATACTTAACCATGCAAATGAAGGAAACTGATGGCATGTTATTCTACATCAAATTATGCCATATTAAGTATCGAAAACGCTTCTCACTCTCTCAGCAGCTATACTCATATGAATCCTCTGCATTGCACGGTTCAGTAATCCGTGCCTTATATTAGTCGAATACCCCGCATTTAATGTCAATCACTTCGTTTTACCTACTACGAAAAAATTAGTACACCTTACAACTTGAAGACCCCTGCAGCAGTAGCTACTCGCCAAGCACTGCACCTTCATAGAATTTCATCTTCATAGAGTATTTAGACATCATAACAAAGATGTAGTCCAAAACTACTTATAAATAAACCAAAACACTCGCCTATTTCACAGCTAAGCTCTCCATGTAGAAATTAACTCCAACTTGGTGGATTCACTCGATAGCTTAAATCTGACCCATGAGTCTTGATTCTGTTAAAAATTGATGCTGAAGGCAGCAACTGTAACTGACAATTTAAAATTTATTGACGATGTCAACCCGTTTCTTTATTATGACTGAGGTCTAAAGACCTAAAATATTACCCATTTACGAGTGCAAATTTTCTCCCTTCTTCCATAAACTGTTTCAACCCGATGAAGAAGAGATAATTGAGTAAATTCGCTTCCATTACAGATTGTTCGGCACCACAGGATATTGTGCGGCCTGCAATAAAGTCATCCCTGCCTTCGAGATGGTAATGAGAGCCAAAAGCAATGTGTATCACCTGGAATGCTTCGCCTGCCAGCAGTGCAACCACAGGTGAGAACAATTCGAGCATTCATGTCTCCAAGCGTCACTGAATTCCCCCAAAACTATAAATTCATTACCTATCGTCTTTTTCCAATACATACGATAATATATCTACCTTATATTCATTTTCATACGATAATATATGTACCCTGAATTCATTTTCACCTTAATTCGAGTTTAATGGATACTAGCATTCTATTCTTTCTAAAATTGAGACAACCGATAGATAAAATAAATGGTAACTTAATTATCAATATCAATTATTTATGAGAGCAGTTATCCATTACTGATCAGCCTTACTGATGACGGTAAAATGTTGACGAAGTTGACGACCATTGGTTCACTAAAAATTACCGAGGAATATAATATAAACTCTTCTCCCCTATTCTTACTCGAATTAATTCCATATGAAGCGACCTCCTGAAGTTAATCACGCAATAGAGAGATATGTAGTAAGTGTGTAAAGGGCAACCATTGCGAAATCTCTCGCCCAGAGACTGAGCTCATTCAAAATAAATGTCCTTGCCGATTCCTTAATGCAATTTAAGATTTCGCTGCAACATTTACAATGACACTCTTAAAACTTGTTCACGCTCTTATAATCCAAGGTGCATTTGACTTAGTAGAACCTCTTCTTCTTCACAGCAGAATCATAGGAATGGTTCCGCATTTAGGCAATCATAATAATCTCTATGATACGTTTGTTATAATTTACCACAAATCCAGGGCCGTTAGAGGCACTGCGATGTCCGCTGGGGAAAGCAGACATTTCCCGTTAACAAGTTTCCTTAATGAAATGCTCTGTCCCCAGCGAGTGCCATTTCCGTTAATGAGAATCCGCCAGTTGGCTACTTTTCTTTCCCATTCGTGAGACCCTTAAGGTATTACATAAATGAAAGGTTCAATTAAACTGGTATAATTCTGGATGAATTAAACAGACGATTGCATTTCTACGCGACGTGCAGAAAGCAGAGTTTCTAGAACCTATTAGTCAGCTCGCAGGCATGTCTCCAATTTTTTCGTCGCTGGGTTAGATATTTCCGTCATGTAATGAAATGCAGTCTTTTTCACAGCAAACGTAAATTTGCACTGTTTAAACGCTTATTTCAATCTAAAATGGGAAGCATGCACTCAAAAATGAAGTGAGAAAATGGAAAATCTCAAGAAAAACTGCCAATTTCCGACATGCACATGTAAGAGCTTTCCTATTATAACACTAGAGTTATTCTCTCACTTTGCAACAAGATGTTCTCCGGAGAACTAATCGGTTTTGAAATCGTAAATTTCATCATCATAACAAGTGCGATGGGAAATAACATTACAAACGAGACGATTCAGGAATAGGAGAGAATGTCAGAGGACTCGAATGGAACATCTGCTTTACAGCATCAAAACTAAGGTCATTTATAGTCCCGTGAGAGGAAACTGGAGCATTCCATGACTCCTCACATGCATCTGTTAACTTCTGAGAAATCACAAAAAGTCATTACATTTTATGGCCACTTAAATTGAATTGCCCATTTGTAACCCATTCAGCACCAAGAGATGGATATTTAATCCCTATTTTTAATTATTAAAACTAATTTATACAATCTCCATAGTGTCAAACGAATTTATGATTACATTTCAAAATGTTAAGTCATGCTGAATGACAAAATATATACCTGTTGTTCAGTATTCCAGGGGAAAAGGTGAATGATCGAAAATAAATAAGGATTACCTTAAACGTACCATACAATGGATTCATTTACAGTAAAATGGTATAATGTACTGGCTTCCCATCCAGAGGGTCCGGGTCCGAATCCTGGACATAGCAGATTTTTTTTCAGTGTATCCCGATTCCTATGGTGGGGTGTTTGTGGGTAGCACTTTAAGTGAGTGCGCCGTCTGTCGGATGGGACGTTAAGCTGTGGACCTTTTCCGTCCGCCTTTCGATAAGAGTAGGCTAATGCCGATGCCGGGTTCTCTCTTACCCGCCGCCTTTCCCGTCCATCCCTAATGGCACAAGTGACCTCAGCCGTCGGGCACCTCCCCTAAAGTTACTACTACTAGTAAAATGGTAATATGAATAAATAATATTTTCCGTCGAAGTCTAAAGAATATTCACTTTAAATAAGTCCGCGAGCATAATCCAAAACTTAAGTCAAAACTTAGAACTTCTGCCCTCTGGCAAAACACAATCTATTCCCGTCTCATTATATCCCAAGCAACGCTTCAACGTGTGACAGCATTGCAGCGATAAGAAGGAAATATCGAATCCAATTACGATGTCTTTATGTGATTTGTGACTTTTGAGATAGCCAGACCAAGTAGAGTGGGCAAATTCAATGGAGATATGGCGGAATATGGGAGTAGTTTGGTGGGATAGGCGAGTTAGTCGGAGCTTTTACATGAAGGAAAATGTACAGTAAAGGGTTATCGTTTTAGGTAAACTGTTATAGGTTAAGGTTAGTAATGGATGAAAATAACTACCAAATAAATATCTTGTCTCTCCAAACAAACCGCAACCCAACATCCTACTCTACAACAAGCCCCTATTCATCTTCGTGAACTTCCTTCCTCCCTTCATTCCGTCCAACATCCCTATTCTATTTCTGCTCCTTCCTCGGTTGCCTAACATACAGGAATATTGTTACATAGGACATTTAATTACCTGTACTCCCCTCTGTCACAGTCTTCAATATTCCAATGCCATTTAATATGCTTTGCATTCATTTTTCCTGCCTCCTAAGGATTTGTTCCAGCAATCCTCTCTCCTCCCGACCATATCCAGCACCTCCTCATTTGTTTTCCTTTCTGTCCATTTCGCCTTCTCCACACCCACATTTCGTAAGCCTTCAATCTACGCTCATCATCCTGCTTCAATGAACATGTTTCCGCGCCGTGCATAACTACGCTCCACATCAAAGTTTTAATAAGCCTTTTCTCAATATTCCTTACTCAACATCCCTATCATCAATTCCCTCCTCTTTGTGAAAGTCTCTTTGCCAAGTGCAATTCTTCTCCTTACATCCCTACTACTTTGACCATTTTGATCCAAAACACTTCCGAAATACGTAAACTTTCTCTTCTACCTGCTCAAGTTTTTGCCATCCTATTTTAATGTTAACCTTAGCCTTTCTTTTTCTGGATATTCGTATAAGCTTTGTTTGATTTATATCGATTCTCTTCCAATATTTATACTAGGAATTTCTAATTCGCTCAGCAACGCTTGCAAACCCTTGGCTGACTGACAAACTAGAGCTTGGTCACCAGAGAGCCTAACTGATTTTACGGATTCCCCGCCGACTTTCCTTCTTGTCTCCAGTTCTTCCCATGCCTCTTTAATCATTTCCTCCACAAATACGTTGAACAGCACTGGACAACCCTGCCTTAAACCGCTTTCTAACACTGCCCATCCAGACTCTCTGTCCCCCTCTCGCACTTAGGCAGTCTGAGACACGTACAGGTTGTACAGATTAGCCTCCAATCCCTCCACCTATTCCTATTTTCTGTAATATAGTCATTGGGGTTTCCAATTCACTCTATCAAATGCCTTTTTGAAATCTACGAAACAGGCAACTACGTCCTGATTTTATTCTATATTCCTCTCTATTTGTGATATGACTGCAATGACATCACGCCTCTCCCCGGAGAGGTCGCATCGATTGCTTAACTTGCAAAAGCACTCGGCCGGACATCGACGGATCCGGGTTTGAATCCCACACAAAGCAAATGATTATTTCATTCTGATGTTCTTTCATTTGTAATGCACATTTAGGGGGTGACTCCATTAAAAAATACTCTCGCGGTATCTCCCGCAGTTTCTTGGAGTCCCCTAAGTAATTATTTGCCCTGCTCTCCACCCTTATGTTGATGATCCTTAGAATCACTAAAGCTGCGGGCAAAATCAAACGTTCTATAGTCCTCACATGATGTAGTCTTTATCTTTGTTGGAATAGAAACTAAAACTGATCTCAAAAAGTCTCCCAGCTAGATTCCATCCTCGTAGATGCCAAGAATTAGTCAGTATAGACTTTTCCTTCAACAATTTCCTAAACCTGTGAGTAGTTCTGCAGAAATGTTGCCCAGACCAGGTAACCATTGGCTAGTAAGACATAGTTAAAGCAGGCAGAAGTTACAAGGTAATGAGGGAAGAAATAATTTGGAGCAAAGAAAGTGGAGGTTCTGGCAATAATTTGAAGTAATGGTCATTAGTGACTGCCCAAAACCTACCTCATATATAGTAGGTATAATAACTTCAATGAAACAAATGAATTAACCATCCTTATGGCTGATCATCAGAGTTTGTGAACAGAACAGTCTATGGGAGACTGAAAAGGAAAGTGGATTGAATATGAAACCATACTCAATCCATATTCAGAGTAGCAGAGGGGCAAGAGAAAAATATTCTAGTTCTTAGGCATGCCAAATGGAATAATATGGCACTTGGCAACTTTGTGGATCCACAGAAAGCAAATCATCACAGCAACTAGATTTGTCATTAGAATGACTACAATTGTTATGCATATCAGTTATACAATGTAAGAAAGAAACTTCAAGGAAATTGCAATTAACTTAAAAGACTTTTAGAGGAATTTCTACTGCCACCCTTATCTTAAACACGTGCATTAAGAAAGCAATTGATAAACGATATAAAAGAAAGGCTGGTTGTGCAAGATTACATGGAAAAAATTATGCACATGGTGCTTTTTTCAGGAGATTTCAACAATTCAGAAAGAAGAAAACCTGATTAGGATACTAGAAGGGTCTTTATGGAAAAGGGAGGGAAAGAACACACTCAACTAATCAAATGCAAAAAGTTGGTCATTTTAAAATAAGACCAGGTTAATGACATTTAAAAAAGTGGAAGAATTTTCCTAAAAGCAAGATATGGCAGTTTGCAGAATAGCAAAATTAAAGAAAGCTCACTTTAGAGAAAATTACTAATGGTCGATTGCCAAATACTCAGAGAACACTTAATAAAATCCAATACATGGAGTTCACTGCCTTCATCTTGCCTGAATTACCTATACTTTTTTATTTATGGCTTGTACCAATGCATATACATTTCAATTAACTTGCAGCACCGTAAATATTAAATATATATTCAACCAATTTATAGCCAGTTACCCATGAAATAAAATTTAATAAGAGCATCAAAAAATTCCAGTCAAATGTGCATGAAAAACAGGTATATGGAAGTGTTAAAAGATCTAGAGGCTGAATAAATGGATTAAAAGCATAAGTTGAAATGAAATTATCCATTTCGTAATTCCACACGATTTACTTAAAAATAAGCCTCGGGTTTCGAAGTTGAACGTCATCATCAGGTCTAATGTATATAAATAATCCTGCATAGTAATACAGTGTTATGATTATTATTGTTAATGATAATCCAACAGTATAGGTACGGTTTTGGATGGGCACAGCCCAGATAACGGTACTATGATACATATAATTGCCTCTTCTATCAAAACAACCAGACTACCGATACTACAAAAGCCCCTCTTCAATAATGCATACTTCTTTCATTTCGTCCAACATTCCAATCCTTTTCTTTCCCTTCCCTCAATTATCAAATGTTCTCCCCTCTATCACAGTCTTCAATATTTGTAGAGAACTTAAAAAAAATGGACAAAATCTTTGTAGCATACTACAAAATGGTTTAATTGACCCCGTAGCCTTCCCTTTAGAATTTTAACTCATATTTTCAGTTTGTAGCAAGGGAATAAAAATCAGCTGCATTAACTGCCTGAATTCTCTTCTATTCTCATGTTTACATTGTGTTTTGTAAGAAAATTTTCACAAAGGACAACCACAAATCAATGAATTTGTCAATGCTATTTCAGCAATGCCATTGTGTCATGGGTTCAGCAGCCTGACACTCAAATAGTATCCAGAAATAGTACCGGTGCCTTTTACAGAATAACTTCTGACGCCATTTCACATAGCTGATGCGATGCCATAATGGTATCCTTAAGCAAATTGCACTGGATGCCATCTTCAAGGAATAACAACCATGTATTGAAACCCAGATTGTAAGATTAAAATAACAAGTGGAATTCACAAAGCTGCATTTTTTCCCTCCATCATTGATACATTCCACTAAGTCAAGTTTGAAATAACAAATTTTAAGTTAACAGAATTGATTATGTCCTGATCCATATTCAATGACAGCAATTTTTCTATAAATAGAAGACAGTGATTCAGGCCCTAAAATATCTTGAAAGTGCCTGATAAGTTTAGTAGCAGGAACATATTAATGATTGTACTTGAAAGACATACTACCTAAGTGCTTTCTAAAGATGCTCCAATGACTGAATGGATATTACATTTGGAATACCATCCTAAGCCAGTCTATTCCATAACAGTAAGGATTCCATAACCTTTGAGTTGGCCATTGAGAATTACATCAAGTTATCTGGGTTGACTTAAAACAAATAACTTTATGTGTACTCCTACACGCATAAGGATGGTGTATTCAAACATGATCTGCATTACGAACAAGTATGATAATCTTGGCAAATATTCACAATATAATGATAAAATGGAGTCAATAATATCCTCTCTTCCTAAAATAGAAGGTACATTCAAAATTACCATCATACTTCCTTGTCTTTTACCAAACTTATTAAAGGATAAGGTGGGCAATGATTGCTCAAAACTCACTTTCCATCTGATAAAATGGTAAAATAGACAGTAAAGAGAAAATCAGAAATTTTACAAAATGCAAAATATGACTTAAGTACTTGAAACTGGGATGTTATCATTCTATTTCATTATAATGACACTTATGATATAATGATGTTGTTCCAACAGATTAGCTGAGTAAATTATAACTTCAATCTAAAAATTGTTCTAAAAAAATCCATTAGCTTTCTTCATTAGATATCAATGATCACTCACACTTAAGGTGACAGTCTGTGTTGAAAAATATGTTTTAGATTGCCAATTTTGCCATACCTTCAGAATAATAAATTCCTACATAAGCAATAAGATATAGTCAATGAGATGAAATTCCACTCATTCATGATATATTTAGAAATAGGTTAACTTGAGTGAGAAGGAATAATCTAAATTAAGCCCCATGGTTGAGGGCCATTACACATTGAACTTGAAGAGGAAAAATTATACTTTGTTTGCTACCTCAGAATATAACCATAGACTTAATTATTTTCCTTGCATTTGAATAAAAATATAAGAACAGTAATTTAACTGTAGAAGAAATAATCTAAAATTATAACAAGAGTTTGAGTAATGATAATGCATGTAGTCCTTAAACTAACAACGTTTACATCAAGGGAAATAATTTCATGGTATCCATCTCTTTGTTTTAAAAAGTATCATTGAACATTGGTTTTAAAAGTGTTTTCAAACAAAAGTATGCCCAAACTGTGGCAATCTATTGCCCAATGTTCTTGAATTCACCAAGCTAATCTTTCAAGTAAATTGTAAAACATTCAGTAGTTCCCAAAAAGAATATCTCATGTGAAGCATTATCTACGATAGTATTTGGGTTTCAATTATAATCAGTATCGCTCATCACTAGATGCATTTTAAACATTCTAACACACTCATCTGTAAACAAATAAGGGAGAGTAGTAAAATAAATTCAAACTATGAGAAATAATCCCTTTTTAGTGTGCATGCTATTAAAAAAAGCTCACAAATAACTTCGAAAATCGTACAATTTAGTAATGATAATATTTTTGAATTTTAATATTGGCTTACCAACGATATGTGAATAATCCTTCGGAAATAAGCAGCACCTGTTTATTTTTCAAATGCAAACATTTTAAATGCATAACGCTTGTCATCTAATCCTGGTATTCTAACATGCCATTTCATTCATATTCTCACTGCGATTAACAACTAAATACACTCATTTATCAAGGTAAATGTACAAAGTCGAGTTTTTGAGAATGATCGCGGCTATACAAAATTATAAATACACGGTAATTAACGATGAAATGTTAACATTCAGAGAAAAGCTACTTCACTCCAAGGAGTAAATCGTTTACTTAATGCAACCTGAAATTACTGCATTTGAGGAATACTAATGACAAGATTTACATACAGTATCATATTTATCGTGAGTCGAGGAATGTCCGCGATAATCTGTATAGGAAGTAGGAATTATTGATACTAGAAGGCTCAGTTATGACTGAAATATCCAGAGCTCCAACGGCCGGTGGATAGTCGTGGGCTAGCTCTCCGTAGGCCAAGTTCAGTTAAGTTCAGTTAGCTGGTAATTCTTCTCAATTGCTCAATGTTCATCCTTGTTATCCGAAATGCCTCTTGCTATTTCGGAAACAGTTCTCACTCAGTGAACGCAGGTGATCACCAAAATATCGTCGTTTTTGTTTACCATGTCAAATTCAATGAAATTTACTTATTCTAAGACATTCCAACATAAGAATACGCAACAGGTAATCGTTTGTTTTGTACGAATTGTGACGCGCGCAGAAATAACAAAATGAAAGCATCGACAATAGTAAAAACGGACAACGATAAGTAAAACTTCTCATAGGCACACTCGTGTACATATCACCCACATACATTGGTGAAACACACTCTCTATAGGGTTTTTAAGTAAGTGGAAATGTATTAATAAATTACGCTGGCGAAAAAAATTATGACAATGTATGTAACTACAATACGTAGGGCACGCCGGGGTAATGCCCTTGGCTGGGTTCGATGGTAGGATGGCTCTCCTACATCTAGAACTTGCATGGTGACTTCCACAAGGTGAATGCGACTGTAAAATGTTTGCATTTTTACAGTCCGTACGGGTGAACATTATAAATATTTTCTTATCTAGTAACCTCCCAAATTTGGACATACAATGTGTATTTGGCCACCGCCAAACAGAACGAGACGAATATCATGAGTGCTAAGGTTACATAAATAGTACAGCCAATTACCCGCACATAATTCAGTTACATCAATCCGTATTGGGATAATTAATATTAATGAAATAAAAATTAACGAGTAAGCTACAAATTTTAATTTTTTTTAAATTCAAATTTGTAACACAATTATTTTAATAAGGCGATCATTTTGAAATATCTCTAATTTTTTACCATGGAATTTGAGTGGTGTGGAAGAGAAGATCCTCTTCCGAGTGTTACTTTTGCATATCAACGGAGCAAACCATAAGAGTTTGGGCAAAATTATGCATGGCATGAAAATATCCTGGTATTCGTCTTGAAATTGTTTGACTTAGGAGCGAAAAAAGCGAAAATTTCGCAGCGCAAAAATAATTCCGTGATTAGAACTCACCTGCCTAAAATTTCTATCTGAAAGCCGTACCTTAAATTATAAAATTTCGTTCTAGAGCGAAACTGGTGTCTCATTGTCATGGCCTATGTTTAAAACATATTTATATTCAATTCAGCAGCCGATACTTGCGTTGGAGTTGGTATATTTGATAAATAATGAAGTATAAAAGAAAAAGTACATACCTAATACGTCTTCAACACTGGAACAAAAACTCAAATCACTTCTAAGGTTTCCATGAACTCTTTGCAGGGTGGTTTTGTTCGATATATTATCACTTGTCGATAATTAAACCAACTATCAAGCGTGAACTTGACGTTTTCGATAATTTTGATAAAACTTAAAATTCATTCGAAGCACTAATTGTAACTTTGGAGAAAACTATCAAACTTAAATTTCTTTAATCGGTCTCCTTATGTTAGCCAAACTGTTTCGTGTCTTGAGGCAAATAATGATCTGTGGTAGTGATTTGTAAACTCTAATCGAACTGTTAATTTTTTTATCAACTCTTATAAATAATTAACACAGAGCTCATTTAATAAGAGTAAAAGAACAAAAATGTCGGATGAGATAAAAAGAGATAGAAAGTGTTTTAAGTTTGAGAAATGTTTATTGTAATGTACAATGGAAAAGTAGCCTTAGCAAGTCTGTATATCCAAAACATGTCTTAAACGTAGGCTACCATTTAAAGAAATCACCATCACTTGATCAAAACACACCGTACTAAATGTATTTGAGTTTTTTCGTCATACGATTATTTTTCTTGTAGTCATAGAATCTGTTCACATGGAATGGAGGTCCTGCACCCGTAGTACGTAGTGTAATATGACTCTCGAATCTCGATATATCTCAATGCATACTTTGAAGTTTTTCACATTCCCTACTTCAGACGTTGTCTTTCAAGGGGAATTTTGGCGTATTGGAAATGTGAACGTTTACGCATGCCTTCCTCATTGGCCAGATTATATTCTCACCACCCGAGTAATCCCTACCTATCCCGCTTAGGGAATGGAATATATTATCCTAGGATTGTTCATATCATTAAGACGATTCGATATTACCTTAGCAGTTGGGACAGTAAACAACCCCGAAACTACGACTGCTTACCTTCCAAGATTCCTTGTCACATTCTCAATCAATGAAATTATATTCTTAAGCCATGGGCGTGCCTGGCTTCTTAATTTTGGGAGACACTGGACCTTAGAAATTTTAGCTCACCAAGCCTAAAGGATTATTTTTGGTGGTGGAACAATCCCATCCAAGGTCAATTAATGGGAGACCACAGACCGCACGTATATCGCCTCGAAGCGCTTACTTTCGGTATTTACTTTTGGTGGTTACGGAGGGAGTTTGATAATGTGGCCTCCTAAGACGTTTTAATGATTCATTATTTATTTAATCGACCATTCTGTTAAATGATGATATTTCATTTTAACTAGCTTAAGCTGTAAATATTCTTTTCAATTCTTCCTTTAAAAATTAGGCATTTAGTTTGATAATATTCTCTCAAACAATAAGGAAATCTTTTACGGAGTAGAGTTGTAGGACAGTTGACATGATTCACGCCTTTTTGAGGATTGCATAACATTATCTTGATTCCCCCGTCTACCTTATAGCCATCGTTCCCCCACTGCTAGATACTCATAAAATGTATAAAGTAATATTTAAGACCAAACTAAGCGGAAGACCGGTATGTAATTCCTAAATATTTCGACCCATATAAGTGATTTAGATTTGAAAATATCGATTGGCCTAGTTTGCCAATACGATGAAATATGTGTACGTGTGAATATATGTAAAAATGTGCTTCCAGTGAATCGAGCAGTCGTGGCTTTCATTAACATGTCTGCAATTCCAACATTTCTTTTGCAGGACTGCTTACCTTTCATGCATATTGATTGATAGAATCCTTCTAATTGCCGTTATTTTGTAACTAATATGTTTCTTTCTAATTCTCTTCCTCTCTCTCTCTCGTCATCGGTCGTCCCGGATGCTTACCTCGAGAAGGTTCTGCGTTGGAGACCGCTTTTACTTGTGTGACAACAAGATCTTGTGCGAGTACGACTACGAAGAGAGGCTAGTGTTTGCCAACATGGCGTGCAATCCAAGCAGCTTGGCACACATTCGAAGGCAAGTCAGTAATTTACAGGTAGGCACTACGCACCCTACCACGTGTACGCTCCTTTCGTTTAAGCAAAGTTTTTTAATCCTTATTTCTTTTTAATTTCTTTCAGAATACAAAAAAAAGTAAAAGGTATAATTTACAGTCGGTAATATATATATTTCTGTTTATTAAGAGGTTTGGTTTTTGCCTAAATTGAATTTCTTTTCCTCAGTTTTTGCTACGAATTTCCCCTCCATTTTTACCCAGATTTGGAATGATCTTAACATCGTTTATTCGTTTTTGTTTTCTCTTTTTTTAGACGCACCACCGTTTGTTACCTATGTGCATGATCAAAAAATAAGTGCATGACGCTTTTTATCATTAAGTATTATTAAACAGTTTTCAGTTGAATGATAAGTTTTTCATGCCGCTGTGAATTAAATGTTTTACACGAAAAATAATTAGACTTAGAATAAGTAAAATGTTGAAGATAAAATCAGGAACAGATATTTACCAACCGCTAATTTCCTTTAAAAAAATTTCAGGCTATTATTAGATTTTAAATCACACTTTAAATATCACATTTTGATGTACTGCCCACCATTCACATCCAACCATTATAAACTGAATATTATTTTAGCAGCAAGGAAGGAGAGATGACTTGTTCCTATATTTCTGATATCCCCCTGAAAATATCCCGACAAAATCGTTCATTGACAATTAAAGCAAAACGTGGAAACGACGTCTCTAACCTTTCTATAATGTTTCACATACACGTTTCACGTCACCAACAGCAATACACTTTTGAAGTAGATACAAATAAAATAAATAAGTTTCGGCGAAAGTTTTTCCATAACTGATGCCAGAAACAGAGACCCAGGTGAGCGTGATAAGCCTAACTTCGTTTGTCCAAAATTTTTACTTAAAATTTTCAGTTAAAAATTCTAATATATTTTTAGAGTAGTTATAACTTTAAATATACGAAGTCAAAAAATGATCTATTAGGGTCCTCCTGTAATAAATGTATCCACCTCTAGCTGAAGGGAGACTCGTAGGCATGAGAAAATAGAGTGCCCTGTCAAATTTTAGCATTAAATACCGGTTTGATTTTAAAAATTTTTTCTCCTCTTTCGCATTAACGCGGAAGTTAATATCATGAATTTTGTATCATGGCGATGGACTAAGTTATAATTTCACAGAGGCTTTGTGCTAGAGTGCGCATTTCTCCTAGAAAGCTGTAATTTCCACTTGGGAGGCAAACGAGGTTTGAAGGCGTGAATTATTCGTCGGGGAAAGTCTGCCACTGTATTACACGTATTGCATAAGCGGATGTTCCAAATTTGCTGCCATTGTCGAAAAAAGAATAGGTAAACCGAACCTCTCATGTGAGGGCTGAATGATAGCAGAAGTGCACTTACGTACGAGGGTCATCCGGAAAGTAGTACCCGTTCGTGAAATAAAGACACAAAAGTAAATATTAACAAACATAAAAAATTTTATTTGAAAGAGGATACTTTAAACTACTTCTCAACATAATCTCCAAGCAAATTAAGGCATTTGTCATAACGTGTGACAAGTTTCTGTATTCCTGCTGCATAGTCCTTCGCCGCCAGCTCATTGAGATACGCGAGGGACCCATCTTGCACAAATTTTTGCATAATGCAGATGGTGTTTAACAATTTCATGAACAATTGTTCGAGAAACATTGGGAAAATGCTCACAGATGTCATCAATTGTGACGCGCCGATCGTTCCTCACGAATTCGTCAACTGAGCTCACCAGTTGGTCTGTAATGACAGACGGTCTCCCCGAACGCTCATCGTCGTGTGTGTTCCCCCTCCCCATGTTGAAGTTGCGACACCACCGCCGAACAGACGACTCGTCCATTACATTGTCTCCATACACCTCCTTTAATTGGCGATGAATATCACATGGGCGAACGTTTCTTGCATTGAGGAATTTAATCACTGCCCTCACTTCACAACTGGCGGCGTTCTCAATTTTTTTAAACATTGTAAACAATCACAGAAACAACACAGGCAATGCTAGCGTCACGCAACTTGGCTCAGAGAAGGCAGACAAGCCACTGAAGCTATCTGACCTCGTCCAGCGGCTACTCGCGTCGTCAGCACTTCATGCGGCACGAACGGGTACTACTTTCCGGATGACCCTCGTATATATCGAATGCATTGATTCAAATTCTGTACTTTTATCAATAGTGAGCAAATAATCACGTTCTGACTTATTTAAATTTCAAAAATTCCACCAAATGCTTAAAGATTTGTGTAGAAAAGACCTTTTATATACAAAATGTCTGGAGGTCACAAATTTAAAATGGAATTAATTCCAACACACCTTTTCACCCAAGAAATATTATAACCTGGAAGACAGACTCATAAGTGACCTGGTGATAAATTTGTTTTAGCAACATTCAACTAATATCCTTGACTAATACTGCTGTGATGGTCTAAACCCATAGACGAAGAGACCACCCTCCGAGCGTTTGAATTACGCCAGTGGAGTTATAACGGAAGGTACAGCTCCATAAGAGTGGAAATACGAAGGCTCGTAAGGAAGTAACTTAACGTTTCGGTCTAGCGTGGCGGTGGGTAAGGCTAGAGCCACCATCTTGATGTCTAAACGTCCCTACACTCAATACGCATCCTACTTTAGTAGTGTTCAGACTGTGGTTCTTCTACTTTTCTCACTGCGAACTGTTAAAATGTGCGCTGCAACAGAAAATCCCATGAGTTGTCAGCTCTTATTACGGAACGGTCTTCAAAATGCTCCCTATCCCACCATTGCGACTACCCCGTCCGCTTGAATAAGATGCATGGTCCATGGGCTAAAGTTAAATACTTAAGGACTTAGTTCTCTAAAGCAAACTTCGTTGAACTAATGTCTCAACTTGATAAGAACGTATTTACTTCCCAAATCTTAATTTTATATGCAACTTATTAAACTTCCAAAATGGAATTGATTTTCCTCGTACCTGTTTTTACCTCAATGATGGAAATTAAATAATCATGCGGAAATCTATAAAGTTAAATTTTAAATACTTTCCCGTTATTTTTAGTGCTTCGGAGGTATTTTTATTACGTTAAGGATCACTTCAAAGTTTCCACAGTAGTCTTTGCGAATTCCTAACGACAAAGAACATTTAAGTTCTGGTACGAGCTGGTCCGCGTAGAACAAATTTACATTAATTCAATAAGTTAATAGCAAAAAGTTACAGACAGTTTAGGTTCACATAGCAATAATATTAAGTTAACAAAAGTTTCCAAATACATATTTGAAGCAGCATGTTGTGGCAGAGCATCTTGTGAAATGAACAGTTTTTCCATTTTCACGAGAAACTATTTATTTTATTGTATTATTTTTTCTTTGCATATTTTTCTTGAGCCCTTATGAATAGGTTTCCAGATGTTATGGCCATGATTTTTAAAGACTTGTTACTGCGTCATAAGTTTCATTGCGTCCAATCAGCTGTACCAAAATTACAATATCAACACACTAACGGCCACATGTAGTGCGAAAATGGAAGTTGCAGATAATGAGGAGAAGACAATTTTTACAGCAGCCATGTGTGCACTTGTGGTGACACAACGCCGAGGTAAGACGTTGACACGAAACATTGATTTGAATGCTCACTCTTTGGGGTGGGAGGCTCCTTCAATGGTCCGCCTATGCCCATGTGATCTACCCTCCATCCCTCCTAAAGACGAGACCTCATTAAAAAGTATAAGCGTTCCGCTCGACTATAGCGTAATTTGGATCCATTGGCCCTTTCCACCATCATTCAAACTGTGTAAAAGACGTACTCCGGGACACTTTTCATCCAAGAAGAAGAGCGTCACGAGGGCCATCTTCATAATAAGAATACAGGCAGCAGGTCCTCGTGACGATGGACTCCTATGCATTTAGTTATTCGTTTGACCATACCATGAACATTCAATATCACTTTGTTATCTTTACACTTAACAGCTACATAATACCCCTGAAGGGAAACCTCTGTTAGCCCCTTCTGAAACATTGTCGCCTCGAGGGGAGATGTGACCCGTGACGCCCTCCTTCAGCCCCTCCCAATCTCTGAAACCCCACACTCCCATTCCCGCAAATTCTCCGAACCATCCCTTTCATCATTCTTCCTCAATTCTTTCATTTTCTTTCTTTTCCTCCACTTCCTTCCTATCGAGAGACCCTTTCCCGGACCCCGTGAGGGCGAGCGGTCGCATCCCCGTTGGCAAAAGGTATCTAAGTATGCAGAATCAATTATCAAAATTCACGTCTCTACCGGTAATGCGCGAGACGACATGTCATTCATTATACAGGGTTTGCTCTTATGTTGTTGACCTAATCATTCGTCTCCTTTATTCCCATCCTTCGCCTCTGCCACCGCAGCCAGGAAACAATCTGAGCATTGGAGGTGCGGATGGTGCCGGCTTCCAGCACCCACTCCTCATGCTGCAGCCGCCCCAAGCCGCCGCCATGTCAAACGCCCTCTCCAAGGCCCAACAGCTATGCGACGACAAACAGCTAGCGACGAACCCTCATCACCATCAGCTGGGCCTACCCAACGCGCACAACAGACACTTCGCTGTGTCCGGAAACCACAGACACGCTGGCGGCGGGGGGGCCGACGACGCCTCGAGCGGCTATGGAAGCCCCGATTCGGACAGCCTGGAGGTCCGGTGACCGCCCCCGGGAGGAGATCTGCGCGGCCAGCTGAGAAGGAACGCCCGCTGATCACTAGAAGGGGTGCTGAACTCCTCCAGAGAGACGCTCGGTATACACGTCAATTCTGACCCGGCGACCGAGCACGCCGCGAAACTGTCAACTATAAGGGCGAGAGATCAAAAGGTTGCGCGTCGTCCGCTGTGTAGTGTTTGTTCTCCGGTAGAAAACTGTCCGTTTGCAGACGGCAGTTGAACGTCAAGTGGAGTGAACGGATTTCAATAGGAACGGATACGATGTGACCACATCTCCTTCCGTGTTTCGATTTCATTTTTTGCCCCTTAAATGCATGGTCTGGGATGGGACATGTTTAAGATAGTTGTGTGATCTCTGATGCCAAAGTGTAACCTTTAAATATTGTCGAAATATTGCGGAAATTGAGAAAACTGAGCGTGGGATAATAAAGAAGTTTTTTCCTTCTCGATACGAGATTCGTGTGGTGTGTAGAGGTTTGATTGAGACCTTTAATTAGGAACCCAATGATAATTAACCGCATATGTGTTTCATCGCTGAAAACTTAACGTGAAACAAAATGGTTCGGTTTAAGTGCAGACAATGTCACTTGAGAAGTGAAACATGGATATTGACAGCATAATGCGATTAATCTGATGCCAATTTTGAACCTTTATTTTGGATCGTCAAGAATTCGTGCGATTAAAAAGTGCTCAACAGTTGTAATTATTCTAAAAAAGAAACAGAGGAGAACAGGGAAAGTGTTTTGATGTGATTTCTGCAGCAATGCCGCCGTTTCTCACATGGGGAGAAAACGGAAAATTAAAATACAACAATTGGATCACGGATAAACAGAAGAGGCGTGTTACGAATACCGCGATACGTTCTGAAGATACAACGCGTAGGAGAGCGCAGTAGTACGCAGTCCCTTCCCCAGCACACGTGCGGTGGTAATAATCCCTCAAGCTGATGTCCTTACTTAACCATCATTCTTCGGTACTTTTTTAAAATATTCCTCGTACCTCATAAGAACATTCAACGATCCGATACGAGGTTCTCCTCCCAAACCTTATCACGTCCCTTGGCTTGCAAATATCATTTCCAGCTCGACCGACTGGTTTCTGAGAGAAGTGGGGGTGTAGAGGTCAGAGGGGAAAGGAAAGCGTTATTTCATACCCCAGGTCCCTCAACCCCTCGATGGAACATTCCCCCGTTCCTCGCCCCATCAACGCCTCGTCTTGAGCAGCTGTTCGGACGAACCTCCCTCCCATTCCTTCTTTGCATTTCCTCTTCCCCCTCAATTCCTAATATCTCTCGCAATTTCTTTCCACTGCCTTCCACTTTCCCCCTGCACAATTCATTTTTTTTCTTCGCGTTTGAAGGAATTTTTGAAAGAAATTTGACGGTGCCTTACCGAAAGACAAAAAAAAAATATTATAGATTTCACTCACGATCGTAGGATCCATTTCATTCCCCGCGGCCCTTCTCTGACAAGCATTATTGAGGGGAAGTGCAGGATACTAGAGTACCTAAGTGAAAATGTTGAATGGATTCCATGGAATTTGGGGAGGAACAAGAATGGAGAGTTTACAAGGGAAAAGTGAGTTATAAAATGACATTTGTTCAAGATTTGTTTTCTGGGAAGGCATAACAAAAAAGAATACGGAGAGATCAATCAAGGTGCTCCATAGGATTGGTATTGACCATATAATGGAAAGGGAGAAATTGTGTGATGTTAACCTCTCCTTCTCTAATCTCCTCTTTGTTTTGGGTCATTAATGGTGTATGTAATACAGATAAACCTCCCACTGGTTAAATTAAAGCCTTTTCAAACAGTTTTTCTGCCTAATACAAGCCCAATACAGTGGTGGCTGCCACAAAAATGTTATGATTAAGTTAATTAAAGATTAGATAATTGGAATGCATATGAGATATTTAAATCAATTTCTGTAGTTATTATATATTTTATGCAAATATTAGCTTACAAAAGAGTCCATTGAAACTTGATCTTGTTTAGTTTCAATTTACTGAAAACTGGCTGCGTTGAATGGAATTTCTTGGAATCCCACAATGAAGATGTATTAAAATGTTTTCTTCTCTGAAATCCCTTCTGGCACCAATGATTTATCTTATTCGTCATAACTTTTGAACTGGATACAATGTGCATTTGTACTGCTGGTTCAATCTAATCAAGCTGGACCAAAATGGAAAAAAACCCTTTGAAAATAACATAACATAATTCATCTTGCTCTTGATGCAGGATGAACTCTGGCCATGCTCATTAGTGATGGTAAATGGAACTTTATAGTGAGTGGCTTTTACAAAGGATAACAAATATATTGAAGATACTCTGTTGACCTCTTTATGAAAACATCTGATATGAGTTTGTTTGGGAATAGAAAACAGGTGAATATGAAGAAGTTAACTAAGAACTAAAACTCATCTCCTCTTATCCTCCCCAAACATGCCCTCTCTTAGTCTCTGTGTCAAATCCCTCCCATTGCAATCACTTCACTAGAGCACTGATATCATATTCCAGTTAAACTCTGATTTTTAGCGGTCCAGTTCGAGAAATAGATGTTAATAATTATTATTTATCTTTAACTGCCCCCATTATTGGTTACTCTACACTATCAGATGTCCTGAGACTATTCATAGTCTCCCTACTATATTTCCAGTAATCTCCTAAACTGAAAAAAATCAACCTACCTATATTAAAATATTTTCAGGCTCACACCTTAAGATTTCCATTTGGCAATAATAGGACAGACTTCAGGAACTTTTAAAATATTTTCCCATGCTTGACTGAAGATTATATTTTGCCACTAATGTAATACTAATTTGTTTCCATAAATGTTCATTCAAATACTCTACCACATAATTAAATATGTTCAGTTCTCTCTCACAAAGACAATATTTTTTTAATCTATGTAATTTACTTGCAGGAAGAAAACATAAACTTTTATAAATTCCCAAAAAATATTTGTTCTATAAATACTGCTGATATTGATTTAATCATAAAATGTAATTTCAAAATTCTGATTTATCATTACATATAAAAGTATCAAGGATTCCTAAAATAGGTACTGAATGCAAAGTGTACATTTACCACACATCACATATTACAATCTGCTTATGAAGTACTAAATTCTGCAAATGGCATCATTTATGCATAACAGTTATCATGAATCCTGGAACCATATTGGACTGGTGAAATACAAGGTGAAAACTAAAGGAGATACAGAAGAATATAGAACATTGATAAGAACATATTCAACAAGTACCTATCTCATCATGCAGTGAATTACAAGTGCATGTATACGAAGGTTCGCAAACTACAGTGAAAAACTGAGTTACCCAAAACCTATTATGAAAGCACTTGTAACTGTAAGCTACTGGGTGAGAAATGGTTTTAATGAATGTAAATATCTTCCACTGATTTTAAAAAATATTAGTTAGTTGTGTTTAGCAAAAAACCTTGAAAATCATAGGTATCTCTATGAATAGAGTGATTCTTGGAGAGTGTCTGGCAAGGAAAAAATGTACATGTCTTTAAAGCTTTAAATAAATGAGTAAGTCTTGTTTGAACACTTGTTTGTTTTACTTTGAGTAAGCACTGCTTTTTGGGGGCAACATCAGGTTTACAGAAAAGCTGATCTTTGGAAAAGAAGACATCTATGCACGTTTTTCTTCTTCAGTCCTGGACCTATTGGTGTCCTGTGGGGAACTATGTCGTCAAAACAAAGCATAGAGGTCAAGGGAAAAAAATGTCAACGTCTCTCTCCACCAGTGAAATATTTTTGCTCAGTTCTGCTCTGACTTAAAATTAATGCAAGATAAATGTGATGGATACATTCTATGACAATATGTCTATTGATAATTACTCAATGTTCCACAACTGTGAGTGTAACAAAATAAGAAGGATGAAAAACTCAAGCATTTCACAACATGAATATACATAATTTTGAGATTGTTACCAAAAGCATGGTCAGTGACACAAAGTATAAGGTGAAAATATAAGGTGTGTGCCAAATGTGATATCAGAACTAATTCCACCTTCTATTTAAATTACACTTTATTCTAACATACTCCTGCATTCTCATAAGTATCTAATACTTATATATTTATACATGGTTTGTATAAAAAATATCAGGAAAAAATTAGGAAAAATAGAATTATTTCAGATATTACTACAATACCTCAAAATTCTTCAAAGTAGATTTTTTTGCATGCCGACATACTTTGGCCTGCAGCTGCTCCATGACTCAAAGGGTAGGGTGGATTCCGGAAGGTCCTGAAGGGTACGCGTGCAAGTTTCTTTGATGGCACTTAAGGGTCCCATGGTGGTGTCCTTTGAGGGAAGTTTTCGCTTTTCGGAATAGGAATTAGTCCGCTGGTGACGAGTCAGGACTGTGAGGGAGTTACAGGTCTTCACAATCAGATACTTGACTCCGCTTTTGGTCGTCAGTCAAAACCTTCAGGACAAGTTTAGCACCGATCTTTCGCAATGCCAAATTTTCAGTGATAATGGTGTTCACCGTCATCTTATCAATGCCATTACAATCTGCAATCATGCGCACACCCAATGGCTGGTCTGAATTCAGCACTTCACGCACACATCAGAAAAAATTTTTACCGATACTTTTTATACACACTTGTATAATTTATTGCAAAAAATGTAATTTTATGATTTATTGTTAGCTTAGTGAGTTCTGTATACATGGTTTATGATACAAATTCCAAGGGCACATCACCATGATATCAAATTAGTGGGAATCCTTTCCCCAAATGTCAATGTCCTGCCTAGTAAATCACAATTCAACAGTTAAACTCGGGGTGTACCAAAGATTTGAACTCAGAATCCTCCAGTTGGTATCTGTACACTTATTATGGGTCACATTCTGCCTTTTAAGGTAAAAACATGGAATATAGAAAAACTGTTAGAGTAGATAAGTACAAGAAATTCATGACTGCCCCGACCTAAGTATATAAGAAGTCCAGACGCCTTATATGAGAGTGTAGATCCTGCCCTAGTGCCAAGGCCTATGGCATGCAAAATCATACATTCAAGGTAAGGAAGACATTTGATTGTCATGAGTGACCCCATGATATCCCACATAATCACATCACCTACCACCTGGATTGACCCGAGGACATACACAAACTGCAAATAGATTTGGAATTAATGACCCTCAGTCTACCCAAATACCTTATCAGAGTGTTAAACTATCCAAGTCCCTTCTAACCCTAAATAGCGAACATAGTTGAGCTTACATGCATGGAATTGAGCTAAGTGTAAAGTTAGCCAAGCACTAACATGATGAACTTAAA
This sequence comes from Hetaerina americana, assembly GCF_022747635.1. NCBI lineage: Eukaryota > Metazoa > Arthropoda > Insecta > Odonata > Calopterygidae > Hetaerina > Hetaerina americana. The sequence continues at coordinate 46,094,859 of NW_027287427.1, read as the reverse complement.
ACTGGTCCCACATAGAGCATAAGCACATGGATATGCACAAAGGTATATCAAAGACCAGTGAGAGAATTTTTCATTCACTTTATAAATCATAATAAAACCCTCTATACATGATACAGGATGTAATATGCCAATACTTCCACAATTTATAAGCCATGATATTGATTCAACTCAAACTTTTTTTAAGGAGTTACCCTAGCTCGACTTTCAGATGAAGCCTGTTCATTGAAAATTGCAACTCAACTTTCCTATTATGAGATGTATCCTTTTGATGTCCACAGTTTATAGACTTTTAATGATTTTCTTAAAACAACTGTAAAGATTCTAACTAAACAAAAAATTAGTTTGAACATTTAATAAATATTAATGGCTTTTATCATGACTTTCATCAAGTGATGATTAAATATGACTGTCCCCATTTTCTCCCACCAGCTGCTAATCATTCCCACGGTTTATTTTTGAAAAATCACATTGTTTTAATGTACACGAATTCCATCAGTCATTTGATGAGATTTTGCCAAGTGAAAACTCCTCCATGATTTGAATTAAACACTCCCTAAAATTAAAATAGCACACTAATAAAATATAAACGTCGTTGTAAGAAAATGTATTTCGGTAACATTTCATCTATATCTCCCACAAATTGGGTAAAGCAGTGTACAAATAATTTGACAAAATTCATATTAAGGAAAATAAAATATAAATATATTATTATTGTAGTTAATTGATACAATTACAATTCAGTTAAGTATGAAGCCAATCAGCACTTATGTTTTCTAATAACTTCATTTACCTTTATCTTTCAAATAAAATCAACCCACATAATTCAGACCTTCAAATGATCTCCTGAAAAGCTCACCTTACACAGCCTTTTTTATATATTATGGCTTATATTAAATTCAGTCACAAGTGGTTACATTATTATATAAAGCTAGATAACAAGGAAAAAGTATGTAAACATTTAGTGGCTTTTCAGTAAGTTTATATCATCCCCGGAAATATGTATGCACCAAATCAACCCCTGCCCAATGAGCAGGAACCAGTTACCTTTCTGCACATTACAGGTAATGAAGAATTAATAACCCTACACATTTAAAAATCTATGAGCAAGTTTTAGAATGAATTATTTGAATTCAGTAACACCAAAAGATCTTCACAACTTCACAGGACACCTTTACTGAACCCGAAGCCTGGCTGAAACTTCTAACAGTGAACAATTTCTAAAGAATTCAACTGCCAAATAAATTATAACTCTGGTGAGGAGTTCAAGATAATGGCTTTTAACTCCAATACCAGATATAAACCTTAACAACCTAATGAGCACCCATTAAAGGGCGTAAAAAATCACACCAAAAGTTTTCCAATAGTATAAACAATTTTGTACTCCAGATTTAATGGTACAGCTGCTCCAAGATCTAACAATGAGATGTGGATGAGAGTAAAAATATTGTTAATGTAACTATGATTGTTCACAAAAATAATTACTATCATCTGTGATGATTTCATTTTCCTTATAAATGAATCATCTATTTGTTGTTATTGCTTGCATTAATGTAAACAATTAGAAGTGGATGCACGATGGAACACAGTGACTCAAGATATCGCATAAATATTCTGTACCTGAAATGATAGTGCCTAGGCAAGCACGAAGGCAGGTAAGGTGACCACAATTAAGTTTAAATCACATGTATATAAATGGTAAAGGGAGATTCTTTCTCGATGAGAATTTGCATCACAATATTCTTTTTGGAAGCTGCGCTGATATGAAGTTTTCCTATCATGATTTGTTTATACAAAACTTAAAAAAATGCATGTGCCTTGACAGTAATTATCAACAACTTGATAATTCATTAAACTTACAGACAAAAACTGCAGAAAAATAGTAGCATTTAAAAACTATCACTCTATATCTGAAAACTGGGTCTGATTTTGTGCTCCCACAGCCTTCAGGAGGAATTGAAGCCTCCTCAAAAATTCTGCATGTAAGATTTTTGTAATGAAAACTAAAGGATGAAAAGGATAAAAGTCATGAGATGCTAATAAAAGCATGTAATTTGGTCAAAGAGACTCATGCCTCATAGGAACTAATTTCACATACGATTAAAAGTATATTTTCTAAACAAAAAACAAACAACTCTGTCATGGCTTTTGGCAAACCAACTTATTAAGTTCATGGTAAGTAAGACTCCAGAAGTACATACCAAAAAATAGCACCACATTAACATATTACGAAATTTTTCATTAAGTATAAATACAGCATCCATGAGAGACAACTTTGGTGGATTTGATAACAGTTGCAGCATATTTTTATGCCTTTAACATACATGGGTACTTAAGATGGGCAAACTCATTACCAATTTCACAGGTAAAACAGGCATTGAAAACCTAACATAATAGCCCTTTCTTAAAACTCCTGAAATTAATGCAATAAGGGTGAACACAAGCATATATTGGACTACCACAATGACTACACAAAGGAGGATACACAAAACATTGCTAAGTACTACAAGTAACTAACAATGTAACGAAATCAGAAGTAAATACTCAGTAAGGCATCAGCAGATGTTACAAGTGTCAATGAGGGAGCACTATCTGTGTATCAGTTAATTCAAAAATCTGTATCACGGAGCTCTTGATCCACAACTAGCCAAAAAAGTTGGCAAATCATATTGTGCATGCATTTAGAGGGCCATTTTAACTGACAGAAAAGCGCTTCAGAATTCATCGTGTCTCGACAAGGCTTCTCCAAAATCAGTGGCTTGTGACCCAACAAATAGGTCATATTTATTTAGAATTTCATCTTTAGTGAGTTTTTGATCCCCATCTGAATCTGACTCATATATCAAGTGGCGAGCTTCTGCCTCCGCATGATCAAAGTCAGGTGGGATGATCCAACTCTTAACCTGCATCACAAAGAGAAAGGCAATATGAGAAGAATAGCTTTGATCCAATGAATGAATGGCTCCATTCAGAAGAGCACATTAACAAGGAATCAATGAGTTATTACCTGCTGAATGTAGTGAAAAAAGTTTGACAGCAACTCATCAAAGAGTAATTGATGGTCAATTTGTCTATTAAAGTTGAAAAGTGATTGTTTACAATTCCTCTGTTAATGACAGTTGAGGAATTTCATGCCATACTAAAAATTAAATGACTAAATGTCTTTAGAATTAAGCTATACATAATATAACTTATAAAATTGTAATCAGTGATGAGGAGACCCTTTATAAACTAGGAAATGCTAAGGAGCACTTCAAAATAATGAACTTCAATTCCTTCATAGAATGAGTATTCTTAAGAACTACCAAATATTACATCATCACCCAATAACCATTTTTCTGTGATTATCAACTAATTTTCTTCCTGCCGAATTTCGCCAAGGAATAAAAATGTTTCAATGCATACAAAAAAGTTATTATCAAAAAAATTAGACGCCTAGGATGTATGATATTTATAAAATGGACTTTTAAAAGGTGATTACATTGAGCAAGTGGTCAGCATTCATCAATTTCCAAAATTGTTAGTGAAGGACATATTAATATGCATGTAGATATACATGAACATTAGATAATCCTGTACAATTTATGCACTATTGCTCTAACAAATACATATATACTCCCTTTGCTACTAAGTTAGATCAAGTTTTATCATTCATAATCCCAGCTGACTTCATCAGTTCAACTGCTTTCAATCCCACCTCCATGCCTTGTAATGCCCTTTGACATTCCCCCCTGCATTTTCATTAAAATAAGGGATTAATAAACAAGTCTCACTTCCTTGCATGCCATTAATATCATACTCCATTGCTATCCGCTCTTGTTCATGTCTGCTTCTAATACTCATTTGTAGCTAACCATGAGAGCTGTCACTTCCAATTTGCCCCCATATTCCTTATAACTGTTTGCTAATAATACTTATAACTTTTACAATGCTGTTTGCACAACCTATTGGTTCTATTTCCAATCAATTTCAAGCATATGGCTCTCTCAGTCCATTTCCAATTATATTAAGAAGTATGATGGTACAAAATCAGGGTTGTCATTGCTCTGATTCATGCAAACAAAATACACAATTTCTTTTCAACCACACCAAAAAAATATGCAAAGAATTAATTTAGATAATTTGCAGTTAACATTCAATTTTATACTGAGAGCCTTCATTAAAATGCTGCTCCCGGTAAGAACCTGATTACAACAAGCTTTCATTATAAACAAGCACTTAATTAGGTTGTGTTAAGGGGAAATTACATACTTTCTATAATCTCTGAACATGCTTCATAACTTCCTGAAAACTATACCTGCCAAAGTTTAGCAATTTATCCCCAAAATTATGTAGTATTTTACATGAATATATACATCCTATCACCTTTGAAGAGAAATATAAATGACAAAACATGCATCAATGTTCACCCTCCTCCTCAACCATTGGTTCTCACTCTTCCAATTTGCAGAGTAGAATCCAGTCTTTGATTCTGGTAAGGGAAATGTTTGCATGTCAATTGCATTCAACCCTTTAATGTATAAAATTTACAGATGTCGAGAGTATAATGATCATGAAGAAAGGCCAATTGAAGTATGACGCTAATATAACTCTGATTCCAAACTCAAAGCTAATAAAGAAGCAATGCAGCATGATTCTGACCCATTTCATAAATAAGGGGGAAAAAAGATGTATGCAACAAACATTTAGAACTATTTCACTATTAACATATTTTATCATAGCTAATTATTTCTGCAAATTAAATTTCAAGTGCACACATCACAACCCATAACATCTTCACAGCTTGATGTAATATTAAGCTCCCAATTAACTAACCAAAAAGCAACAATAAATAGAAGAACTCTCAGTTACCTCTTCTTTGTCCATGACTCCATCACCATTCTTGTCACGGAACTTGGAAAACTGCTCGCGTTCACTCTTCACCCATTCAGGCTCAGATTCCCCCTCACTCCCTCTGTACATGTCCCCTGATAATCAGGCAATGATATATATATTAATGTTCATTTGCCCCATTTTCAGTATAACAGTTCCTATTGCTTTTACAATGAGTACAAAACATAACTAAGAAGACAACTAATCTTAAATATTGGCAAGTTACACAAACATAAAATATTTTCAATTTCATTACCATCAATAAAAAGTTCCCAAAAAATGAATAGCCTATTAACAACCCATTAAAAATCTACTTGCTGAAATACAATGAAAACTGTGTCATTCAATATTTCATTTATTTTATAGGAAGCTGTTATCAGGCAATCTATACAACAAATGTGCTCAATTAAAATTTCAAATATCCCATGAGGCAAAATATTGATACATATCTTATGCTACAGTATGCTACAGATATGTATTTCCGTGCATGACCATAAACATTTCACTTGGTATTTTCCAGAACTATTGCACATGTTTTTCCTATTTATGTTGCCTAAAGAAGTTTGGAAAATCCCTTATGCAGCATTGTAAATTATTCGGTTACTGGTTAATTGATAACAAACATGGATATGACTTACTGAGTAAGAGAGACCAAACATGGACAATATGCATCCACATCAGGTTCCCTCGAATGATGGCAACAATAACTTTCCTGAATGTATAGGACTAGCATATAGCCCTAATAAGAAACAAGTAGGTTCTGACTGATGAGTCCCTCATAAATGAGATGTGCTTTGGTGAAGAATACTTGCTTAAAAGCTCCACAAACACATCCAACAAAACAAAGCAAATTGAAGTTCTAGGAAAACTAGCAGCATTATCCCATTTTCCTCTTTCTGCTTTCTACAGATATTTTGTCATAGTAGTTCAAGAAACCATTTGCTCAAACAGTAGAAGGGACACTCTTATAAACCAACAATTGTTAGTGGCAATCTATAGTCCAACCAAGTCCTTCACGCTCTATTTAGTGCAACGTAATCTTGATTTAATATGCAGAAGAAAAATATAATTCAGGACAAATTAATTACCTATATACTCTTCAAGGGAGACTTTGCCATCTTTGTCTTTGTCAATGTCTTCCATTGTTTCAAGAACGACTATATCTCTCATGTGACCCATTTCTTCAGGATGCAGAAATGCCATGAATTCCTTGCGAGACAAAGCATCATCACCATCTTCATCTGCCACACTCCAGCGGCGCCGATCCCTCTGGAGCATGTCCCGGTACGATGGACCGTCATCATTCTTATCTAAATCATTTGCATCCATATCTGCATGAGTGTTAACAATGAACAAATCATCATCATGGATTAGTGGATATGAAGCTCCTCGACGGCATGCCATGTGTTATATTTGCAGTAATTGAGAAGAAAAAGATTCGGTAATAAATTTCAGGACCCAAAGGAAATGCATTTTTCCGCATCTGCATCATGCCCTGCTGTAAACCACAATGTGGCTATGTGACCGATGACGATCGACGCCATCTTCTAATAATGGAATTTGGAGGAATTCAGTGAATGTGAAAGTAAGCATCTTGACAAAGCATCAAGGTATTTCCAGCAAAATTGTTTGATCATTTAACATTTATTTTTTTAATGGTAGCATATTAATTGGTAAAATGTTTTTAAATAGAGGAAAAATGCTGCCATGTGGTCATTAACGCATTCCTGATTCCACCTTTCATGCAACACATTCATGACCCCAGGTACTTTATGTGTTCTGAGCAACTAACATATGTATTTCAATACAAATATATCTCATAATGTTTTCCAGTTTTTTGATGTTGAATTAACAATTAAATTGAAAATTGAATCCTTTATACTACACCAAATTACTTAAATCAGATGGGGATAATCTGCTGGGCTTGTTATTCCACCGAAAATACATATACTACACTATCAATAACAAATGTTGCTGATGACCCATGAGATTGACATTATGTATTTCACAACTAGACATCATCCCGCCACACCATTATGGCATATAAAAAAAATGTCAGTCAAGAGCAAAAGATTATTCTTCAGTTAACTAGAAAAATATTAAATGCCATATTTTAAAGTGGTTTGTAGGAAAAATTACAAAGCGGTAAAGATACTTCAATTTTTTTTTCAAATAACATTACTTTACTTTGGATAACAAAACAAGCCCACAAGCAGCTAGGGATGTCCTTCAGTTTTGAAGCTGAATGTCGATTGATTATAAATCACAACCATCAGAAGGCTTGTCATAATTGGTTAACAATGTATACTGTAAGAAACACGACAAAAATTCATGATTGACAAAAATGTTCACGAATATAAATGTGGGTCCTGATGAAACAAGATTGATAAGCATCCCCAAGATAATTTTGGTGATATTACCACCAATGCGCATGCAAAACAATGAAAGCAACTTCAAAGCATAATACAGGCAACAAAAGCAGCTATGAGCATACATTGGATTGATTGATCTTTCCAAACTTTTTACATAAATTAAAGTTTCACAACAAAACTTTCCATATTTTAATCGTTTATAACAAACCCCTTACCATCCATAAAGCTATACAGCAATTTCCTATATTCTTCCCATGTAATCTTCTCATTTAACTCGGGATTATAAGATTTCCACTGTCTGTCGACATCATCTAAAAGATATCTGCTTTGGGTATATCTTATCCACTCTTTTAGTTCATCCTGAGAGACAAATCCATCTTTATCCTTGTCTATTTTGTCAACAATTAAACTGGAAAGAAAAACCAAGGAAAATGTTTACACTAATCCTTTCACAATTGCAATCAAATGGCATTTAATATCAAAATACAAATTAAAATCATTATATCAAGGATGACCATCATTCAACGCTATTCTTCATATTTACTAATAAAGGCACACACATATGTATGTACACATACACCAGTATATATTTTATGACATGATATATGAAACTTAATTCACTTATTACTACTGAAAGTTTCTAATTCAGCTAATCAACAAAACATCTATTTTACAGAACGAAGAGGGACAACTGTTAATTCTTCAGAAAAATATAATGCCACCGAAAGAGATATTTCCAGCACCATTTGTTTAAATAAAAATTTTTGAGACTTTCCTTACTTTTTGATGTGTTGCCCGTCTGTTTATTGTATACTACCTTGATCAAAAAGTTCCCGGAATAACCACCGTGTGGCGCTCCCATCGTTCCGATTTGAGTTCTGTTTTTTTTTGTTAAATTGGTACATCTGTTGTTGATATTCCCTTTAAATCTTAGTGTCATAACTTGACATTTGCAAAAGTTACGTAGCCAAGAGTACATCTATCTCTGTGTGTGTTGGCGATTTTTTACAATTTCAGAAATGGATTTAAATTTGCAACAACGAACTTGTATTAAATTTTGCGTAAAAAACGGATTTAGTGGCGCACGGACGTTGGAAATGTTGGAAAAGTGTTTCGGCAACGATTCTCTAAAAAAAACGGTCGTTTACCAGTGGCACGAGCGGTTCAGAAGTGGTCGTGAGTCAATCGAAGATGATGAACGCAGTGGCAGACCATCGACATCGAAAGTCGGTGAAAAAATTGATAAAGTAAAAGAAATGTTGGTCAATAACCGCAAATTAACCATCAGAGAAATAGCGGAGGACTTGAACATTGCCTATGGATCCGCCCAAGACATTGTGGTTAATGATTTGGGTTTCCGTCGTGTAGCAGCAAAGTTGGTGCCAAAAGACCTCAATTTCATGCAAAAAAGAGACCGTGTTGACGTCGCAAAAGACATGATTTGCGAGGCTGAATCCGATCCCACATTCATCAAAAGGATCATTACTGGAGACGAGACGTGGGTTTATGAGTACGACACGCAATCCAGACATCAGGCAAGTGAATGGCGTTCACCAAATGAGCCGAGACCAAAAAAACACGTCGTTTTCAGTCAAAAAATAAGGCAATGCTGACGGTTTTCATGGATTACAACGGTGTAGTGCATCATGAATTTTTGCCAGAAGGCCAGACAGTAAACAAAGAGTATTATTTGGGCGTTATGAGACGTTTGCGTGAAGCAATTCGCCTAAAGAGACCAGAAATGTGGGCAGAAAACTCGTGGATTTTGCACCATGATAACGCACCGTCGCACAGTGCTATCATTATTCGTAATTTTTTGACGAAAAATGCAACAAATACCATCCAACAGCCACCGAATTCACCTGATTTGGCTCCCTGTGACTTCTTTCTGTTCAATCGAGTTAAAAAACCATTACGGGGAACGCGTTTTAGCAGCCGAGAGGAAGTAATGGAAAAATCGCAGGAAGCACTGATGGACATACCGAAAACCGAATATAAAAAATGTTTCGAGGATTGGATCAAGCGCTGGCATAAGTGTGTTGCAGTCGATGGGGATTACTTTGAAGGGGACAATATAGATTTAGATGAATAAACTTGTATTTTTAATTTTCTGAATAAATTCCGGGAAATTTTTGATCAAGGTAGTATATCCCCAAACAGCAAATAAATAACAAACTTCTCTTAAAATTCAAAACCCATTTCAAACCTATCATTTATCACTTATTTCACTGGTTATTTTAATAAAAAATAAGCATGTGCACCCACATTATTTCCAAAGCTGCACCAAGATTTAGTTCTCAGCATGGCTTTATTAAAGAAAAAAATGAAAAGGTGCAAAGAACATGATAAGGGTATCAAACTTGACCGTGATTATGTACATTGAGTTTTTAACATTAAATAAGTATTTTATCCTTTTTCACAAATTTGAAAAAAATAATGAAGCATATGTCACAGCTTGCTGAGCTAATACCTTTACATTATAGATATGAGTAACTTTCTCTTAACATTTTGTTGTTACCATTTTAAGTAAGTTTTGGATGGGCACACAGACTAACCATCAACACATTTATAAGTATCAACTCATCAAACAAAAGATGGCCCCCTATAATACAGGAAGCCCTTATACCTTCTCCTTACCTTCATCACAACCTTTTCCTCTCCTGCCTAGCATATTCCCATCTATAACAGTCTTCAGTACTCCACCATATGTAGCCATTTATGGTGATAATTCAATATTGGGTTTATGATGAATGAAAATATCACAATGTAACCCTTTCGGAAAAGAAATACTTAGCTATTCCACATATATTTTATTAAACACGACCTAGGTTTCGACTTACAAAGTCATCCTGATGATGGCTTTATAAGTCGAAACCTAGGCCGTGTTTAATAAAATATATGTGGAATAGCTAAGTATTTCTTTTCCTAAATGAATCGCTCCCACAAAGTGACACCTGAAACCATTCTATTCAACAATTTAACCTCCCATGAAAAATTAACAAAAGTGCTACAGCATCCCACACCTAATTAACATTCACCAATTGGACATCTACAGCCATGGGCTTCAACTTTCATTAGTATTCCTTTCTCATTCGAGATGACAAAGTAATACTATCGATGAAGCCAAAAGAGATTTAGGGAAGGCCGAAAGAAGAGCTTTGTTATTGATAAAGCTCTTAGGCCACCCAGTTTAGAAATAGTAAGGGAATGTGATGAAGATGAGAATAGCCTGAGTCCAGAAATACTAGACCATGCAATTAAAAAAAAACTATGGGAGATAAAGTCCAACAAATCAGTAGAATAGATAATATCCCTATAAAATTACTAAAGAGTTTATGGAAAATGGAAGGAAGAGTACATATAGAACTACCTAAACCTAATATTTACAAAATACTATACATAATATTTATGAGGAAAGAATTTAGCCAGAGGATTTCATTAGACCAATTTTGAACCCCATACTGAAAAAGAGTAAATCAACATGTGAGATGCAGGGGCTACACGATGATAAGTTTAATTTCACATCCAGTGAATAAAGCTCTGGTTGAGAATCATCAATAGAAATTCACACAATAGTGCAAAAAACTACCCAGGCAAAGATCAGTTCAGCTTTAGAAAGAGGAGAGAAATCTATGATGCCAGTACAGTGATGAGACCATTAACGGAAAGGAACAAAAAAAATAATCAGGATGTTTTGTGAGCTTTGTGCATTTTGAGATGGCATTCAACTGTGAAAGTGGGCATAGTAAATGGAGGTATTGTGGAGAATAGGAGTGAACTGGAAGGATGGGCATCTTATTCCAAACTTGTATGTGAATCAGATGGCACACCTAAGGCTAGCAGAGATAGAATCGCTATGGACAGGGGTAGTCAGGGGATGCCTGTTCTTACCACTATTTTTCAATGTTTATGGCAAGGAAGTGTGAAGGATAGCATAGAAAGGGCTTGAGCTGGGAATTATAGTGGGTGGCAAGGTGACAAGTCATGTTTGCTAACGATCAAGCGAAAATGAACAGCCAAGAGATTGCCATTATTACTGAGTGCTCCACAAGACCAATGTGAAGAGTATGAGATGAGGATTAACCTCGAGATACAAACATAATGAGACTCCTGAAAAGTAAGATATCCTGGTTGGAGATGTTGAAGTGTTCAACCACATGGATTGTAAAAAATTGGGCACCTGCAGTATATAGGAGTGGAAAGAAGAGCTGTACCTATTCATCCAGCCTACTCCTACAGTTTTAGTTTGCCCACCACTTATCAAAACTTGTACATGCATCAGACTACACAGGTAGCAGAGTGAGGGTCAGGATGTAGAGTGAATGGCAGTGGGTAAGAGAAGGGTTTGGGCTGGATTTAAAAGCAGTTGGTAAGTGGATTAAGTAAGCCAGGTTTTCAGATGATCAAGCAACAGCCAACATAGCCAAGGATTGCAGAATTAGGTACTTTTAATGACAACTGTAGGATGAAGAATAACCAGGAGAAAATCAAATTAATGAGATTAGCGAGAAGTAGGAAGCTAAGTTAACATCGAAGTAGGAGAGAATGCATTAGGACGGGCGGACAAATTTTTGTAGTTGGGCAGTATCCTCGAGGAAATTTGACAGTGGGGAAATCATGGAGTTAATCAATTGGAAACAAAAGAACTTACAAGAAGGAAAAAATGATAACAGATACAACTGAATACAGACGTGAAGAAATAATTCATTCAGACTTTAATGAGGAGAGTAGCATCACATGGAACTGAAACCATTAGTTGGACAGAGAGGAAGGCAAACTAAGTTTTGAATTTAGTGGAGGTGAAAGCCACAGGGAACTGTGGGAAGCTGGGAAAGTCAAAGAAAGGCAAAATAAAGTAGACGAAGGAAATATTAAGAGGTAGTGGAACATTAAAGACTGTATTAGCAGAAGGTATACTCACTAACAGGAGTAGAGTATTAGACTTGGCTTTTTAGATATGACGGCAGGCAAAACATGAGGACAGTGAATGTGCACCAAACAAAAGTCACCGTCATATTTAGAAGAAAAGGGGCCATCTAAAAACCTAGAATCCATTAGATTAATGAACTCTGAACTACTGCATATGAATTATGGGGAAATACTAGGAGAAACATTAACATGCATTTGACATATTAGGGAGTACTTTTATAGAACTGTGCTTAAATACAATATGGCCAAAGCCAAATTACATGATAGAAAATGTGATACTTACCCTAGTCTATTTTTGCTTTCCTCGGGTGTTAGCTGGTCAAAAGTCTTAGCTTCTTCTCCAAGAAACGCTTCGTGATCATATTCTGGATTGTGCTCTTCGTTAGCATAGTGTTCTTTATCACTCAGATCCTGCAAGTGATTAGTTTCACTTAGTAAAAAACACAAATTATTAAAATGGCTGGAACATTTGAAGAAGTGGGAGAGAAATGCATGTTACCCGCTCTAAAGTTCGATCCTTCTTCTCCTCTTTTTCTTCTGGTTTAGGAATTGCTAAACTAATACTTATAGCAAATACATATACTAAAAACAAATAAAAACTCGCGGATCTCATTGTGATCATCAAGAAACTCCCTGAAAACAATTTCATATCCATTAATCTAGATCGAAATAAATTCATCATCATGGGAAAAAATAAGGCAAGGAAACATAATAATCTTCATTTGTATAATATTCGGAGTTAGAAACTTACTAGGGTAAACCCAAAAAAGGGAAGCTAAAACTTGAAAGAAAATCTTTCAAGAACAAGTTCAAATCGCGGATATATCAAAATATACGGTGAAAAGGTATATTTATCACAAATTGATTAACTTACGGCGCTTTGGTGGAATACAGTTTCCGATTAATTTCTTCGACTCTCTCAAGACATAACTTGAAAGTAAAGCGTTTTTCAATTGTTTCCCTTCCAACTCATCTATGTACAACGTATTCAAATATACTCTTTATCATATTAATATACAATTAACGATAGAAATCAGACATTATAAATACAATTATAATTTTTTGGAATTATATTTGTATGTAAAATGAAATTCAGTATTTTAGTTTAAAATTTGTATTGACGTTCGATTGAACTGCCATTTCCCCTTCATCTTTTTCGTGAGTTGGGAGTCGATCAGTAAGTACAAATATTTTGTAGTGTGTATGAAAATTTAATTGTATAGTTACTTAAGTTGTTTTAATTATATATGTAATGTAGTTGATGGGTTTACTGTATCGATTGGTAATCATAAAAATAATATTTAATTAAGATAGGACTACATTGGGGCCACGTGTGTTACAGTTCGGTGAGCTGTAGTAGCGTGCTTCCATATTTGTTATAATTAATGTAATTTTTATCTATAGGGTTCTACAATTTGAATTACATCAGTAATTTCTGATCTTATATCTTTGATGTGTTTACAGGTTGAGTCAAAATGACCAACTCGAAAGGTTATCGGCGAGGAACAAGAGATTTATTTTCCCGGAAATTCCGTAAACATGGTACCATTCCCTTGTCCACGTACCTTAAAGTATACAAAGTTGGCGATATTGTAGATATTAAGGTATGCATATTTTTATGTGATAGCTTCTAATACTATCGGGATGTATTTTCTACCCCCGTGCAATCTAGGATTTCTGTTAAATTTGGAATTTGTATTGTTTTAGGGCAATGGCGCAGTGCAGAAAGGCATGCCGTATAAATTTTACCATGGCAAGACCGGTCGTGTGTATAACGTCACCCCACATGCACTTGGAGTGATTGTGAATAAGAGAGTTCGAGGAAACATTATTCCTAAGAGGTGGGTAGTTGTTCGTCGTATTAGTATTGGCAACGTGACTATAACAATTTTCAAATTAACAAAATGCTTCATTGTTTCTGTAGAATCAACATCCGTGTGGAGCACATTAATCATTCAAAATGCCGGGAAGATTTCATGACGCGTGTGAAGGAAAACGAGAAGCTGAGACTACTGGCCAAGACAACAGGAGCTAAAGTATCACTTAAGAGACAGGTAATAGGTCCAAATAGTTCATACTCCAGCAATCTACAGTTGTCGACATGGTATAATGTATATAAAGTGGTTTTATGGCGTTAGGTTATTATCATTTTAAAAGTGTTAATGTACATACGTTATAACTATTAGCAAAACTAACGTCAACATTAAAAAAAAATACTTTCACCACATTTCTCATCGTCTAATGAGGTTGAACGATGTACCGATTGACTTCAATCTGAGAGGAAAATGTTCACTGAGACCACAAGTGAGGGGTAGCTGGATGCACATTAAATAGAACTTTGCTATCCCGTATTGTCAGTGACGAGGAGTCCTTGAGTCTGCTAGTTCCTGTATCTATTTAGCAAATTTTATATACATATGATCCTAGCGACCAATGTATGTTGGAGTGCGAATATTTGCAAGACCTCGGTGCTGAAACATGCGCATCTGAATTTATTTAGTAAGTTCAATCTAGCATTGAATCGCTTTCTTCTAATGATTCCTACCCCAAGTCCATAAGCATTGCAGTAATGCTTTTCGTTTTTAAACAAAACGAGCTGTTCGGCGTTTAACCTTTTCAATTTCCCAAGTAAGGCCTTTTTCACTCTTGATTCCATTTGCTACATGCATATTCTAAACGATGCCTTTTGTAAGGCCTCGTTTAGAATAGGCCTAGTGTGGAAACAACGTTCCTTGACCTTGGAGTCACTTCTGCCAACAATGCATGTAATAAATCCCAAAATATATTTTCATAATATGTGTAACAAGTTTTGGCAGTCAATTTCAATAATTACTCTAGTTAGATTTAATGAACATGTCCCACTGTTTGCTTGAATTATATTTCGTGAGTACTCATTTTAAATTACTGAATGGTTTGAGATATCTTCTTTTGTGTGATCAGAAGATTACAAAGTCAGAAGTAGCTAACTTGATTTTAATTAAAATAGAAAATTTATATTTATGTACTGTGCAAGGAAAGAGAGCTGGGTACTGCAAAGGAGAAATGGGTATTGCAAGCTGCAATAGAATTCATAGGAAAAGGGCAAGGAAACCATGTATTATGGATGAGGTTATTAGAAATATAGATTGGAGAAGAAAATCAAGAAATATGATGCCCAAGTTAGGTGGAAGGAAGTGAAAAGGATTCAATGATAAAATGAGGCAAGAAAGAAGCATAGTGGAATATGCAGTCAAGGATATTGAAAGCTTCGAGAGAAAGGGTGAAATTGGTGTGCTAAGGTGGAAGTGCTGTCTGGAAGTAAAATGGGAAAACTATTGCAAATAATCAGTCGGAAAATACTTTAGTTGAGTCAGAAAAGATCTAAGAGAGATGGTGAACATATGTAGATGAACTGTATGTTTAAGAACTTAGGCCAGCAAATTTAATCATATAAAGAGAGGATGATGTAGATGAGGATAGGTTCATACTTACTTGATGGTGACATAGAAAGGGAATTAATATTAAATAGTGTCAGATGAAATTGCAGTGGGACTACTTAAAAATTCAGGAAAAGATGAGAGGAAATAGTTTCAATAAAATAATTAGTAGTATTTATAGGTAAGGGATTTGGCGGGAAGACTTCGTCTGATCAGTTTTAGTTCCTCTTCTAAAAAAGGAAATCTAGCCATATGTGAGGAATTTTAAACATTTAAGTTTGATTTTGCATGCTGCTGAAATGGTTCTCAGAATCATCAGCAATAGGATGGAGAGGGGGGGAAATGATCACTTAGGGAATGGCCAGTTCGTACTCGGTCGTCTTAATTTTGGGGGTAGATTGAGACCATGGAGTCCCTTCTTCTACTTGAGAGAGGCATGATGCCATAGCAGTACTGAGGTCACTAATAGAGAGGAATATAGAATACAATTAAAATGTATTTGTCTGTTTAGTGGATTTCAAGAAAACATTTGGTGAAGTGAATTGGGTGAAATTAATGATTATTGAAGCATAAGAGACTAATCTAATAACATGTCTCGGATGCGAATGAGGGATGGAGGGTCTGGATGGGGCAGGGTCGTCTAATGTCACCTGTGTTGTTCAACGTATATGTGGATATTATTGTAACTATTCATTGTATGACATTATACTAATCCTGAGACAGAAGGGAAACAACATCCTGTTTATTACAATTATTTCTAGATGAATAATCATTTATTAATTAGTTATTTATAAGAGTAAAAAAATCTGGTTTTTAAATAAGCTTTCTTTCCCCTAGCATAGTATGAAATTAATTATGGTTTCCTCTTTTTTTCATTGCCTGGTCTGTATATAAACTACCTAATGCTGTATTTGGATTACATTGGCTCATTGTCTTTTTCTTTTTCCTTTCAGCCAAAGGAGCCCAGAAAAGCACACATTGTTAAAGGGAAAGAAGAGCCTATTATGTTAGCTCCAATACCTTATGAATTCATTGCATAAAAAGTGTATCAAATCAATTTGACTATAAAAATTATACATTGCCAAATAAGTTTTGTTTATTGCAAATCCTGATGCCTTTAATTGACTGATGCATTGCAAATCAGTCATGTATCGAGACATTCAAGAAACACTTGATCATACAGTAGTATCTTTTAGCCGCAGCAGCCGCTACAGTAACTTTTAACGGAGTCATCCGCTAATTAGTGAATGACTCCGTTAAAAGTTACTGTTGCGGCATCTCCCACAGTTTCTTTGGGAATTTGTCAAGATAGAAACAGCCTAAGTGTTTATAGTTGACTTAAACCTCGTGGACTGTGGCACATCGCACAAGACTACGAATGCCTGTGACATTGTATGTACAGTATTTTGTCACAACATCTTGTTCCTTTAAAAGCCCCAAAATTTCAGAGTTAAAGAGGACGCCTTGATAAGTTAACTGGCTAAAGCACTCGACCTAATATTAAGGGATCTGGGTTCGTATCCCAGTCAAGGCAAATGATTTTTACTCTCTGAAATTGTTGCATTGAAAGTATGGGCAGTTTCATCTGAAAGTTCATGTTATTGTCATAGATTGTCTGATACTAGACAACTCACTTTATGGCATTATATGCGGTAAGCAATTGAAGCTGCAAATCTTGCAGGTTTCTTCCGAGTAGGTCCATTTTCTAGGACAACAGTTTCACTGCCATTGCAGTACGTGTCTTCAGGTCAGAAGTGGTTGATGCTGATTTTTGTCTTATTTAGACCTGGCTTGACATATAAGTGGTGGGAAATAATGGCTTTCTTTGGCAACCAGTTAAGCTTCTTGTGTGTTGTACTTGTCCAGGTTTGCTCTGCCCGGGCTGAAAGGCATAGTTGTTTGTTTTTCGTAGCTCTCATGTGTTCTTGAATGCGGCACCTAAGTCCTCATGATGTTTCCCCAATTAGGATTTCCCTCAGTTACACTGAATTTTGTAAATGCCACTTTGTAATTCCAATGGCCAAGAAGCCCAGCAATTACAATGGAAGGCAGCTAAGTGCTTTTCCAGCTAATAGAAACTTGTTTTAGCCAAAAAATGTGAGTCAACCAATCACAGTATACCTCGGATGGGAGCTCTGTATGTGTCTGGTGAAAATCAGAATCAACCACTTCTGTCCTTAAGACACCAATTCCAATGGCGAAACTGTTGCCCTAGAAAATGGACCCATACAGAAGAAATCTCAGAAGATTTGTACCTTCGATTGCTTCATTCCACAAATGCCTTCGAACTATATGCAATTATATTGCACATTTTGTCATGATATGGTATGATGGGGATGCTCGTGATAGAATAATTCATTTACATGAAAACTTACCTGTGTAATGGCCTTTCGAATGCTGAACTAGTAAAGGAGTCTATTATAAGCCATTTCTATAGTTTCAGGCATATGGAGTCGATATTGATAGTGAAGTCAAGAAGTACATAGGACATTTAACTGAAGAGCTATCCTGATGTGAGGGAATTCACACTGAATATAGAAAAGTGGAGGTAGCGTATCTTACAATTGAAATACTAATAATTTACAATTAACTTCTGTGGTTGATATTTGGTTTTCAATATTAAGTAAAATTATCTAGGTACTTTTTTCTGTATGTTAATGGTTAATAATTTACTGTGTAATTTAGACCTATGTTGTCCAGCTTTGGAAGAGAAAAAAACTGCCATAATAGGTGGAGAGCAAAGATTTGCGAGGGGAAAATCTTTTCTGCATGATGGGTGTGAATATAGGTTTTTTTAACATGTATGTGTGCATGGCATAAGGACCTTGTGATAGCTACATCATTGATCAATACCTTTACAGCAAATTGGTCTCGAAGTAGTGAAAAAGAAATGAGTAGAGGTGCTGTGGGTGCTTGGAAATCATATTTTTAAGTAAACCAATAATAATACCGGTGTTGTCGAGGGAAATAATTATAGTTCCATAGTACACTCAGTGCAAAAATATTTCATCCAGTTGTACGAGAGAAAGTGATTACGCAGAATCTAATCAACTTAAAATAAGAATGTGCTACTCTCAAGCCTAAAAGATGGAAAATACTGGTCGTGATTGGTGTTAAAGGAATGGCAAGTAAGGAATTTTGTGGCGATTAAGTTAATATAGCAGGAACATATTCTTGTAATTACAAAAGAGAAAAGCAGAGCTTTAGAATGTAGTAGAGAGAAATATTACTATTAATGACTAAGAGGAGGTGAATTGTAAATAAACATAATTTCATGTAGCCCTCGACCTTTAAGGTAGATTTTAGATAGAAACATTGAATGCCTCTACATTTTTAAGCCTTGCCTAACTTAGACTAATTCATAGCATTTACTGGGGAGGAATTGGGCCGGAAGACTGCGGTTAGGTGTACCTATTTCAAATAGGTGAAGGCTACATCATGTGAACTAAAGAACAATGCTTGATTTGGCACACAGCTAAGGTGGTCCTCAGGATCAGAAATGAGGGAATGGAGATCAGAGCATGTTTACTTGGAGGATGATCAGGTTGGGTATAGGGAGGAGAGGCATGCACGTGCCATGCCATTGCAGTAATGATGTCACCAATAGAGAGGAACATAAAATAAAGAGAATTGGGAAACTAATAAATATTGCAGAATATATGACTAAATTGTAGGGATAGGAGACTAATCCACAACACAACTCAGACCGCTCAGATATGATTAAGGGACGAAGTATGAATGGGCAGTGTTAGGAAGAGGAGTGTGGTAGGGTTGTGTACTTTCACCTGCATTGTTCAATGTATATGTGCAGGAAATGATTAAAGAGGCATGGGAAAAGCTGGAGATATGAATGAAAACTAGTGGAGAATTCATAAAACCAATTGGGTTGTGAACTCAGCTGAGTAAATATGAAAGTAAGGGCAGTAAGAATAAATGTAAATAAAACAAAGCTTATGCGATTTTACTGAAAGAGAAAGGCTAAACCTTTATAAAAAAGCTTAAACATTAAAATAGGGGAGCAAACACTAGAGCAGGTGGAACAGTTTACCTATCTCAGAAATGTTTTGGGCCAAAATGGTCAAAGTAGTTCTGACATGTGGAGAAAAATTGCATTCGGCAGAGAAGCTTTCACTATGAGGAGAGAATCTAAGCCATGAACGTAAATGTTAAGAAAAGGCTCATCAGAACTTAGTTTAGCTTTGTTAGGTATGGAAACATGGTCATTGAAAAAAGATGATAGGTGTGGATTGGAGGCTTTTGAAATGTGTGAGTAAGAGGATGGAAAAGGTGAAATGGATAGAAAGGAAAACAAGCAAGGAAGTGCCAGTCATGGTAGGGGAGTAGAGAGGATTGTTGGAAGACATCTGAAGGAGGCAGAGAAATGGACTCAAAGCATTTTGATTAGCAATGTGATTTTCAAGACTGATAGAAGGGAGGGTGACATGAAAGTAAGTAAGTGGAGGGAATAGGATAGGCATGTTGGACGGAATAAAGGGAGGAAGTATGTAAATTGTGTGATGTGGCATTGAGTCACGATAATTTTTCATTTCCAGCACCATTTGACATCACTGATGTATGGCTTTATCTTTTCTGCTTCCTATAATTAGTGTTTTCTGTTCCATTGCAATATTGAATTTAATCTATCCAGCTCAAAGTAGCATATTACTGCAAATGATGACTAGGTATCTAAAATGGAATGCAAAAGCTATTTGGCCCCTCTTCTTCCAAAAGAGCATTCTTTTTACATTTTATGCAAACTGGTCTCAGTCCCTGATGTGCCTGAACAACTTATAATTATGATTTGATGATGCAAAGTTTGTAGGTCAATCTTTACACAATAATTCTCAACAGGTCAAATAATTAAAGAGGCCACTATGCTTTTGGCTTGTACCCAGAATGATAACACTCAGGGGTATTATATCTCTGAATTTGGATATGTATGTATGCTATTAACAGAAGGTTCTATTACTGTTTCATCCATATTTCTGATAATAATTTCTTTTCATATGATTACATGTTAGTGATTACAGTGCATATCTAACAAGTCCTCTCAGAAACTATGAACATACAAGTAAATTAAGTGATTGAGAAATGAACATGGTATAATTTCTAATTACTGTACAGAATATTAAGAGTAATCAAATTTTCTCTATTGTTCTGAAAATGTGCTTCTAAAACTACTGTTAATTTGTGTTATTTAGTGTTCACTAACCAGGCCACAAATTTTGATGAAACTTCAAAAGGATAGTACTAAAATAGTAATCTATGAAGTATCCTACTTAGGGTTACTGTAACCAATTGTTTAAACAAGAAAACCTTGAAATTCTACATTCTATCAGGCAGATCCTGGCCATAATGTCAGATTAGTTGAGAGCTCATCAATAAAGGTTGATAGAATGTTATTTCAGAAGATTGGTATAAATTAAAGGTAGGTAATTTGAAGATAAGAGCAAATGATAATGTGGAGGAAAGGTGGAAAGAATCTTGTTATCAGCACTGGCTTATCCTAATGCAACATTCAAGTTTATCCCACTGTGGGGATAAATTTCAATGAAATATAAAAATTAAGGTAAGTGATGTTATACAATTATGAGTCTGAAAATAATAGGAAAAAAAATAAATACAAGTACTTCATGATTTTTATATTCAAATGGAAGCTCACCAGTTCAATCTTACAAAACCAAATTGATTATGAAGATATAGATTTTATTTGATAGGAGCAATCTTACTCAGCTATTCCCACTTGCAAAGGATTAATTAAATATATTGCTACTGATAGATGAAAGTATATAATTCTTGTAGTTCCGCGGTGATGTTATCTACCTCCATGACCGTATTTAATTTCATTTCCTGTAATGCCCTACCTCCAAATCAATTATGCATGAACCTAAGCTATCCTCTTAGACGTCATATTCCCTTTCTGTTTAAAATTCCAGGACTGTATTTATCTTCACCATGTGGTTCCTCTGAGTACTCTTCACATCCCTCTTGAATTTTTCTCTTGTCGATTAATAATATTCCTGCCATATAGTTGACGTACAAGGATTTTCCTTTTGTACTTCCTGTCATTGCTTTTGTTACCTGTACACTCATTTTTTCATTTCTCTGTACATAGTCCATGATGTAAATTGCATCTTCAATCATGCTTCTTTTGCTAATTAGATTCTTGTCATACTTCATTAGTTATCTCTTTTTACTTCCTTGACCAAATGCAGGGTTTTCATCCTTCTCCATTGTCTTCACACGTGCATATTTCTAATCCTGATCTTTAGCATATTTTTCTTTTCCAAATTATTATCTCAATCGTTTCTTTTGTGGCTTTTGATATCCCAATTCTGAAATTCCAATCTTTCTTTTACCGTACACTTCTCTCTGTCATCACTAATAAAAATGTTCTCTGCCTTTGGGCACTTATTATTTTTTGTCCCGATAAATGCAACTGACTTCTATTTCCTCATTTGTTTTCCCCATTTCATCCTCTTGAATCTAACATTACACTTTATCAGCACTAAAGTATGTTCTTAATCCTTATCTACTCCCACAAACTGCTAATTATTTCAGCTGTTCCTGAATCTGTTCCTAAACATAATATAGTTGAACATATCTTTATGATTCCCCGGGTATTTCTCATTTCTTGTTCAAAAATTTAACTTGCTAGCATCTCTTCCTTCGCCTGCCCCCCTCACTCCAATTCCTCATTACTATTGTTTTTACCCTCAGGGACACGTAATCATGCCCACTAATTGATCGTATACCCTATTTCTTCCTTCCGATCATTACTTATAGGCATTTAGACCATAATGATGACCAAATTCATAGGAAATAATATTATATGATTCATAAGCCCTATTTTTACTATTCTTCTTCATTACTTTAAGTTCAAAACTACTGCCAACTCACTAGTTATCTTACCCTCCATGACATTTCGGTAACGATTGCTCTAATGATTCCTTAATTGTTATTGTGGATCGATTCTTATAATCATCACAGTTAATTGGGTAACTTTGTATCCAGGGTATCTAACAAGGCGCTTTCTTCCCCTTGGCCTTGATATCAAGCTGTCGCCGAGAGAACTTCAGGCAACTGACTCCCATCCTAACTTAATCCTAAGACCACTATCAACTTTGCCAAAGTCCACTGCTTGTTTGTAAAAAAAACTAAAAAATCTATTTCTCCTGAAAGAGTGCATCAAAGTACATGTGTTTGAAGTAAAGAGTGCAAATAGTATGTACAAACCTGATGCTTAAAAGCATGCAAAACTACAATGAGCATCCGAGCATCAGATTTGCACACCAGAAAATTAGCTCTACACTCAACTACTTCCAATTATGATGATTTCTTTTTGATGCTGATCATCGGTTGGACAGAAAAACAGTGAGGGTTGAGAGACAGCATGGTTGGTTCCTTGTTACTAACTATGAAGGCATCTTGGCTGTGGTTAGCATTACCTCCATGTAGAATTTTACAGAAAGGACTAACTATCCGACAAAGGCTGGATTCTGAAACGGTCGACCATGAACCTGGTTAAAAAGGGGCCAAACCCACACATAATGAGCATGCATCTTATTCTGATAGCACATTATCTGAAAAGACAACACCTATGACGAAAGATGACTCTTTGGCACAAAAAAAGAAGAGCAAAGAAATTTTGCATTCTTGAATGGATGAAAAATATTATATAGCAACAAAAAGTAAAAGGAATGGAAGTGCTTTACAAAATGTTTCTACGTAGGTAAGACAGAAAAGAAACTAGGACTCAGTATCATGTTCAGATATGCTCGTCCTGACGATTGACAATGATTTGTGTTAGATATCCTAGCGTGCAAACTGCCCGCAATTCACGAAAGACATGTTGGGGTGCATAATATACATTACAGGCGTTTAGGGCATGTGAAGCAAAATAAAGTGGGCGTGCATTAATAATCTGGAAATTTTTACTCTGCAAAAAAAAGCCAAACTAATCTGCGGTCCCAGCTTACAAAGTAATTAATTACAAATTAAAAGTTCGAATCGTATCTATGGTTTTAATTGATACATAATTGAGCTTTTCATTCTACAATCCTGAATAACATGAGTTATACCGGGTATATTATGCTTTTGATCAAACATAAGATATCATAAGTAAAGTAGAGTTTGAAATATCAATGTAAATTCACAACCCCCATAAATCCAGCCTCCCATTGCCACCAGATTGGTAGAACAATATTTCAGGTATCCTAATTTAACAATTAGCAACTGAAGCAAGTTACTGCTCTCTCTCTTCATATATATACTGAATAATATCATCGGTTTATGGAAGATATCCATACTGTGGGCCCATTGATGTTATTGTTTCTTTCTTATAGTTATTAAATGTATATTGACTCCAGGAAAAGGCACGCAGACACATTCAGTATAATAGGTAAAGATAATAAATGAATAGTTAATAATTACTTACGTCAAACCTCTGAAGAACAGTGGATGTATTGCAGGCATTCAATCTTAGGAGCCACTTGTACCATCTGGTTGCCTGTAGAATTTTAATTGGTTTTGAGTGTTTAAAGCAGCTATCAATGCACTGAGATATGAATTCAATTTTGCATAATTTCTTATTTTATGTATCTAATAACACTCTGCACAATGGGTTTCTCTAGGTGCACACCCCATTTGTCTGTCAAACCTCCCACCCAAATCACCACCTTAAATTCCAAGTAACATTATTACATGCATAATATGTTTACTATTATCTGATCTTACATTTTGAATTAACTGTAAATTGCTAGTGAAAATTAAAATAAATTTTATTTAGTATGATCATTGCATTTGAAACTAATTAAAATAGAGATAATTACTGAATTGTACTCATGTGCAATGTGATAAATATTATCATTCAACCGCTACACTTAAACAAACACTATTTTTTGTCAAATTTATTTTATTAATTAAAACATTTGGGTAAATAGTCTATTCAACAGCCCAAAAGATTTTTAATGATAAGGCTTGCATCATGAAACCCCCTTGTGGGCATCCCTGCTATAACCCAGCATCCAAGCCTGCAGCAGGGTGAACCTGCAACCTTGGACCTGTGTGTGGGCACATTACTTGCCAGGTTAGCAATGAGGGATTCTTTCTATTCTCTGTTAACTTATTATTAATACCACCAACTCTATTGTTGCACTACTCAACACTTCATTGAAATATGAATATTTCAGTCCCTTGTTACATAAAGTATGCAACTTCCTTGTCCCACATTTTCATTACTTCCTTAACTATCTACATTAGTGGGTGGCAACACCAAAGTTACAGCGAATTGGCATTTATGAACCAACTGCATTATCAAATTCAAAGAACTGTGGGAGATGCCGCAACCATAACTTTTAATGGAGTAATTTCATTTAAAGTTACTGTTATGGCATCCTGTGCAGTTCTTTGCATATGTCTAAGGTAAACCCTAAACCCAACATTTTTTAGACACCTTTGTGTCTAAAATGTTGGCTTTAACCTCATGCACTGTGGTGCTAAAAACATGAGTACAATTACCTGTGACATTGTAGGTACGATATTTTATCATAACGTCTTGTTCCACAAAAGCTCCCAAATAATTCAGATTATTAGAGGATACCTCAGTAGTTTAATGGGCTCAGATCCAATGGGCCATGTTGGGCACTCGGCCCAACATGGTGGGATCTGAACTAGAATTCCAGTCAAGGCAAATAACTTTTACTCTCGGAAAATGTCTGTATTTTAACTGTATTATGTTAAGAATGCTCTGAAGCATTAAATATTCTTACAAATATTAAGGATCATGATGCTATACTTTTTAAAGCTGGTCCTTCTCTTAATTCTCACTAATACACCTCACACCTTAATCACCTTGCAGAAAACACAACAATTCAAACTGTTGACCAAGGAAAGAGCCATACCCATGACCATCATCTTAAGTTTGATTAAAAATTATTATTACTAATAATTAATATCACTCTTAAAACTGATAATTTCACCAGACTAACCAGAGAATCTGTATCTTCATGCATAAAATTAATAACTTACTACTGAAAAATACTAAATCATACATAATTAGATCTTACTCCAGTTGCTAATAGTTAAATTACCCACTACATGCCTGTTACCATGTAGCAACAGCTGCAAAAACTATTGATGCCTAATGGCATCATAAGTTCTAGCCAGCAAGGCTGTTTCAACTTTGCTAAGCATACTTTGGGACCCATGTATAACTGCAAAATTACTCAATGGCTCATGCTCTCCCTCCATTGTAATTAAATATCAACAAGACTTTACTAGTAGGTAGGTTGAAGTCAGGAAAATCACAGTGTTGTCATAGCTTTACACTGAACTCTCGCATGTGTATACATTAGTAAATCCACAGTGCAAGTTGGTCTTGAATGTTGCTTAGCTATTGAATGGAAGGTACACATTTCTTCAAATTCAGGGACAAAAACCTACATAGACCTCATAAACATTGGTTTTTGGGAATAAGCATTAGGAAGAGAAAAATGGAGAGCTGTAATCAGCCAACATTTGTGTTTAAATCCTAATGCTGATAATTTCAACCGAAGTCAATAAAATTTTTTCTTAAATTGAATAATCAGTTTAATCCAAAAAAAATTAAATTTTAAAAGTAACTATAGTTTAGCTTAAAGTTTATGTTATATGGTTAGTAATTTGAAAATTATTCATTTACATCTCAACATTAAATTTCATGCCATCATTACTAATAAGTTTTAAATCATATATACTGATAATTACCATCAAGCTCGACATTTACTTTCGAGGAGTAAATTTTAGGTAGGTCCTAAATGAAAATAGCACCCTATGTTTTGTCATGTAAATCAAGTGAGCATTGCTGCTATTGTCTACCTAAAAATTCTAGAACGGCATGGAAAAGATAAGAACCAAAAACATAATTCTAGAAAATACCTGTCAATAAGATTTGTGACCCATGGAGCTCCTCAAAATATCCACATAGAGAAGAAAGTAAGTCCATGGCAGAAGGTCACATTCCCCCTTCTTCAGTTCCAATTGATGCTGGTAAAATTTGCCTTTCATAGGAAAGGATATAAAAAATACAGAGATGTTTTTCCATATTCCCAACTTGCCTCAAATCTTTTATCTGAAATAATTACTTGATCATGAACTATTTTCATTTGTTAAGAAAAATTTCATTTCAAATGACTGAAAGGATGTTAGTTTCTCTCTGAAAAACAACTATACTGTGTTTAGCATCTTTTGAAAATTTTATAACAAGTTTAAAGTTTTCCAGGGAACTGTAATTTCAACATGCCTTTTAATTACTGACTTATTCAATACTGACTTTTATGACTCAACTACCTATAAAAGAAATTCATCTAATTACTGAAATCATGATAACTGATGATAAGCAGCAATCATTAAATACTATGAAATACTAGAAAGTACTTGCTGTGTACATGAAGTATATCATATTATTCATATCCAATTTTGATGATGAGAGAAGAGATTACATTTCGCGACCTGAATTTGAAACTCCAGGGTAGGATTTATGGCAAATAGGGCACCAGTGATGTACAAAATACTCTCAGCACTAATAATAAACTTGAGAAATAAGATTATGACACAACTATACAGCCTAATATGCAATATGTGCATGAGAGGAGGAATATTGATGAACATTAAAAAAAGGTAATAGCAAATAAACCAAAAATAGGGTGGTCAAATCAGAAAAAGATAAAAATGGAGCCAACCTTTATACTACATGTGGTTCTTCAGCAAGGTTTTAGTAATTTGCATTGTTGAGAGAAATCCAAAGGAGGTTGGAGAACATTTTCTTTGGCGATGAGATGTTGAACACTGTGACAGTATGAAAAATGTTAGGCAAGCGAGGAAGGGCGATGGAAAATATAGTAATGTTGGATGGAATGAAGAGAGGAAAGAAATATGCAGAATTAAAGAAGGGTTCATTTTAATGTCGAATGCCAGGTTATGTCTGGTTAGGAGTGGAAAAGAAATACTATATAATAGCTCAGTCTGTGTTAATTCAAAATCAACCTTAAATGATACAATGCCAATAATAACTTCAATGTTGCTCATGCCATTGGTATAACTGAAATTGGGCCAACTGCCATTTCTATTGATTGGGCTCACAATTACAATGGCCAATTAATTTCACAAACTGATTACACAAATTAAAAGCAATATTGTTTCCACTGAGAATTCCTAAGTCTTACACTATATTCCTGATTCGTAAATGAAATTCCTGACTTTTTCAAAAATGTTTGCCTTTTTCACAAAATTTTGAAGATATTGAATAATCGGAAGTTTTTCCAATTTTCCACCACTTCTAAGTTCTAAGAGCTAAGTTAAAAAGATGAGTAATGACCACCACTCCTGATCTTTGCAAAATATGTACATTGATAAGGAAATTAAATGATTAATGGTTTCTGGCGTAACTTTATGGAACCGATTCATTATAAATAAATGAAAGGACTAACTTTGTAGTTCCACACGAAAACAATTTATTCACACGACCCAGGTTTCGAAGTAAAACTTCATCACCTGATGATGAAGTTTTACTTCGAAACCTGGGTCGTGTGAATAAATCGTTTTCGTGTGGAACTACAAAGTTAGTCCTTTCATGAAATTAAATGAGATAAAGGAAAAGTTAAAAAGTGACATATAAATATGTAGAGAAAGGTTTCCATAACTATGCAGCAATTTTCAGATGAATGAAGACCTGATCTGGGAATACTATATCAAACTGAGGAGAGGAGGAAGACCTCAAAAAAAACTAAAAATAAAAGTCAGAAGTAAAATCTTAAAATAAGATCAGGTAAACACACACTAGAACGATAGGAAATATTATGCCATTTACGTAACAAGATTGCTAGCAATGAGAGGAACAAGTGGGATGGAAAGCAGACATATAAGTAGGTTGAACTAAGTTACAGGAAAGACTAAGAAGGGTTTCTAACATGAGAAAGAACTATTATGGAACAGCCAATAGTACATGTATCAAAATAAGCAGTTCATTAACACTTTTATTATATTTTTTAATGTTTCATGGCTTTAATAAATGCATTAGAGAAGGTGCAAGGTAAAGAAAATTGGAAGCAAAGGCAATGTAGTGCTACAGATCAATAATGACAATAAAATGTTTTCATACAGTAATGAATGAAGTAGTACCTACTCTGACAAGTGAGAGGAGATTATAAAGGACACATACAAGAAGAAAATGAAAACTAATTAGACATATCCTGCCTGATAATTTACTGTGGACCGAAGTTGAAGTAACCATAGAGGGGAATAATTAAAATGGCAGGCGAGAATGAATTAAGAGAAGGTGATGGAAGATATTAATGCAAGGAACTATGAAGGCATGAGATTGGTAAATTAAAAGAGAAAAGGATAACTTCAAAAACTACAACAAACCTATCCTCAGATTAATGACCCGTGACAAGTATCACTCAATGCACCTATGGCTATTTTGGATGTTCAGCAAACAGCCCCGGTCACATGATTAGTTAATGAATGAAAATAAAAATCTACAGTCAATCAATCACAAGAAGATAAACTAAGAAAGAAAGAAAACACAAAAAGAAAAAGATAAGTGACTATACATGTAGCAGTGAAGAGTGAAGACGATTCCTTCTGATAGGGTTGCCAGGCTAGAATGGTCGAAGAATAAGATACAGACGAATGGTAGTCCATGCAGAATCTTTCCCACAGGCAGCCAAAATTTGCAAAGAGATTTGACCTCAATGGGAAGCAATGCTCGACTGCCAAATGCACTGCAGTGGAAGGCGACAGCAAATCACTTTTTCCCAAAATTGTCTCCAACCTGAATAATGGTTCGCAACTATACAAGTACTCAATAAGGTTTGCTGTTGGGCTTTCCACTTCATTTCTTCAAAGAAATATCAATGAAAATTATTTATTGTACATAGTGCAAAACCTCAAACTAGAAGCTCTGCACAATGAAGACCTCTATGGAATGAACTGTGTATACAGCATTTAAATTGCATGCAAAAAACTTGTCTGAAGTGAATCTCTTTTAATTTTGAAACTGTAATATGAAGATTAAATATCACCTGCAACATGAGTTTCACTTCCTTGGCCTGAAATTTATGTAAAAATAATCCTAAAAATTCCCTTCCATTCAACCCTATTCAAGTGATATTGTCGTAACAACACTGAGCAGTGTATCTATGCAACTGCATCTTCCTCCAAATCACCTAGTCTGTGCATTTTTGAACAGAAGCCATTCTCCAAAAATCTATGCAGCAATATAGGGAAGATCCTCTTTGGCCAAATAGTAATTTTCCAGTATTAAATATCAGTAATAGCCTTTTGGAAACAGTTAAAAGAAATAATTGACTATATACACAATAATCATTCCTACTGACATTGCCATTGTGAAGTGCCACTAAGTCATAAACTGTAGTACTTCACATATTTTTCAGGTTTTGTTGAGGTTAAGCAGGCAATTCGACTATAATGGTGGGGCTGAACCAATTATTTATCAGGTGATCCTTGGCTGGGACAAATTTGTTAGCTGTTTGTTTTCTTTAATTTATTCTATTTTACTCCAGGGTTTTATAAGTAATGAACATGAAATAATACTTTTTTTTAAATAATAAAATATCTGGCATGATGTATGAGTATACCTTCATTTTGGTTTGAGGGAAAAAAGTAGCCCACCAAGTTATGGCCACACTGCATGGTATATGATGCAAACAATCTCACAGAATCTTACGGGGAATAGCTCACCAAGATATTCTGGGGCACCAGACAAAATGTGGCAAACCAATGTATAAGTTAACTTATTAGGGTGCAACGCATGAAGTTTATCAGAAAGCTGAAATCTGATTAACTTTTTATCCAATCCTTCTAAATCACCTAAATTAATGAAATATTGCATTTCAGCCTATTTCCCCATTGTAGACAAAGGCATTATATAAATGAAATTCCAAATGCTAGTTTCATTCCTGTCAAAACTACCCTTCTCAATGCAATTAAGAACGACTTCAGCCATCAGACCAACCTAAAAACCTTAACAGCAATGCCACTTGTACAGGCTCTTCAAATTATGCCATGGTTCTCCTTGTGCTTCCTTTGAAATATTCACAGCTTATTCTTACTTCCATTCTTCCAGGCGGAGTACATGCTTTTCGTCATTCATTTTTACTTGAGGGGGAAAGGCAGAGCTTAGCATCAGATAGAAGTTATTACAGTGATATCCTTGCCATCCATCCATCCATCCCTTCGGAAGAGAGCATGAGGGAAACTATAGTATAAGTACTTCTGATGCTTTTTGTCTCTGAATACACTAGGAAACACAGATGCAACAAGAAGGTAAGGCATTCGCGCTTAGTGCCGCACTTTGGGAAGCATCGAAATGGCAAAATAGATTCATACATACTACATGTTTCTTGGTACTTAGGATGATTCACCAAACACGTATACGATTCGTACGGGAAAAGGAAAGCACCTTATCCATTAGTCCATGTTTGGCTCAGGTGACACAAACCAAACTGGCGACCTTTTTTTGAAGCACTCTGGTATGAATACCAAAATGGCTTGTGCACTTGACATGATAAAGGTTTCATCTTTTATTCCTCTTCCATGGCAGTTCATTGCCTTCACCTCTCACTGTCCCTTCATGAAGAGGCTACCAATTCTGTCTCCACTATCCACAAATTCCTTCACAATGACTTTCCCTTAAAATAAAATTAAAAAATTTGAACACTCTGGCATTTATATTCTCTACAGTAAACATAAACCTGTGTAAATACAATTATTTATTGAAACAATTTATTATAAGCAATTATATGGATAATACATATTTAACTATAGAAATATTTACAAATTATGTACATTCCATGTATACCCAAAAGGTAAACAATGTTAATTTAAAAATTTAAAAAAAATTTCTATGTGATAGAAAATTTCAGAATGGAACTGAAGCACTAGGAAACAAAGTTTTATGTATACATTTGAACCAAGGTATGTGTAGTTAAACCCACATAGCAATCATCAGTTCATATAAAAATGGGACATTAGCACATTATTTTATTCTAAACACAATCTCGAGATTGATAGAATAAAATATAACCAGTTTCTGATGATTTCTGAATGTCAGAAGTGAGACCATAAAAATCTTCAATAGCAGCTGCATCAATTTTCTGAAATGAAGAAATTTTCTATTTCAGATAAAGACAATCATGTAAATTAGAATAACATGAAACAAAAATCCCACTTAACAAAAATAAGAAGCAGTAAAGGTTTGATTTGAATTAAGTTCCTGAATTAAAAATTCAATTCCATGAGATCATTATCAACTTACATCAACCATATCATCATCGAACAGTAACCAAAACCCATGACTTTTCACAATGCTAATATAATGTCCTCTATTAGGTCCACTACCACAGTGAATTACAACAGCCACCAGATCATACAAACGGTCAGGATTTACAGCATCATCAGACTGAAATAAAGAAAAGATATAAATTTAGCCATTGTATAATTTTCAATAGAATAGGATTAGAAGTGTATGAGACCGACCACAAGCACATTTCATGACAGTTAAGCCCAATTTCAGTCAATGAAACAACCTTCAGATTTTCCTTCTTTAACAAGTAAACTATGGGAAAACATGCAAAGTCAGAACAACTATTACGTAATAAACAAAACAATAAATTATAAATGTGTACACCAAAACATGAACTGATAGAACTAGCAGCAACTGTCCATTATTGATGACAGTTCAATTCATGAAAGAAGGAACACTGAATTCCTTCACTGAGATATTATTTAGGTACTACTAGTTTCATTGTGTTCCTCATTTAATAAAAATGAACTTATGCATAGTTGAAACTGGAACCATTGAACCAGGGCTCAAGAACAATTTTCTTAATATTTACACTACAACAAGATTTCCAATTTACTCCAAAAATTCTATTCTCTTCTAGAATTGACAACATAAGTTTTATTAAACCCCAAAAACCAAATCTTTAAATGGTTGGGTCATATATTATTCCAACAGGTAGATGTTATCAATTTTTAATCAAATATTCTATTCGGGTAGTTCATTAATATAATCATAGTTTTGTGAGAGAAGTGAAATGACACAAATTTCTTCATCAAATAAAATCAAGGATCAAATCAAGTAGACACAGGGTTCACTATACTTTCAGCTAGGAATAGGTTCCACTTGGTACCCTGGTCATATTTTTCCCATTGCTAAGGGTATTCTTTCAAAAACGGTTTATTGTGGATGGACACACTAACTAACCTCTGCTGAATTTCTAACCCTTGCCTAACAAGACACAAAATGATATCCTACACTAAAAGAAACAATTCCAAAAACTTTCTCCCTCCCTTCATTCAATTTAACTAGCCTATTCTTATCTTCTTCATACCTTGTCTACCCACCATTTTCCTCTCTATCACAGTCTCCAACCTTTCACCTCCATTCAAATTGGTTTCAAGCATGGTAATGTCATTTCTTACCCCTTCCTTGCTTTCCTAACATCCGCCATTCTATCACACCCTTCAACATCCCATTTCCAATCAGAACTCTCTGCATTCATCTTTCCTGGCTCCTTTCAACTTATCCAAACAATCCTCTCTCCTCTGCCACCGTGCCTTATACTTATTTGTTGTATTCCTTTCTGTCCGTTTTACCTACTCCAACCTTCTCCATACCAAATCTCCAAAGCTTCTAATCTACGCCTGTTATTTTAATTCAATGATTAAGTTTCCACACCATACAAAAACATGCTCCATATCCAAGTTTTCACTAATCTTTTCCTTAACCAACTCACCAACCTGTCACCAACTCCCTCCTCCTAGTTAAATCTTCTTTGTTTAATCAAATTCTACTTCTGATGCCCAGACTACTTTGATCACCTTGGTCCAAAACACTTCTAAGATAGATAAACAGTTCTACCTGTTGTAGTTTTCCCCCCACAATTTTAACCTTTCACTCACTCCTCAATAACTTTTGTTCTAGTGGCATATTGGCTTATGCAAAAACGTAAACCATTCTACTTATCAATATTTTCCTTTATTTAAAAGTGCACCATGAATGGATTGTTGCTTTAATCCTTCCTTAGACTTAATTTTAGACAGAATTTTCTCTTGGTAAGTAAATAATTTTTTATTACACAATGCACTGAATTACTGAATTGATGAATTCTTATACCCTACCTCGTCCCACAGTTGATTTAATTGACCTTCCTACACCTTTGCTTCCACCCACACATAAACTTTCATCCAAAAATTCCTTTTGAAGTGAAGAACTAACTATGTTTATCTGTGTTCAATATATCACAGACCTTTCATAAAAGGTAGGAAATTACCAGTGCAACTCACATCTGTGCCTAGGAACTAAGGCTATAAACATTTGACTCTCATGTACTTCAATTAGGGCGGTTTCTCGAGTCAGCCCCAAAGGTTGCATCCTTCGATTGACAGCCCCTGCCTATTGCTTGGCCACCACTGTCAGAGACATCTAAACCCCTAAAATGGTTTGGTCACTGCCGGGAAGAAAAGGAGAGTGTGTGTACATCTGCACCTAGGATCTTTTTATGCCCCAGAGAGATAATTGCATAGTTAAATTTAACAAGCTTATCTCAGGTATCCAAATTATGCCTCTGATTAACGGCAATTTTCCAGCAGATTTTTTGCAAAGATATGGTGGCATTTAAAAATATTTTTCCTTCACATTCAGTTTTACTATCTAAATGATTCAAAAAGATGAAGAAATAGTGAAAATGTAAAGAGCTACCCTTGAAATTGAAACTGCTAGAAAAACCACAAATACAATGCGGAAAATTCAAAGTGTAAAAATCATTTGCCTTGACTGGGATTCAAACCTGGATCGCTCAATGTCTGGTCAAGGTGAATGATTTTTACACATTGAAATTTTCTGCATTATAATACATATTAGAGGATGACTCTGTTAAAAGTTATAGCTGAGGCATCTCTTGCAGCTCTTTGAATTGACAAAAACATACATTTCCTAGCCATGAGCAAGATTTATCTCACCTGCACAGGCCATTAATTAATCTTAGAAATGCCCTACTTCTTAATTTAACTAGGGAAAAAATAATGATTAGAAATAAATTTCCAAGCAGGCAAATGTAATAGAGGGCTTTTACATACAATCATGAGTAACACAACCATATTATAATTCATCATATATATGCATTGGCACTAATTTTAAAATGAATTTCTTTATACCCACCACTCTACTCATTATTTATGGACTGGAACCTCACTTAACAAGCACCTTGCATAGTAAGTAAATCGAATAATGACATTTTTACCAAAAATTACTCACATAAAAAGCAAATTTTCCCATTACCAGTGAGGAGAGGGGAATTCCTATAATAATTATGTGCCTCCTACTTCAGTTAATGTTTAGCACTCATTCTGCTGGCATCTTAGAGTCACTGGTGATTACACATCATTCTAAATTTGTATACAAACATACTATTTGTGATTTTTTTGTGCAAAGTTTAATACTATTTTTTTCAGAGATTTAAAAATGTCACAGAGGAAAAAGCCGACACAAGACAGTCATAAAAGAGTAAAAAATAACAGTAGAAATGAAAAGTAATATCGTTAAAAAGCGAGAACAAGGTGTGAGCGTGACTAATCTGGCATTCAGTAATAAGCTTCAAAGGGAGTGACAAGAATATCTACATAAAATGTAACATATTTCCAATGATGTTTAAAGCTCGCTTCTCATATAGATAAACAAAAAGCAATTGACATATGACACTGTTTACAGGAATATCATTAGTGAGAAGACAAATGCAATTTTCCTCGGCCTCGTTAAGAATATACCAGGATCATCAAGAGTCAAAGAAGTATCTAATGGAAGCTGTGTGTGGTTCGAGAAGTTAAGGGATGAGCTGGCATCCATAGCACTGTGAGGCATGGTGAAGCAGCGAGCTCTAACTCAAAGGCTATGGAGAACTTCATCAGTGACTTAAAAAAGCTTGATTCAGAGGGTTACCTGCCACAACAGTTTTTTTAATTGTGATGAGATGGGTCTCTTCTAGAAGAAGATTCAGCCAACTATTTAAAAATTAAAACCCTGCTTATTTACAATTTAGAAATTCGGAGAGCATTCAAGACGTGTCAAGACCAAAAGAGTAGGCTGGACGAGATGCAGAGGTCATGACAAACTGTTGCATTGTACATTGAGAAGCATCACCCAAATAAGGCAGTGGCTATGCACACTACTAATTTATTTAATGATATATGCTGAATTACATTAAATAAAATGTTGAAGCATCAACACAAACAAATGTCTCCACACAGCTTTCCAGTAAAAAAGAAATAGGAATGTAGCATCAAAAATAAACTATTTATTTTGATTCTTTTTGTTTTCTAAAAATCAAAGTAGCATTCCAAGTTGGTTCATTCCGTGATAGAAGAAAAGATGAAAAAATTTCATGATCCTAAGCCATGTATAAATAATTTTCTTTGAATAAACCTCGCACATAATTTGTTTCCAGCATTTATGCATTTATATTAGTTTATATGGCAAAAATTGTTTCAATAAATGAATGCTTCACTTTAAGAGAAAGACCACCTAACAAATTATGCTCGTAGTAAAAGGTATCACTGTAAACGTGGTCTGTGCAATAAATGCACCAACTGGTGCAATCTGGTGGCCATGGCACAGACTTCAGCCCCGCCCACTTGTGACTCCAGCTGCCTGAGACCCAATGAGCTGTCTGTGCTTGGTGGATTGTTGAGCTGTGGGTATGATGCCAGTTATGTTAGTTACTGTTGTGCTTGTTGGTAATAGTTGTAGTTTTTAGGGGAGGCGACCGACAGCTAAGGTCATTTGCGCCATAGGGGATGGACAGGATAGGATGAAGGGTGGAGAGAAACCCAGTGTTGGCATTAGCCTACTCTTTACGAAAGGCGCCAAGGGGTCCGCAGTTTAACATCCCATCCGACGGATGGCGTACTCACTCAAAGTGCCCTCCACAAAGCACCTCAAGTAGGGATCGAGATACCTCTGAAAAATATTCAACACCGCCGGGATTTGAACACGCGCCCTCAGGGTGGGAAGCCAGTACGTTAGCCCCCCGCACCATCGCGATCCCCTTGTCCTTGTTTTTACCATTTGTCGAAAATGGAAATTGATGAAATCACGGAGCAACAAATCAGCATCAAGTTTTTTGGTGAAGTGCGGAAAAAGTTATAAAGAAATCACTGAAATGTTGACAGCAGTTTCCAGTGATAATGCTCTGAAGAAAACATCCGTTTCCAAGTGAATTATGCATTTTAAAGATGGCCGACAAGACACCATGGATGATGCAAGGCCGGGACGACAACATTGATCATGTTCAGTCCCTTGACCTTACCGATTGTCGAAAAACTGTCCAAATGATAGCAGATGAACTGAATTTAGAAAAATCGAAAGTGCACACTATTTTAACCGAACATGATGGATGGATCCTTCACCATGACAGTGCACTTGCACATTCAGCATAGGTTGTTTGCCAGTTTCTGGCAAAACATTCCATCACCATCCTTGACCATCCTTGATCATCCTCCTCATTTGCCAGATCTCGCCCCCTGCGACTTTTCCCTCGTCCCAAAATGCAAAAATGTGATGAGGGGACATCACTGGGAAGATGTGGACACAATAAAGCAAGAAATGACGAGAAAACTAAAAAGCCTAACTGCAGAGGACTTCCAAGGGTGATTTAAACAGTGGAAAAGAAGATGGAATAAGCGCATAGCAATGAATGGAGAGTACTTCGAAGGGGACAAAATCGATGCAGACTAAATTTTGCAAAATAAAGTTTTTATGGCCTCAGTTCGCATATTTATCCGACATAGTAGCATGTTATAAAGGGAGAGGACTGACAGCTAAGGCCATTGGTGCCATTCAGGATATGTGGTAATTTGGTAGGGGTAGTATGTTCAGGGAATGGAAGCAGGGTAGAAATAAACCTGGCATCAGCATTAGCCTACTCTTTCTGCATGGCACCAAGGGGTCCACAGCTTAATGTCTCATCTGACAGATGGTCTACTCCACTTTCATGTGCTCTCCACACAACATCCCAAGTAGGGATTGGGATACCACTGAAAAATCCCGCCACCCCAGGGATTCAAGGCGGGAAGCCATTGCATTAGCTATCACACCATTCCAATCCCCACTACCCTGCTCATTTCCAGAATTATTTCAGGTAATCTACCATTTAAAGTAGGTTTAAGAAATATGTGAAATATTATACTACTCAAGACCTTTCTGCGGTCTACCGCTAACGTTCATAGAAATGAATCAAGTTTTTACGTGCAGACAAAGAAAAACCATGCATGCAACTGAAAACGGACAGTGTGCAAACAATTATGCTAGGTAAAAGATGATTGAAAAAAACTTCTGCAAGTCACCAAAATCATAAGGTCTGAAGAATTGTATTTTGAAATTTGGTTAAGCAGCATAAAATCTTCCTAGAAGTTATACATCACACAAAAGAGTCCATGCATGCACTTTACATTTCGAGCAAATGAATGGACCAAATTTATAAATAAGCATAATAGCCATTAATGGTAACTCACCGTATTAAATAAACGCAGCTCTAAGGGGAAAACAACTCGATGGGATACTTTAATGTGCCTATTGTATTGCTCCATATATTTAAATCTTTTAAGGTGAAGGGCTAGGATCATAGGCAACTTTTTAACACGCATTCTTTTCTGAAAAATAAAAAAAATGGCAAAAATGATAAGCATTGTTTACAATTTGACAAAAGACCATATCTATATAATCTAGCATGAAAAAATGACCAAACTGCAAGGCAGACAGAACACACAAATATTTCCCGAAAGTGATATTGATTCACCATGAACTTGGGAGAAAAACTTCTCATTGGTCATAAGGGAATCTGATATTCATGAAAACCATGAAAATAGCCAGAAATAACGGCAAAAATTAATTATTAAAACTAATAATGCAAAATAGTTTTCAAGAAGTTCATCAGAAAAGAAAACATAAATATGAACTTCAGGAGCTGGTTATTTCACAGCTATTATAATCAAAGGCAAATGGAAGTAAATCAAATAAGGTTAAGTGAATTGAAATATAATCGATTATTAACAAGGGAATTTGATGACAGATATTACTTCATTTTCATCTTCATTAAAAGATATTATTTTTTTCTCAAGATCAATAATATAAATAACATATTTGTAAAACAACATTATTTTCATCAACAAGTTCACTTCATTCAAGTTTGGCCCAACAATTTTTTATCACAAGTGTCATAGAAATTCCAATTCTGTTCTTCCTGGAGAAAGGCTTCATTAAAACTTTTATTATTGGATACTTTCCACACTATGCTACCTTTAACTGACGTTATATCAAGATTATACTATTTGCAACATTGAAAATATGCCTACTAATCCGATTAAAATGGCAAAAAAATTATTCAATATCTGGGTAAAATGACTTTTCAGAAAGCATATTTTTTTCCACTTTTGAAACATGTCTGACAATTTACAACACCTTTAATGATTCTGTTTCATGTGCATTTACATATGTCTTTTCTCCATTTTACCAATATATGAACACTACTCCAGCTAGACAGCCTTTTAATGAAATACAAACAACAAGGGTTATTGGTGGCATAATAATTAAAAAATTATGAATACATATTCACAGTTTAGTGCAATATTCTGTTTGAATAACAAGAATTATATTAACAATTGGCCAAGCTAATGGTAAATATTACATCAGAACACATGTTAGAACCCCTAATGACTCAAAAATAACTAAACAGAATAATTCATGAAATAGGTGATCCTCAAGTTAACACTATGCACAATTTTGAATGATGAAACCTACCCTATAACATGCCATCTTCTTTTGTTCTTGGCAGCTGCCCTTGCCTGCAAAATGCATCAATAAGGGCTCTCTAGCTGCTTACATATATTGATTCATTACTACTGTGTTTCTATAAAAATTACCCTTCATTTTATTTTAGCCTCCCCTGATGCTAAGACAGTGACAGCAGTTCATCAAAGATTTAAAAAAAGCCATTAAATGCTTACTATTAACGACAAAGTGCATATTATTGACTTATTTAAAAAGAAAATATTGTATATTGAAGTTGCTAATATGCACAGGAAGTATTCTCCCATCCAAAGATGTAGAAGAACATAGAAATTTGATCGAGTTTATGCGTGGTATCTCATACTGTGAAAGTGATACCTACAGTGCATGAAAAGGTGTTAGTCAGCTGGGAGAAAAAAAGCTTTAAATTTGTGAATTAAGGACGTGAACAGAAAAATGTAGAAGGTAATAATTCGTTCCGTCAAAAATGGTGAAGCCTAAATGAAGACTTTACGAAAAAATCTACTCAATTAAAACAACAAGATATTTACAACAAATAGGTGATATAATACAGATTCAGGGAAATGCATTATTCAAACAATACACATTATTGGAGAGGCATTGACACCAGCAGTTGAAGAAACTGCTACCAACTATCCTGCAGATCTGAAGAAGATTGAGGAGGAAGGTTTAGGGGGGAGCAGGTGAGTTTAAATTTGGCATCATGAAAACAGATCTTAAATCACAAGTAAGATGACCCTTTGAATAACCTCTAAAATCCATCAGTGTTAGTCTCAAGGTATATGATTTATTATATACGTTTTTAACCAGACTTTTGGGTACTATCTCCCTGGGAGACCATACACTGAAAAACATTTACATTTTTCCCTGAGCAGAGTTCATCCAATATTTGCCATTTCTCATTACAAAGACTGCTTTGGTGCCCATTATTTTTACATGAAAAAAATATATTTGATAGCCAAGCATAATATCAGATAATTGCAAAATGCTGGTTTCATGGTTATGGAGTCATCCCCAGAGAGAGAAAGTCACATTGATCAGATACATAAGATTTTTTTACTAACTCCAGGACTCCCTCAAGAGAATTTTCTATAATCTACTTCATGGAAGATAACAACAATTACGATGCACCATGATTTTTCATTGATTATCACAAATATATGCATTACAGTACTAATTCCTCCTGCAAGTTGCTAAAAAATGAAAAACTGGATAAAATATTTCCACCAACCTGTGCTTCTTGGTAACTGCTACAGTTGTCACATTTGAACTTATTATCACTGCATAATGTTTCAGTATTACTGAAACACTTCAAGCAGTGGGTTATGCTAGTATTCTGGTCTACATCTACTTGAAGATCAAAAAAATCCTCATCTTTGCTGCTAACCTGGAATTGGCAAATTTTAAATCACTAATAATCTCCAGAAGGTGAAAATCCATTTCCTTGAATTAATATAAATGTATTGTTTACAACAAATTTATTTCACACTATTTTTTTCCATGCCTGTTAAGCATTGAA
This sequence comes from Hetaerina americana, assembly GCF_022747635.1. Classification (NCBI taxonomy): domain Eukaryota; kingdom Metazoa; phylum Arthropoda; class Insecta; order Odonata; family Calopterygidae; genus Hetaerina; species Hetaerina americana. The sequence goes on along the minus strand of NW_027287427.1, from coordinate 46,053,888 downwards.
TAAAAGGACAATGCAATCTGGAGCCTTAAAATATTTGAATAATTCTAGTAATATATTAATTCCTTCTCCCATATTTAATGAACTAAAAAAATTGTCTCATGCTAGGTTTACATATCACTTTTGCCAATTGAATTTTTATTTATATACCCTGCAAGCCACCGCTAGAGTGTAGCAGGGAGTGAATAAACACCAGAATAATTTTACCCGAACATTACCCTATCGTGGTCAAACAATGTTACAATGATCCCCTATCGTTCATAGAAATGACATCCTAAATCTATCTATTTTACACTTAATCTCTCAAATTTTCTTAACCCAATCTCTCCTACCATAGTATGATGGGGGTAATACATTTTCAACATCACTGCTAAAGAGACCTTCCAATTTATGCTTGAGCTTCAAACTGTAATTTAACTTATGGACCATGAGTGATTTCCAGCAGAGTTCCTCTCATATTTTTGATACTTCCTCTTAATACTTTTGATTTACTTACTGAATACTTAGTTTATCATAACAATGTTTCACAAATCTAGCTCCTCAATGCTGCATACGATCCAATTTGGCAATTAATCCAACTTCGTGAGGATCTCATATACTCGCAGCATATTCTAAATGAGGCCCAACCAATGACAGATAACATTTTGACCTTTGACCTTTTCAGCACATTTATCTAGCACTCTTCTAATAAATCCTGATATTTCGTTAGATTGTCCACATATTCCCTATATGTGTTTCACACAGGAGAGATCATGAGTGAAGGTAATGCCTAGGTATTTAATTGAGTCTACACATTCCATTTCCGTGTTCCCAATACAGTTGACGTTTGGGGGGGGAATTGCTCTTTTCAACACTACTTCCAAGCACCATATAACAGCATAAAATTACCAAGCTCGCCACATTAAAAGAGGAGATTTTTTAACTCCAAAGAATTTCAACCTACCTTCATTCTAGCCAATATTTCTATCATTTCTATTATCTACCTTATCTATCTGATGAGGTAGAGCCATCGATTCTCCCCTCTATCCCCCCATTCCCACTCAGTGCCTCCTATATCCACTTGCCCGGCCTTCATAAAATATTTCTCAATGCCCAAACTCTCCCCCTGTCAGGCGTAGCACTTTGTTTACAGCATTTTGTGTCCATTTTATTTTTTTATTCTTTTCCATTTTTCTTGAAAACCTCCAATCTATGCTTACCCTCCTGCTTCAGCAATCCATTTTGTCAGAGGAAACGGCACGCCAAATAATTTTATCAATGATCTTTTCTTTCAATCTTTAATAGGGTTCCCATCAGTAACTACTTCTTCTTGATAAAAGCTTCTTTATCCACTGGACTTTTCCTTCTAATGCCCCCACTAATTAGTTCACATTCCTTTAAAACACTTCATAGGTAGGGACGATTTTTCCTACTATTATATCATTTTGAAGAACTCGAAAGAATTTAAAGAAAATAGCACAAATTACCCAGTGTCAACACCCTTTTAGCCTGGGAAAAATTAAACTCCTTTATTCCTGATGGCCAGGGCAATATTTGTACTCTTAAGGAAAACTTGTACATTTTATTTTATAAAATGTAACATAACACTAAACTTTCAGGGAAAACTAAAGCAATGAAATAAAAATTGGAAGCTCTCAGGTACAAATCACTAAAATATTTTATTCACCTCAGGAGATGTGTGGACTATTAGCCAAACTGAGGAGAATTCACTACCATGAACTTTGCAAGCATTGAGAATTTCCCTATATATATGTAATTTATGTGCACATATTTGATGAAGTAATACACATGTTATACACTAAATTTTACAACATCGTTCACTAATGGAAGTATATTCCATTAAAATATGGTAAAGTTGAAGTTCAGGACAATCCAAGAAACTGTTGAGTTGGTTAGGCTACCTTAAAATGCTTAACAAAAAAACAATAAACTCCAATATTAACCAAAGATCATGACTGAAATAAATTGTTTACATACTGTTTCACAGTTCAAGCAACGGGTTTCACTAGTAAGTATGCCTTGGAATATTTCATGAACCCACGTAGGCTCTTGTTGTGAGTTGTTTTGCTCACCACAACCACTTTTTGGCTTGGAACAGTTTTGATGCCGCTCCGCTAAAACAAACAAACAAATACATTACATATCTATTAAGGTTCTCGTTATTAAAAAAATTAGATTGATCGAGATAGAGAAGTAACTTACCTAATATTATTTCATTTATACGATTAATAAGAAAATTTAAAAATTCATGAGCATCTTGCTGCATGTAATTATCGAATTCCTCTGAAAATAGGTAAAGAAAAAATTTCACAAAGTTGTACAGCACATTATACCAATAAAAAATTAAACAAACTAAGAGTTACATTATAATTAATTTAAAAATACAATTCTTTTAAATAAAATAAGTTGAACCTTTTTCTTTTCTAAGACGAGCAATAAACTTCTTTGGTGCAATTGATCCAACTTTCTTTTTCTGAGTTGCTATACGATAAAAGAGATCCGCTAAACAAGTTAAGAGAGTTTCCTTCGTTCGCTTATTTCTAGCTTTATATTCCAATACTTTTTCTCTGAATGGCCGGCAAAAATACAATGCTTGAAGTACAGAATTACTATAGCATGTATTCCCAAACTGAAAGAAAAGTGACCCATAGATATTAAATTCAAGCCCAGCAACCTTTTCACTGCAGCAATTAAATAAAATGCATAAGAGTAAAAAACGACTTACATTCACCAAACCAAAATAGTGCTCATTTGGAGGAAACTGATCTGATCCAATGTCTCTCTCCAACTGAGACACGTTTGCACCCTAAACAAATGGTTTCATACAAAAGATTACTAATTGGAGATTATTCTCTCGAAAATGAGACGGTTTTAACTAGTGCTAAGTCAAAAGTAAGCAAATATTTTTAAGAGGTAGTCTTCAACAACATCAGTTTTACATTCAATCAACAAGTTGTCAACAAATGTATCGTTGGCAATAACAGACATATTCCGTTTGATGTACAGTAAATTCCTAATGAGACATAAGGTTTTCCCATCAGTAACATTGAATGAATGATATTTAACTGTAGGGCGTATTTTCAATGACAGTGATGGGCATTCAAAACAACCCGGTGTTATGCAAATTATAAAGCGTCAAGTCATTAGCATTAGACATTAATACTGGACATACTGCTAGATTAAACTCTCTAGGCCCTTAATAACATACGTATAACATTTATACTTACCATTTTACTGGGTAAAACACTAAAAACGCAATACCTCTACGGAGCCATAGGTTGACTCCTCCATCTTTTATTTTGATTCACGCAACGCCATCTGCATGGTCTGCTGCATGCACAGGGGTTGACAGTCGAAAATAGTGATGAGAATAAATACTATCTTTGAAATTTTAGGTTCTCGTGATTGATACTTTTTGCGAATCACACCCACTGTGTTCATATGTTATTGCAATGATTGCATAACCAGAACAATGTTTTAAATAAGTGATACGTCATTTTCTGCGCAATTGCTTTGAGTGTTTGTTCAATACTCGGTATATCATAAGACGAATGATTAGCACGGTTGTGAGTCATATCTTAACACCGGTCCATTCATTATAGCAGTATGACAACTTCCAGATTTTACTTAGGGTGTACAGCTCTATTTTTCAGTATTATTTCAGTGTATGGGTTGCGCGGAGTTGATCATGTTTTTACAGTTAGTGAGAAACCCTTACCACTGGTTGTAAATACATGGCCATTCGTAGCTGCCACTGCCAAGGGTATGATTAACGTGGATTTTATTTTATATCCATCATTTTAAGATGGCATATTTATTTTTCGCCAGGTTTCCCTGGTTAAATAATTTGAAACTGCATGATTATTTTGTTTTATTCAAGCGTGGGAAGCAATTTATAACCAAAGTAAAACAGCATTGGATGCTGTGGAAATTGGATGTACTCAGTGTGAAATTGATCGTTGTGATGGAACCGTTGGCTATGGTGGAAGCCCAGACGAGAATGGTGAAACGACGTTGGATGCCATGATAATGGATGGGTAGGTGTAAAGTACCACAAATTATTGCATTTAGTATTTCAGTGTGATGTTTACATGTTAAGAAATGGTATACATTGTTATTTATTATACATATTTTCGACAAATTCAGGAGAACGATCAATGTTGGTGCTGTAGGAGCTTTGCGACGTGTGAAAGGTGCCATTTCGGTGGCACGGCGGGTATTAGAAAATACGAAACACACTCTCCTAGTTGGTGACCAAGCTGCTGATTTCGCAGAAGCTATGGGATTTCCCAAAGAGGACATTTTCACCCCGGAATCACATGCCAAATGGAGAGCATGGATACATGACTCTTGCCAGCCAAATTTTTGGGTGGTGAGTTGAGTGAATTTACTCAGAAAAAGATGATGAAGATTTATTTAAAATTGATACCCGATTTTATGTTACAAAGTTTTGCAGGCCTTTAATAGGCATTCAAGAATATCCCCTAAATTTCGGAGAAGTAGGAATGTATGACCTCAAATATTTTCATCGCCAACTTGGTTGACGTCTAATATTCACTTAAATATTTCCATTCTGAAACGAACTAAGTGAATAGAAAAAAATTTCAAAAAATGCATGTCAAGCCTGCACGTGCTAGAAATAATCGACTTAGTCAAATCCTCAAAATGCCATTTGTTGTTCCTATCTCCAGTTACAGTGTATATTATCTCAAAGAGCTGCTCTTTATCCTGATTAGATTACTTGCTAAAAATACATGTATGATAACTACCGATTGTTATAGTGATGTTTTGGCTGTTATCAATTACATCTCTTGTTGAAATCAGTTTCAATAGTTATTTCATCTGGAATTTGTTAAATCGTATATGGATAGTCATTTACCATGCAGATGGTCAAAGATGTGTGTCAAATGTTTTTATAATCAGATTTAATTAATTGTGGATGCCTTAATTCTGAAAATAGCTTTCTTTACTTGGCTCTTATGTATTTTTCCCTTCTCAACATATTTTCATTGCTGTTGTGGTTTTAACAAATTGAACATGCCTCACAATGTGCCTGATTCATCTGGCTCTTCTTTACCTTGTCATGTTCCATTTTATCTTTTTCTTCTCATGCTCTTATGTGTGCTTCTTAATTAATTTTTTATATGAATACTTCTTGCAATATAATTTTCCCTTTCTGGCAACACTTCAAGGAATTGTACTATATCCATATTTTATGAGTTCATAATTTTCCATGGGCTTTATTTTAAGGTAAAATGCATTTCACCATATTGAGGCATCATCAGGTACAAGTTACACGTACAGCTGTTGAATAAATACCCTTCGGACAAGGAGAGGAGAAGGGAAGTTGAAGGTTGGGGGTCGGTGTTTTTCGGGTCATCTAAGTCAGTGGTCAGGGTTTTTTTTGTTAAGGGAAGGAGAGGCAAGGGTGCCTTGGTTATGACGTGGCGTTGGGTGTACTGCTAAAACCACGGGTTGAATTGGCACTGCCTGTTTATGTTTTTTGGGTAGTCCGTACAACCTGGGAGCAGGGGGGTTCATTTGTATTAGTCTGCCCCTACTCCTTCCATACCCTGGACAAGACCCATTGCCCAGTCATAACCAAGGTGCCACCACCTCTTCTTCCCTTAACAAATAAATCGTGACCACCTACTTGAACATCCTTTAAAACCCCAACCCCCCTCCCTTCTCTCCAAAGGGTATATTTTCAACAACTGTAGGTTTAACTTGTAGCTAATGATGCTGCAAGTCAGTGTAATGCATTATACCTTAATGTAAAGTCTGTGGAAAATGACGAACTTATTTAATATGGACACTTCATGCAGCAGCCCTGCCATGTTGAAAATGCTGATTATCTTTTGATCACCGAGCAATTTTTGGCCTGGTCAGTACTTTGGCATGGTTATAGTTGCTTGAAATTTATTCAGAAATCAGGAAGGAAGCCATTTCAGCAATTTATTCCTTTGTGGCCTCAGAACCAGTTACCTATTGTAGTCCAACTATTTCCCAATGATGCCCTAGACATTGAGCAGTAGCAAAGGTGATTGTATATAAGGGGGAGGGGGCTTGTCCTTAGGATACTTGAACAAGTGAAGATGGCCACAAATCTTGAGGTGGAAATTTTTCCAATTATGTAAAACTTTCTGTTAACTTCTAAGAAACTGCAGGAAATGCTGCAACAGTAACTTTAAACAGAGGCAGCCGCTATCTTATTTATCTGTGACTGAAAGATTTTGTTTAAGGAAGCTATGGCATTATGTTTGCAAAATTTAAACTCTCTTAAAGTTATATCTATTCATGCCACAAAGATGTTCGTAGTTAAAAAGATCCCCAAGTATGTATTTCATTTTTGAGTCATTTTGATGAAATTAAGGAGCATGTCCTCAGTGACTCGCTCGGTCCTCAATTAAAAGTGTAATATTGTGTCGATTTTTTTGACTAGTGATTAGTCTGTGTGTAAATAGGCACTCCCAAGTAAGCCATCAGTTTTTTATGGTTTATGTCAGTTGAGAACATGACTTAGCTGTCGTGAAGAAAATGGTTTATTTCCATGGCTGTACACAGGTACACTCATTCGTCAGTACATTCAGCTCATTGGCAGGATGCAGTCTTTTCATGATGACTTGACCCATTAAAACACGGAAGTGGGGAAATAAATGCAGGATAGGGGCAACTTAAGGGGCTTGTGCAATTCAGGGTAGTTACCAACCTTGGATCAGGCAATCCCAGTTGTAGAATGCTGCCAATCTAGGAGAAGCTGTTTTTTCCTGATAACATGTACCTTTCTACAGAGAGCACCTCTTATCCTTCATTACTGAATTTGATTTGGCCAACAGGTTATGCTATCATTAGATGAACATGACTTACTAGTCTGAGGATTCATTTGTAGCAGCTCTCAAGTTTTATGTTTACTTGTCAATTTCTTTATTACTTCATATTTCTTTTTTGTTGACATCTTCCATCATCTATTTATTGTAATTGATCCTTTGCTTTCATTTGTAATTCTTCCCTTCCATTTTTCCTTCATTTATTCTCTTCAGTTAGCAATCGTGCCTCAGGATGTTGCCAATTAGTTTTCTTTCTCTTGTGTCCTCCATAAGGTCCTCTTTTAATTTATTCAGCCTTAATCAGAAAACAACACTTTTTGGCCTTTTACGTCGGACAGTGATAACAATGGACACGATTACGAACACCCAAGCCCTAGGTGGAGAAAAACCCACCCATGTAGGAATCGAACCCGTGACACATGGCTTGGCAGACGAGGACGTTACCCCGCCGCCACCAGGGCCGGCATACTTAGCCTTTTTCACCCAACCTCTAAAAGACACCATCTTCATTGTTGCTCTGATTATCAATTTTATTTTCATGATTGTTCTGTAGGACCACATTTCCAAATATTGTGATCTTCTTTGTTCTGCTGCCCTTAATTCTCAGCCATAGGAAAGTCACCTCAGTATGCAAGTTTCTCATAAGAATAATAAAGAGTGAAACATTGAGAATGTAAAGTTATAAATTTAAATAATAGTTGTAAAAATTGTTCAAAATGTCCTACCCTAAAATATTTTGGTTTTCTAGAACAGTACATAGATGCATTAGCCTCACATTTAATAATTATAAGGATAAATGTGGCTCTTAATTAAATAAACTCATGGAGAATGATGCTTTCTAACTTACAAATATGGTGGTATTTAGATTCCTGAAAACATTATTTGTGACAAAACATACACATCTGGTATATAACTGTCTTCCTATCTGTTCTGTCTTATACTTAATTGTACCCCTGTGGATGATAATTTAAGCAGAGATACTTTTCTTTTACTTAACAAAGTGCAAATTTTAATTGTCATAGAAAATCTCAATTTGGAAGATGCATGTTGCCTGGGCCATAGTCATGTCATAAAAGGTTCTTAGTTTATTTGATTGTTATAGAGACCTTCTAAGTGTAATGTGGTTTTAATTTATTGTTAATAGGCAGCAAATGAATGATTGGCCAAAGAATAGAATTATAGGTGGATGACTAAATTGGGAATTAACAATGTCTCTTGCCTCTAATGCTGTAATGATTTCTTGTATCTATCTGTACGTCTTTCCAATGTCATGTTGGCCCAAGCTGATATAGAGCTCTTGGTACTTTCTCATTATTTTTTAAAGAAATTTGTATACTGGCTATTTTTCCAAGAATGCAATCAACTTGTGAGTTTTCATGATTCTAGGGGTTCTCTTGTTTGGTAGAGATGATTCTTTGTGCAGTTCTCTAGCTAAATTTGAGAATTAAATAGAGTTATTAATCATGAAAGCCAAGAGACATAGGTAGATACTTAATGGTGTATTTCAACTTTGGAATTTAGTGCATCATTGCAAAATCAACAGTGCTAATTGTGAAGTTGATTAGACATATTTCTATGTACGTATGAATACTTTCTTCAACATGTCAATGTTTATTCCTCAGAATGTTTTGCCGGACCCGAAAACAACATGTGGTCCCTATAAACCAGTGACCAAATCTATTGAAAATAATGAAGTTGGAGATAATGGCTACTCCTTTGGTCGTTATAATCATGATACAATTGGAATGATTGCAATCGACGGTGATGGAAATATAGCTGCTGGAACATCAACTAATGGGGCTATTCATAAAATCCCTGGGTAATATATTTAATACAAACTTATTTTCTCTATTTAGTTTTTAAAAAATCGTTACTTCATTATATTGTATGAGCAGCCACATAGGCATATGCGTTAAATTATGCATGGGGAGAGAAATACGTACCTATATTGTTAAAGGAAAGGGCAAATGATTAGGCTATGTTAATTAAAAATGGTGTGGGTGTTTTAATTGGTTTTGCTTTGCTCTTGACCTGTGCCCGGAAAGAGTTTTCTTTTCCCTGCTGTGACCTACTCTTCATGTTTTCTCCTGTAGGTTGCCTCTGTAATTTTAGTTCAGGAGTTTTAGGTTTTGATAACTCCCTTGATGCCAGAAGTAGAATGCAATGACCTGTACCTTTGAAAGTTTTGCCTCCTCTCTTAATAACTTTTAGTTGACAGTTTTTGAGAATCATAGCAAATTCATGAACTTTGAACCACTTCCAATGGACTACAACCTCGATGTGGTGGAAGGGCTAGTGTATTCTGATGACCCCCTAGAGCTGCACTAGTGGAAGCATGGATAATTGCTCCTGGTATGGTCACCTATGTCTAATATGTTGGAGGAGGTGGAGAGGGGCAATATGTATAGGTATTTTAGGGCCATGGAAGGTAAGGTGGAAGGATAGTGGGGATTACTGAAGCAATAATTGTAGAGTAATATACAATGGGAAGGAAAAAAGCCAGGAAGGGGTGGAAATAATATTGAACAAAAAGGTTGGAAGATGTGAAGTAAGCATAAGAGCTAGTGACTAATAGAATATTATCAGTAGAAGTAAATGTTGAACCAATGAACTTGGTCATTGTTCAGGTCTAAATGATAGTTTTTATGGGAGGTGACCAACAGCTAAGGTCATTTTCGCCATTAGGGATGGATGGGAAAGGAAGTATGGAGAGAAACCCGGCATCAGCATTAGCCTACTCTTGTCGAAAGGCGCCAAGGGGTCTGCAGTTTAACGTCCCCTCCAACGGACGGCGTACTAACCCAAGTGCTCTACACAAAGCACCTTAAGAAGGGATTGGGATACCACTAAAAATATATGTTTTCTCCAGGATTTGAACCTGAGCCCTCTCGGTGGGATGCCTGTACGTTAGCCACTGCATGATCCCAATCCCCTTCAGGTCTACCAAGCAATCATAAGGAAGAAGAAATTGATAGGGTACACAAGCAGTTAAGAGGATATAATAGGGTATGTTCCTGCAGGGAGGCTTTGATAGTGATGGAAGATTGGAATGTGATGTGGTAGGTTAAGGAAGAGATTGTAATGAGGAGGGGAATTATGATTTAGTTTTGAGGAATGACTGCGGGGAGAAAGCTGGGCTTAATCAGGATGAGATTCCAATATCTACCAAAGTAGACATGGGAATACATCGAAAATGCCTGCAATTTACAGAGATCAGTTATTCTATATGGAGAAAATTATGAGTGCGGACTGGGAGACGGGTATAGTTGAAGAAAAGTGACAACGTATAAGAACAGGGGTATTGAAAGCTGCAAACATGACGACAATGGGAACAGTTATTTGGAAAAGAACAAGGAAACCATGAATTGCGGATGATGTGAGTAGAAGGAAGAATGTAAATAGGTAGGTAGAAGGAAGTATTTAGAGTTCAATCATAAACTGAGGTGGGAAACTAACGAGGCAAAAGAAGCAGGGGGAAAGTCATGATTGGGCACATGGTTGATTAAAAGTTTTATAGGTGTAGATTGGAGGCTTTTGAAATGTGAGTGTGGAGAAAGATGGGAAAGGTCAAGTGGACAGAAGGGAAAACAAACGAGGAAATGCTAGGTATGATGGGGAGGAGAGGATTGATTTGAGAAATCCAAAGGAAAATGGATAGAGAGAATTTTGATTGGTAATTGGATTTTGATAAAGGGGAGAACATTGGGCAAGTGATGAATAGTTATGAATAGGATAGGCATATCGGATGGAATGAAGGGAGGATTGAATCGTACACAAATCAGGTAGGATTTATTTTCGGGTGGTGTTGGATTTAATATTGTTTTGTTTGGAGAAGCAAAGAATGTATCATTGTGTAGTTTGTGTCCATCCAAAACCTACCTTAAATGGAAGTATTACAGCAATAATATTAATTCTATGAACTTCTCTCAATTTCTAATGGAAAAAGTGAATGTTTTTCTAATATGTTCCTTATACCTTCACATATTGTGTGACCTTATTGACTTGGAGTTGAACTGTTCCTTTACTTTTTCATGATTTTTGCTCTGCTACTCTTAATTGTTTCTTTGACATTTTTAATGAGTGAAATCCCCTACTAACTGTTGTGGCTAAGAGTTATTCCATCCGACTTGACATGTTCCAACTTCCTTAATTCATCTGAACCATGAGAACTGAACTAAAGACATTCTTATGAGGAGAGATAAATGTGACCAGTCATGCATGCTAAATGACTCCTTTTCTTATACTAGGCGAGTGGGTGATTCTCCTATTCCGGGAGCTGGAGCTTATGCCGACAATGATGTTGGTGCAGCTGTTGCAACTGGCGATGGAGATGTTATGATGAGATTTTTGCCAAGGTAGGCTAATTTGGATTTAAGGTTTGTCCCAGTTTTTAACCCATTCAAGTTAGGGGCCAAATTGAATCCTATTCAGAAAAAATGAGAGATCCCATTAAAGAACAATCCTTTACAGAAATTGTGCCAGACAGGCATTTTACAAATATATCATCTAAATGAGTCCATGAGCTATCTATACCGTTTCATCAATGCCCTCTCTCTTTAAAGGTTCTGCCACTGGTTTAATAACTGGAAATCGTATTATCTATGCATGGTTAACCATTCAGTTTAAAGCCAAAGAGGAGGTTTATATTATCTTATGTAGTGTTTACTTCATAAAATTTATTTTTTTCCAGTTTATTGGCTGTGGAACACATGAGAAGAGGTTTCATACCAGACATCTCAGCAAAGTATGCATTGCAAAGAATCATTAAGTTTTATCCAAAATTCCAGGGTGCAATCGTAGTGGTAGACAAGGATGGGAAATTTGGAGCTGCATGTAATGGTTTTGGTACATTTCATTATTCGTGTGCTTCCCAAGACCTTGGGCAGACAATTAAAGAGGTGAAATGTATTGATACATTACCACTGTAAACGTTTGTTTGGAGTAATATATTTGATGGGGTGAATGAAAAAATGATATTTTATAGTTTTTGATTGATGATCAGTGTAAGTATTAAGAAATGGGATGTTTAGGTATTTAGGAGTTCTTGCTAATCTGATTGTGCTTTATGAAATTTTTACTCAGAATTATACTTATTCCTAACCTATTGGAATATGTAGTTTTTAAGATTTTTCTGCAGTGCAGGGAAGGAATGTGGGAAGAGGGCATAGTTATTTCTTGGTTCATCAACCACAATATTATTAAAAATATAGTGAGTCATACGCAGGAACCACTTAAGGTGCATACATTTCATAACCGATTTTGTCTGAATTTCCAACTTGATATTAAATTATAAGGTGCCAGAAGGAGTGCAGATGCCACCATGACATTCCATTTTCAGAAGATATACTTTTTAAATAAAACAGTTGTTCTGACATTTATAGTGTTTCATTGAAATTCTCATTTAACCATGATCCCAAGAGAAAAATTGCGTTTTAAGACAATTTCGAAATATTTCTCCCTGACCACATCAATTCACAGCTCCAACAGTTATTCTGAGTATTATCTCCAATTATATGAATATTAATATTTCTGATATAGCTTCATATTTATTTTTAGATATATTTTACTTCATCATAACCATATATGTGATGTGCGTATACTCTGCAAAAGTAAGTTTTCCTGGATATGAATATACATCAAATGATGTAAACATTTTTAATATGTCTTGTGATAGAGTGGAAAGATACCTTGTATATAATATATGTTAGATGTAAAGACTTGATGATGAAAGACTGAAGAGAAGCTTGAGCTAAATTTATTTTAAATATTACTGATTTAAGTATAATTGTCTCTAGACAAATGTTTTTACAGCTGATATTTCAAACATTTAAGTTGAAAAGGGTCAAAGGAATAGTATAAAAAGAAGATAGTTCAAAGGATCCACCAGAAATACTTCAAGTTGAATTTATTCCTAGAGTCTTGAAGAAGTAAAGTCAACAGCCAACTCATCATAAGGAATATATACATTTGTGTCTAAGGATGGTAGCAATAGGGTTGGATGAATTAGTCATGGGAACTCCAAGGTTTGTTTACAGTTTTCATTAATTCCTATTAGCTGCATAATAACATTCACTTGATTGGTAGATTTAATCAACAGTGCATTATATATAAATACATATTCCAATGTCTGCACTGTGATAAAAGATGAGATTATTATTATTATTAGGTAATCTACCGGTTAAGGTAGGTTTTTGGATGGACACAATTACCAAATAAATATTTTGTTACTCCTAACAAAACAAAAAAAAATCAAGCATCCTACCCTACCTCAGGTCCCTCTTCATCTCCTAGTACTTCATCCCGTCCAACATCCCTATCCTGTTCCTTCCCTTTTCGCGTTTGCCTAACATTCTCCCCTCTATTACAGTCTTCAACATCCCACTGCCAGTCAATACCCCTTTCATCCACTTTTCCTGCCTCCATAGGATTTCTCCCAGCAAACCCCTCTCCTCGCCAACCATACCAAGTACTACCTCATTTGTTTTCTTCTCGGTCCATTTCACCTTCTCCAAAAAATGAGATTATGTATCTAAAATATTTTTACATTAATCTTTTCTTGCATTAACGGCAGGTATCTTACAATGGCACAATTACACATTATTACACATTTCACAGATAGGAATTGTCATAAAAATGATGTGACCTAGTTTAAATTATTCACTGACTCTACTTACTTCGTAAATACAATTATCTTGTTTTATCTTCTCTTGAATGTATGCCTTCATATTTAACCTCATTACTATATGACCAGACAATTTCCTTTCTTGTCAATGAAAGCATTACACCTCTCAGAAAAGAAATACTTAGTTATTCCACATATATTTTATTAAAAGGACCCAGGTTTCGACTTACAAAGTCATCATCAGGTGATCCTGATGATGACTTGGTAAGTCGAAACCTGGGTTGTGTTTAATAAAATATATGTGGAATAACTAAGTATTTCTTTTCTGAAATGAATCGCTTCCACAAAGTGATGCCTGAAACCATTCTATTCATAAAGCATTACATATTGCTCCACCAGACTTATTATGTACATTTTCAAGAATATTTTGTAACTGATATTCTGGTCAATCCTAAACCCTTTCCATTTACCTCAGACTGGCATGACTAAAACATTTAAATTGTATATTCGCCAAAAGGTTTCCTACTAACTACCCATTCACATATATTACAATTTGTATGGCTTTTTTTCACTTCCCTTCCCAAATTTCATTCATTTTGCTGCACACACAAAAGTTCCTTTTTTGGTTTTTTTTAATGACTTCTTGTTTCGTCTGATATGTTCCTCTAATTTCCCACATTTGTTATTTTTCTCTGGGAGCCATTCATTTCCAAGATCTTCAGCAATGCTAATAGTAAAATGCAAATGGGAGGTTTTCATTGTTAACTAAATGGCTGTTAAGAATCATTTGTAATGAAACTGAACTGAGCTGCAGTACAAGGGGGTGCATACGTGGGTCCTGGTAGCTCTTGATAAACAATGGGATTTGGAAGGGTCATTTTTGTTCTCAATTACTTCCCCCGAACATTCTCCCAGAATCAGCTTCTATCTCTCCTCAATCCAAATCTTCTAACAGGGAACTCTAGGAGAAAGATACTCTTTGTTTTTTTGACAAAGTAATTCCATCAGAATGATAATTGAGTTATCATTGTTATTGCTAGTCTTTCCTAGGCAACACCAAAAGAGCTACTATGGAAAATCCCTTAACAGAGCGAAGATAAAATGTTTCATTTCTATTGAGATGAATAATCATGCGAGCTGTCAGGAAAGTGTTTTGGACAATAGGGGTGAGGCAAAGATTGCAACAACGATGTCTTTGTGTCATACAAAGACTAGCTTGTACATAATACAGACATGCAGGAAAAGAAGATATGCTACAATGTAGAAAACCCCATTGGTTCTTCTAATGAAATTGGAAACATATGTTTCATTTTCATCATGAAACTTTGTTAGCAATGAAAAAGAAAGGGTTAAAACACTTATGTGACACAATATGATGGATTTACCATTTAAATTAAAAGTTGTGTGCCAAATTACCCACAACACATTTGTTATATTACTTATCTTGATATTTATCACTATTTCTTTCTTGAGAGATGCAGTAGTCCAGTGTGCCGAACATTGGTCTTCTGACCAGAGGATTTGATTCACAAGCGCACCTCTGGATACCCTCTGCTTCACCCCGAGTGATTTTTTGAGAACCAGATCTTCCTGAGAAACCGCACAGGGCAAAGAACTGGCACCCCCTACTCTGGTGTGTGAATTTCACACTCAGGGTTGATTAATGTGCCTATAATCAGTGTACATGTAATTATTTTTTGTTGAGGATCAGATTCCAGTGGTAGGCACTGCTCAGGAGTGATGTAGAAGAGTTTGCTTTATGAAAAATAAATGACCATGGCCAGAAACTATATTATTGCAAGAGAAACATATTGATTATAACTTAAACCTAGTTTAAACACTAAAGTATTAGCTTAAAAAATATGTTAAATAAATGGTGAAATCATAAATTCTCGACATAAAAGGGAAGAGCACTCAGAAATAATCAAAAACATGTCAATGGATATCAATTTTAAGCATTCAGGGGAAAATCTGGGGAAAGAAACTTTGTGATTAAGCAGGTAGTACTGTAAACAGCAGTTATATGCTCCTAACTTTCGTAGTGTTGTACTTTCTCAAATGCAGAGGTTATGAGTGGCCGGGAAATTGGTAACTTAATATAACTGCACATTAAGATTTAAGAAGACAAAACAAGGAATGAGGAAATAGAATATAGAAGTATTGACTGAATGGAAAGGAAGGAGAACCAGGAGGCAGTAGATAAAGTCTAGTTAGGCAAGGTTAAGAAATGCAGCAGTGTTCAGTCTTTGTCCATACAAAACCTTCCTTAAGTTGTAGACTACAAAATAATATGGAGTATTCACATCACAAATGCAGTGAGCTCCTTGAGGAAGAGGAAGGCAAATTTAATCATTTGAGTTGATTCCATAAACTTGAGCAGGTAGAATGGTTCTTATATAGAAATATTGCGTGAAGATGATGAAAGTAAAAGGGACGCACAAAGTTGAATTTACTTATAAAATGGTTTTAAATGAGGTGGGATTTCATGCGTGGACATTTGACTATGGCTGCAAAGAAAAGATCAGTGAAACCTTTCGTAAGGAATTTGTGTGTGGCTCAGAAACTTGGCCATTTAGGCAAGAGGATGAGTGAAGATGGGACACTTATGAGAAGAGTATGGAGAGAATTGAAATATAAAATAAATGAATACTGGGCATAAATGGGAGGAGAGAGGGTTGCAGGGTGGAATCCAATGAAGACACGAAAAGTGGATGTAGGGCATTTTGATTGGCAATGGAATGTTGAAGAATGTGATAAGAGGAGAGAATGTTAAGCAAGCAAGGAAGAGGGAAGGAAAGGATAGGCATGTTGGATGGGATGAAGGTAGGCCGAAGTATATCAAATTGTAGAAGGATCTTTTGCAAGGTAGTGTGGTATGTCATATTAGCTTAGAAGGAGGGTAAATTCAGTTAGGCTTCAAAGTGTAATGGTAGTTTTTAGTGGGTCCATCCAAAAACTTACCTTAATAGCAGGAACTTAAAATAACTGTCTCAAGGTGCCACCTTTGCCACTCGAGGATATTGAAGACTTCCCCATGGGGGAACTTGGCTTTTCACAAAGACCTCTAGACGATATCATCTCTGGGGATAATCCAGCGGACCAACAGATCTACAGCAAGTTCCAATGGGATCCTGATAGAGGCAACTCTCAACATGTATGTATCTCTCTTCTTTAAGAGATGGTAACTTAGTTTGAGCACTTTGGGAAGAAAAAAACTAATAAGATACTTGCAATTTTACTTGCACATATTTTCATTATGATATTATTTTTGGTTCATTCTTACTGCCCATTGAGTTATGAATTAGCACCCATGGATGAATTGCAATGGGAAAATGAGGGGAAGTTTAATCAACAGAAATACAAACACCCAAATATACTAAAAGTGGACAGTATAACTCTGACATGTCTAGTCATTGCTTCGGTAACTTTTTCATAAAAATATTTTCATTTGTATTTTCCACCACAATTTATCATACTTCTGTGAATATTCTCATCCAAATACTTACCCTAATAAATTTAAACGAAGGCCCCTGCGATTGGAACCTCATGGTGAAGTTTAATTGATCCAAAGGCTTCACAATTTTGCTCCACAAAAATAATTTACTAATTGTCAATAGATAACCGCTTCCACTTCCAATACAGGATTGAATTCATAGCCACTGTTGAAGCTACTATTTTTCTTCTTACACGCTTCACTTGCATGCCCAATGACAGTACACGAGTGCATTTTCAATCTCAACTTTATTACCTAATACTACTCCATCTCTGCAGAGTAAAATCCTCTTGTAGAGGAATTACATATGGAACAAAAATACATTACCATATTTACAATCAAATTAAAACAAACAGATGACAAAATGCTTACATTCACTTAGCTATGATTCTCAAACCACTTGGCTGCTGAGTAGCAAATCTTGACCAAGGCCAAACCCCATGCTGAATGTGCCAATATCCTGCACTTTGTACGTTGTCACGGGAGTGTCTCCATCAAGGAGAACTTGCTATATCAGATATACAGAGAGTTTTTATGCCTGGGGAAATGTTCTGTGCTTGAGAAGGGTGGAATAATTTATCACATGCGGTACCAAAATTTAGATACCAAAGCCATAATTAAAAGTGTTACATAGTCATTGGTATATATATATATATTCATATATGTAACGACACTTTCAGGCTAGAAACAGAAGTAAGAAGAATGATGCAAAAAAAATATATTTCAAATTATAAATCCCTGATATTAAGAGCAAGAGGATGTAATCTTGGAGATGAAAAGCACATTTCAACCAATAATATATATATTTATATGTTGTATATTTATAATATATGAACTGCTTTCATAACCAACTTTCCATTTAATAATTCCGCCTATTGATGTTCTATGAACATATTAACACTTGATTGATTAATTTTTTCCACAAATTAAGTAGGCCACCCTTATTTTTTTTATACATCATGTCATTTTATACGTAAAAGTAGCCCATATAAATATCCTTTTTTAAATATCATTCCATTGATTTTACATACAAAAATTATGTCTGAAATTTCCAGCAATCAGGATGAAAATATAAATAAATTTGTGGGAACTTTGATCTCCAAGGAGGGTTCAAGGGATAAGAGGAAAAAATTGATCTGTGGGCCTACTTTGATCTCTCTTCTTAGTGCATAAGTGTAATTAGTGAAGACTTAAATAAACAGTTAAGTCTCCCTAACACATTGCAACAACAAACAACATGCACAAGAGTTACGCTTAAGTAGCCCAAATTTTTTCAATTTTGGAAGCTACAATAGCAAAAATTGTGCCTTACTTATTAAGAAATAAGGGAGATTAAAAACATTTTTACAGTGGTATCAAGCCCAAATTCAAATTTCATTCATCCACAGTTTCTTTTAGTAAATAATTACACAAAATCTAATTAGCACTATTACATTACCTTATGGTCACCCAAATCGTGAAAAGAGAACTTTTGCTCAGAAAAAGCACCTACAATACCAATGCAATTGGAAACATTTATAACACGTTGAAAGAATGGTTTTTACCCATCTTACCATCAATGCTTTCCCAAATTTACAAATAGATTCCCTAATGTAGCGGGCCATTTACCAGTCTCAAAATTCTGATAAGTCCTGACAAATCCAGAAACATAACCGAAAGAGTCACAAGAGGATGATTTTTTCCAAAAGGATTATTTGCATACTATTTATGCGTCCATCGATTTCCATTTCCTTTGACACCTGAAAAAATTCCCATACACTGAAAATGTCAGTCAAGGTATAAATGATATCTCCTTATGTCTGGAGTATGGATTGAGGCGTATGTGAAAAATATAGGGAAATTTCCATTAAAGCAAGAAAACGTCGGAGTATTTCTCCATTCTCAAAAAATGTCAAAACACATCATCCATCGTATGAAGGAGACAGCACACACATGGGCACAGTAACATAAAACTAGCAATAACTGACACAAACAACAGAAAAACAATATTTCTCCACACAAAGTGAGGACACTAGGATCCCTTTTTTTTTCCCTATCACACTAAAACGTTCCCCGAAAAATCAGCACACTCCAATACGAGAGGGGCAGAGAAAGAGAGTGATGAGTCCTCTGGATGCAACTCACAATGAATCTTGCTACACTCACACACAAACACATCACTTGGTTGGTGGGTCAAAAACTTTTTTTTTCCTTCCTTCCCTTTTTTCCACGGGTGGCCCCTTACCCTCTTACCGATGCCTTCTTGCCCATCATCATCGTCATTCCCCCCTTCCTCTGTTAATCCCCCCCCCTACTTCCCTACCCACAAGACCTCACCCACACATGCTTCCTCCCTCTCCTGATGCTCCCACCCTCACCATCTCCTTTCCATTAAATCTCACGCTAACCCAAATATCACAACGGTATGAAAAAATTCCTCCCACCTTCCTTCATTCCCACCCAAAGCGGCAGTCCGTCCATTTTTGCGGACCTTGGCGCAATGGCAATGATAAACTGCAACACAAGACACCGCTAAGTTGTCGTGCTGAGCATCCTTCATCTTTCTGGCACCACATTATCCCAACCCACTGTCCCACAGCCACAAAGATCGTTCTTCTTCCGGAGACGTGAGGGGGAGGCTTGGGTGTGGGGGGCCGTCGTGTGATGGCACTGGGAATATGGACATGCTGGCTGGGGGCTGGGCACTCCCGCAGGGTACACTGCCATTACAATATGCAGCACGAGGTGGAACAGCAACTACTACCTCCACCCTTGCTCTTCTGTCTCTGGTCTGGAAGAGAAAGGAGAGGGAATGAGGCAGGTAAATTTTTGAAGAACTTTCCCAAGTCATGCAGCACACCTTTTCTATGAGAGTGCAAAAATGTACCCAAAATCTGCACGATAAGGACATTTTTGTATAGAACCACTTTGATTTAAAAAAATCATAAATCCCTGACAACTTCACATAGTCATGTAGATGTACACTATGATGATTTAATTTCAACCAGTCACACTAAAAACTTTCCAAAGTGAAATATTATGATAATACTCCTTAGAGAGGATTGATAATTTGAGGGAATAATTTTCAAACTATCTTTTTCTTTAATCCCAGGATGATAATAAGACTATTTAGCAGTATGCGAAAGGTAGCCTTCTAATTAAAGATATATGGACTTGAAACAAATCAGATTAGTGTTATGAGATAAACCATATCATTTTAATATTGATTTCCATTTTTGATGGGGACCTCATCTCTATGATTTCTATAGTAAATGAATATGATAACTAACCTATACCTAAATATGACTGATAAATATGCAACAGTTCCAAGTAAGTAAGTAGTTTCCTTCCTAAAGAATTTAATAACTACTGGGTATACCACGCAAAAGAAATTAGATAGTCTTGGGTTAAGCATTGCACGTACGTTGTTCCTAGCAACTTTTTAAATTTCAGTAAAAAGTAATATCAAAATTTAAGTGTTTCCACCATAAACCTCCTTAAAAGTACCTTCATATTCAAGGAGCTGCTGTGGTGAAAGGGAAAATATCGGCTTTAGGGACATGAAAGGAGGCAAAAGAGAGAGTAGGTGAATGAGAAAAGGAAATAAATTATAAAATATTAGTTGAAAAAGGCAACTCGGGTATTTTTTTGGCTGCATGGTGCTTTGAAAATATATCATTATTTTTTATTGTAGTTATTTGCTGCAGGTTTTCAGCTACCGGAGGATTGTATGGCACAATGTTTCTGTTGCCCCTCACCATCCTAGACCTCTGACACATTTCTGACCCCAAGAATGCATGCAAAACAAAGCCAACGAAAAAGTGAGGCGGGAGGAAAACAACCACAATGATTCACAGTGAAGTATTAAGCTTTGTCTTTCAGCCACTCTTTCCCTTATGCTACCCTCTCAGTTTCAACATTTCAGCCCTCATGGCCATGCTGTCACTAAATTCACCTCACAGCAAATCTTGAGAGATACCTAGAGATAACGAAAAATTTCTAGTTTTCTTCCAGGACTGAAAATGTGCATTATTTAGCAAATAAATAATTTTTTCTTCAGTTTTTCTCGGTAAAAATCATAGCCCTCGGACACTGGAATTGCTTAATTTGCACACATTACCTGCCGGTGGGCATTTGAGATTGACTCCTGCTGCAGAAGTTGGCATGGGGAGATATCAATAGATGATGCTGAAGATAGTTATGGGGAAAATGTTAGATCAGTAGAAAGGTAATAGGTATACTAAAATACATAGTGAATGGAAGAAGCAGTGATAAGAAAAATGATTCAGACCATCATGCAATTTCCCCCTCAATGAATGAATAAATACACATTCTGGGTGCCTCCAATATAACTTAACGTATTAGGTAGGCAAATATGGTTTAGAAAGGAATCAATTCGTATCAATGGCTGAGAGGTTTATCACCTAGTTTTTTTAATTATCTGTTATTAGGTGAATGGAAAGAATATTTTCCATCATTACCCTCTATCTGAATTAATGCTTTTGACAAAAAATGCTGTTTTACACACCAGACACTGAAATTTGAATACTATTGAATTGGAAACACAATGAGGCTCACAAAATTGAAAGTGAGACTCGCATAAATTTCATCCTCTTTTTACCTTGCGAATTAGGTTCTGGAAGATTCTCTCGTGGGACAAGGTGCATGACTGTGGTCTTTCCAGGCGGAAGACCTAAAGCACCAAGTGTGACATTGCTGTGCAGGAAGCGGCCCTGGTATATCAAACGGAGTATTTCCGCCTTTGCAACCGCCTCCTCCATCCAGTCTAGAAGAAAAGAATGAAACACCACTTTGAGTATTGTGCACATGCCAATGGTTTCATTTTTGACCCAACCATCCTAATTTATGAATGAAAACATAAATTCTTGCAACCCACTTAAGAGAAAAATTAGAGTATAATTTTTAACCTTGAATTGGTCTTGCCATCTTTATTGAAATAGATGCTGCTCTAGAACACTTCTTCGGATGCTCTAAAAAATTACTGAAGATTTGATCTATTTGCCTTATACACAGGTATTCAACTAAGAATAAGAACTTAATAGAAAAAAAGATGTATCATAAAAGGGCATGTTAAAATGTTTTCATAATTCACATTTTTCCATATCAATTTTATTTTAATTATGGAGTTATTTGAGAATATGTAAATACCCTGTAAAACACATTGACAACAAATTTTTAATTTTCGAATGTCAGTCTTCCCTACAAAATTGCTTGACGCGATTTACTCCATTGATTGCTCCAAAACCAGTTCTATTTTTCTGATTCAGAATTTTCCTTCCACAAACTAATATTCCAATGATCACGAAATTCCATAAAAATCACATCCTAACTATTCTACTGAAGCATGAAAAACATACTTCACATTCAATGCCCTCTTCTATTAAGCTTCCTTCATTTTTCAAACAGGCCAATACGAAATTCGCCTTACCTATCGCAATTATTTAGGTCGATGTCCCTTAAATTACAGGGCGTATTGCAACCATCACCCGCGACAGGCTCAATCCCTGAGCGGGAGGGCCCGCACCCGCAGAAAAAACTTCCTGGATTTGGGAAGGTCGATAAGAACACGCCCATTTATTACCGCGAGGCGTTTAGGAACGGAGAGCTTGCGCTGGTCATACGCATCACTCGCAGACGCGGGACACACACGTCGGTCGCGTGAAAGCGCCGTGTATTCGTCCGGCAAATTCCCACAGCGCGCATTACATCGGCATGAAAAAACGCGCGAGCCAAATACGCCCGCCCATGCGGAGAGGGACCGGTGGGGAGAGGCAAGGTGGAAGGGAATGAGTCAGCAGTGGGGGGAGGTGGGAACTTGCGGGGGATGGAGAGAGGAAGGAGGCGAGGACGGCGGTCTATTTGACTGTGGACAGTCACGCAAAACCATTTATTGTGCGAGGAGATAGAGAAACAAAAACAGGGACCGGTGGGGGGACTACCGAATGAACCCGGGGGACGTTGAACGGGGCTTGTTCACGGCCTCGGCGGAAGGAGTGAGCCGAGGGCCGTTCGGGCAATTGCGGACGTCGTGCTCTTTTATGGGGGCGAGTTTGGCCCCTTGTTCGCTTCGATATTATTTAAAATGGCAGTAGAGTAGACTGACTCCCTCTTATCCAGTGTCGCTTTACCCCACTCTGACTCTATGTGGTCTCCGTTTCTCCACGGGTGGGTGAATCTAAAAACTAAACATATAATACGTAGACTGGAAAGGTTTTTTTGAGTCACTGGTTCTTCAGAGAAACACGTTTCGAAGAAATATATCGATGAAAAAGAAAAACCCTGCCCGTATTTCCCTTAAACCCTTATTTCTGCTCAATGGCGTCGTCGGGCATAAAACAAGGTGAATGTCTGGCTAAGGCCTCGCACTCGCACAAGTTCAAAATTAACTTTGGTAAGTGGCCATTTATGTTTTGTCTTAAGTAATAACACGAAATTCGACCGGATCGAATACATTTTCGTAAACTACATAGAAATGTATTTTTACTTAAGCCACTTCTTACGCATTGAAATCAATTACTCCGCCAAACAATTACTTAGAGCACCGAAGTTATTAATTAGTATTAGCCTGCCATACGCATTGCACACCATGGATAAAGATATAGTAGCCCTCAGGGGGCGGAGCCCAGATGATGAAAAAATACTTTTAGGTAATCACGATGCTTCAATGCAAAATTTTGCACCAAGTATACGGGCAACGTTACTAGTTAAGAACAGGAGGAGGATGAACCGATGAATTTTCAGTTAAAACCATCACTTCAGGTTCAGGTCGAACGAATTATATACATTTCCAATTCCATCTTTGTCTGTAACCTCCGCGAATATCAGCATCCTTGAGTGATAGAATCGGATGGAAAAATATTGTGCATATGTTTTGATTCAGCACAGACAAAGACATCTTTCACGGTGTGGTTTTTGTGTTGGATAAATAAAAAAAATACCAATATATACAATTATAGATGAAGAGGCAAGGAAATAACAGAGGTAAAAGAAGAAAAACTAGGATGGAAGAATGGCGTGGAGTGCCACGAAAAATTTATCCTCATCCTAATCTTCTGCAAACAACTGTTACTTCCCATAATGAGTACTGATTGATTATCCCACCTGCGATGGAGCATACAACCAAATTAAAACGTAAACATACATAAATTACATAAGTTAGATATTTCATTACACTCATTTCTCTACACTAAAATTATTGGAGACAAAATATTCAGCTCTACTTCTATATTGCTTAACCCCTATCAATAATTAGTCGAAAGATTCAAGATGGCGGTCAGAATTGAATCGTTTTCCACCAACGAAAATTACTCTTTGCTCTTGACGCCGTAGCTTTGAGCACTGGGTCGAAATAATTCAGCAAGCGCGCTCCAGTTCCGTTTCCTTCAACGACTTCCCCAGGTAACGCCGTAGGTATTCAGCACAATCTCGCTACCTTAATTAGATCTCTGCAATCCGAGATGTAAGAGAACTTACATCAGTCGAAAAGTCAGTCTGCTATATTGGCTCAGTCTCCCTCCCAAATTAAGTTTGACTAAGAATACATCCTTTTCTGTTTTCTTCCGTTAGGCAATGCGTGCAAAAACCTCTTTTGATGAACACCTCTACTGCGCATAGCAAAGGTGGGTTCCTATCAAAATTACGAAATATATGCGCGGTAGCACTTATTGGTCTCTTTGGTACACAATTTCCTCCTATAGTGGCAAAGTATCTCACCTGGGAATCAACAGAATTCTGCTAGAGTAAAATTTTGTCTAACCAGGAAAAATATAGCCGAAACTTCTCATGCAACTATTAAAATTGATTAGAACATTTTTGAACACGTTTCTTACTGGGTTTCACAATGAAGAGGTAATTCAATAGTTTTTTATGGGACTGCTGTTATTTGTCCTCGCAGTTGCGGTTTGTATTGTAAATACTTTTTTTAGAATTCAGTGAGAGTTTTAGACAGTCAAATTCGGCCTTATAAGAGACCTTGGCGCCAGAACCCTACCACCCGCACGACGATCGATCGCAGAATGGAATAAATGGAGAATAACTGCATGCAAATCTTCTACTTGAAAAGAATTAAAATTTGGCAAATCATTAATTTATACTCTTATAAATATTTTCGTAAAATTTGGCAGACACCATGAGAGGGCATATTTCAGGTCTTCGCAGACCCTGATAGTGGAGTTCAAGTAACACTAGCCACTTGTATATCGACGTTTATCTTATAAACGTTTTTTTTCTGGAAATACCACGGTTCAGATGAGTACTAATTCATTTTATTTGACGACGAATATCCATTTACGTACACAGCTTACTGTTAGATCCCTACGTATGAAATAAAACGTCATCAACTGATGCAAGACACGGGGTAACGCATGACGTTAATTATATGACCCAATTAATCGAGGACGCTAATTCACTTGTGGCTAACTTTCAATTATTACCGCAATGGGATCAAATCAATCAGCAAATTGCCATTTTCGAAAGAAGATTGGCGTAATTTGATTCATCTCCCATTTACAATGGCTAAATGAGTGACATGGTAGAACAATAAGCCCACGTTTCCACTTGTGCATTAAGCTAGACAGAACGGAGGTGAACGCGGGCGTCATTCTTCTGGTGGCTGATCAATCGGACAATTTTCGAGATATAATACTGCGAAGTTTTTTCAAAGAAAAGGCTTCATTAGGCGGATGAACGATTTGGCATAAGGTGTACAAAATTCAACTTATCTTCGACATGTGGAACAAGTTTTATGCGAGAGGGATGAACTTACGTGGATACATGTATGTATGCAAGTCCAGTTCATAGCACATTTTCCATTTATACTTTCCCCACCGACCGAGACTTATTACTTGAAGCTTCAAGTTGATTTATAAATCCTATGAATACAGTCGTTCATGATGTACACATTAAACTTATCAATCACATCCTCCGAAATCGTATCATGTGATTAAGTTGTAAAATTACTGCAATCCAAGGCCTCTTTACATGAATACCACACGGACCTTTCGCTTGAAGAAACAGTTAACGAGACCAGACCCTTGACATAGCTCTGCGTTTAGAACTGTTTGCACCCAACACCAACGCTGAGATGTTCAATTTTGTTTTTGTTACAGTGACGAATCATGTGGAGGAAAAATGAAAACTTCAATCCTTCGACGAAAAAAACCCGTTTAGTTTCAGTGTTCTTTCATCGAATTCCTCGCTTATAAAACTGAACTCTTTCATTAAGCCTGTCACGCGCATTTCTCGTCCATTTAAACCCTAATCTCAAAAATTTCCTAAAATAAACCGTGATACCGCTTCCACAAAACAATTTTTTAGCGAAATCCAACCCTTATTGAACTCAACCTACTCTAATCAACGCATTTTCCTTGATGCCCCTGGCAATTACGCAGCTCTCCACTGGTTCACTGGACTGGAAAGGCAAGAAGAAACCGAGTTGCGCGAAGTAAAACCACCGTGGACCCCGTACAATCGCGGTACGGGTTTTTGGCCATCACCCCCGCGTGATGCGTCACTCACTGGTTGTATCAGTCACCGGGTGAAATGTCTTGCATCAGACGCCGGCGTAGACGCGCCGGCCCCCTGACGGCGAGCCGCATTAGGGTCGGACGATGCGGCTGGTTGGGGGAGGGGGTTGGGCGCGGGAGGGGTGAAAGGGGGTGCTCGGCGGTGCGAAATAGGGTGGACAGAGGGAGAGAGAGGCCGGGATTTCCCGAGGATCGATCACACACCCACCCCCAGGCACCGGCGAACCAGGGTCGGAGGGGGTATGGGGGAGGGTAGGGTGCGAGCGGAGGGAGAGGGGGGCAGGGAGGGTTAGCCAGCTATGCGTGGGACGCGACGCGGGATTTGGGGAATTGAATGGCACACAACGTCCGCCTCTCTCCCTCTCTATCTATCTGTGCGCGAAGGGAAAGAGCGCGAGTGTTTCTGTCGTGGGAAAGAAGATGGAATGAGTGATACCTAGAAAAAAGTTTGCTCGTAGAATGAAAGTCGTGCCGTAATGAGAACAAAAAAATGAAATTCCATACTGAACGTTACAGCACAGCTTAAAGAACTTTCAACACCCGTGAATGATTAAACGTTCTTGCACCTTTTTACATAAAATAAAAGCTGTTTGAAAAAACACGAGTAAAATTCAAACAAAACTACTCCTAAAGTCAAGCAATTCAAAGTAGGATATCGGCGATATTTAATAAAACAATGCAAATAGTGCATTTCATAAAAATAAAAGGCGAGCCTTCGGGTAAGGTCGACTGTAACAGGGCTTGATCATGTTCCCATTCATTGGAATAGTTAGTCTCAGGGAGCGTTCAAACATGGCAAATGTCATGCTCCTGGAAATAAGCAGACTTCGACGAGTGTTTTCATGAGTCAGAAGTCGATTTTGATAGAAATGGCATTTACAACAATTAATTTATAACAGCATTTTCAAAATAATGTTAATTTTTGTCATCCTACGCTGCATCACATGCTTTGCGATTTAAGTGAAACAATACGCTCACCTGATCAAAGGCCGGCGAAGAGCATGAGGTTTCTAATTTCGATGAATTACGAAATGCGAAACATACGAAGCATTAAAATTTGATATTTTTTTACTTTGAAATCTTTTCCCAAAACACAACAGAGTCCTTCGCTAAAAATTTGCCATCATTTACTAACTTTTTCGTCCTATTCACATGCACCTCGCAGCGTAAGTTTTATGAGCGCAGTTGCTTTCGTAACTGATAAAAAAGGGCTGTAATTCCAACATTTATAAAACTTTCACGCCGTTTCATGTACCTCTTACATAAATACAAACATTAATTGAATGATTTCTCGTGAATTCTTCATAGGTTTGCAAACAGTATGTAAATTTAAATCGTCCAACAATTATCAAATGTTTTATTTGTCCCAAGGATTTGAGTATCAGAATATGGCTCGCTCACCTCGCAGAGATTTTTCCATTTTAAAGCCGGAGACTTCAAGTGGGTGGGTGTATTTATCATGCATGGTAGTGAATTCCAAAGTTTTTAAACGGCAACCAGAAATAATTTCTGGCGAGCGAATGAGTGCTTCATCGCCAGGGCTACAACGAGTAGTCGGTTAAAGTAAGCGGAGAAGATCTAACGGATTATTGAGGCAAGCCACCAAATTACAATATTAATAGCTTTATAAGGCTGAATCTCTTCAACATACGGATTTACAACCTCAAGATTCACTCCAAACGAAGCGCGAGCCACGGAGTCTGAAAATCCTATTCCTGACGGCCGTCAATAATGAAGCGACATCTTTACCCATCCCATTCTTCATCACATTCCGCAAGAATGACGATGACGTTCCCAACGCAAGCTGGTGCTTACGGAGCTCATTCCCCAATAGTTTCTGTTACTACAGTTGGTATTCTTCAACACCAACTGAGTCCCGCATTCCGACCCCGTGAGGCACCTAACTTAGTGCATCAAAGGTTAAAAACGCCATACCTTAGTCCATAATAGGTTAAACAGCGAATTCAACGCCACTACCGGAACTGGTAAAAAAACGAAGGCTCATCCTTCAATTCCTGATCAAGACATTTCACATTGCAACAATTCTTATTCCTTCCGACCAGATTAACCAACAACTTCTAAGTATTCTTTTCAAAGATTAAAATCATCCATACGTAAACAGTACGAATATATTATTATTAGGTAACCTACCGGTTAAGGTAGGTTTTTGGATGGACAAAGCTACCAAATAAATATATTGTGACTCCCAACAAAACACAATCCAGCAACTTACTCCACATGAGGTCCCTCTTCATCTCTGAGTTCTTCCTCCATCCCGTCCAACATCCCTATCCTGTTCCTGCCCTTTTCTCGTTTGCCTAACATTCTACCCTCTATTACCGTCTTCAACATCCCACTTCCAGCCAATACCCCTTTCATCCATTTTTCCTACCTCCATAGGATTTCTTCCAACAAACCCCTCTCTTCGCCCACCATACCAAGTACTTCTTCATTTGTTTTCTTCCCGGTCCATTTAACCTTCTCCATTCTTCTCCACACCCACAAATCAAAAGAAAAGTATATATTAAAGACAATATTAAAACCCAGACACAAGTAAAAAGGACACTCACATTTCTGTTTTTAGGTTTCAGCAATCACTCCACCTTCGTCGAACGGAGAAGAACGTAATTCTACGTCCGACAATGGGACCGAAACGCAAAATCCGCAAGTGTCCTTTTTCATATTTATGCTTTATTAGTGTACCTAATATGTACAGTATATATGTATATATATACACGCATGTATTTACGTGTGTGTACATAAATACATACACACAACCACACCCCCTACATCAACCGCGACGCATATGCCCAAACTCAGTTGCTACATCGGCGACTTTCACCGGAGGACCTGTTTTCTGGTCCCCGTGTGTGACGTCAAAATTTCACCAACGGAATTTATCAACTTTTCATTTGAGCGCGGATAATGCACCAATTTTAAAAAATCTCACTTTGCCGTCGTGCTAATGAAGACCGAATGACCACAACCGAGGAGCTCTACAACTTGCGAGAAACACCAAAGGGACAAGTCAAGGGGACAGAACAGATTTTATCCACTCACGACCGGCCTAAAAGAGGCAGGGAAACCCACTTGTGCTCTCGAGCACCGAGTAAACCATCCGCGGACTTATACGGACGAATAAATTTCCGAGTTCCAAAAAGACACCCCGCAATGAGACGGGTCAGGATCTGGGGTTCTACTTTCAGCGTCCAACTACTGGGGGATTTATGATTGTGTGGGAATTTAAGCCTCACCAGCAGGGAGCGAGGAAAAAATATAAGTCCTACAGAAGCTTCGACCATCTTCGCACATACAGCTACTTCGGCAGCGGTGAATAAAAGGAAACACGGGAGTAAGGTGAGGGGTGGGGTCGAGTGCACAGCACTCAAAAGGGGGATTACGTCCGATTGCGAGGACAATAAACAAAAGACGGGGAGCAACTCGAGAGTCGGCAGCAGCAAGGGAAGAAATATCGCCTGGGATTTAGCCGACGCCACCGTACGTATGTGCAACTAGGGATGTCGGGGGCGCCAACTAGACTGACGGGACGGGAGGGGGAGGGCACGAGGAAATTTCTTTCGCGTCCAGTCCTTAACTTAATACACGGGAAGTACGTAATCCGATTTCGCCCCGGCGATACTTTCGTTCCGAACAGCATTCCCACTTCACGGCTCTCTCCGCCAGCGCGCGCACACATTCACCGACGCCGCACCACGGCGCGGGCGATCAAAGGGCGGTGGGCGGGTGGTGCGGCCGCCGCTGCTCTCAAAACTCCGATATCAGGAAAAAAAAGAGAAGAAGCTCGGCTCGAAAGACACGGGTTCATAAAAACCAACCGAGCGCGCAACAGATACGAAGCGGAATTACAACCAGTTAACCGCCAGCCAATGAAATCAAGATAGTCGACACAAAAAGACCAATTTCGGCCTCCCTCTAATCAACTGACGGAAAAAAAATGATTTCAGTCTTCCGCCGATAAAAAATAAAACGAAAGGAACGCAGTCGCTATGTGACTGCTGGTAAATAAAAAAATAGGAATAAAATGCAGTGACATTCAAGGATATTTATAATTACATATGCATGCTCCCATGATGTCAGTTTAAAAAAAAACAGGAAGTGTTCAATGATTGCAGATAACATCAAAGTCAATTCACCACATTTCTTCACCTAGGGATGGAAGAGATCACAAAAGAAGGGGTAAATGACCTGCGTATCATAATTATATTAATTCGATTTACTCGCAATTTACTTTTAATTAGCACCGGGCGTTAGTGACTGGTGACGGATAATTCCATCATATTGGGAAACACGAACTAAACAAACGATTGAAATTGGAGCGCTTCCAGCGGCTATTTATTTATTCACTTATCCAAGCTCAAAGTAAACACATTCCCTCAATAGCAATGTTGTTTCATGTGCCCGACTGTTAATGCCATTGAGCATTGATAATAATACTTTATAGAAAAGGAAAGTGCACACTTTCCTTTAAATATTCAACAAAAAAGGCAAAATATAAGGTGGAATAATCATGAGGCACGTAATCAAAAGCGAGCAAACCTTTTTCCGGAGAGTCATGTGCGAAAATTGAGAAGAATTAAATTGCATACGCCGTATGAACTCTCAAAAGCATGGGCCAACTCAATTTCACCTTTTGAGTACTTGCATTATTGGAGAATACCACGTTTCCCATAAATTATGTGCCATAAATGAACTTTTTCATTACATATGTTTCGTGATTACCATCATTTTAGTCCATATTCGTATGAAGTGAAATGTTGAATTGAAAATGTCCCTGCACGATACGTGTATAAATGCGTATTTCACGAGGGTTTGCCGCATTGAGGGCTCCAACTCCAGCCATCTTTTTGAGATAATTTTAAAATTTTGTACGAACCATTTGAGGTTTTTTTTTATGTTCTCTGTTCATTCAGATGCTCTAAAAATTCCTTTCACTCACTCAACCGATGAAATGAAAACACTCGCTCCGAATGCGCAAGGCGGGAACCAACCGACGAGTACTGAACATTTGAAGTGTAGGCAACGAAACATTTTCGGCGAAAACACAAGCGAATTATTGGCTGGCTCTGCAGGCCCTAACATTACATTAAGAATCTAAAATTAATTTTCCGGTTGGATAATACAGTCATCCAAAATGAATGAAGTTTAGAATGGATGACGTTATTGGGTTAAGCCTAGTTCATACAAACTATTACAAATATTTTATTGCATGAAATGATATCACGCTAGAGGAGACTCCGCCGATAAAACATGCACGCGTAATCTCTCGCCACGCATAAATCGCTGGCAAAAGGAAAGAGGAAAATAGGATGGGAGGCGAGCTGACCGACGGTGTTATCTCTCGAAGGAGCTGCACTTGAGAGAACATGAGGTCACGCTCCAGACGAACTCATTAATGAAAGGAAAACTTTATCTCCAGAAATATTTCCCTTAGTTTTTTTTTCTTCCCTCAACAATCTTGGAGGGAATGTGGGGGAATAAATATGATCCGCTCATTCCGACCGAAGTCCTTATTTCCTAGGGGACGGCAGACGTCCTCTCCCCTCGAGATTCAACTTCGATAAAAAAATCCATTGACCGAAAAACGTGCCACATCTTCCCTCTCCACCTCACGCGCATGTTCGAATCCGCGACGGAATAATGCATTCCGATACGAGGTGGGAGGCGAGAGATGGCGGGAACATCCGATGGAAAAGGACCGAAATGCACTCCTTTTCCAAAATACATTAAAATACATTGGAGGCACACAGCCGTGGAGCTCGGCGAGATTTACGCCAGGAGGGCGGGGGGAAGGATAGGGTTTATATAAAGAGGAAGAGAGACGACGCAGAGTGGGAGATATGAGGGAGGTGAATGGGGCTTCGTACGGGGAATGGAATATGGGGCGGGAGGGGGGGGGTGAGGAACCGGGCGAAGGAGGCGGATTGACTCCAGTCGGTGGAAGAGATAAAACATATAATGCATAAATCAGAGCTTTCCGTTTTCATTCTCGCCATAAAAGAAGCTTTATCCCCACCTCATCCCCTTTCCTCCCTACCTCCCTTCCCACGCAAATTCCCCCTCCGCGTGCTCGAGGGGAGGGGGGAGGAAGAGGGGGGGGAATGGGGAGGGGGGGAATGGGGAGGGGGCGGATGGAAAAAGGCAAAACAAAAGCCCCATCCAAAACGGATGCGGATTGAGGATTTTGGAATGCGGGGTGACGATCCGACGTGAATTGAATCAAACGTTAGCGGAGGGAGGTGGCTCAGTTTTTGATTGTCATCCGCGGGACAAACAAAAATAAAGAGAAAGAGGTGCAAAAAAAATGAAGAGGAGACGAGAGGCGCTTGGCACGCAAATAATTTCGCTGGGAGCGATTAAAGGCGTACGTGTATTTCGACGACAGCATGGGATCGAAACGCCGTAAATAGGAACGCGTGTACATCATCCGCTCTTTCATGATATTCTATAAACGTTCTTCATTCTTGACAGCTAAAGCCATTTCCTAGGCCGCGAAAGAGTCCAGGATTTCGAATGGGATTTATGGGTTTAATGAGCCGGTGAAAATTAGGAAAGTACGGGCTCTCGAAGGAAAACCTAAACGAGAAGATAACGAAATTTCCAGGAAAAACTTGAGTCCATGTTGACGATCATTATGTGTTGGGGTTAAAATTGTTCTCCCTCTCCCATTTCCCATTATTTTAAATTACTCGGCATAAAGTTGTGCAGTTAGAGAGCCAGAACATTAAGCAGGGGATAAATTTCGCAATGTATCAAACATAATTTATTTATGACAGGAAATCTACCGATTAGAAGCACATTTTGGATGAATCAAGAAAACATGTAACATTCGTGGAATTCTGAAGTACTTCCACTTTATGCAGCCCAGCATGTACATCTTTTGCCTTCCGCTCCACAAACTTTCTCTCTTCATGCCCTGTTTTCCTTCCTCTCTCAAGGTGACCTAACACTTTCTTCCATCACGACCTTTAGAACTACATTAAATATTATATCTCCTCCACTCAGCTCTCCTGATTTCATTCAAGTTACCCCAAAACTTTCTCTCTTCCC
The DNA here is from genome assembly GCF_022747635.1 of Hetaerina americana. Lineage (NCBI taxonomy): Eukaryota > Metazoa > Arthropoda > Insecta > Odonata > Calopterygidae > Hetaerina > Hetaerina americana. Next base: position 46,020,357 of record NW_027287427.1, on the reverse strand, counting down.
CTACTAAGCCTAGAACTTTTTCATCGTCTTACCCACTACCTATCTCCTTCCTCTCGCCGCACATCTCATCTCCTTCACGCCCATATCTTAAAATCCTCCATTCCATAAACATACCCGTCTCAAAGACCAGGTTTCGGAATCAATCAACGAACGCACCATCCGTTTACAATCTGTATCTTTTCTTACATTTAAGTCTCTGACATCAATTCTCTCCTATTAGTAAGAAGGTATCATACTAATCAAATTCTTTTCTCGTCATTCCGCAACGACTATTCTAAATCTCCTGCACCTCGAGATATACGAAGGCTAAGGAAAACATTAAAATCAAGAGTGCATAAGCCAGAGCAGGTGGAACAGTATAACAATCTTGGAGATTGTATGGCTAAGATTATCAGAGTAATCGGGAAATAAAAATGAGAATTGATTTGGGAAAAAAGTTTTTAGGAGGAGGAGGGAAAAGATGACAGGAGAGTTGAATGATGATATTAGCATAAGACTCATTAAAACTTTGATATGGAGCGTGGTTTAGTACAGCGCGGATAGTTGGTCATTGAAGCAAAATAATAAGGAGTGGGATGGGAGATGTGGGTGCGGAGGACGGAAAAAGTAAAATAGATAGAAAGGAAAACAAAAAAATCAAGCATGATGGGGTGAGAGATGGCAGTGGAGAGAAACTCAGGATTGCAACTGACGATAGAACACAGAGTTAGAGGGTAGGCAGGAGAGGGAAGAGAAGAATTGGCATATTGGACGGAATGAAGGGAGGTGGAATGCACGTGTGCTGAATTGAAGAACGTTTTATTAAAGTGTAATGTGCCACGTTGTGTCGTGTTAAGTGAGATTCACAGGTAAAAATGTTGCTTTTCACCCTCAAGTAAGTCTTAATCGTTACCATGATACGTGGAAATTTCGTTCTACTCTAATTTATGCAACACCACGTCGCGTTGGCGTGAACTACATAAACGACGTATTCTCTAAGAAATTCAAGCTGCTAAACATCCGGTTACTCCTCTTATTTTAATTTAAACAATTAGAGAATCTCCTCATGTCTTTAGCAGAGAGCGTCACCACAAACGCACTCGAAGAGAAGAAAGTGGGAAAGGCCGCGCGAACCGGCCGCGAAATTTTCCCGGGAATGTCTGAGATATCCGAAATCGGAAGTATAATGAGGACTAACAGCCACGTCAGCAAACTTACTCCATCATGACGCCGAATGAACCGTAAAACTTACGTTTGCCTATCCTACGGAACCGAAGACTGAAGAGACGCTTTGAATTTCCGGCCCCAATTTTTTCAGCTGGGGAGGAAAAAGGGAAGAAATCGGAGATGGAGGTAAGGGGGGGAGGGCAGGAGCTACGGACACATGACGAGATGTGTACACTTTTTCGCCCGTAGAGAGCGGAGAAGGGGCGCGGGACGAAGGGGGGGGGGGGAAGAAGGCGGATAGGGGTGCCCTTAAAAGAGGGCTGGAGGCGGAAAGGGAAAGGATACAGGATTTCGGTAGGGGCGGAAGGGGTGGGGGGAGAAGGGAAACGGAAGATAAAAGAGAGCGTGCCCATTAGGGCGGAGCGCGAGAGAAAATCTATTTAAGGTGTTCGGACCAGATAAGACAGGGTAATATCTAGGGGAGGGTTAGCGGAGGAAGCTTTTAAAAACGGTTAGGGATGAGAATGGGACGAGGAAAGGGTATCGGGGGGGATATTCCAGACACTGCGGCTCTTTGCGGCTGTGAAATGTAAACCGAGTATCGCATAGGTGTCGACGTTTCGACAGAGCGACTTCGTATCGCACAATCCGCATGCCGCACCCACAATAGCATATTAAGACTAAAGCGCTTTCACTAAGTTTTACAATACTTCAATTTGCACCAGGTACCCGCCACTCGGTGTAAATATCAATAATCCGCATTACCTTTTAACTACATAGTCGATATCGCGCCGTCCTCCCCGAATAAACCCTCATAACATCGATATTTTGTGAATCGAGAGCCGACGATGAACACGGAACCTCGTGCGTGATAAATTTCCATCGCAATCCAATTGCACGCCGGTCGCACATCGCAATTCGAATTCCAGAATATTGACTCCGATGCTTATTATTCAGCTCGATGAACAAAGAACATCACCGCGATATAGCAAATCGTTCTGCGGCGGAATTGGAACGGGAGGGTAAGGTCGATATGGGCATTTTTTTCCGCACCTCCTCTGGGGCTTCGGTCGACGAATCGATGAATCGAATGTAAGAAAAAAAGGAGGGATTCAGAATTCGAGACTAGAATAACACTTGGGGAAGGAGAAAGGGGGGGGGGTGAGAGAGAGAGAGAGACTTGGGAGGAAGGAGGGGGGGAGGCGGCAAGTCTGTGTAGCAAAGGCGAGAGAGGAGGATGAACTTCGCGGAGAAATAGGGAAAACAGGAGCCTCCCCGTCCATAAAGGAAACATTATTAGAATTCGGATAGGCCGAGGCTATATCCTTCCTCCCCGTGCGAAAAAGTCCTCCTTTCTCGGAGACCCGGGAGAGGAAAAAAGATCACCGTTGCGGAAATGAAAACAGGGAGGATAAATAAGGGGTTCGAGGTTTCTTTCCGGAAGGAGGCCGAGCTATGTTTCGGAGGGAGGACGGGAAAAAATACCCTGGCACCCCGAGCGACCATTTGAAGCTGCCGCCTTTGGAGTGGTAGCTCCACGTCACTCCCTCCCTCGGTGCTCCAAGGCGGCGACTCTTAATCCCACTGACGTGCGCATTCATTCGGTAATAATCGCCCCACACCGATACAATCTTTCCGTTTCCAACAAAACCAGAAAAAGAACAAAACTCTAAGATGCTTTCTTTCGCTTTCATGCCGCACTAAAGCAATAAATTATTTAGTAGTCCACTGTCAAAAGGCAGGTTTCTTATTGACTGAACTCCGCCATAAGCCTCGCCAAACAAGACACAACCTGAGAAGCATACTGCAATAAACCCTTCTTCAATTCCACTCACAGTACATTTACATTCCAACTCCCTTCATGCCGTCTTTAATTCCAATACCATAAAACTTCTTAGCAATTTTCAATTAATTTACAAACGTTTCACAATCAATCGAGATTAACATTCTTACTGTTCCCTACTGGCAAAAATCAACAGTTTGGCAGGAAAATCATTATGAAATTAATTTCATGAACCACATTCGAATGTCCCAACAGTCAATATTGTGTGCTGCAAAATGAATTTTACACTGTGGAGCCTTAAAACGTCAGAACAATTCTCATTCCATTTTTAATCTAAAGCAAATTATCTCAATCACTGCTAACATAAAGAGTTAATTTAAAAAAATGAAATCCCTGAGCGTAATTGGCTATTTAATCCAAGTTATAAATATAAGTTATAATAGCGACTCCCTATTGGATTAATAATTCACTCTGGAAGTTCGGGAAAAAACCTTTTATAGCGCCGTTTGTCAACAATTTCCATTAAGTAACTCTCAGAAGAAGAAATAAGCGACTAAAATGTCAGAGGGGAACCGATGTACTTATTAAGTCGGGATTCATAGTTTATTTCATGCTGAAGAGCAGTCATCGCTTTACATGAGTTTGACTCAAATGAGGATTTGGAACGGGTCATAATTTATCTATAATCTGGGCCAGGAAGCAGACAAAACTAAGAGTACTAACTAACTAAGAGTTTATGAATCGAATAATGAAATAATGACTTGGGCATGAAAACATTGTGCCAATGATCACATGCACCCGACGACCGATTGCGTCACGGATAGAACGAAGATAATCCGCGCCGAAGAAATTGACTCTCCGTGATCTATGACACAAAACCTCCGACGCAATAACCACCATCCATTAGCTTAATGCCCTTCCCCTTCACGGAACACGACGCGAATAAAAAAACGGTCTTCTCACTCCGGCCATTTATCGTCAGCGTTTATGCACATTTGGAGTCGACATCTCAAATGCGCAATAACTGCCGCATTCAAACCGGCCAGGCGAACGTACATCCTCCACACCCATTCCACCAGCCCTACTCCAAACCCCCTCCATCCCAGGCCAACTCCGCTCGCCCCACACCCCGACCTCTTAATAACCCAGGCATCTCTGAAGAGGGCCTCATTAACACCAACCCCATGCCGCGAGTTACGAAGTGGCCACCGCCGCCATTGCGCTACTGTCGCCCCTCCACCTCGCCCTTCCGCCCCCCACAACTCCTACCTCACCCCACCGCCACTGCCCGACGAATCTCCGCGACCAACAGTCGCCAACTTCGGCACGGTCATAAAGGTGTGGAAAGGCCAAGGGAAAAACCGATACACGATGTTAATGATATGCGATTTCCACCTCAACGAACACCTCTAGCACACCACCGTTTATAGAGACGGAGGAAAGCTCACTCATTTCTGGTTAAATACGCATCTGCGACGCAAATAAAATATTAATTGCATGCATAAGACTTCCCATCAATTGATTACGAATTATTACCAAAGCCCATTTGTTTTCGGATACCAATTTGCTGTTCACACGATGAAGTTTTACGTCGAAGCCCTTATTTGGCTGTCGCTGAATATATTTTACGAAACAACAGAGTTGTGTCTCAATTCAGAACGATTATCAAGATGGAAAGCTTACATTAATGAAAATAAAAATTAGTTGGATTTCCCGAGACGGCTCCATAATCTTCACGACAAATTTCACCATTTACTACTTACATACACACACACATACATATATGTATATACGACGTCTCGTACAGGGTGCAGCAACGTAACTTCCTTTTTTCAAACGCAAAGCGCTTTCATAAAAGGAAGTTATGTTGCCGCACCCTGTATTTATTTATTTTTGAACACTGATCAATCGGAAAATCACAATGCCACTCAATGCTATTTAATGAATGTTTTCAGTTTTCGTAGCGTGGTATTTTGACCGTGCATTACGAACGTTTTTCGCGGGTATTTTATGTGCAAATTACTTCCTTCACAGACATTACCTACCATTTCCTGGTATTTTTCGAAATAAACTGATAAAAATTCAACATGGCCGCAATTTTCGATAAATTGTAAAGCTTGGTACTTCTCGTAAACAGCGCACGACAAAGGACAGGAAAAAGCGTGGGTGGCAAACAATGTCACAAGGGGCGGCACAAGCCTCCGACTTTTCTCGTCGCCTCAAGTTGACTTTGACGTCAAGAATATTGTTTCCACGTCCCTAATCATATTAAATGCTATTTATTCATTGCCAACATTGAACTTTTAAAAAGAAATTATTAAAAACAGTGTCGCATTATCCTGGTCAAAACGATAGGAGATCCATTGAATCTCCGACAATTAATCAAATGTAGCATGAGAAAAATTACCGGCAGAAGAGCTGAAAAGAAACAATTTCTAGGTAAAGGTCTCAAAAGGGAAAAGGATTCATTTTTAACATGAATTCAAGCCCCATCTTGTTGAAGTTTACTGTGTAAATATCAGCACGGATACAAACGAGGCCAAAAACCCAAATCTCCCCGTCACCAAACGAGTTGGCCAATTTTTATCAGACCTTTTTATTACATCGGTTGATTGCTGTGGCGTTCTGTAGGGCATTAGGAAAATATAGTAAACTTAACCTGTCGGGTATTTTTTTAGTGAATTTTCCCAAATTTCAAGCCTCAAACGATTTAGATCCGCGACCATTATCATTTTATCCCCATCATATGAAGGATTCGAACTTTCCCTCAATTTTACAGGATTTCAAGACCCAAACATGTCAATTTTCAAATATTTTCGCCAGGAAGGTGACACGACCTCCTTGCTCTTCAGGGCTTGAATTTATTTGATCCCGTTGTGGTAACCGATGAATTTTTTGCTTCGGAGGGACTACCTTCCTTGCCTCCCTCATTAGCAGGAGTTTTCGTTCGGAGAGTATATATTAATATCGGACGAAGGATGACTCATATAGTTCAAAAGAAATATTTTACTTAAAAAACTGAAAACTTGTTTACTTTACAAGTTAAATCGTGATACCACCACATGCATTTGAAATTTTAAATTAAAACACTGCATACCAACGTATGCAAACTGCATGACAAATCTAACTTTAGGTAGAACCTCCAACTTTTATTGTCGGATTTTTAATTTTTTTGGACGAAGTTTACAAATTTGACGATTTTCTCAGAAAAAAACTGTTATCGGCGTTTCATACAATTAAAAAATTGAAGTTACCCTATGCATTGAACAGCATGAAGATACAAGGAGACTTGGACTTCCACTTTTCATCTTGAAACATTACTCCAGTTAAAATATTAAATATTATTTCGCCCATTGGCATTCTATATTTGGATTGAAACAAACGTCTCAGGAACATTAATAAAATACAGACTCCCAAAACATTTTCCAATTAGGATATTCTTTATTCACGCGGTAGGTAATGGGTAATATATTTTCGGCTTCCTAATGATTTTCAGTCCCACTATCACTTATTTTGCCATCCTGGCCACATCAATCTACCGACAATATACACTGGAGGGAAATGGCATCCCTTTTCTGCGAATGGTGCAGAAGGGGATGGTAAAGAGTAATGAGGTATTTTCTGATGTCTTTCCCCTTCCTCTAGCTTTCAACCTGTCCACTCTCAAGCTTTCATTCATAATCACTCGGACATATCTGTACTCAGGGAACATATTTCAGCCCAAAGATCAATTCAATAATAAGTTTGAATAACAATTTGCACATCAGCTGCCAGCTTCGAATAATATCCGCAATATTCCTCGGAGCTATGTTTGGACCGGTGGACACAATGAGATGCGCAGACACGATGAGAAGCGCGCGATAAATATCGATATTACATCACACGAGTTATTATTAATGATCTTGATTTAAATTTCCTCCTGCCTCCTGGCATTTGGATATTTAGGTATGATTTTGCGATTGCATCAAGAAGTGATTCCGATTACACAAATCTCCAAGTCCCCAACATGATTTTGCGACAAATATTGCAGCTGCACCCACGCTTTCCGGGTCGTTGCCTCTAAAATAATCCTCCCAAACATTATACATCTAAGAAGTATTTTCTTATAGCCCAAAAAATTCATTTTTTTTCAATACATTTAAATTTGAAAGCGCATTGCGAATCTTTTCGAACACTACTCCCACAAACTTTCCCGTCTACGAACCTGAAGTACTCGTATGTTTTTCGCGGAGAAATCTTTACACTGATACATGCGGGGAAGAATTTTTCTGTTTCCAGTGTTAATAATAAAAAATATAAATACGCGATACTCCCACACACGTATTCTTTTATAAAAATGCAGTCATATTTATCTCAATGTTTCATAAACCATAATACAACATTCGATGAATACATAAAACCATTGCTCAATATTCGTAACTCGGTCCACACTGGAGGCGAGCATCAACTTTGAATCATTATAAAATACATACATTATTGATCTCAACAAAGTCTATTTCCATCAATGATGAATCTGAGCTGAATTATGAGTCGATAAGCTAAAATTTCGCGGAAAATTGTCCAACCTTATTTCGACGCGTAAAACTATTCCTAGCATTTTCCGAGTGATAACACGTTATGACACTAGCCAGAAGATTACAGGGAGTTTAAAGGGAGAAGAAATCAAATTATAACTGTATAAGTCCAAAAGCACACCCGTGCGTTTCGACGTACACTACAGTGTCATTTGAAAAGTCACACAGGAAAATTCAATAGAAATTCTCTTTTCTAAAGACTTGAGAGTAGTTATAAGGACCCTTGAATTGAATTTTCTAGCAGGCGAAGGCGAATTAAGATTTCGGCGAAGTTTTCCGCGTCCATGGACGGTTAAAAAGAGAATTGCTCTTCGAGGAAAACGACCAACTCGACGCAAGGGGAGATTCAAAAGGCGGAAATCGAATGGCAAACATCTACAAATGAACTTCCTCCCGAGGGAGGAACCGTCGAGGACTGCAAAGTGATGGACGAATGGAAGCCATGCCTCCCAGTAACATCAAAGCGACAAATTGGCACCCTTGTAATTAAAACCACGCTCCCAAGATACCCGGGTGAAAAAGGCCATTCTCAACAAATGAGCGTGAGAACGTACACAATACGGAAAAAGTCGACAAAAACTGAGCGAGCGCTGCCTCTCGGGAACGCTTCGCGAAATTTCAATCACCGAAGTGGGAGCGAATTGAACTACCAAATACAACGCCAACAAGACACATAAGTTTTCTTTAAGGATAAACATTTTCCAGACCAGTATTTCCACGAGGATGACTTAATGGAGTAGCAATTTACCCCTTCAAAGCTCCAATCGACAATTAACAATAAATAGTTATTGCAGACTGCACCGCCCACCTTCCAAGAATGTCAATTTATTAAGAAGAATTTTCCCGACTTACCTCCATTTACAGGATTAATACATACCCAACCAGCCGGACTTCTCACGGCATGTAGGAAAATATTAATTTAAAGAATCCACATGCATGTGTAATTAAATCAGGTCTTTGCGATTATAAATGATTTGATTTTCTGGCCCGAGATTGAGACTTATAAGTTATGCAAGGATGTGCAGCAATAAAATTAGCATCGCGGGTGATAAATGCTCATTTGCGAGCGCAGTTTGGGAATAAACAAGGGGATAGCACCATAAAATATTTCATTAATTTAATTTACAAATTAATTAGACCACCTAGCGATTGCTTCTAATGTGCCATCACCATTCCGAATTGATTTATTCGAATACTGGCATTGAATACTTTCGAAGTTCGGCGACCAATTCCCGGCGTGACAATGACCGTTAATTTATCCACACTAATTTGATTGGCAATCGTTCCACATGAATAAAATAATGAAACTAACAATGATAAATATCGCGGTCACCCATATTTATATTTCCTTAGTTTTTATTCGATGGGTTTATTGCCTTCCATTAATTTGACGATTTGATTAGGATGACTGCTTATTCCACGCTAGAACGCAGCAATGCTCAAATCATGTGATACTTGAAATCAAGAATTTATTCGTGTTAGTGTAACTTGGTGTAATCGCACCGGAATGACTCTCAACAACTACGTGTTACGCTGAATTTAACCGCTATGGTGTGTGGTTGGGGTGATTTCACACTAAGCATGGAAAAACAATGTTCGATGTTTCTTAATTGTTTGTTAACGGTCAATATTTCAACTAAGACACACAATGGAAATATTTTTACAACAGCTACGTGCACCACTGCATTTAATCATAAATGTAAAATCTGATCTACGCATGCAATACGAGCTTCTGGTAAGAAATGAAAAGTAAGAAAAATGAAATAAGGGTTATATAAAATAATGACTAAGTACGAGGTCACTTAAAATTATTTCTATCATATACTTGCGTTATTTAGCGTCGAATTGCCGTCACCGATCGCCAACAAATTAAATAGTGTGTAGGAATTTCGGACCTGAGGAAATGAAGGCCGAACAGCGACGTTTTTACACCCATGAGTTGAAACGCAACTGCTAAAAGCCGCTCGCCTAAATAAACTTACGGATACTGACTCAACACTGGCGAGATACAGGTACTACCATCGCCATCCTCGTTGGGTTCCTAAGTATAATGTCCCAAAGCTACCAATTCCCTGTCATAACGACAGCATCGGATAAAAAGACGAAACAATATTCGAAGAAAGATAAACATTCGGGTATCACTAGGAGAAAATTTGCGATCTCCACATTTAAACACCGCTACGTAAATTTTTATGATACAATTTTACTTCACCGAGTATGGTTTCTACAAGTAGTGTCATCATCAAGATCATGTACGCTTTCGAAACCATGGTCAAAGATGTATAATTATAGAGAAAATTGGCATTGTGGTATTTTATTACGGAAATCGCTAAAGAGACGGCGACCGTTAAAGCGTCGCGGCAGGAAAGGTGGACCCAATTAAGACACGACATGGAACACAGAATCAAAAATGATCATCAACTACGCATCACCCAGCAATGTTCCGAAGGAGTGCCGAGGCTTGTTGGGGGGGATGGTGCGGCCCCACGTTAACGATAACACGGCCGGGAGCGGCGACGAGAAGATTGGACGACAAATTAAAGCACTCGATCCCAAAACGGATGGTTGTGTCTCCGGACACCGAATATCAACTCCACCGCACCCGCCGACGTCCCAAACGTACACGCTCTACCGGCCATCGCTCCCCCACTCCTCCCGAGCACACACTCTACCACACATCCTCGCGGTGATTTGGCATGCCACCCCAGGGTAAACGTGCCGCATCAAACCTTGGTCCCGGAACGGTGCCAATTCCCACTCGGGTGAAGGCCGCTTGCTCCTGGCCGCGTAACTCCTCACTCTTGGGGGGGGGGGGGGGAGGAAGGAAGGGTACCGCTGCGCGACTCATTGGTGATCATTTATGCACGTCCACGTTCTACAGAGCGACATGCAAGTACGATTGACCGTGGACGTACACGCTAGACTCTTACCGGAGGAGATGATAACCACAAAGGTGGCGGCCTTCCGAAATGAATCAACCAATGAAAAGTTTCTATTCCTCTATTCACTCAATGGTTTGCAAATATTCCGCGATTTTCTCGGATTTTAATACGCACTAAAATTAGCAGTAGGTGTGCTAATGCCAGTTAGCGGAGTAGACTAGTCCCTTGACTTTGGACTGGGCTCAATTCCAAGATGCAGGCGTGCTTCTCGGGTGTATTTATCGGCATCAACGCGAAAATCAAGACACTATTTTGGCATTAAAAAGGAGATTACAATCAAATTAAACTCGTGCATGGAATTGAATGCGATTAATGATTAACTCACAACGTTCCATCGAACGCCCTAGGAATAAACATTAAGATCGTAAGTAGTCTAATAAGCAACACTACTCTTAGAACTGCGAGAGAAATAAAATGGGATTTATTTTTCTTTCTTGAAATCGTGAAACTGCTGGCCCTTCAAATAAACCCACATCACTTCAAGGTCTTAGATTCACTGAGTGACTTTATAGATCCGCTTATATTACTGTGGATTCAAGAGCATAAACAATTTTCCGTCACAAAATCGGATGAGAATGTAATTCAGAACACACATTGAATATCAAGAAAACATTTTCATTGGGTAGTAGCGAACGGTTAGGTTGGAGGAAAAGACAGCCCAAAAAATCGATTTTGTACAAAACCTTGAAGTCTTTATTGAGTTATCCGTTAGTGAAATGATCTTCCTCTTGTGGCACTTTCAAATTACCAAGTGCAGTAGCTTGTAGAGCGCACCCATAAAGAGTGTAATAGATATTAAAACTTGAAGTTCCAACGGACATAAGAATAATAAGTCACGAATGCAACAAAACCCTCATAAAAGTCGCGCAAGTTAACGGTTCAAAAAAAGAATCGGGTGAAAACACATAATTTTTTCCTCATTCCCCATTTATAATTTCCAATTCAATTGCAGTCTTTTTATTAGAATACTGTTTTTTTTTATTTTCCCGCCATAACCAGGGAAAGGTGAACCGTAGGCATCTGAAAAAAATGAGCATTAAGTCGCGCAAATAATGACATACAATAGAAGGTAATCGTTATGCGGACGAATTAAAAATGCAATGGATGATTCTGACTAACTCACGTAGTCTGGGACAGTTGATTTCAGGAGAATTTGGACTCCTTTTTAACCGTTTAACCATTCCTAAGAGTATACCAGTTCCTTTTTAGGAGGTCATTCTAGATTATCTCATTTTTTCATTATTTTAACCCTCCTTTACTGTTAGGATAGTGCTCGCAGAAATTAAAATGCTCTTAAATGAATGTCACCACTTTCAAAAGTTCGATATTTTATGCCTTTGTCACGGGAAGCGCATTTATTATAAAATACATGATAAAAACTCAGAAGCATTGTAGTGGAAATGCCTCAGAATGTAATAAAAGAATGCGGTTTTCCATAAAATAAAGTTGATTTAAGACTTGTCAAGAATTGAAAATGATGTATTGCCACGAAAAAATCTCTCGCATATTGTATTTCTACGGAATCTGCAGGATATTTACTTGGATTATTTATTTCACCACATTACGACTCCCGACGCGTAAAAAAAACAACCCCCGTGCACCACGGTCGGCATTATTGACGAAAGGTTAAATCTGTCCCGCTGGGTTGCATTTGAAATCCGGCAACCCCGACGGCAACAGAGGACAATGGCTCCTCACGCACCCCCCCGCCGCGTCCGCTTGAAAGCTAGCACACCCCACCCCCTCAGTGGCTCTGGCCGGGCCCACCCACGCACACACAAGCCCCAGGGGTGGTGCGACGAGCACCCGACGGACGGCCCCCGGAATGCGCGCCTCTCCCCCACCGGCGGCCTGGGCGCAGTTGCGCGCCATCCCATCATTACGCGGCCACCGCCGACGGGATTCCTACGGGGGCTACGTGCCGGCTGGCGGGACAACTGCCGACGGGAAGGAAGCTGGATTTCGCACGCGATGATTTACTTGGACACCATTATGCCCGAATGGTTGGGATGGGAGGCTGGGCTAGATTTTCGCTGCTAATCCGTCTCGCACCCTCCTCGCCATCCCCCTAACAGGAGCGCGATCACCCCCACAGAAAACCCCAGTTCTCGTCATGAGAGCACATTCGCCAACGTCCAGACGAAATAATTGCGGCCGCGGGGAGCCCTTTAAGTTTTGCAAATGCCGGGAGTTTCATTTTACGCGACGTCCGGCCAGCACCACGGTCGGTATCAGCCGCATTAAGCGGGGACGGCGGAATTAGCAGCCGACGAGGGAAATTGAATGAAAGGAGGAATGCTTCCCCGCGCCACGTTCCCTATCTCGCAAACGCAGCCAGGCACATGAGTCATTAGGACAACGAGGCGGAGGTGGCTGTTTGAAAAAAATGCTATCTCAAGTATTTTATCAAGTACGCTAAGAAGAGCGAGCGGCAAACACCGCAAAAGTAATTTCGTTTCGCTGCAATTTTTAAAAGTTTCCGAATTTGTATAAATCATTTCATTACGCTCTCCACTTAGTAAAATAACTCCATGTGATGAATAGACTATTAACTCTATGAAATATTCCAAGCAGGAAAATTATATTCTGGACCGTGGTTTCATCGTTTAAACATTTTCAAATGTAAAATGTGTTACGCCATGTTCTTCCTGGTGAGCCTAATCGGAGCGAGAACAAGCGAGGATAGGGCGGGAATTTGTGGAAGGCGGAACTCGAAAAGACAGAGGAAGGGCGGGCGCAATGATTGACCGCCATTAAGCAGTGACTAACAATTTCACCTTCAACCAGTTTTTAAAGCCGTAACCTAGAATCAGTTTTAATTAAAAATTGAGGTTGGCTTCAAGATAACTGAAATCAAAATGGTCGATAAGCACGAATTCTTCCCCCGTATCATTATAAAATTAATAAAGGATAAAATGCCGCAGCCGTCGCCGGTACGCGCTCGGTATTTATTCGAATGAGTGAACACTAAAGTATAATATTATTTTCAACTTCTTTGACATAATTTTCCAAACACCTGGGAGTTTTTCGGCAATGTAACCATCAACCACAACCACCTATCGAGTAGCCGTATTGACTAATACTATCTGAATGGTACAATCCAAATACGAATACGAAAGCCGAATCACACGATGAAAGGGACTATTCACAAGTCGAAGAATTACAAATGTTAAAAAATGGATACGCGAAGATTTTCAAAATCGCTTTCGGTTTCTGATTTTATTTTCAATACGCTTTAGGCCAAATAATGCCAGAATTTAAGCCATGAAACGAAATTTGTTCACATCTAAATCTAACAGCAGAATTGGAAAAAATAGTGTATGCCTGTGTGTTAAAATATAGTGACTGCAGGGGTGATGGCGTTAGGCAGGCGAGTGATAATTTATCGCAAGCGTGGCCTAACACAAAAGAGGAGCAAAAACGAAGGACTAGAGAACCGTATAGCGCCACACGCATGGTAAAAACTGGCCGACGCGGTCATTCTAACCCTCAAGTTTTACATATTAACGACGAAAGTTTTGAGCTGCATTTTTTATATGAGGATGTACAACATATAAAATGCCCACCATTACAATTTTAAATTATATGATGAAATTTAATGTTCTTCGCTTGCTTCGTACGCTCCCATCCTCGTTCCTCTCTCCCCCCAACATTCTTCCGCAGCGGCAAAATTCACAAAGGCCTTCTCGTGACCTCCGGATCCTTCCTTACATAATTGCTTCCCTCCGTTCACCATTTTACTACCCTGAAACTTTTCTTCCTCGGGAGAAGCATTTGGGTCCTCACAGTCACTCCCTCTCCCTGCGCCTATTACGAGCGTAAGTAATGCCTTGTAAAGATGAGACAGTTTGAATTTCACCCTAGAGCATTACACGTTTGGTCGCAATCGCAATGGTATGAACAAAATATTGAAATACTTCATCATTGACTTCCCTCAATTATTCTGAGGCATTTCACCAAAATTTCGAACAAATGCTATTATAATAAATATTTTACGCGAACATATTCATTTTTATCGTAGGTCTCTCCCAAAAAAAAAGAAAATCGCACAGTATTTTTTGTGTACATTTGGTCGAAAAATTGAAATATTCCACCCTAAAGCAATTCTGAGCTCACGAGATGTGTATTGGGAAAGCAAACAACCATACGGAGTTTGATTTGGTCGGAGGTTGGGAAGAACCGGATATTAACAGTCAAATACCAAATGGCTTTATCAAATCATGCATAAGCAATGTCACCACCGTGATCAAATTTATAACCTTATTTACTTGGAGGCTAAACTAAACATTAATATTTAACCATCTGATAATTTATTACGCGAACTTCCCTATTTTTTATTTGTGCATACCACAAACGAGGGTCGTTTTTGGTTTAACGGGCGTCGTCTTTGGTTCACGAATTCGTACACATGGCGTACACGAAATGTAATAATTCACGGTAGACGACATGTTGAGGATAAAACGTGGAATATTTAAAATGTAATTAAAATTAAACTTCACCTTATTACCATCTAGTAACTGCACAAAGAGTACCTTCATCATTTTTAAACATGGAAAACCTTTCTTTCTTTCGGGAGGCTCAGAGAGGGGAAACTCCACACCTGAAATCAGAAACGCGTCAGAAATGTTTTAACAGATGCTAGCAAAGTTTAATTGCCAAAATGTATATTTTTAAATTCACGCCACCTCACATATCCCTTCACAATCAGTCCATAAGTGAATGGAGGAAGGGATATGGGTTGATCAGAGGATTAAGTTCGAAAGGATAGTCGAGAGGGTGGTGGGATAAGTGAAATTGGCAGTGGAATACGGACGCGGAGATCCTTCTCATTACGAATGGGATAAAAATGCATGGAATTCTCTTTATCCGCCAGGAGCTGAAGGGGTCCGGCCGAACGTCACATCCCATTTGTGGGAAAGGATACGATTCCCTCCCGTGCATTCCAACAGCCTGGCCTCCGGGATTTTCCCTGGGATTTCTCTTCTCTTCGATGGCAATTTTAAGGACCAACACGAAGTCGGATCGGAAAACTCAGAGAAGTTCCGAAAGCTTTCCCGAACGAGGGGGGATGCACAGGACGATGTCAAGCACACCGCTAAGGGTGCCATTGGGCGAAGTGAGTCCCTTTGCATAACTGATGACTCTACTACACCGCGAACAATTGCGTGATTCACAAGATTTTCCATCGGAATTTAACTACGCAGGTATCAAGAAAGCACGCAGGTCGGGTTGCCAAGGGCAAACACGGACTATTCGTGAAACAATATTGCGGTTTCCAATCCCCTCGAACGCAACACAGTCGAGGGTAAAAGGACATCGATTCCAGTCATGTGACAAGTCTCTTCAATTGCACCTGAGGCAGAGAGAATAGATAAACATCTCGACCGTGAGTGGTGAAAGATTCATTACAAAGTTTAACATTTTGTTTCAATCAGAATGAGCAACCTTTCTGGATAATATTCTTGAGGAAAACTGTGGTCATGAAATTGCGGAGTAATTGGGGCAAAATTCGATTAGCAAAATAAGTATTCGCAAAAAAGAAGAGAATTATTGGCCTTGAATCATGATTAAAGATGTAAATAAAGGTTAATGCGGCGTGCAGTCTTTACAGTTCAGAATGAACAACCCCGACGGGAGAAAATTAGAGGTTTTTGATCAGAATAGAGGCTTAAATCATAGGTTTTTACAATGCAGGCAAGCGGAAAAATAAATTGGACAGGAAAGAAGGTAAGAGATTAGCGCCGGATATTCGAAGAAGTCTGAAGAAAAGTGAATGGAGGAGATACTGAACGGTTTTAGGATAAATTCTAAGAAACTGCGGGAGATGCCGCCGCGGTAACTTTTAGCGGAGTCATCCGCTATTATGCATTTCAATGCAAAAATTTCAGAGTGTAAAAAATCAATCACGGTCACGGTTTTAGGATGAATGGGGATATTGTAGAAGACAAAGAAGAGAAGGGGCATTGGAACAGTATGCCAAAGAGTAATCAAAAAATTAATGGAGGCGAAGGATATGAGGATAGCTAAGACAAATTTAGTTAATAAAATGCGCGCATAATGCATTTCCAACATTATACTATGCGCTTAACCTTACTGGCTTCTTTGATGAACTTAGCCAATCCATGCATTTATTTATTTTTTAATATGATAGCACATGAATATTTCTAGCGTTCTCAAACAGAAATTCCACGACGAATTCGAAGTCACTTGGCTATTCCGAATGTGAGACCCCTCGAACCACTGGCACGGTCAATTTGCTTCATAATTGAATACCATTCTCAAGTCGTGGAAAAACAAACTGCTATAAACCCGTCCATCTGACAACATTCCCGGCCGACTCGTCGAGTTAATTTAACATACGCGGGCGAATTGTGATTTTATGAGGCCGCCGACGTCGAGTTTACGGCTATGTTTGATGAGATCGGAGATTTTGAGCGCGACAATTGAATTTCGCTCGCGAGTCCCCAATTGCTCGTCCAAAGCGTGAAGGAACCACAACGACGACGGAACTTTGCAATAGGGTCATAAAAATTTTCAGCTTCCCAGTCGATACGTCGAGACTTCACGTGCGTTCTGACGAGTTCAAAATAAATTACGGGCAAAGGTGAATTAAACTTTCACGTCCATAAAAAACAACGCGAAACCGCCCTAACAACAGCACGGCAAAACCTTGGGAACTAGACATTTCATAAATTCCATCAATACCGGAGGGAAAGGCTAATAGAAATCAAGACGGAGGATAATGAAAAGGAACAGAATTTCCCAAAATTTGGGGAGCCACGAAACCCGTCCGCGGAAATACCCTTTTTCGCAGAAAAGAAATTCACTTAGTTTAACACGTCCTATCGGTTTCCCAAGGCGTCATGCATGTTTCACTACAATAATATATCCGAAGAAGGGTGTCAAAAGTGATGAGAAAAGCACACTATTGGGAACCCCATTAGGAATGCATTGGTATCAACCACCGAGAGTCGGAGAGTATCGCGTACACATAGCGTACTCTAGAAAGTCATCTATGGACAAATATATGCCGTTTCAAAAACCACAACACTTCGATAAACAACTAAATCGACTTACCAATGAGTTATTTTGAATAAAATAAGTACAAAAATGAAATCTGACAACAAAATAAATACAAATAATGCTGCTGTATACAGGTTAAAATGAGAGGCAACGTTCCTTCCTAGAAATCTACAAAAATCGATTAACACCGAAAGCTTTCTCGCGTTTTCCAATTTCTCCCGACACACTGCAGCTTCATTTCCGAGGAATCTCAAATGCTAAAATTTTCTCCAAATCCTATATTACGCTTCTCGAGGCTATCACGGAACAACCGGCGAAACCCTGGGGTTATTCGGAAATCAGTTTGGGAACTTGGACGAGCGACGATGATTGAAATGAGAAATAAGTCATCTAGGAGTATTTTTACGCAATGAAATATTTATTTGGACATCCTAAAGACATCTTTTATCGATTTAACTACAATGTAATTGCTATGGAAGTTAATAATTAATCACCGGCCCATGTTGCGCTTCCGGAAGATAATAACGCTATACGACTATTTATCCAGACGGCGGACAGAACACGCTTGTCTCCTGCTTACGCGACGGCACCTGGAGGCGAATCCTCGGCGGAAACAGCGGTGATGACAAAAAAAACTTCTCCTGCGACTTGCTTCTCCAAAATTAAGAGCCCTAGGTACACGCCCCGACATGCGCGACCGCTGTTGGCGAATTTCTCCGTATCAAAAAATCAAGGCCTTCAAGTGAAAGTATTTTTCCGGGAAAGCTGAATTAACGACCCCGTGGCATGTTCGCGTTGGCCGCGGGCTCACGTCGACTCGTTCAATTTCTTTTTTTGAACCCACGAAACCTCTGGCCAAAACTCAAATATTAAACGCTCACCGATATTTCGCTTTAATAAGGGACAAGCCATCGGATCTTCACGGCCACTGTACTACGAGGCACTGAACTGCCATTCGCGAAAACCCTTTCATTTTACCACGCTTAACAGATTGATGCCGGGTCACATATTAAGTAAACTAAGAGTTTATATGAGTTGACTCCTTGAGACGATAAACCAAAATTCCGTTCACGTTATTAAACCTACGATCTGGCATCACAGTTCCTACAAAATTTCCCGTAAATGGTAACAATAGTAATAATAACAACCCCACTTTAAAGCTTTCAATAGACTACTGATAATATTGCATATTAATAATGGGCAACTTCCTTCCACTGCGCTTTAATGACACCACTTCGAATTCATTACCGATTTGGATCTGGTATGGTAATGGAGATAGGGTGAATATCTCGAAAGTATTAAAAAAAGATTCCACAGGACGACGATCCTTATCAGAAGAGTTAGTACTTACAACTGCGACCTCTTTTATGTACGCGAGAATCCCATTACATAGCAAAGATCCAATTAATACTTCACATACCCCGGGTTTCAAAATGACGAAGGAAAGTCGTCCAGCCAGAATAGCCCGTGCACCCGGCGTCGTCCTAGGGCCCCATTGTCAAAGCTGCCATTCGAATAAAAATTCCCCGAAAAAAACAGCCATAAACCGAATGACGTTCTAAATCACGTCATCACGTACTGTGAAATCGGAACCCAGGGAACGTGCAGGAAGGAATTAATTATTTAATGTTTCACCTATTAATGCTTTAATTTATTAACCCTTAATCATCTAATCGGAATTCCGCGCAGGTCCACAACAGAAAACCGCTGTAGGAATTGCGGATTCAATTGCGGATCGAACGGGCAAATCTATGACAACCCCAGTTTCCCTTCCCATCCTCCCTCCGCCCAGGCGCCGGCGAGATTGGATGAGCGCTGCTGCAGAGAAGGAGATGGGCCGACGGAGAGGAAGACTATCTATCGAAATGGCCACGGGTCGAGGGGGGAGGGAATGGCTGGGGAGAGCCAGGTGTATCGAATGACCTCCGAGCGCGCGGACGGGTGAAAAGTGATTACGACTGAATGGTTTGTTTCGTATACTACGCATCGCAGAGCCCCCCGGTCGGGTTGAGGTGATGGGGGATGAATGGGGAGGACGGGGGTGCGGGGATGTGGTTTAAAGGGGGGGGGGGGATCGAGGCGAATTGGAAAGCAGCAATTCGTCCAGACGCCACTCCGCATTTCTGGTTAGACTCGCAAGGGACCGGAGTCGCGGGTCACGATAACCACACAAGAAACTCATCAAAGCGCTGGATAAACCTACCCCTCCCTTTCTCCGAAACTCCTCCCGCTCCACCCTAAAACAAAAAAAATAACTCCTCCCTTGTTTGCTTTATCATTATTTCCGTTTGAGTTAACAGATGGCCTTTCGTAGCTCTGCCTGCGTACATGTTTATGCTCGGGGTTCCTAAGGCAGCGGCATAAGCAAGAAAAACATGGATATCTTTCAGAATGTATCCCCGGGTGTGTTGCGACCGATCCCAGGAAGAAAATGAACTTCTTTTGTCATCCAGAAGTAATCAAATTCAACGATTACTTCAGCTGGTCAGAACTAGCCACCAATTTCACTACAGTTTACTTACAGTGGGGTTTACTGTTTACACATTTCAATATAAGAGCTGAAATCATATGTGACCTTACTTCGTCACTCCGGGAAAACCCCCTCTTGCCATATGATTACACCACGATTATCACCATTCTACGAAGAGGGCACATGGGGAAAACTTACGAATATTCCCAATATACTCGAAAATTTTCTAACCAGCGAAAAAAAACTAGAATTTCATGCAGTGACATTTCCATCCTGTCATTGGTAGCTCCATTTGGGCATTTTGAAAAAGAAGTTGTATGAATGGAGAAAGTATCGTAGAGAGGAAACGATCTGCGAAATGAGCCACATGACATTAATCAAATAATATAACTGCATAAAGATATTTATAAGGATTCGTCACAGGACTTCATATCGATTTCCACATACGATGCAGCCTTAGTTTATATGAGCATGACTTTTTCAGTTTAAACGCCTTCAAAAGGTTTTGGAATGCAAAGTTATCAAGTTAGCAGTCTCTTGAGCGTGTTGGCTAACGCCTCCGAAATTAACGAGCTAACTCCTAAACAAATCCGAAACGTATAATGGCATAAATTCTTACCGAAAACAAGCGCCAACTCCCAATCCGTAATCAATGTCTTTGACGAGATGACGCCAGTGCCAGCCACCCGTGACCGACGGGGATAAAATTCAACCCATATTGGAGACCTTGACATAGATATCCTCATTGATTTTTCCTCCGAACCTCCACCGTCCTCTTCAACCCCCCCCCCTGGTGAAAACTCACTCCTTTCCTGGAGAACACCCCCTCCCCCCCAAGTTCAATTGAGTCGATTCACAGATGGGAGGAGAGCCGGGAGTCGTTCCGCTAAAAATAACGCGAGCTGGGGAAAAATAAAATAGACACGGACAACCGGCTCCGAAAACAAAGCGATTCGATACTCGTGATTTCAAGGGGGACCTTTTCCTAAAAAAATAAAGCGCCGATTTTTTTCCACGACGACGTACAATCACGGGGGAGGGAAATGCGGCGCGGACTCCCGAGGAGATGCATTCAACTTCGCGCCAGGAGCGTGAGAGCGAAAGGAAAGGAGGCAAGTAAATAGGAAACCGATTGCGTCAACATCAAGGACTATGGATCCATTCCACGCTGCGCTACGTTCCGAATGGGGCCAGGGGGAGGATGCGAGGAGTTTCCAACAATCTAATAATAACGGAATTCTCTTCTTTCGCCTTCAAACTCAACGCGTTTTGCACCGCCGTAAACGACACACACACACAGATATTACGAGTAGATATCCTGTGAGTTTTGTTCACAAGAAGAGGGATGGTTTATTCCCTTTGAAAATGTAATCATTATTTGGCATCATTTCTTTTGGAAGGTGGAGGCTGAAGTTTTCGGGCCAACGACGATCTTGATTGAAAATGACACCAAGGAGATATACACGGCTATTCGTAAGAATAACGTATCTTCGTCACGAATATTACGTCCCTGCAATGTTTCCCTTTGAAATACGTTCTAGACCAAATTGTGTTTTTCGTTATTGTATATCATCGATTACATGTATCATAAATTGCCAAAGTTCTAAGAAAAGGTTTATCAACGATAGAAAGACATCTAGAATAAAATCGGGATATATCTGGTTGCTTCGCGGGTTTAAAGAGGACATTCAACAGAGTAAACTGAACTTAATTAATGAAAAAATTGCAGAAAATAGAAGCACGAAAGAAAAGTACACTGGAGGGATAGGCCATTTATCCAAAACCTATGATTTATTAGAATGCACAAATGCAGGCTGCGGGTGGAGAATCACGATGTGCAGTGATAGGAAGGGTTGTCCATTACCCTTGATTTTCAAGGTATTTGCAGAGTAAACGTTACTAGGAGGCAATGAAGGACTGGAGGTACGGATGAAATAAATCTCACTCGTTAAATCAGTGAGATTTGCGCATCATCACATTAATTATCCAAAATAGCAGGCAGACAAGTTTGATTTGTACTGACCGAATTAAAAGAGCCAGTGGGATAGGTATGATATAATCAGGGATAAACAAATGAATGCACTGAGATTCGGAAGAAATAGCAATTCTCAAATAAACATTTCAACATTGATGGGTCATCAGCTTGGGCAGTCCACCAATCTATAAGTATTTTGGACGAAGATAGCCAAAGTAGTAAGGACAGAAGAATTGCGCTGAGCAAATGACAAGGACTTAAATATCTGAAGAAATGATTAGTAAAAACTTGAATGTGGAATGTAGTTTGGAAGGTTGGGTGACTTTGTAGAGGTGAGATGATAAGCGCAGATTGGGTGGTTTTGAGATGTGAGTGTTGAGGAGAATGGAAAGACTGAAATGGACGGAAAGGAAAACAAACCAAGAAGTTCTAGTTATGATAGGGGAGGAGGGAAGTTTGTGCAAAGTAATCCCGAGAAGGCAGGATAGGAGGAGGCATGGAATGTGGAATGGCAGTGAGACGTTCAAGACTGGGGAAAACATTGGTTACGCGGGGCAGAGGGACGAAAAGATAACGCAAACAAGACGGGAGTATGTGGAGGATAGAAACTAGCTGGAGTTGAGAAAATGTTAATTGCAATGCACGTTGATAGTGTGTTTAGTGTCGTGCTAGGCGGGGAGCAGATATTAGTCCCTTGGCCCACCAAAAAAACTAACTTGACCGGCGCACTTTTCTTAATTTGTGAAAATTAAAATTATTTACACGTTACACGATTATATACACGTAATTGCCACTGAAATAATCTTGAATTGACAACTAAAATATAACTAACTCATTTATGTACACGTAGTAACATTCAGATATTAATATTTATGAGCTAAGCCAAGTTAACAACTCAAATGGTAGATTTCACGCACGCGGTTATTTAACACAGTCCTTCAATGTGGGTTAAATGTACTTGAAATGATTCGTCAATATTTTTATTTTTTGTCGGCTCTTCTCTTCACCAAAACATCATTTTACTTACGCTCTGTATTGATCAATTACGTGATCCTCCCCGTTTTCAGACTGGATTATATACGCGCCTGGCAATGACCTTCTGGAGGGAAAACCTATATCCATAAATTCAATCAAATAAGTCTGCTGACCCTTATATTATTACGAATTCTTTTAAGGGAACGTCTAAGAATTCATAATCACTACTATTTGAGGTCATCCACGGTTTTCATACGATTTTCACCCCATGGCTTTTTCTTCCACCTAGTTCTACTACCCTAGCCTCGATTTCCCTATGCTTAACCAGTATACGTAGATACATTTTTACTTCGTAATATTTTGCTTAATAACCGTAATGTAGTACGTACTTGCTGACGTACTTAAGCTGTTTCCATCTACCCATATCAATATTAACATTTCCACGCACTCGCATGTGTATGACACTTTACAATGTCATTACATTCAATAAAAATAATGGAGTACTGACATTCTCAATGTCAGCCGAATATATACTCATATCTATCGAATGCCGAGGCTGTCACGCCAGATATCCTAATTTGAAAACAGAGCATCACACACGAGAATGGATTCGAAGCAAGGACGTTACGGTTGGGCGCCCCCAGGGTTCAGGTTCATTAAGCTGAAGGGTCAGCAAACGAAACCACTTTTGACCGAATTATTCCACTTATTTCCACTCAAGAGCAAATTCCTATCGCGTGACTTTGATGACATTGGTCATGTTTCATCATAAACATCAGTAGCAGTTGTTTCCCACGACTGCTTCAACGACTCCCTACCTGCACGTCCTCACCACTTGGAATGTATCTACCTACCGGACGCTCCCCATTCCAACAAGCACGGAAATGGACACATAAACTGGATTCTTCAATTCTAACAATCCCCCATCGTAACCTAAACTTTAAGACTAGGGCCTAACATAGTGTGACTCGCCCTGCGCCATCATCTTAAAAATAGCCACTGCAGACTTGATAATTCATGTAAAAAGCTTGATCTGATCGCTGCGGTCGGGATTAAAAACGGACAATCGTTAATTACGGAGAATCGTAAACTTTCCCTAGAGGACGTTCCCTTGGAGACATCTCACACTCGGGGGGAAAGAAGGAGAGAGAGGATTTCGGTCGGATTCTCCGAATACCTGAGGCATAAGGGGGAAGACGGACGCGGCCCACGGCTAGGTAACGAATCCCCAAGGGCGGCGCCCGGGAAACCCCAGTGGTGCTACTTATCGCTCAGAAGCGCTCCCCGTTCCACGACAAGGATCCATCCTCACCGATGGGATATTCTTCGGCACGACCTGATCGGACGACAACACGCGAAAAGAATCTCTGGGGAAATTAAGGGTTGTGCGGGGGAGGATGCAGTGCTCTGCTGGATATGACGAGGCATCGCCGCCGACGCAGTTGGTGCCAATACAACGATCGCCGATAAAATCGATTGCGATTCATTAAAATTCACTCATACATTTCTTCATAATGCCATCGCCGACATGAGAGATGGAACAAATCGCATTACGGCAACGAAATTTAAACAGTGCGAGTGCGAATTTATTATTTCCTACCCCTCAGTCGTGTACGTGGGCAGCATGAAGTCATCGTTTATATGCTTGCAACACCGCATGAATAGCTGTTGGAGGGAGTTGATATCAATCTACCACACGCAGATATCGATCGCATACAGACCACGCTGGAATAGGAATTAAATTTTCGGTGGAAAAACTAATATTGTTATTTTTTTAATCGGTAAAAACTACTCGATTACAGTACATCACGACATGATCAATACAACAAAGCTTTATACATGCGAGGATAAAGTCATCGTGAATTTAGACTACCTCACAACTTTAGAAGCCGCCCATTTTACAACGTCTTTCAGGATGTAATATATTCTTTGAGAGTTGTTATTGCCAACGTTATATCAATTCATAAACGTGATACGTTATCTCCATCACGACATGCTGGCATCAGCTCGATATTTCATTATGCTGGCGGTCGATATTGGAAATGGCATTGGCCTAGAATACCACACAACCCTGGGAGATGAGGAGGGCTCAGAGCGTGGGCTGTCTCGTTATTAAAGGTAGCACGCCCACGGAGAGCCGGTGATTCCGAGGAACCCGTCTCCTCCGCCGGTGAGCTTTCCCCATTCCCCCAGTCACTTTATCCCCTTAGACCGCGCTCGGAGACGAGAGGATAGGAGCACCGGCGAAGAGGAACGGTCTCGCCTAAATGGCGCGTGGGAGGACGGGAGATGCGGGCGGAAATAAAAGGACAACCGTCGCTGGACAAAAGACGACCGGGGACTCACCGTTTCTCATCCTTACTCAGGGCAGCAGGAATTTACAGCCACAACGGAGAGATAAAAAGGACCTAGGAGTGCGGATCTGCTGACGGAGGATGGGAGGGGTGAAATAGTTTTTCGGGTGCGGCCTCCGAGGGCATAGGCGGAGGAGGAGGGGAAGAGGGGTCAGGTATTTGGAAGGCTACTTCCTTTCTTTCTTGCTTCCCCCCCGGGGGGAGGGGAGCTGAGTCGGGGATAGAGGCCGAGGTTGTGAGCGCGAGGGCCGAGCACTCAAGCGAGCGGTGGACCTCAAAATTTTCTTTATTACCGTGGGCGTTATATCCGAAAATGCTACTCCCGTGAATGCTGATGGTGTATCGTGGCAGCCTCGAGGGTTTAGCATTCGACTGCTGGCTAGAGGGTCTCGGGCTCAAACCCCTGTGATAAATCTGGGCCCAAGCCTGAGGCTCTCTACACAAATCTCTTTCAGTTGGCGAAGGGAAAGGCCCTACCGGAATGTGCGAACTTATAACGCATTAACGTTGTTTGGTGGTTGAGGATAATGAGTGAGCCATTGCCCTTGTTTGCGACTCAAACACTGAGAAAATCGCACGCAGCAATCGGTTATGTACTCATATGACACCAAGGCCGGAAAATCGAACAAAGAACGAAGAACAATTTCTGTTCCGTTATTTGCACAGCATAAAATGTTCATGGTAACGAAATTTAGCGAAACTCAGTTTTCCGTATTAGTTTTCATGAGACGATTCTCAGCATGACTAAGCAATTCCGGGAGACACTTTGTGAGCACAGGATAACAATAATAATTTTAAATATATGCATACATCGTTTTCGAAAAGTTCCCCGAGATTCGACAGCAAACAAATTATGTCTTCTAACAATAAAAAATATATTAAAACAGCAGATTATAATTCATGAATCAAATATTTTGTAACATAACTGACTTTCTATGATCTAAAATGTTGATAACTTGAAGAAAATTCAAACTGTAATCCTCGCTAACCCGATTCAGGTCGACTTAGTTCAAGGCTAATAGATCGATTCCAGTCCTGGAAATGGACTTTACTATCTCTTGAGATAATCATTGGGAATTCCAATTGACGGAGGCTTAATGTCCTCATTCGTCCGTGAACGTAACATACGGATAACTACTTACACGAGTTACGTGACTGCAATCATCCATGGTTAAAGTGATCCAGGCAACACAGGAGCGAATTGGAGAAAGAATGTCTACTTTCAGGAAAGGTAGGCCATTCGTACAATGAATGGGTGATCGGGGTGAAGGTGAAAGGGGGTAGATGGGAAACACCTGGTGTCGGGGAGGACTACACTCGCATCGTTCTCCCACGATCACGGAATGGGACGCCACGGAGAGCTAGAACCGTCCCCACCAAACTCACTGCCATCAGCTTTCTTTTCGAAATAGCAATTACCTAGACCGTTCAATTATTTCACATTCCACGACCTTTCCTCACAACGAGGGTCGTTCTACTTCGCTCGAAAGCTGACAGTTGGCCATAAAATTCATCTCCAACTTCAATTTTACGAGTTATCCTAAGTCTCTTTGATACGCCTACTGCCTATCATGTAAGCATTGGCTAATACACCATTTGTGTCATCCCTTCCTACGCAAGTGTTCGATTTGTCTCCGCGTTCAAATTTAGTTCTACGGAGCTCCACCGAACCTGGCATCCGGAGCTTCGCTATTATGCACCGAAACAACGCAAAGTAAACAAAAAAAACTGCCCTTGCAGGCATGCCGACCCTCACGCTAGGTGAAAAGAACGCTAGATACATATTAAGATTGAGGGCTTTAACCAAGATTCGAACGCATCTAAATTTTAAATGAGCATGACGACATCAATTACAGGATTACCTAGACCGAAATATCGCTTCCACTGGTTTTTGATTTTCCATGACGCAGATAGCTTCAAAACAGAAAAGCATCATCCACGGAAATATACATTAGAGCATGCATAAATACGGATTTTTTATTCGTCAATTTACATTTTTAGCGATGACATATTATAATAACCTTAATCATTTTCGTGCTATCTCCTGCCCAGCGAAAATACTTCATCCTTCACAGAGCTCATTTAAAATATGAAAATAATTTTTTAAATGTTAACGGCATCAACTATTACTGACTTAATGAGAATACCTGCGATCGTTCCGCTTCATTTAACACTACCTTTACCGAGAAACGGGAGTGGAATAGAGGAGGAATTGCGAATGCATTCTAAATAACTAAATGGATTCGCAAACCCGAGCACCCGACGAGTAATAAAATGATGGGAGAGAATATATTTAATCCTTTATTTCTATGGGGACCCGCACACCATCAAATAAAAGCCATGACAACAGAACAACATACGAATTCACACAGCACGATTTTAACCCACAGCCTTCGAGATAGAAGCCACGCGATAACCTACTGGACCTAAAATCAATGGATACCAGCATCCATGAATGGGTGAAATACATCATTACTACGCTCACGAAAGTCTCTTTTCATCATCATTATTCGTAGCGGGTGACAAATATGTTTGGAGCCGCGAACGGCTTACCAAACGTATAAAAAACGTAGTAATCCACACAGAGGTGGGTTGATAGGTGGAGGTAGAGCTCTCTTCGTATTACCCAAAAACATCCTATACGACGAGTTAAAACCGCACATCTGGGCAGGGGGGCGAGTTCCTTTCCTTGTGGCGCTTGCGGTTCCCCAAAAACACAAGGTTTTTATAAGAAACACACAGCTTGAGTTTAACTGAGGAAGCCCAAAAGCTTCACCCAAAATCGAACCCAGACCCTCCGCTCAACGATCTACCCAAAGGACCACCACGCTCGACAAGAAACATCGGCGGATTTAGCCGTGGAAACATTTTAATTCTTCAGAGTGCGTAATATTTCTCGCAAGGAATAACGACCTCCTCCGATCATCCAAGCAATAGGGAAACTAACTCATCCACTCGAGCATCAATCCGCCAAATCCGTCCAAATTAAACTCGGGAGTCGAGGACCTTAACTGAGAAGTGTAGCGAGAACTCCCCGTGGCAGGGGGGGGGGCATCACCGACTGAGTCTCCTTTAAGCGGATGCGTGACTCTTCGCCTCGCGTGTTGTAATTCCTCCGGCTACGGAAGGGAGGCGCCGGCGATAAGAAGAAACCGAGGGCCGCTCGATAAAACCCACGCCGACGCGACGACAGCCAACCCAAGATTATCCCCCACCCTGCCCAGCCTCGCGGGGAACCGCGCACGGTGACGCGGCCGTCAAAATCGAATAACCTTCGGAAAGCGAACGGCCTTCGGAATTATGCCAATGGGGAGACTCCCCGCCCACGAAGGAACCGGAAGGCCCTCCGAATCTATTGCGCGGATTGCTTCGAGCCCGTGGCGTTGGCTCCTTATGAGGGCCGTGGCCACACTGAATTTGTCAACTACTTTCGTTCACTTCCGAAATACAAAAAATTAAATAAACGGTCAATCATGTGAGAATTACGTCAGGGCACGTAGAAAAAGTTTTACATTTCCGACATTGTAGATCACGATGGATATTAATTTACGAACGTCATGATACGATATACGTGTACGTTAACAGTGCAACTTGACCCCAGCTTCACTCTGGGTATATTTCATTCCTTTGAAACAAATTCGCTTTATAATTTAAAAGATTGCCTGAAACAATATTTCATTTCCTACTGATAAAATATCAAATGAATAAAAGTTTACATTTTGCCTTATGATTTGACACTCACTATTCACCTCCTGACCACTAAATAGTATAGCGCCTTTTCAGTCGGCGGAAACCTATGACAAAATTAAAATTCTTCGAAACACAAATATTTCAAAATCAACTACGGTTGATATAGGTATGTATTATGTAAATAATGCAATCAGGAAAGAATAAATTATTTAATTATCATTTTTTATTGCATTCGAAATATATTTACCTACTCAAATGTACATTTTTCGAGGGGTGGTAAAGAGAGGCCCACGAGGAGCCTATGATAAAAGCGGTAACTTCAAAGAAAAATTATATAAAAAGTACCACGGGAAACCCATTTTCAATTAATTTCAGTCGATTAAACATACGGAAAATGACTTTTTACACCTTGAAATTGTTGACCTGAAATGCGCATTATCGGATGACGCCATTAAAAGTTACTGTCGCAGCATCTCCCGCATTTTCTCTGAATTCGTAATTCTACGATGCAACGTTGAAATGCTCAGAATACCTGGATTGAGTAACCCTGAAACCAGGGTCGCCTTAAACCGCCAGCCAGATATTGCCCAGGGGAGGGAGGGGTTGACTTGCGAACTTCTCGGGGGTGAATAGAAAGAACTGGGAGGGTCGGGCTGGCCTTCGTGCCTTTGACCTACATCGGCGAGGGGCGGACCGCGAAGTGTGAATTATTGGACCGCCGACGCATCTTACTTGAGCCGGCGAGAGTCCCCGGGAAGGAGGTGGGCGGTGACCGAACAATTTTACGATAAAAAAGAAGCCTTCGTGCTGTCGGAAATGGAATAAATAACACTCCTGCGACGTGCTTCGACGCTTCCTGCGTCATTTTCAAGTGAACACCGAAAAATTTCACTTTAAAATAACACTGTAACGATGACGCGGGATGCGGAACAAGGTTTTTTTGTCGTCAACATGCCTTTTTTTTTAATTCCAAATATGATGGAAATGTTTCACCACATCTCGCCTGCAGCAGTTAAATTTAATTGATCGGCAACGGACGGCCGGAACGAAATTTGGACGATGCGCCTTTGAATTTGAATTAAGGATTCGAAAAATGATACAAACCCCTAAGGTACAATTCACGAGGAATATATAATCATCATTTAATTATTAATTTAATTATTAGATACAATTTTGAATTACTGCAAAATTGAAATTCCGATGATTGAAAACCAGGAAAATTATCTTCAACTGACACCGCACGACCACTGCAATCATCAAATTACATTATGTTTAGTTGGACAATATGCTGGAATCAACTCCTTTACCAAACCTTTTAAAATGTAATACGCCAGCTTTAGTATCTTTAATCCTACCCAAGCACATTTAAAGCTTGCTTGAGATTTGATTATATTTTACTTAGCCTCTCCTTGTCTCTCTGTGGTGACTGACCATGATGCGTCAGGATTTCTGTATAAAAATTGGAAGTTCCTTAAGAGGTCAGTTGTCCCTATTAATTTGGATCATCTGTACTTGAAGGCACGGAGCCATTGGCGTGTCTAAACGCTAAAACCTCATTACTTACGATATTGCCTCTTTATGTAAAATCCTCTCCGCACTTTCCGCAAAAACACCTCCGAGAGAGACCACGCGATAGGGCGACCATCTTCCTCGTTTTAACTGAAGGAGCCGAGTCCAACCGAGGACCAAGTTAACATGCACTTGTCAAAACACACCCGCGATGTCATGGGCCATTCCGTCCCTATGGGCCATTCCGCCCCAACGGTCGTGATTAAATCTGTTAACCCCTTTTACCCAACACGACCTAAATGCATTATGCTTCAGGGTCGGAGTAAAACCGGATGAGCTTACGGGGAATAGAATTTACGGGGTAATTTTTGCCAGGGATTTCTATTTTTAATTAACAAATACATTTCGATGATGCTAATTATACAGGAATGACTGGTTTGAGTTTTATCATTCTAGGTGAGTGTCAAATTAACCAAGGGCATATATTTTCACTCCATATCTACCATAAAATTACTAGCAAGGCAAAACAAAAATAATCTTAAGCATATTTTGTTGATAGCTTGATTTCAATGTACAAGTAAAGTAAGCAAGATCTCTTTGGCGTCAAAACTGTGAATAGGTTATTCTTTAAACAAGTTTGACATTGTAAATTCGAATCTCTTCCAGTGCACTCCGAGTGAGAAGCATTCATGGAGCTTTTAATACACTACTTTTCTATTACAGTAATTTGGAGAGTACTCTCAGAGCGGACACTCAACTAGTATTTTTAACATCGCATAATAAAATAAAACGAAAATGGATAGTTAATAACTTGATATTTTTAACAGATTTTCAGTAATTATGCACTTCGAATATTTATTTTTCTATGCATCTTTCTCAAATATTCATGCACACTAAATATCTCCCAAAATTTCAACATCGGCTTAGAGAGTAAGCCTGCTTTAATTGCCCCGATTTCGGCGAGATATATAAAAGCACCATCAAATTTTCATACATGAATATTACAAGTCCGGAGCCTCGGACACGTAAAATTCAATCGAATGAATTGATACTCAAAATATATTTGTGTCCGTAAACATATCAATATATTCGACGCATATCAATTTTTTTGCGGCAAGAGTTTTGCCCGGAGACGTCCTGAGCTCCCGCAGAGTACCGCATCAAGTCACTAATGCAATGTGTTACACCGTATTAATTGACCTAATCCTCTTGGTGAGCGTTTGCGTCGCACACTACTTTCAAACCACTTAAAATGTATATGAATACATTTTTAATGGGAGCGAGGGAAGAGGAAAACGTGACAAAAACACGACCGTTAAACATTAAAACGTATTTAAAAAAACCAAAGGATCGATAGGATACGCGATAATTATCGGCCTTCTCCGCAACTCAATGACCTCCAATCCTATTCAATACTCCTCACTTCTCTCTCACTCGTCCAACTGCATTAATTCCATCACGTGATTCGATCTCGCGTGCAAAGATTTCTTTTTTCCCTGCTAGAGAGCATTGCTGACCAAAATGAATCCACATGCATTTCTCCATTTTATGTACCACAAACGTTTTCAGTCCATGCTGAAAACGTTTCATGTAGACAACTAAACGTATTCTACCTGTATACGTACATAATCATAGCAAAAGAGACATTTTCAGAGGGATTTGCTGAAAGGGACCTCAAGTAATTCCGTAAAGGCAGTAAAACTTCGGTGAAACATTTAGTGGGGAAATTATTATTGCATGGCTTTGAAACTTGGCCATTTTTAAGACGCGATAAGTGCGATAAGAGTTTTTTTTGATATGGTTAGAGAACAATGAAGAAAAATGAAGGCAAATGAAAACAAATGAATTTTCAGGAAGAGATGTAAGGGATAGAAAAGTTTTCGGAGGACTAGCGAGGAAGGCAGGGTAGGTGGATGGAATGCATTGTAAGAGGCAATGGAATTTTGAGCACCATCATAGAAGGCAGAATAGACCAGTGAGGTAGCGGGAGGAGTATAATACGCATTTTGGGCGGCATTTATGGAGTTAGGAAGAGGAACTGAAGAATAATATAGTGCAATGTACGTAAATTGTACTAGGTTAAATAGATCTTGAAAAACGTGAAGTTAAAAAAAAGATAATGCGTTTAAGTTACAATTTGTCACAAAAACCTACTCTGATCAGGAAAATTCTTTCAACACCGATAATAATATTCACAGTGAAGACCATTATTAAACAATTAAAGATTCCAGTAAGTTCTGCATCTAAATATATAGGGCGGTGGCGACAGTGAACGGAAACTTATAATTTCCATGAAGTCCAGGATACATGGATACCAGTACCTTTTCTAAAGATTTATTTTAACTGTATCCGCAAATGCTTTAATTTTACGCATCAAAAGTTTATTTTCCAACGAGAATCATCTGACGGTCGGGTATAAATCCACCGGATGAAATCGGTAGAAAAATTCAAACCTAAAAAAATTAAATTACTCAAGCCTTTGTTTTTATAAAAAGAAATATGAATAGATATGACTCGAATTACTGCTACGACGTGGTTGGGCCCTTTTCGAAAAAATCCACTCTCCTCTAATCAATTTTCACTAATTTTACAGATTGACAAAGTTTTAAAATCCGCTCCGGATTTCCGAATCATTCTACTGATCGTAGTAGAATCACACTGGAGAACACGTCATCGCTGGCCGTTGGACTGCGCGCACGGCAATTCTTTTTTGTTGCCAATAAAAATCTGTTGCAGATAGGTAATCGCCTGCCTCAACATACGAATGCCCCTGGAGCCCAACCGAATAACCAAACCAAACTGTAGCCAAAGGGAGCGGTTTGTTGATTTAGCAAAATTTCGTTTGTGGCATGTTACTTGATCTCCGTTTTACACGCCATGATATTTGACACGGCGGCATATAATATCCTACCTTGACAATCAAAAGTGAAAATGGCATATGTTTCCCGCATCTCATTAAAACGCTCTTTTAGTAGGATTGTAATTGGGCAGCTAATCATTTAATTCTTCACCTCTGGCAGTTGGGGTGATTTCGCTACAGTAACGAACAAGTACAAATCAAATGTACCGCATGAATTGCACTAATAAAATATTTCTGGTAGAGGACTTGGCTGTGCCACTCAATCTTCTCAATTTGCGTTGATTAAACTAGAATAAACGCCCCGGGGGATATTAATGCATTTAATGTGAATTTAAAGCTCTAATTCGCACAGACGCATTTCGGCGAAGGGCAATAGGATGTCGAAGACTGTGATAGAGAATGAGGGGAAGAAGGAAGAATATGGAATTTAAGAGCTCTTACTGTAATGTAGGGTGTTGGGTTTTGTTTTTTTAGGAGAGGCAAGGAAATAGTAGCTGTACCGTTTAATAGCTTGTGTACATCCAAAACCTACCTTAACCGGTAGATTACCGCTAATAGCACCGCAGTGTATGTACCTTCAGTGACCATTATCTACATTACTTAAATTATTGTTCATTTTTACCGTAACTATCAATTAAAGAAATTAATGTATGTTTTGCATTGGATGTCTGGGGTTGAACCACGTTCTGAAGCACACCCTAGCAGTGGTTTGCAGGATACCACATAGATATACATGGGGCAGTGGCTAGTCCCCCCAATTACTTATAAAGAGATGTCCTTTTAGAATCTGGACTCCTTGGTTGTTTTCTTCCATAATTCCTTGGTTGTATTATTTTCCACTGAAAAATTGCTTTCACATTCCACTAAATTTCTATGCACCAAAAGTAGTTTTTCGTGTTTCCTCAAATATCTGCGCTAGGTGGCGAGAGTTAAGCATTCGGTGACGATATGTTTTTCTCACGCAATAACCGAACCATGAAAAACCCATCCTCCTGTTGAAGCTGCCAACTCCGTCCTTACTGTGCTCACAGACGAATCCTACCGGAGCAGCCCAACGCGAATAGTTTTGGCAAACATGATTACCCACAGTAAATTTTCCGACACACCCCCATGCCTTGAACCGCGAACAGTGGAGAGTGTCGGCGTGAGTCACGAAATGCGTCACCTGTGACGGAACAACTCACAGCAACCAAGAGGAAGAGATCGGTATCAGGTGTGCGGGCCTAGTGCGTCATCCTCAGGTAGCGATAGTCACGCCAACGGGCAGTGATAGTAATTTACGATATTATACGAAGTACAAAATCCCTTTGAGCAATCGGGGGTTTTGCAAAGTGATGGGTGCATAGAGTCACGACATTTTTATCAACAACATAAAAAACATTAAACAGAACGTTAAGGATTAAAACAGGAAAACATAAATCGGTACTAATATGAGATAACGGAGAATTATATTTACACAATATCCCTCCAACCGTCGCTAACTCGTGTGGCGGAGGCCGCCAGCCATTTAAACATAAATATGCATTTGCGCACATCTAAAACAATGCAAAACAAAAAGGACTAGCCCCTGGCAGAGTTAAAATAAAATTAATAAAAACTGAGGGGAAACACTCAAAATCACGACGTGTCACGATTTTCAGTTTCACATTCATACTGATATAATAAGGAAAAAAGAGAAAAAGGTGGTTTAAATGTTCAAAATGTTTTAATGTTCTGTTAGTGTGAATATAGTTTCCGAACGAAGTATTTACAAAGCCTTTCCTTGAACGTTTGTAAAATTGCACGGGTTTGCAAAGCCCTAGGAACACAGAACCAGATTACAGTTGAGTTTACCACCAATGATTTATGACATGTTATTTTACGTGCGAGGATGTAAAATTTATAGTTATATAGTTACAGCTCTCGTCATAGTTCCGGACCGGAGGAGATGGTGGAGACTACAGAGGAATCGTATACATGAATTTCATAACCGCTGAAGCTTTCCAGCGAGTTCATTAGATAGGCCAAAACGTTTCGAACTCATGAATAATGGAGGGGAACACGGATTCCAAATTTTTCAGAAAAAAATACGATGGGCCTCTGGAAATACTCGAGTGGGTATTAAAAAAATTATTAAGGCCTAGGTTCCTTATTACATTCCAAGATAAAAGACAAAAGGAGGGCAGGGCGGAGATTCGATTCATTTATGCAGAATTACGATCTAGCAAAATAAATGCAGTCGGCTATCCCGCTGGCCTATTTATTATTCCGCGCCACCACATTTCATATCATTCGCTTTCGCGGTATTCTGCGAAAGATTGATGATGTTTCTTCGAATAAAAGGACACGGGGAGATCGCTGTGAAAAGTCATTCCGTGTTCTTCTGCGAGACTTAAGCGCGAAACTTTTCTCATATATCGAAAATGTAGCTGACGAGCATAAACCTAGGGAGGAAGAACGAGTTTCGGCATGGGCCAATGCCTTGAGGGAGTTCAGAGACGACGGTATTCAGCCTGAGTTGAGAGTAACTTCCAGCCAACCTATTGCGGTCTATGGGCCCTGGGCGTCACTCTGTCTCAGAATGGGACTGTATCGTGCGAGCAACTTCCCACGCGTCTAAAGTAAAAAAATGAAAGATTTCGGACTTAGTCGACTGAAGTCCCGAAGCCGTTTCCTTTAAACTTTAACATGAAATTTGAACGCAGCTAAATTCACATATTTCTAAAGCATAAACGCAGCAGTATTCCCCCATATACGCGCCCGCAATACGTATCAATGTAAGTAATATTTATTAGAACTCTCGGGTAATGTTTTATCTTTATAACATTCTTGACATTGGATACTTAAATAATAATGAAGTGACTGTACAACTACCTATCCATGCTTCGAAATTACATTTATCAATCATGAACTGTCATCAAAAACGAGAAACCGAATAGTGAAACATGCATTAGGAGCTGACGATGAGAATTCCATTCGAACTGGGTAATTATTCCACACCTTAGAAATATATTATTTTCAGACAAGTTTTACCAGAAAGGGTGTCATGTATTTAGCATTTGGTTACGCGGCGTTTAGAAATGTAGCAGGGTTTATTCCCTGGATCCATGAAGAGACTACCTTGACGGCCGACTACTTTTTATAATTGTATTACTCACTGCCGTTACAGCAGTGTACAGCTGCCGTTATTCAATAACAAAATTCAGGGTGCATACTAACCCACGACAACGTCAACTACTACAATGGCAACAAATTGAGATAAAAAGGTGATGTCTTAGCTCATTCTGCTAGGTAAGCACACTAAATCTATAAGAGTAAACGATAATTAAAGAATTGGCAAAGGTTCAAGGTAAAGTCGCAAGGTTTCTTAGAAATTGCTACGAGAAGAGAATAAGCATGACTGATCCGTTGAAAGAATTAGGTTGGGATCGTCTTACTTCGCGAGGAGAGCAGGAGAGACTTAAGGAAGACACAGAACATCTGCGTTTTCTTGCAAACCAAAGGGAATAATTATGACACTAAACTGTAATGTTTAATTCGTCCAACAAGAAAAAAGTAAAGAAATAGACACCGTCAATGACAGATTCAAGCAGTCGCTCTTCCTTAAAATTAACTCAAATCCTAAAAATGTAATGATTTGTGAAACGCCACAATTATTGCTAGACTTATATAGGCCTGTACCAGCACGAAAAGAGAAACATACACAAAAAAATATATCATAAAATATGATATTTTTTTTTTTTAAAGTAATCTACCGGTTAAGGTAGGTTTTTGGACTGACACAACTACCAAACAAATATTTTATTACTCCTAACAAAACACAAAATCAATCATCCTACTCTATATCAGGTCCCTCTTCATCTCTGAGTACTTCCTTCCTCCCTTCATCCCGTCCAACAACCCTATCCTGTTCCTTCCCTTTCCTCTTTTGCCCAACATTCTACCCTCTATCACAGTCTTCAACATCCCACTGCCGGTCAACACCCCCTTCATCCACTTTTCCTGCCTCCATAGGATTGCTCCCAACAAACCCCTCTCTTCGCCCACCATACCAAGTACTTCCTCATTTGTTTTCTTCTCTGTCCATTTCACCTTCTCCATTCTTCTCCACACCCACATTTCAAAAGCCTCCAATCTACGTCTATCCTCCTGCTTCAATGACCACGTTTCCGCTCCGTACATAGCTACGCTCCATATCAAAGTTTTTACGAGTCTTTTCTTAACATCCTTACTCAAAGTCCCTGTTATCAACTCCCTCCTCCTTGTGAAAGCCTCTTTGCCTAGCGCAATTCTTCTCCTTACGTCCCTACTACTTTGACCGTGTTGGTCCAAAACACTACCGAGATACGTAAACTGTTCTACCTGCTCTAGCTTTTGCCCTCCTATTTTAATGTTAAGCTTGGCCTTTTTCTTTCTAGAAAATCGCATAACCTTTGTTTTATTAATATTGATTCTCATCCCATACCTGTCGCACTGAATTTCCAAATCACTAAGCAATGCTTGCAGCCCCTTGGCTGACTGACAAACTAAAGCTTGGTCATCAGCAAACCTAACTGATTTTACGAATTCCCCGCCCACTTTCATTCCTACCTCGAGTTCTTCCCATGCCTCTTTGATCATTTCTTCTGCGTACAGGTTGAACAGCAACGGTGATAATGGGCAACCCTGCCTTACACCCCTTCCTAACACTGCCCATCCTGACTCCCCGTTTCCCACCCTCACCTGAGCAGTCTGAGACATGTACAGGTTCCGGATTAGCCTCCTTTCCCTCCAATCTATTCCTATTTTCTGCAATATACTCATTAGTTTTTCCCAATTTACTCTATCAAACGCTTTTTCGAAATATACGAAACAGGCAAATACCTCCTGGTTGTGTTCTATATTCCTCTCGATTAATAATCTCATTACTGCAATGGCATCACGCGTACCTCTCCCCTTCCTAAACCCAAACTGATCATCCCCTAAGTAATCATTTGCCCTACTCTCTATCCTTTTGTTTATGATCCTGAGAACAACCTTAGCTGCGTGGGATATCAAACTAATTGTCCTATAGTCCTCACATGACGTGGCCTTTACCTTTTTCGGAATAGGAACTAAAACTGATCTCACAAAGTCTTCCGGCCAGATTCCCTCCTCATAAATACTACGGATCAGCCCATATAGCCT
Organism: Hetaerina americana; assembly: GCF_022747635.1. Classification (NCBI taxonomy): domain Eukaryota; kingdom Metazoa; phylum Arthropoda; class Insecta; order Odonata; family Calopterygidae; genus Hetaerina; species Hetaerina americana. Next base: position 45,981,911 of record NW_027287427.1, on the reverse strand, counting down.
CTTCCTCCCACATTTTCCCAAGCATTTCAAAAGTTCCACGGGAATGTTATCTACCCCCACGGCCTTATTTAGTTTCATCTCCCTTAATGCCCTTTCTATCTCATTGTCTAGTATGCCTGGACCTAAGCTATCTTCTTCTACGTCATGTTCCTTTTCAATGTCTAACTTTGTTGGTCTAAGCTCTTTACTATACAGGTCTTCTACATATTCCTTCCATCTCTCTTGGATCTTTCCTGCGTCAACTATTACCTTACCGGCCTTATCTCTAACTGCTATCGTTGATCTCCCTTTCTTACTTCCCGATAAAGATTTAACTATGCTGTAAAGCGCACCGATTTCCCCCTTCCTCTGCAGACTTTCCATATTCTCGCACTGCGTCTTCCACCATGCTTCCTTTGCTTTATTTGTTGCCCGCCTCAATTTATTGTTCAATTCTTTGTACTTCATTTTGCCTAATTCTGTATTTATATTCTTCCATTTTCGCCGCTCATCCATTTTTGTAATCATCTCATCCGTGATCCATGGTTTAGGAGTCCTTTTAGCGTTAACGGTTCCAATAGTGTCTTTTGCCGCTTTAGACAACCCTTTTTTGATACATTCCCATTTTTCTTCAATAGTACTTAGCTCTTTACCGTCCTCCATGATTTTCTCTACCGCCTGTTTGTATTCCTTTCTTTTCAACCCATTTAATGCTTCTACATTCCATTTTCTAACTCGCCGCCCCTGCCTTATCTTTTTAAAACGTACGCTACATTTCATAACAACTAAATTGTGGTCTGAGTCCGCATCCGCTCCCGGGAAGCTGTGGGAATTTATCACACTGTTCCTAAACCTGTGTCTAACCAGGATATAATCTAGCTGATATCTTCCCGAGTCACCTGGCATTTTCCATGTATACCTGCGTCTTTTGTGGTGTCTGAACCAAGTGTTGGTGATAACTAACCCCTGTCTCCTGCAGAACTCAACTGCTTTCTCCCCGCGGTCATTCCTCGTGCCTAAACCGTAGTCCCCCACCTCATCACCATCTCTTCCTTCGCCTACTGTCGCATTCCAATCCCCCATCACTATCAAATGTTTCCCTGCAGGAACACATGCAATCATGTCCTCTAACTGATCGTATATCCTATCGACCTCTTCTTCCTTATGGTTGCTCGGTGGCATGTATACCTGGATAATAACTAAGTTCGTCGGTTCTGCTTTTATCTCCACTAGTAGTATTCTATCCGTTACCTGCTCTATGTTGACTACGCTTCTTCCTACCTCTTCATTTAGTACTATGGCGACCCCTCGTTGGCTCTCGTCCCCACCGCTGTATATTATTCTATACTTATCACTCCAGTAATCCCCGCTATCTTTCCATCTCACCTCGCATAGACCTAAAATATCTATATTTCCCCTTTCCATCTCTCAAAATATGATATATGCATATATATATATATATAATATAATATGCATATATTATTATTATTATAATAAGGTAATCTACCGGTTAAGGTAGGTTTTTGGATGGACACAACTGCCTAATAAATAATTTGTGACTCCTAACAAAACACAATCCAGCAACCTACTCCACATCAGGTCCCTATTCATCTCTGAGTACAAAGGACATAATTCCTACCATTATTAAAGTTTTCCTCCCATAGACTACAAATACGATTACAATAGTTATATAAACATATTTTTGAGCCGTATTAGCTATCAAAAGTTTAATTAGAAACAGTAAATATCTCATTTTAAAGGGCGTAGATGAGATTTTAACGTGCGATCAATATGAACTGCAACACTGCGCCATTTAAATAGGCAGTAAAGAACAACGATCCGTAAACACACTTGAAACTGACAAAGCTATCTTAATAAGTATCATTAAAAGTCACAGCGAAGGACATCTAGACATCAAACAACACGATGACACCCACAAAGCATGCAAATCGACGAACGTGACTCTATTTGGACTAACTTTGACATCGATGAAAATTGTACTCAACACAAAACAATATTCCGCCAGCAGGAGCACCATATGAACTGCTTATTCGACCCACTGCGCTGTACTGAAAAGCGATCCAATCCCTGAAAACTCCTTGCTCGACGGAGAAACATGTGGTTATGCGGTACAGCCAAAACGGTGTCACAGTTACCTATTCCCATCAAAATTTTACGCCACGGCGCCTCAGTAATTTTGCGTTAATTCACCCCCCCGGATGGCGGACGACAAATACATAAATAAATCACGCTTGATTTCCTGGATGGAAATTAAGTCACCCGAGGCAAATTCCGCAAAGCCACTTCATTCCGCATTCCACTTCCTGCGGTAACATTATTTTCTCTCTCACTCAGAATTGGGGTAGGTTACGGCGTACATACGTGTACTTCTCATTTCTAAAACACTCTCAGCTAATAAGACGTACGTAGGCATGGTATGAAAGACAAATATTCCGCAGAATGAAAGCTTCCGCGCTTCAAAATGGCACATGCATGTCCTTCTGCCGAATTAAATTCCGTGGTAATTCCAAGATTTTCCCTGTTCATATGCCCCAAATTTCCGAGAATGTTTCCCGCGGGCTCGTGAAGTTTTGGTTCAACAGTTCTACATCGATTCAGACTATGCATAAGTACTTTCTGAATAGCCACACGAAATAAAAACATTAGGACAGGAGGACCCCCTTTGAAAAAACTGGATTCACAACAATTTGACTCCCGAAGACGCAGACAGGAGTGTGTTCATAACCGGGTACGGGTGGGCAGGGTACTAACTGCGAAATCAGATCGCCCCACCAGGGGTATTTTATGATTCAACAAACATGCGCCGCTGGGAGACGTCACAATACCTGGGTCACTTAATATTTCCTTAGAACATCCAACACCTAGCGCTCTTAGAATCGGAAACGATTTGTTTTTAGTTTGTCTCATATATCACTACCGTGCTGCTTAAGTTTCAGTTATATCTATCCCGCGGTTTCATTATCATAGTCGAGTAAAGCAACAAGCCTTTATGTATCCAGAAAAATAAAAAAAATGAATTTGGTGCGCTGATTAAAATCTTTAAAAAGCTTAACAACGAAAAAGTCACAGCCGAGTTAGCTGAAGTTCTTGACACACCTGCTCCTGTGTTCGCGACTGTTTACAATGGGTGCATGAGTTGAAACGTGACCGAACATCCACTAATTATGAACATCATTTGTGACACCCAGTGAATGTGACTTCCTACGAAATATTAGACGAAATCCACGATGTGGTTTTAAATGATCGAAGAACTGAAGTTCGCGAAATGGTGGAACCCACAGGCATATCAGAAGGTACAATGTTTTCTATTATCCACGAAAAAATGGGGGTGAAAAAATTCTCGGCAAGATAGGTGCAACGTTTGCTCTTAGTGGAGAATGAACGCAATCGTGTGGTCGCTTCGGGTTCTTCTTTGGCACTTTTCCGCCACGATCCTGATGAGTTTCTACGTCGATACATAACTGTGGACGAATATTGGATTAACGACTACACTTAACAGACATAGGGACAGTGGAAACAGTGGACTTTCAAAGGCGCCCGGCTCCGAAGAAGACGAAGACGGTGGAATCTGTCGACAGGGTGATGGCCACAGTTTTTTGGGATGCACGCGGAATCATCTATATCGATTACTTGCAAAAAGGACAAATGATAAATGGAAAATACAATACGTAATTATTGCAATTTTTGAGCGAAGAATTCAAGAAAAAGACTCCTCGTTCGGCAAAGAAGAAAATTATTCTTCACGAAGACAATGCAAGGATACAAAAAACCCGCGCAATTTCGTTGGCAAAAAATATGGAATTAAATTTCGAATAATCACAACATCTACCATATTCACCAAATTTGATTCCAAGTGACTTTTTTTAATTCCAAAATTTAAAAAATGGCTCGGCGGGGAGCGATTCACGTTGAACGAAGAGGTCATCGCCAACACATGTCTATTTTGAGGACCTTCCGATATCCTTTGCACACGGCTTAAAAAAGATGGAGAAACGATGGGAAAAGTTCATCGAGCTAAATGGAGATTGTTGAAATATAAAAAAAATCTACCCAAAATAATGTTTTCTATTTTCTCCTATGTAATCATTGAAGACCCACGTATACGAACATTGTGTCGATATTTTTTCATTTACAACTGATCGACTGGCCGACTTATAAATCGACACATCGTGAATGGAAAATACCGAACAAATGATAATATATTCAATATTATTAAGAACAAGTATATTCGATATGTGATCTGATTGGTCTGACTCGATATTGCCGACATGATTTAGCACACTTGAAAATTATCGCCATATCGATGAACCGTCGCCACCTCGACATTTAGTTTATATCGACACTCGATACTGGAGTATCGCATAGCTTCGACTTGAACCGGCGGCGGACTGCAATGATACTGCTTCAAAAGCTAGGATTTTCATTACAATTTGGACGGTTAGGTACTCATACCTATCAAATGATCAACATTTTGAGAATTATTCACTCATGTTTGCCTTAAAATATTCCTCAGTCCTGTATTTAAGTTCCCATTATTCAGCACCCAGGCCCCCATTTCAACTTTCTTGAGATCCGCCCTTAGGCTGAGACGTTGATAAATTTGGAAGGGCTTCCCCGAGAACCGTTCTGTGCCCTTGAGATGCGCCGATTAGACTTCGGGTGAGGAGGGGGAAACCGTGAACGGGAGCAGGGTCCCCTCTGAAAAAAAGAAAGACAGTAGCGCCGAGAGGCTGGAAAAGAAAGAGCTTCAAAGGACGGAAAGGATTGAGGGAGGGAAGGAGAGAGAGTGAGAGAGCGCGGGGAAACACCCCTGGAACTTACCTTCGGGCCAGCTGTCGAACACATGCTGGGCTATGTCCCCCGCTGAGTCACTAGAGCTGAAGAGGAACTCTTTCGTCTTCCCACTGACAAGAATCAGCCGCAGGTTAATCTGTGAATGACAAAGAAAACGAGGCACGTTAAGCGGAGCGACCACTTTGAAGACGCCGAATGAAAGAAAGATATTATGAACTCCACTTCATCCTCCTCTTCCCCACGTTAACTCTTCATCCCGAGCCCACTCCTCCATCGGGATGCTTTTTTTACTGTGAGGAAACGAAATGAGCTCCGGTGAAACGATTTTCTAGTCTAAATACGAACAAACACGCGCGCGCGCGCACACACACGCACGCACGAAGTCATTCCTCCCTTTTGTGAGTTTAGAAACGAGGATGCGCTGGAGAGGAAACATGACCCACATGCAATGGACTGACCATTTGGATGATTGATTTGTTAAATTGTAATACTCCGGCAACTGAAATTCGATTCTCCATCCATCCTCTTTTCATTCTCTAAATCCCATCAGTGACGTGGAGGCCCTTCTTAATACCCTCCTTACCCATTTTCCAACGGAAATTCCACAGTCATGGGGATTAATGGTCGGAATGGGGGGAGCAAGATTACGCTGGGTTCCATCCATCCAACCAGTGAGTACTCTCTAAGTCACCTATACGAAGTGTAACAGGGGGGTGTAACATGACTCCATACCGGGCATGTAATATCAAATTTTCAACGTTGCTTGAAATGAATAACTGATCGTAGCACTTTTCCACTTGATAAAAATATTTTATTTATGGTAAATAAAAATATTTTTATCAAGTGGAAAAGTGCTACGATCAGTTATTCATTATGTTCGACTTCCACCACATCACGCCTGAAGCTACTCAATTTGTTGCTTGAATTTGTGATTTGAACTTGTTACACCAAATTAAAATCAGCAGAAATGTTATTTGAAAAGATGGAGATCATATCAACAACGGCTGACGCCTCCGGCATATGCAATTTACTTTTCTGAACATTCGAGAGGAGCGGTTAGTAAAGACAACTATTAAAAAAGGGCTAGATAAAATAATTAATATCAGAGATTTAATATGCGACGGCGACATAGGCGATGAAGGTCAGGGCGTCGGTTTTTTTGGGTTGCGAAATAAATTCGGTCGATTGACTATCTTGAAAAAGTTCAAACAATAACTGGGGAGCACTATTCTAACCTTATAATGAAACTGAACGCCAAAGTTCTACGCGAAAGCATACCCGGCTTGCGGAGGAAAAACCTCGTTTTCCGTCAGGACAATGAATCTGCCCACGGAAGTGTCTTTGCGATGGGAAAATCGAGGGTATTGCACCATGAATTACTGGGGCACCCACCCTATTCCCCGGATATGGCTCCCATGGACTTCCACCTCTTCCAAAAACTCATAAGGTTCCTCGCTGCTCAACGTTTTCCGTCCAATCAAGAAGCCATTTCGGCTGTACAGGACTACTCGGCAGCACTTCCGGAAGAACACTCCAGGGATTGGATAATGACATTGGCACACAGCAGGATAAAATTTATCAATATTAAAGGGTATTAATTTGAAAATTAAAACTTTTTGAAAACGAATATTCTCATTATCATCATCACGCCGAGAACGTTTCAGATCATTCACATGTGTTCGTTGAAGGATGCTATTTAACAGTTCCCTGCCAAAATTATTGGCGGTCCCGTCGAACAGAACAAATGTCTACGATGATCGTGAGCTCACGTTACCAACGGCTTTCAGATTATCTCTTAAAGTACTGGGACGGTAGTGTTAGATGCGTCGCCATTGTAAATTTTTACACATCCTGATAAAATAAATAAAAATACGCTCATCCGGGCTTCATCTTTATGGAATCACCCATTGCCAAAAAACATTAAGACAAGACATAAATTAAGATTTTTCTTTAGTTGAAGCAAGTGATAGTCAATAACGAAAGATACCATTTTTCATTGCCGTTGGCGCGATTCATTTCTTTGGCACAGATTATTTTAACGTGGAAAAGGGAAGCCGGGTCAGGGTGAGCCATCCAATCAAGAGGATGTGTGCTAGGAGAGAGAGGGAGCTCGTTAAGAGAGGTTTAGTGCAACAGTGAGCTTGCGAAACGGCTTCATGAAAGCCGTTTGAGTAGGAGCATAAAAATGGCGGCTCCGGGCCTTGATGCCCCGACGCAGGGAGACGGGAAGCGCCGCATATTCCGAAGATGGAGACATTGAGCCTTCAACGGATTCGCCCGACGGCCACCGCGCGCCGCCAGAATAGGAGTCGTAGGTGTCGTATTCCAACCGAATCCCGTGGATGTTGAGACGGGAAATCATGCGCAACCGAGTGAGAAAGATCCCAAAAATCTAAGAACGTCTCGCGTGCGGGGAGTGTGCGTTGGTACTATCTGCGACCTGCGATGCTGGCCGGTGAGGTCGCATCGCAGGTCGAAGGGGAGGGCTGCGAGTCGAGCCGCCGCAATGCTGCAAGTGGGCAAATATCCCGTGAATGCACCTACGTGTGACAACCCAGAGGGCTGCTACACGTTCGGCAACCGACTCCCGGGCAACAACCTTCAAAGCAGTAGAATTGATAAACAATTGGTGCACAGGAAAAGAAACTGGCCACCGTGACCACAGAGGATAAATTTCACAAGCCGTAGAAATTAACACTAACTAGGAGTCGTATTAAAACAATCATACACTGAACTTCAGGTTGAAGTAAGTATTTTGGTGGGGATTTCAGATATACTTCGAATGATGATACAGATGGCGTTGACAAAAATCGTCCTTTTGTGGGATATGTCGAGAAGATTTGAACATTTCTGAAGTCACAATGATCCCGATACTCTCGCTTCATCCTCAGTACATCGATATCTTTTACACCGAGCATTAATATTAAAAATGAAATTTCGTAAAACCCAAACTTGAACTCAATTAGAAAAGTGAATTTGATATGTGTTTCGAGCTCATACTACAATACCGAACGACCATAGAAATATGCATATACGGCAGAATAACACAGCCCTATTAAGTGCCCGAGCTCAATAGTTTAATTAATCAAGAAGAGGTTAAATTGGCGTCATTATCGGTGAGGGGAGTTGAGAGAACACGTCCCGAAACATCACAGGATGAAAAGGAGGGGGAGGGTTGAATAAAAATATCACTCCGAAAAGTATCGTGCAATTAATGGACGCTCCCAAAGTCGTCGAGAAAGTTTAAGCGCGAGGAGGAGGTGGGTGGGACACTCTTCAACGATTCGCGATGGCTAATAACGCACACATGACTCGCCGTCAAAGGGGTGCCGAAGAGGGGGTGGGAGAGAGGCGGCGCTAACCCTGAAATTGGAAACTGACGAGCGAATATCCAGATCGCTGAGGCGGAACGCGATCCGGGGCTCTCCGAGGAAAGCGGCAGCGGCAAAGAAAGGCTGAAACGCGAGGCGGCTCCCCTCCGCGGAGGAGCGAGGAGGTGGGAGTGGAATGAGGATAGCGAAAAAGGATGTGGGGGTGGGGGGTGGAATTGGCGAAACGCGAAGATACACATGTTGTGAGGGTGATCAAAGGGGAAATCTTCCGGGAAAGATGAGCGCTCACGATGAATGCCGAGGGGAAATAAATGTCTCGTCTCGAAATGATGTTTCGTTCGGTCCGGATCGTGGTGCCACCGAAGGGAATCAATCAACGAGGCGAAGTTTACGGACATCCGCTCGCAGTTTGACCCTGAGCATTCGGTACGCACTCCGATGACTACAGGTCTTCATCAATTTGAAAATTATTCCACTGAGCATCGCTGTTTACATTGCTTGGGACGACCGATGAAGTCGAAACGAACCATGAAAAACAAGTTTTGAAAAACGTGCACCTCCTTCAAGAGTCGGAAGTTGTCTACGTATCGAAATTCCATAAAATAAAAATAAAACCACAGTCCCTGCTCACAATAAAACTATCACATTATAAATAGGAAATGAGCTTCCATTTTTGGATAAAATAACCGCCTCCGTAATGAATTTCTCTCCGATCTAATTCTCAGCATTTTAATTATGTTCCAAAATTCATTTATTTTTCAGTTATATCAAATTTTCGATACTTTGAATGAACAACATTGAAAGAGAATAGCACACCTGGCTTCAGCCAACTCTTCGAAATAATGATAGCAAGCGCAATAAAGGAAATTGGTAGTTGGCAATTAAAGAGCCTTCTTAATAAGGCAAAATAAAATTCGATGGGTACGAAGAGACTAAAACCCATCGAGATATGAACTTTCTCAACTTTTCAAGGCAAAACTTCCAAATGAAGAATCACAATAATTCTTCCTGAAATATCGATTTTGGCCAAGTAAGTTTCACCCAGCGTCCACGTCACATATTCTCCTTTCGTTGTCAAAAGAATCATTACGGGAGACAACTGATTCAATTTCCAAATAATCACAAGCAGAAGTCAATCATCATTTTCCATCAGATGTCTTCGTTAAATGATCGGCAGAGGGAGTGGGATAGCTTTGCTCGTCTAGACCCGACGCTCGGACCACTCATTGCCAGCGAGCTCATCAGATTCTTGCAATTCCCTACAGGAATCAGCTGCCACACCATCAAACTCGTAGGCAAAGACCAATGTATTTACTTGTCGAGTTTACTCGGGACACCGTCACTGAATGTTCCAAGTACCCGTTCTTCCCTCGCACGACATATTCTCATAACCTTCAACAAAATAAAAAGCAAGAACTCCTATAATTTTTATTAAAAAATCAAAACAGAAAACTTTATTCTAACACACCCATTATCGCACGATACGGATAGGCAGATTTGTGTGTTTATGCATATGTGCAAATATACATTCACATTTATGTTAAAGGGCCTATGCATGCATTTATGGCTGGGACCCTAACACCACCTGCCAAACGCCCTTGAAGAGTAATGTGTTGGTGAAGATGTTAATTCGAGCCTGCACCACAATCCTCCGTGAGTAATGGAGGCTTCAGACAAAAAATAAATAAACCCACTCTATCGACAACACCTTACCTTGAGCACAAACCACCGGCGTCTCTCCGATATCAGTGCTCCCACGCGAAGCGGGGCGGGGGCGCAGGAGTTAGGGGCGGGAGGGGGGGCAGCACGGAAGACGACGGACGCGGAAGCTTCGTGAATGGACCCACCTGAGCGGGGGGCGGGGGGGAAGAGGGGCTGATAAATAATGCAAGAGCGAGTTTAATGATGAGCACTTAGAAGGCAGGAGGAAGAGGGGTGGTCCTCTCCTTTAAAGAAAAAAACGACCGGTCGATTCCCCAAACCCTTCACCCTCATCCCACTCCTCCGCGCCGACCCCCGGAGAGAGGGCGCCTCGCTTCTTTCCCGCATCCTTCCCCATCCATCTCGCACTCCTGACCCCGCCAGACTCCCCTGCTTCGATGAAACCACAAAGCTAAACTCCCCAACCCTCGTTTCGATACCTGGAAAGGGGGACTCCACCTTTCTCTCGGGCGTCAAAAACAGCGATAATCAGTCTTCCGACCGGAGGGTCCTCCAATTACGAAGATATTTCCGCGCTTTCCCTCTCTTCCCCGAGTTGTGCTTATTGAATGTGGATCATCAACGCATTTTCCATTACATTGTTAATTTTATCGTAGCCGTACATCCGTTCGTAATAGAGCCCTGCATCCTGGGTCAGTGGCGCGGACGGAACTTCAATATTGGGGTCAAAAAGGTGATGAGACGATAAAACACAAGGGCTATCAAGAAAGTAAGTTACCTTTCGGCCTAGCGCGTTTCATTATATACATCAAATATATATAATAAAACTTTGTCCAGCCGCTAGGCTCATATTTTATTTCAGAACGTAATTTACTTTCAGGAAATCACTCGTAAATTGAAAAATTTTACTTTCGTGGTCATAGGCTGTAAATCATCTGTGGCGTGGGGGAGGGGAGTGAGAGAGGAAGCTTTCTGTCGTTGCGTCAGTTACCCAGATCACCACATGTGAAATTACGCTTGAAAATCAAAAGTCATTGGGCATGTGGACGGCGTGGTAGCCTGAATTTCAGAACACGTTCGTTTACACACTGACGGACCAGGGGCCGAATCCCGGTGAATCTGGGCACGCCTGACCCTTGGAGAGAGGGGATGTCCAGAACATAATGTGGGTGTTGTTTCTGAAACTGCAGGCGGCACAGACCCCCCCTACCTCCCAGATACGTGAATTTCTCACGCCGTAGGATTTAGTATAAGGTTAAAACCACCCTCACCTATGACACCTACCTTCGGGACGATTACTGTGGTTTACTCAGTAAATTAAAGTCAATATTAAAACGACTCGTTTGTTCTTCGTAAATTTAAGGACTTATTGCAGAATGACAGTTTCTCAATCTTTACCGAAATAAACGGGAGAATCTCAGCCGCATTCATGCGCCATTTTCGAAGAGGTATTAAGTGCTTCCAAACTTCCAGAAGATGCCTACACTGAGATCTTCAGGAATATTTTAAAGAATGCAATTACACCATTCTGTAATAAGAATCGAATACCCGATCCAAGGGTCAACTGGAAGAATTTTAATAAATTCTGTTTTCATTTAAATGACTTGTCGGAGGGCCCAGTCATGACTCCATTACCATACGAACGGTTCAAAAATGTTTCGAGGAAAAATTGCTCTTTTTAGGGAAGCCACAGATTGTGCGAAAGCGAAAAATAATAAAGAATAGGGCGGCATTTACACAAAAGACCTCCAGCCAACGAGGGCACAGCGTAAGCATAAAAGTGTATCTACCAATTCTGAAGGTTAGAGATAACCTTTGAAAATCGAAGACTTGACCTAAATGTCAAGTCCGTCGGTGCACCGGCGTCGCGATGTGCTGTTAACAGCGACAGCGCCCATGGCACCGAACATGGGCTGTACCGCCGGATACCGACGACATCTTGGGTACGGGTACAATCGTGTACTGGTGGAAGATAGCCAGGGGGGACATTACGTGTTCTCCGCGTGTAGGCTAGCTAAGGTCTATTGCTTTTGCCAAGCCCTCGGCTGATTCCAGAGATTTAGGGATGAGCCAATAACGAAACATACGATTTATGTAAACGCATTGATATTTTCAATAAACAATACATTGAATATACTTTTAATATACATGCAACGCATGTACGTACACATATAGATGTCACAATATTATGAAAAATTTTATAACTCGTATTAGTAGAGACTTAATTTCGAAGAAAGAAACATTTTTTTGAAATTATCTATACACAATTTTTTATTAACGAGGTGATAGTTAACTTACTTTACTGAGGACTTCAGAAGCTATAGTTGGCGTTAAAAATAGTTTTCGATCGGTTTCCATAAAAAATAAGCAAGAGAGATTGGTATTTACTTCATGAGTAGTGCACGATATACAAGGGCAAGCATTAATTTACCTATTTCACATTCTCATTTCTCACTGTCATCCAGGTTGTTTCCACAGAAAGGTGAAATGTTATGGGAGGTGATAGTGGATGTGATTGTGAGCATTTTTTCTCCAATGAACACATGCTCGTAAAGCCTTAATTACCTAACTACGGACAAGCAAACATTTCATCAAGCTAATTCTTGGTGAAGGATTGATACCATTTTTTGCACTTTAAACGAGAATCTTTATAACAATAAGGTACTCGTCTAGCTTTCGTACCAGCCTTACAAAATCAAGGATTCCTATGACGGTTTTAGGAAAATGCGATGAAAAAGTAAGAGAGATTTATCAATTCGCTCTAGTTACGCCACGTTTAGAATACATGGCAAGTTTCTGAGATCCAGATGGAAGGAAATTTAAATTAAAGATTTAGATAAGAATCAGATAAAATCTACTATCTCGCGAAAAATTGCTTCAAGAAGCGAGTAAGTGTCTCGGGTACGCTGGAGGAGTTCGGCTGGAATCCTCTTGACTCACGAAGAGAGCAGGGCAAGCCTTTAAGACTTTGGAAACATACAGGACACCTGAGTTTTCTTGAGACACCAAGTCTATTATTTTGGCACCACATTATATAAGTAGATTCGACCACTGGGATGAAATACGAAAAATAGGCAACGTCACAGACAGATTAAAGCACTCGCTCTACCCATCACACGTAACGCAATCATAAGAAAAAGCAAACCCCAATAGCCCGAAAGAACTAACTTAATTATGAAATTTAAATGAAATGGCCTAGCATTCATTGGAGTTAAGCATGTGCTGACATCTATTCGAGTGCATGAATTTTCCAATATTCCTGCATGCATGGCTGGGGCCATAACAACCCCCGCCACACGCCCTAGCGTCGGTTTCCAGGGTTATCTACATTGTATGAACGTAGATAGAAGTGTTTTTACGAAAGTAATCCGCTCATAATGATTTTTATTTTTCTCACTGATCCTAGGGTACCAGTAGTGTTAGGCAATGTGGAATCATAAGATTCTTCCCTACATTACTGAGTCCTTGATTCATTTGATCTTCCATTTCCTTCAACTTCCCTCAACTTGCTTACTCAACCGTCGAACCGTCCCAAGATTTTCATGGAAGCCGGCACGAACCTTAACCAACGGAACACGTAACCATAAACTCATCGCACTTATTTCGGCGAGAAGATACGGATTATCTCCGTGAGCAAAACATTCCGTGCTTTGCTTTGAAAACCAGTCATCAAAAGACTTGGCGTCCTCGGCGTACGTCTTTTGAGTCCATTCCAAGGCAAAGAAACCGTGACGAAAGAGCCCAAAAAGTTTCTTTTTCCGTTGCAAAGGATTTAATGAAACGGCGAAAAGGTTAATCACAAAAGGAAGAGGGGGAGAAGGGGTGATACGGATCTCATGACAAGTGCACACAGACAGAGATATTTCACTCTAATGAATAAGATTAGAGCGGATTGGGAAAACGAAAAAATGAAACAAAACGCTTCAAGAGCCCTTGATGATTTTCCATGGCGTACAGACTTGCCACGTTAATTTCGTAGCGTCGAGCTGTTTTGTTTCACGGTTGGGTGGAATAAAATGTTCATAAGAAAACATTCGATCCACCGCAACTCAGGAAGCACATCAAAACATTTATTTAGCCTTTAAAAATAAATGAAAGGAGAGTGAATTCCATGAGGGCTGAAGAGATTTACACCGAGGGAAATGGTAGAATTTCTGCACTTAATTCCATAAATCAAAGCTTAACCATTACACAAACGTCTTATTTATCTCAAAATACTTATCTACCCCGCCAGCGTAGAGATTGATAGCCCGTTACTTTTGCGAAAGGTGGCCGTAGTACTAAAAAAATGAACAATTATACATTTCCATAGCACATGTACCCAAAAAAATCCTGCAAAGGTATGGTGCGGGGTTTGGTACCCCATACGTACCAACATTCCTACACATAAATTCCATGCAATAATTGACTAACTCAATTCAATTTTTGTCTTTTGGTAAACATATTTTGGTGCTTGGGCTCAATTTTGATGTGGTGGGGCACATCGTGCGAGGGTAAAACGAATTCTTGCACTTTTGGCTACGGTGTCTGTCCCTCTTATTTTGCATTGGTTTTCGAATCTACAAATACGATTTGGGACCACAATAATTGGTTCGGAGACGCCAGAAAACTCAGGTGTCCCGTACCAAAAGTGCTAAATCTTTATTGCCTGGTCTACGGTATTTATTTTTTTATTTTAGTACCCGAGTGTGTGGCAGGAGAAAGGGCACGGTATTGAAGGTAGCACTCAGATTTCCGTTTACAGCACTCGCATCATTACACATAATAGAATTTAAATAATCAATAACAAGTAAATTGATGATGTCCTTCATTTTCCGGACAAACATGAAGAGCAACACTGTTCACGTCATTCACTGGCAAGATTCCAACGATTTGATGGAAACAACAGAATGAAGAGTCGGGCGAATGCGAAACTTCACTCGCATTGCGACTGGGACGACGTCTATTTCAACGATCGAACCCCAACAAAATCGATAGGTCAACTCGTGACGGAGTGGACTTCACCCAAGTACACCTTCCTAGTGGTCTCCAATAGCAGTCAAATGTTTGTAATCGCCTCTTAACAACAAACTAGGGCAGCCCATTCCACGAGATCGAATTCCGATTCCGCTCACCACCGACCGTAATTCCGTAAATTGAAAATTTCATGGAACAACGAACGGGCAGCATGCCTCCGATGGAAGTGAAGTAGACACGCTTCGGACTTGGTGCCTCTTATCCCCCGGCCCCAAGGAACGCACTGGAAGCAGCAGCTGAAGGGGAATTAAACGTAACACAGCCGAGGACAGCGCTGGGGATCGGGGAGAACAAACTTCCTCGTTATTAGGAAGGAAGATATACGATTACCCGAGGTCATCTGGGGCAGCAACGGCGTACAGGGAGAAAAAGCCCTCCCGCTCCCCGCCCAACTCCCGCCGAAACTTAAATAAGGGAGAGAACTCCTCTCGACACTCGGCCTGTGTCTCAATATTCCCTAGACTATCCTCGGAGAACTTATCGGGCGGACGTGGCGTCAGAACCTCGGCTAGAATCTCGTAGAACGTGAGATATCAAGAACCGCGAACGATAACGATGAAATTATGCTCACGTGCTTCACCAAAGTTCACGACAGTGTAAAAGAACCAAGAGATTTAGAAATACAAAATTAAGACATCGATGATCGACTAGTGTTCCAATAAAGATTATTAAGACAAAATATATGTCGTTTACATAACGGGAGAAGAATTGCGCTAAGCAAAGAGGCTTTTACAAGGAGGAGGGAGTTGATGAGAGGGACGGATGAGTAAGGATATTAAGAAAGGACTCGTAAAAACTTTGATATGGAGCGTAGCGATGTACGGCGCGGAAACGTGTTCGTTGAAGAAGGAGGATAGACCTAGACTGGAGGCTTTGAGATGTGGGTGTGGAGTAGAATGGAGAAGGTGAAATGGACAGAGAAGAAAACAAATGAGGAAGTACTTGGTATGGTGGGCGAAGAGAGGGGTTTGTTGGGAGCAATCCTATGGAGGCAGGAAAAGTTGATGAAGGGGGTATTGACCGGCAGTGGGATGTTGAAGAATGTAATTGAGAGGAGAATATTGGGCAAACGAGGAAAGGGAAGGAACAGGATAGGGATGTTGGACGGGATGAAGGGAGGAAGAAAGTACTCAGAGATGAAGAGGGACCTGATTTAGAGTAGGATGATGGATTTAGTGGGGAGTCAAAAAATATTTATTTGGTAGCTGTGCCCATCCAAAAACCTACCTTAACTGGTAGATTACCTAATAATAATAATTCAAGTCTCAGGAACAGAAGAGCATGAGCGAAACAATACTCGCTGTCGTATTTGAAAGAAGTGTGAACGGAAAAGGACGCTTAAGAGATATTATTGTAAGTAAATAAATCTCCATAAATAACTTAAAATTAGCCTTTTTTCAATTTGATACTCCGAGAGGGTAAGATGTGAAGGTTGTGCTGGCATGAATTAGTAAGCGGAAAATACAAAAAATTTCTAGAAATAAAATTATTTTTATCCACATAGGAACCCAAGGACAAAAGTGCACACTCCATGTAGATAAGAAAATGACCACTCGGGTGTCATCAGCAAAACGAACATAAAATGAAACGGCAAGAAGATATAATAAAAGTTAAAAATTGCCTTAATTATAAGATTTCCACGATAGCAGTTAATTTTAGTCTCATATAGTATTACCACAAACTCACAGCAACAAGCTGGGAACGTCCGTAAATTTTTTTTCAGTACCCGCTCAGCATTCCCTGTATTTTCCACACAAGAAACAATCCAGGAATTTCTAATTAACTCACTTCCTGGGGTTTCCATATTTTTCCTGTCTACCACAGGCAAGCGGGCTCTCTGACTGAAAATAAACAGTTGAATAAATCAAAAGTATAATGCTATCATTCCGTGAAAATGAATGACTTGTTCGACAAATTAATCCCATCTTCACCACAAAACGGGGCTGCACACGCAAGAATGAAGATGGCGAGCGGAGTTCGAGTACGTAATTTCCGACGAGAACAGACGCGTGGCCGTTGGAAATGGGGGAGGGGGGGTCTAGGCCTCGGGATTGACTGCGACGGCCCACAACACGAGCGGCGAGGGCACCGGGGGCTCTATCGCCCGCCTCAGACACTGTGCTGGAAACTGCTTCCCATCCACGTGGAAACGTTAATGTTTACGCGGGACATAATGGGGTGGAGTTGCGGAGGGAATGCCGCGGGGACCCCGTTAGACACCTCCGGAAGGAGGCAATTCTGCGCGGGTGGCCCGAGTGCATGTGGCCCGGGAGCGGGACTCCGCCCGCCTCGGGTAGGGCGGAGGCCGGGGAGATCTTCGTTAGCCCATTCAATTGATTCAACTCGGTCGGGGCACACTTAACACAAACTCCGCCCCCCATCCCTCTCTCTGCCCTAACACGTCTCCTAAGCAGTTGTGGACTCGACCATGGCACGCCGTTAGCCCGGAAGGGCAAGATATATAGTACAGCCAGCAATTCCGCACCGGGAAACTCGCAAGACTGGGTAGCCGCAGTGCTTTTCATACTATGCATTTCGGATTATACATCAGTGGAACAAAGCAAACGCACGGATGAACACGTCTTTTGTACACTGAAATTAAGGACGAATCTGAGTAAATTAAAGCAAAAGCATAGCAAATTAGGGCCAGGGCTGAGTAAATCAGGCCTTAGAAAGTTTATCGAACGCTGCAATAACTATTTTTTACAAGCTACCTTCCAAAATCCCTACCGAAATCAGAAAAATGCATGAAAGGACCTCAGACTTTCTTCCAATACTTAACATCTAAATCGTGCAAACGTGGCAGTATTAAGAATCTTTATTGGGGACTCTCAGAGGAATTAAATTATTTTCCATAATTAAAGGCCAAAATATTGATAAAAAGTCAAGTGATAGCGAAATAGTTATTCCTCCGCAATATTACGAATGAGCAAGACCGCAATCACGCTTAACCTGTCGGTCCAAGCGACGATGAGTTAATACTAGAGTATATTGATTTGTTAGGAATGGGTAGAGCTCACCTCGTAGTAAGCCCTACTCACACACAATCAGGATAAGGAGACGAACTCCTTTTTCTGGGTGGCATCTATTTTTCTGGGACAATCTACGAAGGCATATTTGTTGGGTGGAAGGTATTACAGTCATATTTAAAACATGATAGAAATGTTAAGAAGTAGAAAAGCACTAAAAAGTTGCCGTTAAAAATAAAACTTAGATATTGATTTCGTAGTACCAACTTCATGGTTTACGCAGCTCTATTTAAAGTCCAATAAATTATTCAATATAAGGATCTGAAGTATTAAAAAAAATATTGCCAATCCAACAAAGTCAGCCAAATGCCTCATCGCTTGATCAGGAGTTAATGACTTATTTCTGGTCACCGGATGATTTTTATGCGAATTGATATCTTTTCTTCGGGTTTAACTATAGTTCTTTGTGGCCAAGCCGTAAGAGTTAGAGAGTAAATAATGTAGTTGTACAAATGTCAAAATCAACCGAACTTCTGCACGAGCGTCAAGAGAACTATAAAAAAATACATAGGAATACACAGCATAATAGTAAACGCTCAATCCGATTTATTTCCTGTTTATGCTGAAATACATAAAAAGCGTAAGCAACTTCTGAACACTTCCACTTCTCGAAGGAAAACGCGAATATATTTCATTTCCGGACTTGCATCCCGTTTAAAAAAATACATGTCAAAATAAAAATTGTATACTCCCTACGAAATAAATCGTTCCCAAAATATACGTACGTTAAACGTACCGACCATGGGGCAAACCTCATTATCAGTCACACGGCAGAGCGAGAGAAAACCGCAGATGGTAGATAACGTGATTCTCACACGGCGCAAAATCGCATAATGACGTATCCTAAGCGTCCAAAAATCCCATTACGCCTGATGACGTATTAGCTCGAAGTGTGATAGCAAAACTCCGAGAAATATTATTAGTCGGCGAGTAAGGTTTATACCCTTTAAGGGTATAAACCTTACTTGTTCACACCCCTCCCTAGACTTCATAAATTAATAAATTCTAAAAATACCTTCTGGGACTCAACACGAGCTCAAATACTTAAGCAGGTAGATACATAGTATTTTGTCTTATTTTCTTAGTTTCTCATTTCACCTTTCTTTTGAGCCATCGATAAGATCTCTAAAAATGAATCACATCATTATGCGATGTCGGAGAAAGGCACAACAATCATGAAATTAACATTTTAAATAAATGTGGGTGGTAAATATTCGAGTAACAGCTATTCGTCCCGCGATAAGTGACACGATGGCTTTCGCCAAAATCAAATCAAATCTACCTAAGTTAAAAAACCCGAGATTGTACATGGTAGGAGAGTATTAAAACAAAGGCAAAAACCGTGGCGTCGGATTGGTAAAAAATCCGCGAAGTTATATCAGGGCAACAGCCAAATCCAAACCACTAACTTCAATTCGAAGGTCGGCTCGATAGGGGAGAATGGGTACAAAACGAGTGAAATTCACATTCTGACAAATAATTTCCCTTCACAGCATCGCTTTTGGTTTACCAGAAACTTTCCCACAGGCAATGTTTAACCGGGAGTGTCCATAAACCATCTGTATTTGAACCTGGGATCTTAAGTTAGCGGCCGAATGCTCGAACCAATACGATGTCATACCGCCTCTAAGGCTGTATGACTTAAAATATCGCTGGACTTCGGTTCAAATCACAATTTCCAGGGGTACCATATGGTTTAAGTACGAAGGAAAATTTCTTACAATGGAAAACATTACCGTAGGTTTAATGAGAGATACGTAGATATCCTCTCGCGTTTAGACCGGGGGGAAAAGAAAAAAATCGAATTTGAACTGAGAAATTCATAACTTGCCTCCTCTTGCGTGTTACGTATTATTCCGTTCCCGTCAAATAATGATCGTTTTATGCTCTATACTGACTAGCCAAGCTATACATAACACAAGGGCGTGAATTTTTCTTGATGTATGTAAGCATATATTCACTAACGTGGTCCGAGTAACATTTTGTAAAAAATGTCTAGACTCGGAAGCCTACTAAAAATTTATTCATTGTGTTAAAGCAAAAAACCGCCATTTTTTAAGTGAAAACCAGAAATACGAGCCAAAACGTTGGCAAAAACTTTGCATTTCTACACCACAACAGTATTTCCAAAAGAAAAATGATGTTGCTAAATTAAAGCGCATGGCCGCATTGAAACAATACTTATCTTTGTTCTTCACGCTATATTCATAACAGCATGCATCAGTACTGATCATTCTTTCTTAATTTCTAGCGTTGAATTCTTTTTGAACTTACAATTTCATGCGGCGTCTATAAAGAGCGGTGTTCACATAACTCGTTCAGTGTTATTCCATGTAGTCGGACATACATGCCGTTATTTACAGATATGTAAAGCAAGAAAAGCATCAGATTTTCGAAAAACAGAACAATGAAACTTTCATGATGTCGGTCGATAATGCACCTAGTCACAAAAAATGCTTCCTTTCACATGTGCCGAGACTTCATGATTTCTCGTGGGAACACATGACCCACCGCATCCATTCCCTAGCTATATTTTTTCTCGTCCGACACCAAAGTCTCCGGAGAAACGGGGAGTTTTCGTAATTCGGTGCAGAGGCCGAGATGTTTGAGGAAGCAGCGCGTTCTCGACCGAAGATGCGCCCAAAAATGAAAAAAAACTTGTTCCTGTCACACAGACAGTGATTTTCCGAAGCAAAACTTCGAAATAATGCATCCGATGCATCCATTTCCTCTCTCCACTCCGACTTAAAACCCTCCGAGGCCGGACGTGGAAATTTCCCCGTCCCAACAACGCTGGTACTCCCGGGGTTCTGGGAGTCGGTGCAGGACGGAGGTGGGCGAGCATATCAGAGGAGCCCGATGAGATTCAACAGGATGCGCGGGAGTTTTTCGCGACGGCCGCCTACATTGGAACGTGGCGAGAAAAAAGTGGGGACAAGTAGTCATCTCCCTGTTGACGAGTGGCAGATATTCTTTCATTGCTGGAGACTCGTTCACCCCATTCCATCTGGTGCCCTACTGCTCTCACGGGGTCATGTGTCGCGAAAGGATTCGCCGACTCGGTTCCCCTCTATTTCCACCTCCTCCACCAACCGCACTCGCCACCCTCCCTTGGGGTGACCCGCCAGTGAGGTTGGCAGGCGTGAAGGGCCCTTCCAGCCGAGTAATCCCCTGCCCTCGGGTCCCCGGGCATCTTCCATTATCCCTGAATGTCTTGCCAAGTTTAGGATATTGTTCCACATCATAATTATCGGTAGTATACGTTTAAGATAGGTTTTGGATGAACGGAGACTGAGCACCGCTATTTATTAGCTTCGTCCATCACGAAACCCAGACACCACATTCCATTGAACTGTTCTTCAACTCCGCCTGCCTTCTAACTCTCCTCATTCTGTGCAGCTTGTCCATCCTTTTCCTCTCCTACATTGCTGGCCTAACGTCATCTGTTTTATCACAGTCTTCAAAATTACCTCCACAATTAAAATGATCCGCGTCCACCTTCCTTACCTCCTTTGCATTACTCCCAATAAACCCCTCTCTCCTCCCCCACAATGCCTAGTAATTCCTCGTTTGTTTTCTTTTCTGTCCATTTCGCCTTTTCCATCCACCTCCACAAACAATTTCAAAAGCCTTCAATCTACGACCGACATCTTGCTTCGATGGCCATGTTTCTGCGCTGAAGAAAAATCACGCTCCATGGTTTTCACTTATCTTTTATTAAAATTCTTACTCGACGTCCCTGTCATCGACTCTCTCCTTGTGAAAGCTCTTTTGCTCACGGCATTCTTCTTCTAACATCCCCCACTATTTTGAACATCGGGGTCTAAAACATTGCTAAGATTGGCAAACTGCTCCATTTCCTCTAGTTTTTGCCCTCTTAATTTAACGCTCAACAACCGACATTTATTTTACTAGAATGCCTTGATTTTTTGAATCTTTGGAACACGCAGCAAGAAAATAGGATCCATGGGAGCACATTCTGATACCTTATATATATATATATATATATATATATATATATATATATATATATATATATATATATATATATATATATATATATATATATATATATATATATATTACATGACGTAAATAGGCAGGTATTTGTGTGAGTGTACGTTTGCTTATGTACGTGCAAACATATATTCATGTAACAGTGAATATTTCTACAATTTCTTTGGCGTCTCACCCAACACTCACGCCACACGCCCTTGCAGACAATTGTGTAGATGTAGATTTTACGACTCAGCTTTCAGTGAAGGCCAACCACCAGAAACAAATCCTGTTTACTCGTTTTGTTTGCTGTTTACTTGTTTTCTCTGAATGTCGACATTAAATTATTTCGCAAGATAAATATGGATGGGTTAAACCACATATATGAATGTGTGTGTGTACATATATATATATAAAAAAATTCATCCATTTCTCAGCCCCTTTTTGAATTTCAGGGTGATCTCGCAGGCTTCTATTCTCAACCGAAAACGTGGAAATGCCCTCCATTTCCGCGTGCAGAGAAGACGGTACCGCTACTCTAAACGCCGCGATGGAAAACAACACCGAGTGGAAAAAATATATATTTTTACTAATGGGTGAAGTGCACTCTAGAAAACAAAGCATTCACACTACGAATGACAAAAAAGTTCCCCTTTTGGTGAAAAGGTGCAAGGGCGGAATTGTGCTGAAAATTACATGAATCTCATCCGTCGAATGACGGATTTCGATCGCAAATACACTAACTCAACATTTTACATCGTAGTGATACCTCAATGCCGCCAGGATTAAAAATAGCATGAAAATTTTCCGATGCCAAATCTTAATCATATAAAGGACGATCATTCTGGCTAAACTTGCAGAAGAGATACATGTAAATATATAGCCATGGCAACTTTTATCGCCTTTTTAATTTAACTTGATATAGAGCCGCGCTCTTGTGTTCTAATTCAGCGAATAAACAAAAATGGTGATCTCCATTGCGGGTGATTCACAAAACACCGCAGATCATAAACCACTACTCACGTTTATTTCAGGTAAATGAGGGCATCTCGCAAAACCCCTCAGCGATTCCTAAACAACTATAGGTCCCGAAAGGAGGCAACTTCCTTCAGAAATGCTCACGTGTCTTATTACCCCTTACATCCCCTGAATGTCGGATTTTTGTTCGTCTCGAGACGCAAAAAGAACACCACCGCACGACATCAATGCACTCTCCCGCATTCCTTCGTCTCTTGATGAAAGAAACGGCCTTTTAATGATAACAATTGAGTAAGTCACTCCATCAACGGCCAGTCTTATGAAAACTACGTGAGTGACGGGCAGTATTGAGTATCACGAACAACGAATCATGGTTAAGGAACAATCACATGATAAAAGGGATTATTCGGAGCGTGACCCACGGAACCATTCACCCCCGGGCTCAGGGATAGATCATACAATGCCAGACAATAACGCCAACACGACGGCAAACTTATGCATCCGTAATAAGGGCGACGCCTTCGTGGTACTGAAAACATTGGCTGCCTTGTTCGAATGCCATTAGGGCGACGAGCCAAGCCACGGTAAGCGCGAGTCAGAGATGTATGAAGCAAGGATAAGTAATTTTTAGGAGCTCATTATATTTTCCTAGAGCGGATAAAAAAGTTCCCGAGGCATATATTTGTCCGGCCAAAGCTAGGTCAGGGGTATTTTCATTTACATTTATTTTCACCTGGAAACCCTCCTCTTACTCTCGTTCCCCACTGCCTGCAATAATTCTGTCGCCTCGTGTTTACACCGCCCATACAAGCGAGATAAAAGCAAAAACGACGGCTGAAAATGAAGCAACAGCCACGGGAACAATGTTTGGACACACATCGCAAGAAGAAGCCTGCAAATAACACCGACGATCCCTAGTACACAGGATATTTTCTACGGAGAATACACTTATCACCCATGTAGTTAAAACATTCCCCGTAATAATAACTACAATACTACTAGAATATAGTCACCGCTGAATATGATACGAAGCATATTCATGCAATGAAGGTGCTAAGATATGCATTATGTAAACCTTTTACACATTGACGGGATCAACATAAATCGGAAGTAGTTTTTTACCATAACGAAAAACAAGAACTTTTTGCATTAGTAGCTAACTAACGCTTTATGCTTAGGGTAATAAAAGGCAACCATGGAGTCAAATAAAAGGATCTATGCCTCAGTCGCTACAAAGAAATCGGCATTTAAGGATCAATATCAATCTTATTGCAATTTTGCCGGAAGGTGATACTGAATAATGTAACTCTTTAGTTATTATCACAGTATAAATATGTGTAGTTTTGTAAGAATGCGCCTTGGTAGCTCGACGGAGAGAAAGGTGGCAGCTAGAAAATAACAACCGATGAGCCTGAATAAAAAATTCACGAGTTAGTTCGTAAATGTACCTCATAGTTTCGTAAGAGAAGGCATTGGCGGTCGCGTTTAGTCACCACTCACAATCAGCATCTACTCCGACTTTGGCAACGTATCTATTGTGATACCTACGACTTCCTGGGGGACTCTCATTACAGTTAGAAAGCGGGATTACCTATCATGCAAGTTCATCGCCCGAAGTTAAAAAAATGGGAGCAAAAAATTAAAATTATGCTAGGGCTGAAAATTTCACTGTGCAAGGACAGAATTAGAAAATCATGTGCGAGAAAGGAGGTAAAATGTGAAAAAAGAGATTGACGGAAATATTAATGAGATTAGTAAAGTCATAGGAAACACTCTACATAAAAAGTATTACTACCACTATAGAAAATTGAAGAAAATCAAGAATACACATTTAACTTTTATAAAGGAGAGAGTTGGTAAAATGGACTTCGAAGTAAGTTCGTACAGCTAAGATAACAGAAAACATTGATACAGAGTTTAGTTTTATACGACTCGCGAATTCGGTCGACGATACGAGTTTCATCCGTAATAAAACAGAGGATAGAAAAAAGAGGAGAGAAATGGAAAAGGTACGCTGGACAGAAAGGAAAGCAAACGAACAAGTTCCAGGGATGGAAGTAGAGGAGAGAGAAGTTGGCTAAAAGAAAATCGATGAAGGCAGGAAAAGAATGGAGGCAGGAAAAGATGGAGGATATATTGCGTGACAATGGAATGCTGGTCTGAACGTTGGGCAGACGAGACAGGAGGAGGGAAGATAAAGCCAATTGGACGGAATGAATGGGCACAGGAAGTATGTGGTGTTAAGCATTGCCTTATTGGAATGTGGGAGTGTTAGTGCCGCGTTATTCGGGGCTTAGAAATGTTACAGAGCTTGACATGTCCATCAAAAATACGCTTTGATCGACATACTAGTCATAATGGAACAACTACCACGAAGCAGTGTATAACCAGCAACGAAGCATAACGAATGCCCAATCTCGGATAAGGCTAGCGCAGTAAAACTACTCACTTCCTCGAAGGAATAACGTAAATAATAATATATATATACCACGAGAATAACATTCCATACAAAATGTGCCATATCGATAAATAAAAAAAATTATTCCAAACACAATGCTATCTCCTTAGATGGCACGCGTATTGCCTCCCTCAAAATTTAACGAGAGAAAGCGACTCCAGGTGGTAAGGCCAGCCACGCTTACAAACCTACGCTGCACTGGGGAATTAAAAAAATATATAATACCGCAATGCAGGAGAAGCCAATCAAAGAGTTAATAAACTAACTAACAACTCGATTTTTCACGATAAAAAATATCCCTGGATAACAACGGAGAGTTACTAAAGAAACAAGAAATTGAAAAAGGGAGGGAAAAGTCCGCAGACGCAGTAATTAACCTAACACGTTTCATTTCCCATGTACACACACACACACATCTCAGTCTGGTAGGTTAAAAAAAATTGAACCCAAACGACTCGCAAAAATTCATTTCATCCGAGGCAAACGTAAGGGTCGATGACCTCTCCGACCTCCATTCTGGTGCATCTGCACTAATGAATACATCTGCTGGGATAAATTGGCACGGGAGGGTGATGAATTATCGCGGTCTGGGCACACACTCCGCACGACCCCGAAATGCAGTCCTTTTGAAAATAAAAGAAGAAAAAACGGGAGCGCAGAGCGGTGAGACTGACTTTTGGGAAGCACGGCTTACACACACACACCCAACCGGCACACACGGTCTCAGGGTTTCAGGGGACCGCCCGCATCTCACAAACGCGCGCGCGCACAATTGCTCCGCGGCATTAATCCCGGATCCACCCGCCACTCCCGACGACCCACTCCTCCCGGTCTCCCCGAAAACGCGGGGCGGGATGGTTGCGCTTCGCGGCGAGAAGCACGATCCACCCCGGGGTCGAACTTAATCCCCGCGACCGCTCCTCGAACCCTCGGGGAAGGGACCCGCTAGCGCGGAAGGGAGCAAGCCGACAGGTACCACTCGCTGGCGCCCCCTTATTAAACCAAACCCATTCCCCTCTAATCTCCACACAACCACGGGGCCTGCGATCAATTGTGAACCAAATTGCGGGTGCACGTGCGCGGAGAAAACGCCAGAAAATCCACGATCGACATCCACATCCGTGCTGGATGGATAAAAGGGCAATTTCACGCGAGTGAGGTCTGCATTTGGAATAACTGCCACTTGGGCAAAGATGGCTGGTACAGGCGAGAGTCCATTTGCAAGAAGTAATGGAATTCTCAAGAAATGGGAAACTACATTACAATTCGAATAAGGAGGGAATGAACTACGGGAGGTGAAGTAGTTTATGTATTTGGGCAGTAAGGACAATTGCTAAGGCAATGAGGACAGGAGAAGAATTGCACCCTGAAAATGTTTCTTTCGTGCGAAAACGGATTCAAAAACTAAAGAAACATTTTCAAGGTGAGAATTGATGACAGGTACCTACACAAGTAAGAATAAATGGGAAGAAAAGATCAATAAATAGTTTAATATGGAGCGTAAACCTTTATGGATCTGAAACCTGGTCTCGGAGGCAAGACGGTGAGCGTGGATCTGAGGATTTAGAGATGTGGTTGTCTAGAAGAATGGATAAAAAAAAGTTCGCCAGAGAGGAACACAAAAGCTGAGGTCTTTAATAATGTGGGCGAAGAGAGGAAGTTACTGGAGGAAATACGAAAAAGGCAGAGAAAGTGGAAGGAAGAAATAATCAAAGGATGTTTAAGGGAAGATATATTCAAAGGATGTTGAAGGCCGTGATAAAAGGGCGGGTGGGCAAGGTGGAGGAGGGAAGAGAATATGCTTTTGGGGCAGCGTTTGGGGAAAGAAATAATGAATGAAAAGGGAAGTTATGTAAGCTATAAAAAGGAAATTCTCGTGAACCGAAAATGTAAAAAGTCGTTTTGGACCGTCGAAAACCTACCTTTAACTGATTTATTACCTGTTAAAGGTATATTCCATCGACTCCAAGTCAGTTCTTTTCGCAACTTTTCCCATTTCCCAAACAGTAAAATCAGCCATTATCGGTAATCGTATTTTATTCATCATCCTCGATGATCCACGATACATTGAAATGCGTGCAATTAGAGCCAATTATCATAAAATTCCTTATCGAATCTACTGTCACGATTTGACACAGAATAGGAATCTTTCCCATGAATTCATCTTGGTCTACCGAGGGCCGAAATGTAGCCAGATAATTTTAAATGGTTATAGAAGCGAAGAATATGTTGGAAAAAGAGTAGAGACGTTGAAAGTACGAGGAAAAGAGGAAAGCCCAAGTTTATAGATGGAATGACGCTTGGAATAGGACCTGAGAGAGAGAAGATCGAAGCCGTACTTTAGGAGCAATGGAGGCGAAGGATCGAAGATGTGATAGCCTAATCCATAGGTATGGGATAAGGCCGAGAAAAGAAGTTCTAATATAAGTTCTAAAGGCACTTGTAATCATACTAGGGTAGTTTTACGGGTGAGAGTAAGCCGGCTTCAAGCCCGGGACCTCCGGTCACTAGCCCAAGGCTCTACTCGCACAAGGCTATCACACTGCCCTTGCGACCATTATCGTAATTTAAACCTCCTCAAGGGTCGAACATACTCGGCCTGTCAAAATAATTGCGGAATAGGAATCCAATTTTCAATGTGAGGACTAAGGGGTTCACGGGATTTTGAAAATTAGCGGGAGGGCAGGAGAGAGAACGACAGAAAATCCAATCGATGGTAGACCACAAAATAATAGTTTCGAAGAGAGGGCCTTGCCATTGACGGGGAAAGCAATTTATAGCCCCTTATTCATCACTAGCCTCGTCGACAGGCGATTTCCCTGAGACCGCCTTGATTCGCCTCCAGACAGGCGGCGAAGACAGGCAACGTCGATCAAAGCCTAAATTAATGGGCTAAAATCCCAATTCCCTCCGATTTGCTCCAGAAAGGAAGCTGGGACCTTGCAGTAATGAGAAAGAAAACCCTTAATAGAGGAAAAACCTTCCTAGCGCAGGGGTGGATTTAGGGTCAACTTTCGGCGGTGAGCATCCTGACCACATAGCTGAGCGAAGAAGAAATTCAGTAAGAAATGAAATTTAACGATTTCGCCAGCCTCAAATGTACTTTGATTTTGAACGTCTGATAAATTTTGAACAATTTTGAAACCGAGTAGCGCGAGGTATCCCTCTTTTATATTGTTCACCTCAAATATTTCTTTTGTCCGATTGGAGCGAAAAATAAGACGAAAACAAAAAGGTCTTGATATCTACTCATGGCACACGAATGATAGTTGATAGCAATTTTCCGTGGCGTGGGAACCCCAAATTCTCGTTAAAATATGAGTTTGAAACTCTTTTTGAGTTCTCATCAATTAAATCTGACAAGTTCCTTTTCCACCATACCTTTCGCATTCTTTGTTACCTCGCAAATTATGCAAGAGTCATCTGAAATATGAGTTGTACAACAACTCTACAATAAGCGAGATCAAGCATGACGGTTTGCAATTCATCTAAATATACATAATACCCTGCAAGTCACTGGGAAGGTGTGTGGCAGGGGGTCTATCCACAACAGGAATGTACAGCAAACGAGCAGACAAAGTCACGCACCATGCATGAGACACAATAGAGAAAAGAAATCCGACGTACAATGAAATAGTAAATACTTATCGGATTCGAGAAAAAGCGCATTGTACCACCACCACCACTTACAGAAAAACCACGCAACAAGATGACACTTTTCCTGTTAAATATAGCTTCGACTACTTTAGCAGCTATTACTGCCTAATAGTTTTCGGAAAAAGGAATTAAACCTACCAGTTCTACAGTCTATCACTCTAATCTTGAATAAATGATACTTGTCTTCCATAGTGATTTGGGATTTTTAAAACGTGATGAAAGTTGACCGGTCTCAAATTCACCTAGGAGATTGTCTAAAAACTAATCTTCGTTTTTCGAGGGGATCCCTCCCCAGAATTATGGCAAGTCCTATTAAAACCTACGAAGAAATGGTAACTCGCTTCCCAGTCGGGGAGTAAGACAAATGCGATCTCACGATCACTACGATAGAAGCCATAAATTGAATCGAATACAGACTGTTTCGAAAGACTCGCTTTCGGAGTAATGGGGTTGTTCACTCTTGACTCGAAACCTCAATACTACTCACTAATTCGGTAGGTGAGCGCCAAAAATGATTTTGGCAATCGTTCGCTCGCGAAAACAGTACGAAAACGTCGTTCTGCCAAAACCGGGATTACTATTAGGCCATCAGAAGTTCCATCAAATACCCATCTCAGCTCAAGTGGCTCACCGAATGAACCAATCAAAGTCGACAACCGTGACGAGAGGGACTGAGAATTGTGCAGTGACGGAAGGCGACCTTAATTTTTAAGGCTTCTTTTGAATACCACGGAGCAGTGAATGGAAGCAAGTAATTAAGGAATATTCAGCTCACATTCAAACTCCCGACCGCAGCATAGGCACGGAAATGTGTGAGGAAAGACCTACCGGCGGCTTTAAACAATCGCCGACGAGGTTCTTCATTTTTCAGCGCACACAAAATATTTTATTCGGCTAAGTGTCACCATTAACTCGCAATTTGGGAGAGCGCAATTTTGCATCATCGTATTTAATGGCGTCTGCCGGCCATAAAAATGTATACACCCGAAATCTATTCATCAGCTACCTTCTCACAAATAAAGGTAATATTCAGTTCACCTCGACAGTATTTCACGACTAAACTGAGTATGAATGCCGAATGCAGATTACAGATAGGATTTTGTGACATTCGAGCGGTAAAGGCATAAAATGTCGATCACAGATAACACTACATGACAGCTGGGTGAAATAAACATGAATAAAATTGAGTTTTTTTGGAAGAAAACTTAGTCCCGCTGGCAAAGGTCAGACGAAATGACTAATGAACCGCTTCAAAAGTTGACTAGGGACATGAAAATATAATGTTATCGAACCCTCGTAAGTTATCCAGCGTTGATAATGAAATAGTAACAATGGATAGATAAATATCATCACTGGCAGAAAAGACCTGAAATTGATAAAGAAAAGACCGGGCGACCAAAATAACTTCAAGGCACTTTGCAGAAGTCGCACTGATATACCTCTTTTTTTTTAAGTCCATTAAGGTCAAGCATGCAAACCCTAAGCGGCCTAAAATCTTCGGAATTTTTGCAATAGACGAATCAGGGTTGGGCGAGAACGGAATCATTCGTCAAGAGGGCAAGCCTGGGGGCTACAATCTCGACGCGGGTCCGAGACGATGAAAGTGAATAATGATGTAATAAGCATCGCTACGCACTTTACGCATATAGGACTTGCGCTGCATTCGTCACTCTTTGTAAAATCACATGAAAGACTTGGGTACGGAAGCTACGGGTGTCCTTAATTTTACAACGACAAATGACGGCAATAAAAGTCAACGAAAGTGCCCATTCCAGAGTCCCCGAGATATATCAGCACGCTCTTTCTTAAAAGAACGGGGAGTGATACGAGGAGGGGGTTAAAGACAAGTGTCGAAAGAAACCACCCGAAAGTAGCGCCCAGGTTTCGCACAACTATGTACAAATTGTGTTAGCTCCAATTATAATTACTGACACATAAATATAGTGCCCCCCATATACTTTGCGATCTCTCGTCTACGAGGTCTTCCTGGGAAACCAAAGACGACACTAGAAAAGGCATTGGCCTTTTAACCCTGGTGTGTGAACTGCACACGCCGTTGGAATTAGTGCTGGGAGAGCTCTAACCTCACGTATTAAACTAACCTTTGGATTGATTACTGTGACTGGTTATGAAAATAAATCATTAATTAGGTTTATCTATAAATTCCATTCCAGACATGTTCCAAGTGTACATTTTCGGCTGAATACGTTCGAATTTTGAAAATATCAGTGCAATTAAAATGTAGCACCGGCAAGTGACGCCGCATCGCTTCATCTTCAACGAATTCACGATGAAAACAAATGGCATTACAATAGCACACTTTATATCGCTTCTAACTTCAAGCGAATGAGTGCTGTGAGAATCGACATTCTCTCGGAATTTCGATCTACATTAGCCCCCTTCTCCCTGGTCGAAAGATATCACAATTGACGATATACTTAAAACATCCCCTCGATGTATTTCATAACGAGGGATAATACTGGAATCGGAATACCGCACGACCCGAACTGCAATTGCCATCTCGCTCTTGCACCACAATGCAATCCATCGCACTAGACACGAAATCGCATTAAGTCTCACATCGCAGTCGATACCTCGCAATATCGCACATGACGACGACCATGTGCGCCGGGGGCGTGCCCTTTTCGTTCAACACACTCATCTTCTCGGGTGATGGTGGGGAGGAGGCTTTCACTCTCCACCGCAATGATGACCGACCCCTTGACCTCGACGGCTTCACTCTCCGCTTCTTTCTCCCCGGGGGAGCCTTTTAGCCCGTCACGTATTGAGAGCTGGAGGAGGCAGGAGGGGGGGGAAAGAGTGGCGAGGGGCCGGAGGGAAAGAAGAGAAACCACTCGATCTCCTTCCCTCCCGGAGTATCCCTTAGCTGCCCCGCCCGCCTACCCTCCCCGCCATCAACCCACGAACCGCCCCGCTCACTCAGTCACCCCCCTCTGCCCAACCTCTCCTCCTCCTCGCTCAAGATGATATCACTTCCTTAAAAGCGGCCGGGATCCCTGACATAAATTGAGCACGCCCATTATGGCCACGGTGGGAAGTGAGGTCGGGGGGGACGGGGGACAACATGCGGAATGACCGCAAGAGGTGCCGCCAATTGGATCCCCGTACACTTCACCCTAGTGGGAAACACTTGCAAAATATCCATCCGGAATACAAAAAGTGTCCCTCGGTGCCCGAGGCCACGGACGGTCGGAATTTAATGCTCCCGAGCAAAAAGGTTCCCCACCACTGGGGGGAGGTGTCACTCGACCGGGAAGAAGTCGGGAATTACTTAATGCCCTCCCCGTATGATTTTTTCGGGATATCCTGCCGCGTATTGAGCGATGTCCAGCTGCGATATCCCGCCGCGTGGTCAGCTCCTGACGATGTTCTTCTCAGCAGGACGAACGAAACGTTTGAGACTAAAAGAACTTCTCGATACGCGGCAGGATATCCCGGAAAAAAATTAATGGATCTGGCATTAATCGCTATGACAAGCTACTGTCAGAAATCAACTAATATATTTTTAAAGTGTTCGAAAAAAATGTGGAGGGAAGGTCTGCATCATTTTAAATAACCGGCAATGTACAATTTCTGAAACTGAAATATGAATTGGGAATTACCAATGAGAACGATGCTCCTACTAGTTGTGAGACATGAGTTCGTATTTGACGTGGCCCATCGCAAGCTCAGAATGCAGAAAAGGAAGGAATCTATAATTCAGGGCGGACTCGAATATGACAAGGCACGCCTAGCGATAAGGATGATTCGCGACACTTACGCAATCAGATTCAAAACGTTAACAAACAAAATATACCAGTATACTAAAATTAAAAAAAAAACTACAGCTCTATTGCTTGAAAATCTGACCATGAGGCGCTATAATATTACTATAAACCTATAATAAATCAGCAATATTTAATATGCCGGTCGAGACGAGATTTTGCCAGGTTTCCCTCGTGCATTCCGAAAAACGCTCCCCGCCTAGTATTGCCGGGAGTGGCCGAAAGGTTGATCGCACCTGCACTGTGAATTTTCAGTCTTTCTAATTCGGGATATAAATTATTTATTTACTGATATCACAATATACAATCTGAAAATTCACAGAAATCCACTCCAATATAAAATGGAAAAGTTCAATTACGATTTGTATCAAGTCGAGAATCTGATTAACAATGGGTAATTAACGGCATAAAGTCATCGCTACACCATGAAGACGCAAGTATTCATCCTAAATCCAAACATGCTACAATATTTCCATTAAGTATGAACATGTATCGGTTGGGTAAAGAGTGAATAAATGACTACAAAATCGAACGACTCAGAAGGGAAATCTGGTACAAAAGGCACGTTCTTCGGGAAAATTGGGAAAAGGTCGCGATTGGAACTCAATTAAATGATCAATCACCTTGCTTAAGCCAAGGAACCCAAGCATTTCTGACTGGCCCATCCTTTTGCAGCACAAAAATTTCCATGTCCATCCCAGAATTTCTGTTTTCGTAAAACAACAAAGTTTAAGGAATAAGGGAATGGTCTTCCATAACATTTGAAGAGAAATAGTGTGTTGAGTTGAGAAGTTTAATCGAGGATTAAACTTCAAAGTGCTAAATTCGTCGATTCAAAATACTTCAATAAATGCAGTCACACGGTACCTATCGCTCCTAAATGGAGCCATAAGAAATGAGATTCAAATTTCATTTTTTCCTTCTCCTCTTCCATTTTTATAAACCCTGAAATGTGAAGTACGGATTGGAAATCAATTATTCAAGTTTCTCGCACTCGCATTGTTTTAAAAAACGGACAACCGAAGCTGGGCAATCACCCATATTTTTTCATTTATGTGAATGCCCACCAAAAGTCTTTGCAGCCGACATTCCGAGCGCGGCCCCGAAATACGACAGGCCTGCGATTCTTTCATGTAGAGAAAAAATCTAAGGAGATGCACTGAAAACGCGTCGGGGATCGACGGGTAGATGGTGACTGATACAATATTTGTGGAGCACCCCCGCTTGGAGCTCCCTAACAATTTAAGTGGTGCCTATACTATCTCAAATCCGGTTCGAGGGACTGGTTACGGGCTGACATGTGGGAGCCCCGAGTGTGAAACAGAGGGCACTCAACTTCTCGCATGAACTTATGACCCAACGCTAATGCCAACAAGAGATTGGGAATGATTCCGGGAGAGTTTATCTATAAAGCGACATCGACATACGATTTGCGAAAAATATTAATTCACCCACTATTTAACCAGAGAGACTTATAAAAATGAATAATAATATATAATAAATATAAAAGTCAGGAATATAACACAGGGGAGTGGGAGAACGGGGATTGACGAAGAGCTGCAGATTAAGTCCCAGAAGAGAATGAGAACTTACGATGCGGGGCCATATCGTACATCGACGTCATTCGAGCAATTTACTCGAGATGAAAAATTTTACAAACTCACGAACGCTCAACGACAGCCATTCCCGCGTTGTGATAGGAAATCCCATCATCAGCCGAGAGTTATTGATAATTTTTCCTTGCCAATCCTGCGACCGAAAGACCATAGAAACGGCCGCAGTCATCCAGAAACATTTAGGGGGTCAATAAAAGTTTATCTGATGACTATTCTGCTATCAAAAGCAGAAAATTCACACAATGCCCGGACTTCACAGCTACAATTGAAGTTTCCGGAAATGTTCATAAGAATAATCACTCGGCTTTTTTTACACTTTGTCACGAAATATCATACCAATTACATGACGTTCGGATTGTCCATCCCTAACTCGGCAAGTCCACACCTGACCTAGGCCGTATAATTTGATGGCAAGAACGTTATTCGGTGGATTACCCCCAAAGTCATGAACTGAGAATTTAACGGTCATGAGCGAAAAAAATTACGCCAATCATAGAAACACCCAAAAGGATGATTGAAATAATAATTCCAACTAGAAACGCGGGCAGGAGAGATTCTGAGTAGCGCTCTACCAGTAAACATTTTATCCGGCACTCCACTACGTGCCACTGAGGTTCCCTCTACACCTCTCTAATAAACCAAGTCAAAAATACGAATTTATAGCAAATTCGAGCACTCCAACGCTTATTAGTAAGAAGAGAACATTTTCCATCGGTCTGAACCCATTTTAGCGCAGACTTTTTCACATATTTTCCATTATTAATTGAATAATAAACGTCAAAGCTCCCATTTTTGAGTAGAAATCTCTTGCAAAGAAATGAAAGGAATTTTCAGCCTCATTGATGGACCAATCTCTATCAAATTTAAGGAGATAATATGCGCGGAATTAAATTTCCGCTAAGAGGATTGAAAATTAATTAGTGCGCCGACGTAAAAAAAAAGAAAATTAAAAGATGCCTCGCTACACAAAATAGGCATTCCGTCATTTCCTTGTCGTGAGCGGAGAGAGCCGAGGGGACGGACCCTGCAAATGTCAAGGGAGAAAAATAAAATTCTCTACCCGTTAACGAAGGGATGGAAATCAATTTGCGGAGGTGGGGGGATGAGCCCTCCCGTTCTCTCACCATTCCCGCTCTCACCCTCTCCCGTGCCCTTCCTGGAGTACCGCACTTTCGACTGACGGGCGAGTGATACGAGCCATACCCCACTTGTGACGAAAGAGACACAAAAGGAGAGTGCGTCCGTCGACGGCAATTTCCGCGGCGGCGTCCCCCGGGAGGAGGCAGGAGAAGGAAGAGGGGGGGGGGAATAGGAAATCTTCGTCGGAAATTATTGAACGCACCGAAGTAAAACGCCCCAAATGGCAGGGGACGATGCAGATGCCCGCTCCCCGGCGCAAACAATAGGAGCACACCCTCGTGTGTTTTCGCGACGCTAATTTTCGACCGGCGTGCCTCCCGCGAATCATCTGCATTTCCATTGCAGACGGCGAGGAATTATTTATTCCTTCCGTTAATTCGCCACGGCGACCACTAATGAGGGTGGAGGGGAGTGGTCGGGAGGGGTGAGGAATGGAGCCTGGAAGTGAATCACGGACGGAAAAGAATCAATGGGACGAAAAAAAATGAAAGATTCGAAATAAAAATCCGCCGCGGGGAGAGGGACATTCCGAGGCAGAATTATTCATGGAAAAAAATTATACATAGATATAAATATCTCCGCTTCCACGCAGGACATCAAAGGGATATACCACAAAGCACAAGGATATAAAAGAGCACGATG
Source organism: Hetaerina americana (assembly GCF_022747635.1). Lineage (NCBI taxonomy): Eukaryota > Metazoa > Arthropoda > Insecta > Odonata > Calopterygidae > Hetaerina > Hetaerina americana. The sequence goes on along the minus strand of NW_027287427.1, from coordinate 45,945,806 downwards.
GTTAATTATACAACCTAAGCTTTAACGCTACGGTCGAAAAAATATTTCCGTTCCCGATGCCAACGGAACGAACAAAAGATTATCGCGGCAGGAGGTAACTTTAACGGCATCTGAAACGAAGGAGACTTCGCGTCCTCCCAATGAAACTCACCCAGGACCCATACACAGATTATGCGAAAAATCTTATCCAATATCGGGCCGAGAGAGAGAGGGCGAAGCGGACAAAAGTAAGCAATCAATTTCCATCCCTTATTAACACCGCAATACTTAAACGAAAGGGAGAAGGTTCAGTAGCTGTGAAGAATCATGAAAGACCACTATGAGTCTAAAAAGATGCATACTATGAGTGGCAGGTATGACGTAAACAAAATATTCCTTTCCTGAATTACAGAAATATGGAAAAAAGAGAATCATTAAAATAAGTCTGGCCATTCGCCCTTAAAGCGCGAATCACTCACAGGGAGTGGTCGGCGGTCTAATACTGTCTCATTCCAGACGTTCGTTTTCCAGTGCAAACTTTTTTTCAACATTCCAAATTTGAAATAATATTATTCCAAAATACTTTCGGTTAATTATCGAGAAACATTCGCACATAAATCAATAAAAGTATTAATTGTGACCATAACTTTTCACAGCTTTCCATTACTGAAATAAAACAATTTTTTCGGCAATGTTATGTTTAGCGTTATCAGCATGCATGGTTTTCCGAATAACCTGACGGCCTCGTCAAACAAGTGAAAAAGGGGAACAATAAATTATAATATGCGAAAGCTCGTATGCTAATTAAGCTACATGTATCATTCCCGTTAAATCTCCTTCAATCACAATAATAATATAATTTGCAATCATGGTAGGAATAATTTGCTAGCTGCAATAGCATACGATGATTCAGAGGAAAGGAGGAAAATAATCGTGTTTCGACATTTTTATGTCTGACTCAATGTTTCGCGCAGGTTACTTCTGAGTTATTTCAGTTCCCTACTCCCTCGAGTTTCAAATAATTCAACCGATGATGGACAATGTTTAAAATAATTTAAAATATGTAAACGAGTAAAAACGATTTTATTCACAACAATCAACTTCAACATTTAAACTCAATCTTGAGTCGGGCACAAAGGTATCCCTCTATATCCCTCCTCTTAACATTTCGCTCAATTTGAAGTCAATTAGAATGCATGCCTTTGAAGACAGAAATATGAATACTCTAGTACGATCAAAAAAATAATGTGTGCGTGGACGCTGATAAATACGAGTATGAAAGCATGTGATAGACATCAGGGTGAAATATTAAATTTATGGGCAATTCGATGAAAATCGAAGAGGGAACGAAGTATTGTGACAATATTTTAATATTGATGAATGTATATTAATCAAGAAAAGCCAATGATTTTACTTCACTACATCATAAAAGATAGCTGAAAGTGTTTGAGCACATGACCGACAAATTAAAATGCTAATTTTTTCGCGAAATGAAAAAGACCTCCAAGAAATTACAGGAATAAAAAAATAATCTGTCAACTATTGCCTGATCAGGCCATCATATTTTGGCCGCGTGAAGAATAATGCCTTCTTTTAACAAGCATTTATTTCATCTGATTACCGCTTCCGTTAGGCTCCTCTCAAATTTCGCTCTTTCTGTTCAATCTTCACCTCTGCAAATATCTGCGGACAGTGGATTAGTCAGACCGGTAAAGCCCTCTATAAAATATCACCCCACGGAAGCTTCGCCAAGGCATGCAAATGCACAATGGTGGACGAGGAAAGTCAATGGTACCAAAAATTCCTCCGTCACCCAGAAGCAGGGTCGTTACATAGGAATATGGGGCGGTAGCATGACCTGGTGATTGGTCGGGTGATTTGGCCCGCGCTACGACACTTAAAGGCGCCCTGAAAGTACCACGGGTGGGATCAATTACACGGGAGCGACTAGGAAACTCGATGAGTTTCGTAGCTGGCTCCTTTGTGAACGAAATATAAAAATTGTCATCGTCATCCAGGACGACTTCCTTTGAATTTTGACGGAAAGTGAGCATTGACGAAACGAACTGATGTCTTCAGCGTACCATCACTACTCATTATTTCCTGCATCCACTTGGCGTGCCTTCTCGCAACAGCTAACTCTCCTCCCCTACCATGCCTCGAACTTCATCATTAGTTTTTCTTTCCGTCAATTTTACTTCCTTCATTCTTCTCCTCAGCCATATTTCAAAAGCCTCCTATCTCCGCTTTAACTCATTACCTTAACGGGCAAGCTTCCGAACTATACAAGACTATGCTCCACATAAAATATCTTATTTAACTTTTTTTACATAGTTACTTAATGTGCCAGTCATCAACTCCCGCCTATTCATAAAAGCTAAAACAAAAAATATGGCTTTCTTTCATACAGAATAAATTAACTAGCTTCATGAATATTCTTATTAAGTTATAATAGACCGCAATACTTTTATCATGACGAAAAGACACAGTTCCGCAGAAATACCCGAGTATCGTACACAAACAAAATTGCAACCGATTTTGCAAGATTTCCATTCGGATTCGATTCAACAAAATTTATAACACTGGCATCCTGCATATCAAGACACTAACATTAATTTTTGAGACGACGTTCTTCGACAACAATTAGTTTCCGCAATGGATATGCTCTGTGAAAATTTCATCTCATGGATTTATCCGAGGGGCATATTAGAAGGAATTGAAGTTAGCTTCAAACAATTTTTCGACACGGCAAACAAAGTTATTTTTTTAAAAATGCCATCCACCTGCTTCAACGAGTTTATTTCACACCCAATTATCACTATCCGCGATGCTAAGAGAGGACTGGGTGCAAAACCTAAATGCGGCCAAAACTGTAAATTTTCAGGAGCAGTTAAAAAAAACCTGGCTCTGGGAGATAACCGTATACTGTTGCCCCACTTTCCTATCCCAGTAAATTAAAGAGACACGAATCGACACTGTAACCGCAACGTACCAAAAAAATGGATTTATTCACGAAGGGTGACGCGTAAAAGTTAAAACACATCACCTCAAATGGACTTTCATGTACAGTAAGTACCTGCGAACTTTCGTACACTGTGATTGCCTAGTGTGCATTCACCCCCCTGCCACACACCAATCCGGTGGCTAATGTAGTCGTAGACTTGTTCTTATGCTCAGCCCTTCCATTCTACTGCGACACAACGCCGAGCCGCTGGGGGCGATATCCGAGGCGCCCGCTACCTGACGCGAATCCCATCTCCAATCACTTTGCGAGAGACTTCCCGCAGCACCGAGCTCAAACGAGAGAGGCGAGGAAGGAGGGTGGTGATGAGAGGGGGGGCTTCCCGGGGAATGGCGCGGGGTGATAACGGGGCGTTGGCGGGGGGAACGCGGGGCCCAGGAGCGCAGGGCCTCATTCACTCCCGTGCGACCCTTTTCACGCGCCCGAAGCCCTTTGCGTCGCTCGCCCTCGGGTTTCTTCCTCCTCCCCGACCCTTCTCAAGGAGAGACACTCCCTTTGATGCCTCGAACCGTCGTCCCGGAGGCCTTATTTTATCACCCGCGGAAGACCCGCCGGGCTACTGGGGAGCTCTGGCGGCGGGAATGAGAGCGCGATTACCTTGCTGTATGCTCTCGACAGCAAGACCCATGCCCTGGGACAGCGAATCAACTTACACCCCCGACAGGCACCACGATGCTGCGTATGATTAGGGACATCACCTCGGCAGTCAACTATGTCCCTTTTCCAGATATCGAAATCAGAGGCATCTAGGGCAGAACTTGTGTGATAGACGTGGGTACCGAAAATATCGTTTCTGAAATAAGCCATCTTATTCATCTACTATGCTAGAGCAGTACGCAATGTTGCTGTGGATACGATTGGGAGAATCTATATCTAAATCAATAAACATTTTCTCAATGGAGAAACAGCTGTAACACTGCCGAGGAAACGAAGAAACCGGATTCCTGGGAGAAACCCTGGCACTTGAATCATTCTTTAAGTCGTAACAGAAAAGATTAACGATCTAGAAATACGTACAAAGAGTATGAAATTTCATGTTAACATTGGGACTAGGGCTGACATTATGTATTAGATTTCCAAGGCGGCAACTGTCTACTGGATGCGTACAACTCTAGATTTTTAAGGAGTCTATGCGTGGTGCAAATCGGTCAATCGGTAAAATTCGTAGGAAGTAGCGAAATTTCAGCCAAGCAAGTAAGGCAGAAAATGGACGACATAAAAAATTTTGGTTACGTAGAAAATGGGTTTGGCGGATTGGGCCATATACCTGTATATAATTGTGTGTGTGGGTATATATATGTATACATAGGTGTGTGTGTGTATATATATATAAATAAACATAAATATAATGAAGAGGAAAAGCAAAATTCGATGGCCATTTCTCATCTCACGCATTGATTTCAATCCCTTCCGACACTATAGTATTGTAATTCTTCTTCAGTAATTCATGTCGGAAGCATGACTAAGTTCAATTTCTAATGTGAAGAAATCGCTTGAAAATCACAATTTCTCCAAGGCTAAAAAAAAAAGGTTTTGGTCTCGATTCTTATACGTTTGGGTTTGGCTTCTTTCCACGAAATCCCAGATTTCACGCTTTCGCAAAACGACCAAGACCAAAATTAACGTTCACAATGGAGGAAAGGGGTGTATCAGGTCTTCTGGTTGTACACGTGACAAAAATAATGCGATAAAAAATAAAACGATGCTATCAATACCCAATGTAGAGCCCACTGATCACTAGCATTGGTAGCATACAAATTTACATATTATTACCGGCTATAATTAACCACTCAAGGTTAAAAACTTGTTGATAAATCGCAACTATGGAAAGGGAATGGCATATAAAATCAGATACCTCGGAGAGGTAGGCAAAGGCCATGGGGTCACGGAAAGTGGTCGTTGGCCTCAGCATGCAGGTATTTTCCTCAGCCTGTATTTTCGAGTCATATATCCTATATTTAACAATAATAACGTAATTATAAAATTTCTTCATCTACATGGTACGCTACAAGCCACCGCCAAGGTGTGAGGTAGAAGGGTCATTCAGCACCAGGTATGTCACAATAAAAATGTAGTTCTTCTTAACAGGTAGTTACAATAAAAATTTAAAAGAATTGGATTTCTAACCACAAGTAAATGCACTACAGTATCTTATGAAGTACTAGTTGAAAATACGTCTCTACCCGTAAGGTACTAGCTGCTAGCAGTAGTAACAAGAAGGACAATAAACTAAGGTTAGATGAAATAACGAAAATACTACCACCCGTACTTCGAATAAAAAATACTTTTCCCCACCTAGCACGCTCGCATACAGTTATTTTGGCACCTTATCTCTCGTGGGAAAATTGACTTTTCAAATCTGTCAGCTCTACATTTGAACTCTCTAATTAAATTATCACGATCTCTCATGCCGCCTTCAATCGCCATATCGCACGGCAATTGAAATCGGGCAAGGATGTTAAGTTTCTTTCCCTGTGCCATTAATTAAAGGGGATTCCGAAAAAGAAAAACCTTCCCTACAGCTGCGTTTACATGCAGACGGGCAATGTGAAGGCTGTTTACCAGGATATGACAGAAGTGATCCTCACATAAAGTACGGACATCGACAATCTTTGTCCTCTTGATCGAAAGACTTACGCATCGCACCACACAACTCGAAAACCCAGCATTCCACCCACCTAGCACGCATCTGAATGATTACGCAGTTTGAAACACGTTTCAGTGGTAAATTTCCACATAAGAAATCGGGATTGGGGAAAACGAGTAATCATTTATGAACTTGAAGCACCAGTCCGAGAATTTTAAAGCGACTAAACTTTAACCTGTATCATCGGATTTAAACGAATCATGTTGACGCTGCGATCAGATGCAACGTCAGGAATTTCAAGTAAAAACTATGCAAACAATTAAAAGGGTCACCCTTTTCAAGTATCCATCCAAGGTGTTCTACCCAATAAAACACGGCCTCTAACGACCTTTCACATACACGTATCATGAGAACTTCCTTTATTTGCCCTACATCATACTCTTCTTCATTTCTTCGTAACTTGTTCCTGCCCTCGTGCCGTCAAAAAATCCTATTTTCTTCCTCCGTCCATCCCACTTGCCCAACATTTTCCCTTCTTTCGCGGCCTTTACATTCCACCACCCTCGAATATAATAAACCTCCAACCTACTTTCTCGGTCCTTTTTTCGGATATAGCCCAGCAAACTCCTCCCTGCCCCTAACATATATAAAACTTCATCGTTTGCCTTCCTCTCTGTTCAACTAAGTTTCCTCATTCTTCGCTAAACCCAAATATCAAAATCCTCCAACCCACGCTCATCCTCTTGCCTCAGAAACCAAATTTCAGATCTATGAAGCGCTCCTCCCCGTATTCAAGTCTTCTTTTCTACTCATCTTTATCTAGGGTACCTTTAATTAATTCCCTTCTTGTAGAAACTTCTGAATGAAAAAAACTGCCGCCACACCCTCGTCTCACCGCATAGTGGATCCATTTAGTCGAGCGAAGATCCATGCATAACGAGCGTCAGACAGCCATCAAGACGGCTTCCTGCACCCGTAAAACCTCACACATCGTCAATGGGACTCACCTCCCGGGCGCGGAGCGATCTCTACCCGGACAGCTTCCGAGAGATGCACCCACGAGACCTCCCCGTCTACTCTAAATGCAAACCTCTGTTCGACCTCAGAAACAAATACCCTTTCGCCTCCTGGGGGCTTCAATTCATTCCGTGCGGGCGGAGACGCTCCTGCGTCTTACAAGGCGCAGAGGACCACCATCCTTGTGACGGGCACTTCCGCCGAAATCGAGAATCTGACATTACCTCGAAAACATCTCCTCCCTATTTAGGGTCGTGGAAAGCGCGGAAGAATAATAAACAGCCTGCCGGCTGCTGCCGCTCTGCCTGTGGCCTTCCCGCCGCTCCGGCCGCCGAGAGGGTGCACGGGTGAATGGGAGCAATGGGCAGGCGAAAGCGTGAATGGAGACTTCATGCACTGCACCATGAAGTTGGGCGAAAAAAGTGCGAGTGTGATGGTGTGTGTTAGAAAAATAGCCAAAATAGCCAGTACCAAGTGTATTAGCGGAAAAGAGATTTTTTTCGCAATGTGGGCATTTTTCGAGTAAAAATGTCGAGCCTAAACTTTAGTCTGGCAGGCACCACAGCTGGTGCCCAAGACCCATTTCTTTTTGCTACACCAGCGATATTTGAAACCAATATTCATATCCATTCGTTCGCCCAATCGAGACCGCAACAGTAGCAAACAATTTATGTACATGGAACCATCACTCTCAATGGCTGGTGACCCAACACCCGCTGTCACACTCCCTCGTGGCGACCTGCAGGTTTAGATTTAAACATTTTACTACACTCATCCATGACGAGTGAAAAATAGCATGTCCCCAATCTTCTGACAGAACATTTTTAAATGGTACTGAATAGCGCATGTATTGCAGCCCGAAAATTTACCGACACACTGGTTTGGCGCGTACACTTAGTTTTAGGCACATCGGTGAACCGACTAGTCAAGCCCATCAGTTCGGTCGCCGTTTTACTAAATTCGTATGAGACGAATACAAAGCGGCATTGGCCCGTTTCGCATTTCCTGACAGTTTTATTGCGGCCTCTCCTTTCTAAGCTCACATGGGTTCATGTTCAAGTTTCATAACACTAGTTAGTTTCCTATCGTAAGGACACTTCACAAATGCACTGAAACTCTGATCCTCTGAACTTGAATTAATTCCCAAACTTGCTTCCGTATTCCAGCACTGCAAGTCATTCATTATCATTCAAAAACCCTCCCGCATCCCCCACCATCTCCCTTCTCCTCCACCACTGCCCTGCATCAGACAAAATCCTCGAGGACTACAAATCAAACTTTTGAAGGGGGGGGGGGAAAAACAACCTGCAGTCTAATATATACGACCGGGAAAAATTTCGCTGTTACTCACTTTTAGCAGAGATGGTGAAAAATAAAAGATAAAAAAGAACTTACGGACGCTTCGGGACCCGAAGGTGGCCCATTTTTCAGCAGGAAAAAAACTTAACGATCTACCATCAAATTAAAATCCATCCCAAACACCAGAATATTTTACATTTCAACGAAAAATTGAACGATTAAGTCAAACATTCATTATTGCATGATGTAGATAGGCAGGTACGCGTATATACTCTAGGGTGTTTTCATATATGAGCAAAAATATATCCATATTTATGCATTAGCTCATATTTATGCATGAATGTCTGGTACCCTGACATCCCCCGCCACACGCCCTCCCGGCACCTTCGGGCCATGGTGTAGATTTCGATGCAGTAATTTGAAATTTAGTGCGACAAATCTGCCAGCAGAAGAGTGAAGTGAGTCGGCCACCTTCACTTCTCCGCGATATGAAGGCGGCATAATCGCAATAAAAATATAAACGGGAATGTCCTTTTTTCAGTCCCATATATATTTCTCTAAGCCGAGTTTTATTATTGCATTTAGAACTTATTTTCGTACTTATCAACATACATATACAGATATAAGAATGCACACACATTTTTATCGAACATTCCCCCTCCCCCTCTCTGGCGAAGCGGGGACTTGGGGAGTTCACGGAGGTCCCATCTCGCCATTTTGACTCCCCTTACCCTTCTCATCATCCTCTCCTCCTCCTAAGTGAGTGCCTGCCTCCCTGGAGGACTTTCAGTCAGTCAGTCACACGATCCCTACTCTCTCGTCTTCCCCCTCTTACAACACCCCACCTCTGAGAGATCCTTCACAACCCTCGACCGAACAAACCCCATCAGCAGGGTCCCCACACACAGCGAAACCCATTTGAAGTGTTTTGCTAGGGATCACGAACTCCGAAAAGCCATAAACCTCATAAGCCACGGCACAGTGAGTGGGTGGAGAAGGCAATACATGCAGAATGTGACAAAACAAATCCCCCGCACCAATCAGGGACACAAGTACGATTACCCACGTCCATAAGCATCTACTCTCTCAGCGGAAACTTCGATACTCCGGGGTGTCTAGACTTCGTCTAGTCCTGAGTTTTGACTTTAAAAACACGTATGCACTTGTTAGTTTCTGTGATCCGAGAAACGCAGTGGAATGAAAAGCAAGGAAAAAAAATCTAAGAAATTACCGTGATCAAAACGACATTTTAAGCAGCTGAACAATTCCCAAGTCATAAAAAACTGACGTGCACTCAAAAACATTCCTCCTACAGTTGGCGGCTTATGTAAGGCTCGGAACTTCGATAGCTGTGATAGTGCCTCCCTCGAGTACAGTCGCTACTTCAAATATCTTGCCCCATTCATTTTTACGAGAGCAAATCTCATTAGCACAAATTCAGCAGGGAAAAATTTCGACGAACACGCTTTTATGCTTCATTGAGCTACACTCCTTTTCCTCGTAAACTATGAAGTTTGACGACAGGACTGTAGTTATCACCCAGTAAGATTCCGCAGCTAGGTTTATTTTCGAAGCTTGTAAAAAAAGTTAACACTTTACTGTACATGTGAAGACGAATGAAAAGATATGTACCACACCAAGCAATGAGCCGAATTGAGTGAAGTCATTAATAGAGTAACAGACCAGAAGAGGAACCTAATTAATTCAACGTCTATCAAACACGGAGTGACCATTTGATAGCCATGCCAGTTAAATATTCATTCCTCTTGCCTCCACGCCAATTAATATTGTGATATATAAACCATTCTTCACGCTATAATGCATAAGTAACACAAGTTCCATAGTGCCTTAAAATATATACGTATTTGGTGTTAAATATTTCAAGCCTTATCTCTTATTATTTTTATCATTAATGGCAGAATTATTTTTAAGGTACGTATTGGATTCACACACTGACTAGCCATCTCTACATTTATAAGCCTCACATAACAAGACACAAAGCGACACCCTATAGACCCTCCTTCCATTCCGCATACCATCTACCTCCTTTCATTCCGTCCAACACGACTATTCTATACCTTTCTAAAGATCGCCTAACTCATCTGTCCTTTACCACGGCCTTCAAAATTCCATCGCCAATCAAAACTTTTCAATGATATCCGAATAGTCAAGTGAAATATGTATTCTACATCTACATCTACTTAATACCCCGCAAGCCGCCGCAAGGGCGTGTGGCGGAGGGTGCTTGGACACCACCCATAATTTAGAAAAGAAAAAGAAAAAAAAACCGCATGCAATAACGACAAAATCATATATAAAAAAAAAACATGGCATACATTCATGCATGAACACTTACACCCCACACACATGCAAACACTCAAACTACCAACTAACATACACATGCACCTGAAAGTATACCTAACATCTCTATAGTGTTTAATTTTGTTCCGACTTGTAAATTCAACGTTTTTAATATTTCTAAAGTGACTTCGGTTTCTTGCTATTATGATTACTGATTGTTCGGGGAAAGAATGAGTATTTGTACCTATCTGTCTTGGAATCTATCTCCCTTAGTTTATCTTTGTGGTCTGATCTACCTAAGTAGTGTGGGGCCATTATAATTCCTTCAGTGTCATATTTAAACTCGTTTGTTCTGAACCTTTCTAAAAGTCTAAGCCTCGCTTGTTCTCTCCGCACTTCAAGTGGTTCCCAGCCTAAATCCCCTAAGAGACCTGTCACACTTGTGTTTTTATCATAACAATTTTTAACGAATCTAGCGGATTTTCTCTGGACTTTATCTAATTCTTTTTGCCAAATTTTCTCCCACGGATCCCAAATACTTGCGGCATATTCCAAATGAGGTCTAACTAGAGCAAAATAACACCTCTCTTTAACTTTTTCATTACATTTCCCCACCACCCGTTTTATGAAGCCAAGTTTCTTTAAAGCTGATCCGCATATTGTCCTGATATGTGCTCCCCATGAAAGGCGTGGTGTTAGAACAACCCCCAAATATTTAACTTGATTTGCCGTAGTCAATACTGAACCCTCTATTTTGTAGTTTATATCCTGTTCCTCGCTTCCTTTATTCCAAAATTTCAAAACTGCACATTTATCTATATTAAGTGTTAATCCCCATTTATTACACCATTCCGAGATATTGTCTAAGTCTCTAGAGAGTAGCTCGCGATCTAGTTGGCTCCTTATTTCCCTGTATATCACCGTGTCGTCAGCAAATAACCTTAGATTGCTACTAACGTGTGTGCTTAAGTCATTTATGTATATTAAGAACAGAAGAGGCCCTATTACACTTCCCTGGGGGACGCCCGAAGTAACATCTCTCTCCGTTGAGCACAACCCATCTATGACTACTATTTGTTTGCGGTTTGACAAGAAGTCTAATCCAATTAATTATTTTCTCATTGATCCCATAGTATTTAAGTTTATGTAACAATTTATTGTGTGGGACTTTGTCGAAGGCTTTTTTGAAATCCAGGAATACTGCATCGACTTGGGTGTTGTTTTCTCCCGATCTAAGTATATCGTGAATGAAGAGACCAAGATGTGTTTCGCATGATCTGCTTTTCCTAAATCCGTGCTGGTTGTGGATTAGTATTTTCCTACTATCAAGAAATTTCATAATGTTAGTGACAATTATGTGTTCCAATATTTTACAAGAGATCGATGTTAAAGAAATGGGTCGGTAATTGGTTGGTTTATCCCTATCGCCGCCTTTATAGATGGGAGTTATATGGGCTAGCTTCCAGTCGCGAGGCACTGAGCCTTCTTCTATCGATTTTAGAAAAACAATATGTAAAAATGGGGCAATGTCGTCAGCTAATTCCTTTAATATTCTAGCAGGTATTTCTTCCGGACCAGGTGCCTTGTGTGCTTTGATACTACGGAGCAGATGTACTATTCCCTGCTTTGTCAGTGTAAGATCGCTCATGTGTTCCCCGGGTGGGTGTGGAGGATCGTTTGGTGCTTTTGTGTTTTTGTTGTAGACGCTCTGGAAAAAAATGATTTAAAATATTTGCCTTTTTCACGCTATCTGTAATGATTTCTCCATTTTCCGTCTTCAAAGAGTGAACAGTGGGACGTTTACCCTGTATTTCCCTAACATAGGACCAGAATGACTTTGGATTTTCCTCAAGATATTCGCTTAGCATTTTAGATTTAAAAGAGTGTAGTGCTGTGCGCATAATACTTTTCGTCTTACTACGACATTTTTTAGTAGCTGTTTGGTTGTATTCACATAAATTATATCGTCACTTTTTAAACTCTTTTTGAAATTTGACTGTAGCTTTCTTTGCCTTCTTAATGCCGATCTGACTTCCCCGTTGTACCATCTAGGTTCCTTACTGTCGCATTTGAGTTTTGACAAGGATGTACGTCTTCATTCCTTCGCGTAAAATATTTAAGAAATAATTCCAAGTGTTCTCTGTATTTGTTGTCTGTTTTTGTCTTGTATTCTGGTAATTTTATCTTTAAATATTCTCTTAGTCCGTTAAAATTTGCCTTGTTGTATAGGTATATTTTACGCTTTTCTTTGTTTATTTTGACGAACTTAGTTTTTAACTCCACAAGAATAGCCTTATGGTCACTGATTCCGTCTTATTATTTCAATGTTAGTAATGATTTCGGGCATAGAAGTCGCAAAGATGTCTAGTATGCTTTGGCCCCGTGTTGGTGATTTAACTATTTGTTCTAAGGAGTGTTTTGTGAATATATGAAGGAGTTCTTGGCATGAATCTCTGTTTTTGGCAGATTTTCCTACGCAGTAGTTGTCCCAGTCAATTGACGGTAGATTTGTGTCACCAGCGATTATAGTAATACTGTTGCTATGTCTGCTGCTGATAGTGGATATTTGTTCGTCGAGCTTGTGTAGGACATCTGTGTTAGAATCTGGGGGTCTATAAAATGAACACACGTATAGGCTTCTGCCGTTGTAGTCCTTAATGTTGCACCAAACGCTTTCTATGTCATCTACGTCGCATTCATATCGTTGGCTACTAAGATGTGACTTTACTGCAATGAATACTCCCCCACCCAACCTATTTGGTCTGTCCCTTCTGTAAATTGTGAAACCGTTTGGAAAAACCTCATTGTTTGCTATATCTCCCGTGAGCCAACTTTCTGTTCCAACTACTATGTCTGCGTTTGTACTGACAAAAATATGTTCAATATCCGATATTTTGTTTCTAATGCTACGGCAGTTTAATGTTATAATTTTAATATGGCTAATAACTTCTTGTTTTTCGGTTTTATGTACGCTAACAAAACTGTTTTGAGACGATTCGTGGTGAACAGAGACAAAAGAATTACATTCACTTGCATTGCTATCTGTTATGTATGTAGAGGCACCAATTTTATTAAATTTACGTGGGTTATATGTTGTTTTAACGCAAGTCTTTGTTTGTTCAATTTTTTTGGGGATATGAGAGGCATTACCTGAACTGAATTGACAAAAAGCGCTGGATTCTACTTTATTTTTCCCAATATATGACCTACGCTCTTGCCTACCAGCTATGCTAAACCCTCGAAACGTGTTCGTGTAACCTACGCGCTACCAACTGCGATGCCTCGGCAGTATAATGGACCCCGGAGCGATTAAGGGGTACCCGACACGATGAGAGGACGGGCCTCAGATCAACGAAGTCCGCTCCGATTCCCCGGCAAAATCCCAGCAATCTCTGATTTAAACCCTCAATGCGGCTCCAAACGAGCCTTCCGCGGTCTACACGCGGCACAATACTACATATACTTAATTTAATTGGGACCTTCAACTCTGCCTCGACTCGTTTCACCTCCGAGTGCATCTCCTTAAAGGAGCGCAGGATCTCTTCAGATCCACGTTCCGAGGCGTCGTTTGTCCCGACATGAGCCACAATGCGTAGCTTGGAGCAGCCCGTATTACTGACGGCCGCCTTCACCGCCAGCGTCGCCTGGGGTACCCCGCCGCCCGGTATACACCAGGACGACAAGAATCCAACACCTCCCTCCTGTTGGACTCTGCGGCGCAGCGGGTTCATTATACGCCGGACATTTGAACTACCTAATATAACGGTTCCCTCCCTCCCCGACCGCTGATGCCTTACCCTAGGCAGTGCCCTCGGAGTAGGGATAGGGGCTGCAGGTACGGTGGTGCTGTCATCCGACAGCACCTGGTACCTGTTGGAGACGGGGATGGTATCTGCCTCCGCAGAGTCCAATCCTCGCCGCAGCGTTACCTTCCCCTTGCCCCGAGAGACGACCCTCCAATCGTCCGACCTACGGACGTGAGACACTCCCTCGTTGAGAGATGGGACACGGGGTAGGTCTCTAATCGCCCAGCCACGTTTTGCATTCGGACGAATCCGTGCACCCCTATGGGCGTGGCGGGTTTTCGTATTCCCACCCTGAGCACCATCTCTCCCGAGGGCAGCCCTCCGGCCGGCGATCTCCGATCGAAGCTCCCCCACCATTCTCTCCAGCATGACGATACGGGCCCTTAAAGCCGCGCATTCGCCAGTGCCTTCGAGCATGGCAACAGGGGACCTGGATGAAGCCATCCTAATTTAATTACCAAGTTCCAAACAAAAGCTAACCTGTATACACTATGCTAAAATTTCTAGAAGGGGTTAGCTAAATTTAGCTCAAACAATAAGTTACGATTTGGAATTGAATATGAAGCCTAAGTGGAAAAAACGATGCTTGAGTAAGGTCTGGTTTTCAGAGGACCAAAAAAAAGATAGTAAGAAAAAGGAAAGCACTCACCGGTCACCAATCAGAGTCGAAGGACAAAAACCACCACAATCCACTAAATAAATTACTACTACCACACACTACGGTTAACAAACCACACACAAAACGAAAACTATAAAAACGAAGCAACGTATACGTTGACACTACACTGCACTTCACTAAAACCAAAAGCACCAAGAATCAAGCTGGCAGGCAGGTAGTCTCTGGTGGGTCAAACCGGTTACCAGGAGCGCTCAGTAGGCAGGTCCGCTCAGGTTGAGGGCCAGAGTATTCTTACATATGATTACCACGATATTGTGGAGTTAGAATGATAACAGATAATGGTGTTTTTGTCCCTTCGGGACTTCAAGATAGGTATGACAGCAGTCTAAAAATTAATTACGCGATAATATTTCAACGTCTGCGAAATAAACACGCTTTAAGAACGGGTTACTTCAACGTCGCGATAAACATCTAATCTGAAGTTAGGGGATCCTTTACCGCAGGACTTCGGAAAAAACAGAAATCGCTTTTGGAGAAATTAAAAGTTGAGTAGAGGTCACCGGACATCAGGTGAAAGTCTGATGACATGGCTGATAGATCTCTTTGATCGACATTAAATCTACTAATTCCCCTCAGTTTCAAAAATCAATTTAACCGAGCAGGTTAACGAATGCGGCAACTAATAATGGCCACTCGGCGTTAATTTGAATTCTACCCTATTGAACGACAGCAGGGAGAACGCACTTAAAACAAACTATAGAGACTCCCTGCTTAAGGAAAATGCAATGGTGGATAGACTCCGTCTTGGTCTCGCCTCTACACCTGGTCTCGCTCACTCACTGAAGATGCTTATTTAATAACCCATCCTCACTGATTCCCGGAGGCGTTGAATAGAATTCTCTTTACTTCATTACACAATTCAGGAACGCATTTCTGCAACCCACGGCTCCTGGAGATTCATCACGTACGGTAAGAAGCTGAACGCCTTTCGTCGGCCATGCCGGGAGAGGAATGAAAATTAACTGAATAACTCAAAACTCGATCAGTAGACTGTTCTGCATCCGCCGCACACAGCTGCTTAAATGCAAGTTATGCTCAATATTCAGGAGATTCGAGCTGAGATGGAAATTCTCAGATCGCGATATCCCCCATGAGTTTCTGGGGAAACGTACCCAACCAAGCGGCAGCAAACGCCACTCAATCGAGTGACTAGGGGCAAAATACTCCGAAAGGGAATGCCGGAAGGGGGTGCACCGCCAATTCATGCCTCCGTCAATACTGCAATGAGGCAAGAATAGCCATCGCCCCTGAGGGAAACGAACTGACGGGGGGAGAGGGAGGGAGGTGCCGGGAGGGAGAAATTCGATTTAAAAAAATCCACGAAGCGAGATCATCGAGCGAATCTTCCTCCTTCGACAGTCTCGTACGTTTGCCGAATTTGAATATTTGAATACCAGTCCATGGGCATATCAAAGGCGTCGACCCCTCTACGCCTGGGCATTTCCGCATTGGCTAACACTGCTGTCCCAAGGGGATTCCCGCTGAGAAACGGGGAACTGTTGACCGAGGCAGCGCTACTACTGCCCTCAACGGAGCTATTCCGAGAGTATAGGGGCCCGTGGCAGCATCTTTCACTTCTCCCCTCCCACACGCCCTCACTTCCTCATTACGCCCACTCCTCTTTAAGGAACTTACGTCAATCACCAAACATCCCCTAGTAACTCAAAGAGACCAATCCCCGCATCCTTGTCCGCTCCTCACCTTTATCTTAAGAGCCACCCCTCCATCAAACCCCACATACAAACAAGAAAAGACCCTTCTGCACCCCACGCACCCTTGAGGGCCCCCCAGACTTCCCCGATCGGTATCTTACACCCTCCGTCGAAACCAAAGAGGACGCAGCAGAAATTTACGCAACCCCTGCATACCGGCCGACTGAGTACATGGGTATGTGTGAGGACTGCTTTTAGAAGCA
Organism: Hetaerina americana; assembly: GCF_022747635.1. Taxonomy (NCBI): domain Eukaryota; kingdom Metazoa; phylum Arthropoda; class Insecta; order Odonata; family Calopterygidae; genus Hetaerina; species Hetaerina americana. The sequence goes on along the minus strand of NW_027287427.1, from coordinate 45,929,201 downwards.
TAGGATATAGGAATAGTTGCCATTTATTTGGGGTAAGATTGGGAATTTTCATTTCCTATACTTCCACCTATCCCCTGGTCGCAGAGAAGAATATATTAAAATTATAGAGCAATTTATATTCAATAAAGTTAAGAAATAAAAATGCTGAACATTAAAACAATTACACATGGGAACACGAATTAAATTATAAAGGGAATCAAGTAATTATCACCCTGTCAAAAGAATATACTATGCATGCAAACGCGGAATGAATAACAGGATGGTGGCGGTACAATACTGCATTTAGAAATCAACTAATATTTAATGAATAATGAAAGATTTTGTCGGCAAAAATGACTTCGCCCTGGAGGGTGGGTGAGGTGCGGGCGGGTAATGTAGGAATTCAAATAGACGCCACGGAAGCAATCGTAATAGATAAGTATGAAAAGAGCGAACCGGTCTGGTTTGGTCATACCGAATGGATTGGAATCGAACCCAGAAATATTTGATGGGAGAAGAGAGAATAGCTCGCGATTAAGAGTGCATCGTTAAAGTCGTGGGCTCAAGTCGTAAAAGACACGAGCATGACAAGGTATATTATAGGCATAGGAGCAGAAGAGCACATATAAGACGATGTCTAAATGTTAAGACAGGTGAGGGGGAGAATAATGATCCCCTATATCGATTGGCCCTACAGTCAATTTCACTTCACATCTCACTGTGGTCTCGCCTTCCAGCGTAATGCAGGGATGGGGTTATTCCTTTTGTGTCAAAGTTCTACTTGAATGATTTCTACCTCTCCACCCGTTCAATTCACACGGGTCGTCTCCGTGTTCCCAGTGTCTCCCAAACAAGTCCTTGCAATTATAATGCGAATCCTTCTGCCCGCACATGACGATCCCTCACTAGACGGGCACCTTTTCTTTTCATTTTCTTTTATTCTGGAGTTAAATCGAAACAATCGATGCATACTCAAGACGAGATCTCACCAACGCGAAATTACGTGCAAGGAAATGCAACGCGAAGAAGTATGCGACGATAGGACAGTTGGAAGGAGTAATTAAAAGAGGCTAGGTTCTCTTTCGTTTCCCAAAAGCACGCCTTTCTTGATTAGCATCTAAACAACTATCCCGCGGTCCACCTAAAAGGTGTGTGGCAGGGAGTGCAAGACCCAAGTGGAAAAGTATAAGATAAGGGAGAGGAAGTAAATTTTAAAGGGTGAAGGAAGGGAGGGAAGAAATTGTCTACACCGAAAGGGAACGGATGCAAGTATTTGGGAGGGATTTATTTTTATCGACGCCGGCGCTCACTTGCTCTTTCCCATCGCCACATTTAGGTGCGAACAGGGCCATGGCTTAACACGCGATGGAAGTTCTTCCCTCCCCAATCGAGCAGGCAAGATCTCGAGTCGATTTGCAACGGCAGCCGACTTCTCCCACACCGATATCCCCACGGGCCACCGTCTTCCTCCGAAGACGCTCTTGAGTAGAGTACGTCAATAAACCTCCATTTAGACGTTTCAAATATCGCAAAAAACCACCACAATAATCAACATGAAGATTAGCTTGATGGGTAATGGTAGAGCTCACCTCGTCCTACGGCGTATGACATTCGCCCATCAAAGGATATGGGAGCTTCTTTTTGTTAAATCCTATACGATTCGAGAATATCCAAAATTAGCGCGAAACGATATACGTAGCTTAGTATGTAATGAAGCAGATATCAGAATATCCAAGTATCAGTGACCATCATGAAAATCCTCATATTCATATATTTTGTTAAATCAAAGTTTAAGTCAATTTATCAAGCTTTAACTTGCATGCACTGAGATTTCTTCCATAAACCCTATACTAGCAAAGGTTTTCCTGCAGGACTTCTTCTAAAGGAACTAAAGTCTACGAGGAAAGCTCAAGGCGTTTAAGGGACACGTGAAGAAAACATTTTTTTTAATAGATAATTTGAATTAAATTATTCACCAATGCGACGGTAAAAATTGGTAAAAATAATTACAGCAGCTGTTTAGCTTACCTCCATCAACGTCGAAACTTAATACATTGTTTTTTTGACCACGCACGCAAGCACTCACCATATCGTACTGTTTTCCCAAGCAAGGAAGTGGTATTTCTGTTTTATCTCACCTGCAAGGAAAAAGAAAAAAGACGTTAACAAAGTTTTCATGAGCAATAATGTTTCATTTCTATATGGTAGGAAATTGGTTAAATAGCCATTAACATTGTAAAGTTGTACGATGTTACAAGTATAGGTTTGAAAATACATAGTTGTTGAGTCGATCCATGGTAAACCAGGAAAATTGTATATTACATCCCACGAAATAAGGAGAACTCTTCGATGAACTTCGATTTATTTATTTAAATTATGATTGACCTTAATAATCGTCGTTAGTATTTAAAATTAAATTAAGTATGGAGGAAGTAGATTTAGATACAACTGAGTAAAGTTAGTTGGGAAGATAGTAACTGGAGAGAATGTTGTACTTTACATCGGATATGAGTAGAGGGAGCTTGGGGGAGCTATCATGCTGAACAGTAAATAAAAAAAGGTCGAGGGAGATGAAACAGCTGGCAGAGATAACGACAGATTCAGTTCCAATATTGGTGTACATTCCGACAAATGGCAACTGGGAGGAAAGTAGGAAGAATAGCATTGAAGAACAATTGCATAATCTTGGAATAACAATGTTTCCGGAGAGAAACCAATACTTATACCAGAAAAGAGGATCAATAAGAACTTAAGCTTGGTTGAAAACCCTATAGGAGGCGTCAACATTCGTGGAAAATTCCCAGAAACACAAGTAGATATTAATGAGATTAAATTGTGGCAAGACCGAGGAACAACGTCACCTCCAAATTCAAATTCTCAAAGTGTACCTGAATCGCATGCAAATTCGGATCACAACTGAACGATTTTAAACCCAGACTAAAACTAAGAGATAATTAAATAGAAAATGATACTTGCCAAGTGGAATGCGAGTCTGAATAAAAGGAATAGAATAAAGGAAGGATCTAGTTATGTTAAAGAAATGGGTACTGTGGAAAATAGGTGGGCAAGTATTAAAAAAGATGACTACAGCTGCAGAAGAAATAAGAATATTTTCTATTCCACTGGAATTACATTTTTCGGCAGCTATAGTTCCAAAGGCATTAACATATTTAATAAGTAGACAAAGCTTCTGTAATCCGAAAATTTACGTCATAGCAACAGACCTAGTCGCGATTCGTGTACGCCGTCGTCGTCCAGATTTTTACATTCTTCATTCGCGTACTTGAGGATGAACAGAGAATACACCTTTTCCGAACGTGGGTTTTATCCCTCCGTTAGATGACAAAAACAAACAATCTTGTTCCACGCTGGATGCGATGGTTACATTTGTATTTTTGATGAATCTCAAATTAATTTTTTTCGCTTTAACGAGATTTATTTCTTTCCAGGTCATATTAAAATTAAGTTGCCTCATTGGCTTCGGTTATCGATCTGAAACTATAGCATTAAACTTAAAACAAATCACAATTACTTCGCATGACCTGCATAACTGAGCGCCACATCTGCAGCGAGAGGGGAAACTGTAACGATTTCCCGAACATCTGTTCATTTTTCTGGCGAAAAATATAATTCTCGATAATTCCAGATGTTTCACCATGATTCAGGTTTATTTTCTATACTCCAAGAATCGTCTCATTTCCTATTTTATTCGATTGTATAAAATTCTCCTGCCACTGTCCACCGCCTTGTGTCCACCCACTTTAACAATGTATGCAGTGGAAAATTATACAAGCATCGGAGCCCTCAGTTGGTATCGTTCGTCCTTGGATTCCGGTAGCCTTACGTTAACTTTTACATATCATTGATGTAAATTGAAATGTCATGAACATAAACGAATTTAATAAAAAACTGCTACATAGTTCCAGTTTGCATCAATGACGTAAGGGAAAGCACAAAAAGATACCGATAAAGTCAAAATCAAACCAATATCTTAGTTTCTCATTCGGTTACTAAGGGCGCATAAATACCGTTGACTGGTAACATCTGCTTATAAGAAAGGAATTCAGAAAACACAGCGATGCCCGGTGATTGAAGCCAACAGCAATTACTTTCGTAACTTAATCAGGTAAAATCACTCACATATATACTCGGAAAAGGGGTCTGAAGTGAAAGGAGTCATTTAATCTCAAAAGTAGAGGCAAGTGTTCGCATATAATTACCGAGGGAGAGAAGGAATAGCTTCATTACTTGAAGAAAACCCGTCAACGACATTACAATCACAAAAAACTTGGCGCAAACGGAATAAAGCCTTCAGAAACGACTTAACTACCAATAACAAGTTGAACGAGAAACCAACGATCAAGGCCGTCGTCAGCAGAGAGTTCGAACACCTGTAAAAACATTTTTTTAGGAACCTCAGGAAAGGCAGAGGCGGTCGCGAGTGTAAAGGTGGGTCTCCTACCAAATGACTCACTGAGCTCCGTTAATTTTTGCCGGTTTCCCTGTGAATACCATAGGCCTTCGAATGTAACCTTAAAGGGCTACGTAGCATTCCTCTACGAACAAGGCCTCATATACAACTCGGAATGAACCGCGCAAACCTGAACCGCGCTAATAGCAGGCACACGACTGACATTTAAATATTTTCCGGGACCGAACGAAAGTCATCCGGTCGTGCTTGAGTCAATAAGCGGATAACTAAATTTCATATTTCAAGAGGGAAGAGAGAATATCCGTGTCCTTGCGACCTGCAGAAAAATTCCCCATGCGCACGGCGAAAAAAAACCCACCGGTCGATAACGCCGGCAATGATGCAACGCCAAACAACATTTCTAGGATTATTGAATGAGCGATGGTTTACTGCCAAATTATTTCCTCGGCCGGTGGCACGCATTCTGATCGACAGGCCAACAACCCGAAAGCATCGACCACGTGCACCCGGGCCTACCGGACTGTTTTAGGCGAGATGACGTACAACGCCCAGTTATAACTCACATTATAACTGCCACTTCGTGGCATTATCGTCTCAAACACGACGAGCGGACTAATAAACCAAAATTTGAAAAGAGAAAAAAGGAACGAACATTCCCTCACACACACTCCATCAGTCTAGCATATACGAACACCCGACAAAAACACCCCCTTCGCAGATGAAACTAAATTCAAGTCGACGAGCGGCAGTAACAAGGACTCTTAGACCCTAATGAAGGCTTTCCACTTTGATCCCGACCAAGTTTCCAAGGAAGGGGGGCGCGCGCACGGAGGGATTGGAACCATGGCGAGGGGGAAGGGAGGAGAGGGATGCTGGGGAATATGAAGATGGAGAGATAGATGGGAAAACGGGGGCGGAGAGGGTATATATCCGCGCCCGTCATTTTAAACCCTCTTTTGAGTAGATCTTAAGGTGGGAAAGAGAGTGATTGAGTACGGGGGCTCAAGACGTTTCCGCGAGAGCAGATGGGGAATGGGTAAGCAAACATGGGGCAAGGCGAGGGGGTTGAGGAGGGTTCAGGGGCGGACGAGAGACGATTCAGGAGAGGCCGGGGGGGAAGGACGGGAGAGAAATGCGGGGAAGGAGGAGGAGACAAGGACTGGGGGAAACAAAGGGAAGAGGAAAGGCATTCCCACCGTCGCCTTGGAAGAGTCACCAGCGCGAGGAAAAGGGGGGCAAGGGCGGGGGACAAAACCTTCCCACACCCTCGAACGGCGACGCCCACCCCACGACCCATTCGAATCCTTCAGTCCGCGAGGTAAAAAATCTAAGACGGGTGAGGGCAGGATTTTATTGCAAAGAGCTTCAGACGATATTAGATGTTGAACGGAATAAACCCGTATTATATCCATATCAAGGACTATCCTTATTCACTTAAGTTATTCTACCTTCTAGTTTTGTACGGGAATGTAGTTGTTGAAGCAGGATAATAGACGCCGACTGGTAGTTTCTAAGATGTAGGTGTGGAGAATAAAGGAAAACGTGGAATGGACGGATAAGAAATTAAACTACGAAGTACTAGTAATGGTGGGGGAGGGGAGAAAATTGTTGGGAGAACTTCTACGCCGCCAGGAAAGGTGGATGGAAAACATTTTGAGTGGCAATGGAATGCATGTTGAACGCCTTGATTGAAGGGAGAAAGTTAGGCACACAAGGAAGGGAAGGAAAAGAATAGGCATGTTGGATAGGATGAAGGGAGGCAGAGAGTACGTGGAATTGAAGAAGGGTTTATTCGCATTAGATAATACTTAGAAATGTAGCGATGGTTAGTGTGTTTTTCCTTCCACAACCTATCATGGTAAACTACCATGATAATATTAACTTTTTACAGCCTGCCCTTTGGAAAGTCCCCAAGGACTTATCGTACAAGTATCCCGAAAACATTTTTTTCCTTGCCTTGGGAAAAAGTGTTTATGTAACGTTTTGGTGCTTTTGAAATCCGCGGCGAAGTTTGATAGTTTGCAGGCGCTGTCCACAACCTCCTTAATCGGTAGACTTTCTAGAAGAATAACAAGTAAATACCAATTTCCACGAGACTAAAACCTATGAGCCAGTCAAATTATACGTAAGTTTTGGACCACTTGGACAGCGAGAAAGAAAATATTGCAGATTAGTTCATGCAGGAGGTCAATATTTATTTCACACAGTTTAGGAAATAGGGGAAGCTAGAACCGGAGAGAATAGAGAAAAAAGGGGGTTCATATAGGACTGCTTTAACGAAATCCGATAAACGATTTACTACCAGTCAAACAATACCTTTCCATTCAGTACATAGATATCCAATCTAAATTCTCTACACATTGACTATTTCCCTTCTTAATCGTATTTGATTAGGTTGCATGAGAAAACACTTTTGGGCGCAGTCACTGAACACTCCCACATCGAACCAAGGGAGGCGATTGCCCATTTGCCGATGCTGAGACTAATTCGCCGAATCCCAATCGATCAAGACTAATTCTCTTGCCTCCTCCCAGCTGTTAACTGCTCCTCCATTTATCTCCACTCTTCATCCACTTCCATTCCCTGTCATCCAACTCAAAATGTGCTCCTGGATGAGGTGGAGAGAGGGAGGCGAAGGGAGAAAGCGAAGGAAAAATCATTTTAGGAGCATTTCCGAAGGCCCGCGTCCTCCCTGGTAACGTTACCAATCGCTGGTTACGGACGTCGCTCCCGTCCATACCGTTCCCAACCCTTCCCTTCCATCCAATCCCTTCACTCGGGGAGGGAGGGGGGGGGGGCGAAGGTGGGATGACGAAGCTGTGTTATCGGCAGCTCCTCCGCACTCGAAAAACTTCTCTGTTAACTTTGGAAACATGTCTCGACGAGTGAGGAGGACCAAGTTTTTTTTGTGCCTCGTCCTCAAACCCCCCCGAGTATCACAGGCCATCGTAGGAGATGTTGGAATCCGAGACAGTGATTAAGGGTGGAAGGAGGAGGCGGTGGGTGCGCTCCGGCTCACCCTTTATTTTTTTTAAAGGAGGGGAACGCGAATAAGCGACGCCCACTGGATGCAGAGCGGTCTGTCAGCCGACCGGGGTCAGTCGCGTCGTGTCTTCCTAACCCGCCGTGGAAGTGACGAAGAGATGGGGTCCCTGGCACGGCGCGAATTAAGTCGAACGCCAAAATTTCTAAAGACGGGTTTCTCAGACGTCGGGCGCCAGGGATTCCAAGCATTTTATGAACCTCAACACTGTGACGAATGTCTGTGGGAATGAGAACTGCGATTACCCAAAGAATGCCTTAAAGTTTAGGTGAATGACACTCCCAAGCGACTCAACCCGTCACTCGAGTTTTTTATGGCCACCTCACGGTGAGAACCATTACACAAACTCATACAGAGATAGATTCATAAACATTTTTGAACAACGTTTTCGGCGACCTTTTGCGCTATTCCATTTTCATCTTCTCAGAATTTCCCCCGCCCCCTAGCGCCCTCCTATTCCCTTATTTTCCATCCTTTCCCATCCCTCTCTCATCTTCCAATTTTCTCCACCAACTTTATCTTTTCCCCACTCCGATATAACATTTATGAGGAAACACACCTGATGAAATTGCTTTGTCCTAATCTTACTAACATTACCTTAGTTCTACTAATATTTAACAGAAGATATCATTCAAATCAGCAAAAAATGCATGAGCTCAAATAATTTTAGGACTACACACTATTTTAGAATACCAATGAAACACATTAGCCAGGCGTGTTAGCTTCATGTTTGTAAGAATAAAATAAAATGAAATTTAAGCGTCATACCACTAAAATTATATTATTATTTTAAATTATTTTAAATGCTTATCTGAGCCCAGGACAGTGAAGAGATAAGAGACCAATAAAATAATCTACCATGTGATAGCATTATTGACCACTCATGACTACGTATTTTTACAATTGAAGAAAAATCTTTCGGCTGTTTAGGTACCTGACAATTTGATTAAGAGTGGGTATTCTTCATCAAGAATGTTCATGTTATCGTTAAAAAAGTGCATAAAATTATAGAAGCCAATGGCTTAGGATTAGGACAGAAATGCTGACCTGTCGCTGCCAAGAGTGAAGGGTCAGTTCAATAACTTCACGATTTTGAGTGGGTTCGTATTACGGGTTTCATGGCATCAATTCAGAGTACTTGTCCCACGAAAAGGCATAGGGAAACAAAAAAAATCAAGCGTGCCGCGAAAAAAATCACGGTCTTACGTGAACGTGACAACTATAATCAATGGCCCGAGACGGAGGGATATGCCACGGACCGTGAAAGCCCGGCGGTCGCCCGAAAGAAATCCACCTCGTCATCCATATTGAGTGCTACGACCGCGGCGGGGATACCAGGAGAGCACTTCGGGAACGCGGGGGTGGGACATATGAGAAGAAAGGGCTGAGATAGGCGTGGAAGGCCGAGCAGAGGACCGACGGGAGAGCCGGTGAACGCGTGGGGGGGGGGGAGAGGCAGAGGAGGACCGGACTTCCACCTGTTTATGACGCGGGGACCCCCGAGAGCTGAGGCGGGGACGAAAATTGCGCACCGTTGGCCAAAAATCTGAGGCCGCCTTTCAGAGACCCATTTGAAGACCTTGTCAATGACCTCAACGGGACAAAAAACCGCAGAAACATGTCAAAGAGAGATCAGGCAACGTCCATTGCGACACTTTTGAAAAACGTCAACGATTCACTTTTTGAGTGCGCCGGATGGGTTGTGCTGTGCGGCAGATTTTTGTCCCTCGGCAAACGTCCTACGGTACGTAAGTGGCGGGTGCACTTTTCCTCGTTAAACAAACGCCTGGAATTGGCCTGAAACTTAAAACCAACTGACTCAAGACTTCCGAAATTGGAAGGCGAGAGGCTTTGCTATTCGCTCATCCCTCGGAATACGCCATGCCAATATTCGTGCTGGTGCCACATAAATGATACAAAAATACATAAAACCGTAGATGAACGAAAGAAGGAAATTGACTAATAAACGAAATGATGTTAACCTCTCTATTGTATCGGCTATTGTATTCTGTACTTGCGAGAAAAAAATGATAAATAGAAGTTACACATACGTACATTCATTTAGTATGTTCATTCAGGGCATAATCAGATGACAACAGAAGCGATATCCAGAAACCATCACAATATAAGCAATTTCGTCTCTAGGTGTTGTGGCTAAAGGATTTTATGCGAGTTATGGATTCGAAAATACTTGGATATGTTGCACGATATCCTGTCGGTTATAAAAACATAAAAATCTCTAAAATATTTCATACAATGAGATGAAAAAATTGCATACTTTGTCGTGATTTGACGCTGAAGAATCTAGGTACTATAAAACTAAATCGCGAATACTCAACCTATTCCGCAATCATTGCTAGATCTACAATATGTCTGCTGAAACTCCATGAGGATGTCCTTGGGCCACTGAAACTCTTAAAACGTATACTTGATTCTTGTGCAATTATTAACGTGAAACTGACACACAAATTCATTTTGGCATTGGGATAATTTACGTTCGTAGGTGTGGCCATAGCTGTGGCAATCTTTTGAACGGAAGAGAGAAATTTAGCTTCAATTTGAAGTGGAATTTAAATGGAATCGAAACTCGGAATAAGAATTCGGACACCGATTTTAATTTACCAAATGGAGTGAAATCTCCCGACCCGATAGACTAGCCTAACACTCTCCGGGTAACACAACATTTTACAAGAATATAATACGCACATTTCGTATCGAAACACAGGTTGGAAGCATCCAACTAGAGTCTTTGTGGGCCGTCCAAATCGTATCTCTTAATACTTTGACACCTGGAGTTGAATGAGATATTTTACTCTTTCTATTTCGAGCTACATTTGAATTAAAAATCGAAATATAGAAACGGGCAAAAAATCTGTGTCTATTTTTAATCAAACGTGGCCCAATGGTAATAAAAAGGTGTTCTTTCAAAGGAACTTAATGATAGCATTATAATCAGCATTGGAGGCCCATTTTCCATCTGTTACCTTAGAAGACTTCTCTTGTGTGTTTTGGGGAGTGATGCTAATGTCGGCTTGACAATGGTAGGAGATATTTCGAATGATCACAAAAACAGTGTGTACCAATATTTCACAACTTTCGGCAAACTGATCGTCGACAAATGAATCTCCAAAATCATGTGCTTCTCGATTATACACAGATAGTGAAGGGACCTTGTTCAAATCACCCAATGCGTCGACGAGGGAAATTCTTTCTAACCTTGCCACGTAAACGAAGAATGATTCATTTTTCATATAATTATCAAAATAAACAATGCTCACAGAACTTGCGCCATATCTTATACAAACCTAACGAATTTACATGAATATTAAAAAAACGTAAAACAAAAAAACAATCTTAAAAATACTCTACTGAGAATTTCCAATTTGCATGACCCTTGATAAATATTCTATCGCAAAAATGCCATCCATCCGACATTAGCATCACTCCCCAAAACACACAAGAGAAGTCTTCTAAGGTAACAGATGGAAAATGGGCCTCCAATGCTGATTATAATGCTATCATTAAGTTCCTTTGAAAGAACACCTTTTTATTACCATTGGGCCACGTTTGATTAAAAATAGACACAGATTTTTTGCCCGTTTCTATATTTCGATTTTTAATTCAAATGTAGCTCGAAATAGAAAGAGTAAAATATCTCATTCAACTCCAGGTGTCAAAGTATTAAGAGATACGATTTGGACGGCCCACAAAGACTCATCTGCGTATCGCGAGAACTACTTCTTTGCCCTACATTATTTCCTTCATCACTTCCACCTGTCCGTTATTCACAAATAATTAACCCCACCGGAAGCTTTCCGGCTATTCTAGCACCTAACTCCCTCTCAGATCGAACTCCCAGCGACTCGAATGAACGAAGACGACGCTGAATCGAAGCCCAGTTCGAGCCAATAAAGTCGGACCTTTCGACGCAAGAATTCACAAACTCCTTCCAAACACATGTCCACGATGGATTCCTGGAGAGAGACGACCGAATCGGAAGGCTTTTTCTTCCTTCTTTATTTTTCTTTGGCCCCGCCCGGTCCTCCCGTCGCCCAAGATTGCGAGCGGCTGAGGAGCAGGCTCACACCGACAAGTCGGACCCGGGGGGAGCAGTGGGGAGAGATAAAAGAGAGACCGTGGTCCACCCGACACCAAGGAAGGGCATTGGGTGAAAGAAGCATTGGTGCCGAGATAGGACTAGGGGAGCCGGAGGAGGCAGAGGGTGAGAAGGCGAGGCGGACGGGAGTCGGGACTGCGAACCCCTACCCGGAGTCTCCTCCCGCGAGACCTCCAGAAATCTCAAAGAAGGCGAATAGAACGAGGAAAAAGTAAAGCCGACGGGGGTGGGGAGGAAGGGAAAGGGAGCGGCGTGGGGTGGGATAAGATCGCTGGCCAGAGGGAGAAGAAGGGGGAATCAAAACCTGGAGGAATCGCGGTCGGGAGGAGGGCGTGGAGGGAGAGGGGTAGATGCGAGGGTTCGGAGAGGAAAAGGATCCAGGCGTATATAAGGAGATGTTCGATTCAAATCGAGATTACTCTGAATGGACCCTTTCAAGAAAGGGAGAGAAACGGGGTGGGAGAAAGTTGGAGTGAGGGGGCGGTGGGGTCATTCTTCTTTCCGCGCCCCCATAAGAAAGAAGGCGCCAAGGAAGGAGGCGGAAGAGGAAATAAAAATGGAGGAGATATACACGTATAATAGTCCTCCTCCTTACCACCACTCGCACAATACCTGTCCCTCGTCCCCGGCGACACACCCCATATATCGAAGGGAGACGTGTCCCCACCCCTCGGGTTAAATAAAAAAAAAGAACGCAAGAAAGAAAACCCGAAGGGAGGGTCGCGGACATCATTTCCTCCTGCTCCCCACACACCAGCCACCCTGGCGCGGAGCCCGAACGGCGGCGAAGAGGAAAGAAAGAGAAAAAAACTAACGGCGCCATCTCGCATAAATCCGATTGGGAGCCCTCCTCTCTCTTTTATCATTTATCTTTTTTCCGGTAACGGATCAGGTGCGCCGCTACTTTATGCGCGGGGGCGGCGCGGAGGGATGCGGTGCAACGACCTGCAGCCCAGTCAGCCTGCCGCTTCCCCGGCGAACCTCCCCGGCGCGGGGCGCCGGCGTCCCCGGCTGCGCCCGCCCCGAATATCGAGTGGGAGTCCCCAAGGGGGAGGGAGGATGGGGGATAAAACCGGACCACTCTAGATGGATGTGGAGGGATAGACAGGGTTGCAAACTCGCGAAACTTAGTTCGCCAACTTCATCATCAGACGACACAGAGCACGATTGCGTACATTGCCCGGGGACTCTCGAAAGGCAATTCGATGGACGGAGCCGTGCACACATAGAGCCCCATTGTCAATTTCCCCTATGTGTGTCTTCCTGCAAACCCACACGAAGATGGCCCCGAGATATTCCATTCCGGAAGCTCCCCACTTAGAAAAGGCTCGAGTTTTCATCGGGTTCACTGCGAAGCGAGATAATCAAAATTCGGAAGTTCAACGTTTTTTCGGTCAATTCAAATAACCCGCGGAAAATGCCACGGCGATATATTTATTTTTGTGAACTAATAAAACCAAATGTTTCTGGCGTAACTTTGTGGAAAATATGAACTCTACCACACAATCGTCTATAGGTTAATGTGCAAAAACAAATAACTTTATACGTAAAACCATTCTTTAGAGTAAAAAACACGACGTTATTTCTACCAATACTTTCTTTCAAATCGACGGGAAACAAAATCAATGGTGATATGTCAAAATTGAAAGCAAAATAAAATTATTTTGCATCAACTATGACTATAATTCGTATTGAACTACGAGCGTCGGCAATAGCCTTCTCTTTACCTAAGGCGCCAAGAGGTCCGCAGTTTAACGTCCTATCCGACGAACGGCTTACTCACTCAAAGTACTCAACGCAAGGCATCTCAAGTAGAGATGGGGATTCCACTGAAAAATTTATATCATTAGGATTCGAACCCAGACCCTCAGGGTGGGAAGCCAGTACGTTAGCCACCGCACCATCCCGATCCCCTAATAGTAATTATAGAATTTCAGGCAACGGCTGATGGAAATCAATATGCAGTAATTGTTTTTAACGGGCCTCTTACTTCACATATATTCGAGTGCTAACTCGAAATATGTCACACAAATAATCCTACGAGAAAATATAACATTATAATATCATGATAAGCAGGCGTGCTCCCAATCACAATATTAACTTTCGAGCCAAATGCAGGCAAATAAAAGATTATAAAATTAGATCCGCATCGTGAGAATTCTGATTTCACTAACGTACAATCAACTAAAGAAACATGAAAGAAACGAAAGCATTTTTACCTTCGCTACGGAGACATTTAGGATACCCAACCATCACGGTATCGCGAGTTAGTGCAGACTGGGTCTCATGCAACTAATTGAACATTGTGATTTTTTTACAAAGGTGAACGAAAAAACCACGAATGCGTGGTGCACTATAGTACACCATGAAATCTTCCAACGGCCACTATTTGATATGCCAGGACAGACTGTACGACAGGTTGTATGAAAGAAATTGTTTACGGTAAATCAATCACATGGAAAGCCACGAGCATCACACGAAAGCTTTTTCCAATGAAAAAAAAATACGCGAGAAAAAGAGCGTTGAAAAGAGCGTCCTTCCTGACAATTTTAAGCTGTAGTATGAACACGAAAACTATATAATACCCATTAATTTAATACGTCAGATTAATGAAGAGCCGAAAGAAATGCTCCTTTCAACCGGTATCTCCAAACGACAACATTTCTCAATCGCTACGGCACGTATCTGAGGGCGAGTATCTCAAGCTCGATAACGGTGGGGCCGCCAATGAAATTCACGTGGCCTAGCTTTTGACTATTATAACATCATCACAGTGCACGTGCCCTATCGAAAACTTCAATATGAAGCGTAGTTTGGCGGTTTTTAAGATTTGAGTACAATAAAGAACAGAAAAAATTAAACAGATGTAAAAAAACCAACGATGAAGTTCCAATGAAGTATATGGTTCCTCGCCTATGCCAGGAATAGCATCCGACCCAATGAAACCACTGACGTCCAAATTTCCGTCACGTAAAAGGTTCAATTTGTACCAAGAAAAATACGTTGCAATCGCGTGAAACGAAGAGTTTAGGAGATGTTTATTAACATAAATTCGATTATTTTTAATGATTATTGCTTAGATTCAAATTCAAAATTTTAACGGAAACTTGGTTGCAAATTTCTAACGTCAACTGGGAACGGAGGAAAAAAAGGAATTGATGAATCGCCTTAGACATGAGCCTGGTGTGCTTTATCGAATAATTTTTTTTTTACATCTCCGTCCGCAGTGAATCATCAATTCGCGAAAAGAAAACAGAACTATGAACATTTCGCAACACGCTCCTCTGGAGGGACAAGGTAAAAAAGGCGTCGCAAAGAGGTCTCGGTAAATGCCTTCACGGACGCGTCACATCGATGCAAGTGAAAAAAAATTAAGCGCGGATTACCCACGAGAGCGGCGCCACCTGAAGACCACCCGGTGGACAAAGCACCTTTTCGCAAGAGGGTGATAAACGTGTCAACCCGTGCTGTACTGAACTTAGAGAAACAGCAAGATTGGCGTTACCATATGTATTGCCGTCCTTTCACCTGGACAACTCTCGTTACGAGATACCACTAAAAATATCCACATCAAAATCGAAAAAAATGCGTACCGTGTGTTTTTTTCACATGAACATTTACATTTAGGAACGCTATGGCTCAAGTTTCTTTAAAGATGAAATAAAGTAGGTAAGCTGGTGGGTGAATATTAACTTATATCGAATATCCTCTTCATCCATTTCATGGAAAGAAAGTTTCGGTGCTTTAATCGTGTCCTGAGCACTAATTTTAAGTCCAAAAGCATGCTAATATTCTTTATGAACGTACCTACGCGATGTATTATTTAAGGATTTAAAAACGACTATCTTTAAAGAAGTAATCATGAAACGGAAAAGGACCGCGTCTATCAAATCCTATAAATTCCATGAAATCACCACCTTATGGCAGCTTATAATTTCATATTATCTGATTCTCCATGATTTACAATGATTTCTTGTCCCACAGAGAGAGCTCCGGCGTAACATGAATTTAAAAATACATCAAAGAAGGAAAAAAAATAAAGATATGGAGAGGAAAAACTTAAAGCGACCAATTCCCATTAATATTTCAGTGACAGAGCACGGGTCACAATCGAGGATGATCGTTACGGGAGGCATTTTCGCCGCTGGAATTAATCGATTCGCCTTTTCGGTGCTAGAGGCACCAACCACGTTCGGTTGATTCCGCAGAAATCCCACCGATCCGGCTACATCACAAACATATGGGGCCATGACATTTTAATGGAATTAATCGCCAGATTCAAGTAGAGAAACTGAGACTACAGATTAATTCCACTGAAATGTCATTGGCCCCACGTGGATGCGACGGTTTTGCCGGGGACGGCATACGTTTAAGGAAAGAGAGTTTGCATTTCAGGTGACTATATTGAAAGTTACAATAACCGCCATTTCTCACACGGAATCGAAACATGTGAATATGAGAACTGATTTCGACTGATATACAAGGAGGTAACACACACACCATAACGTGACTTACTGTGCGCAAGTATTCCATGACTTACTAAAGTTTTATTTCACGGAGTTCGATAGTAGAGCGGATATATTTAAAATTCCATTTTTTCGTCCTACCATTAGAGATCAAAATAGATAGGACCACAGGCACGAAGGAGATAATTAGCATTGGTAGTGTATATATTTTGTCGATATCCCGTTATGTTTTTATAATACACCATTATTTTTAATATTCCTCCCAAATGATTTGAATACACGTACATGTCCTGCCATTGAATATGGCTGCCTCGTAAGTACCTTCTTTCGTGTGGTTAACTTTCATCAAGAGCATGATCAAACTGATATTTGTGTGGTGGTGTCATGATTGGGATTGTGCATGCATGGCTGGTGACCTAACATCCGAACCACACACCCTTGCGTTGGCTTGCGGGGGAAATAAGGAAATTTAGATTTTATTGAATGTTATTGCAAGGATGAGCAAACGCCAGGCTTGGCAGATGCAACTGGATGGAAAAGAGGAAAGGTTTAAGATTAATTTCTACTCGCGGACTTTAATACTAGAGAAAATTTCATTTTATATTTGATTAAAATTAAAATATTCAAAATTCTAATCGAGTTCTAGAGGAATAAGCATTAAATAGAAAAGTTCCGGCGAACCAATCGAAAAAAAAATTGCAAATATATTTTTACACATTTACGGGAAGAGAAATTTAACGCCAATTCATATTTTAAAAACGCACTTCGACCAGGGGATATTCTGCACACGTTAGCAAATTTATCGTCTGCAATGCTCTCGTGAGTGGAGACCGGCCGGCTGGTGCATCGCGATGACCCGGAAATTACGAGACTTAATGGTGGACGTTATCGGCCTGGGGTGGGGACGCGATAATATTTGATTCATGTTGCCCGCGCATGCAGAATCATTACCCTTTTCCAGGAACATCAAACATTGGATTCCACGAAAGCATTGAGAGAGCACGGCGAAGGGCTAAGCCCGCTCACGACTGGAGCAGGAGTTACATGGGCTTGGTGAGCGATAATTCATCTCCCTCTCAAGCCCCACCGCTCGATACAAAGGGTGTGAAGCGATGTTTTAGACAAAGGAGCGGAGGATATTGAGCGGCCGACACAAGAAGACAGGATAAGTGGATGCATACTATGTCGAGTGGCAACAGAATATGGAATACTTTGATAAAGGGAAGAATGACGGACGAGTGAGGCATGAGGAGGAAAAGATGATGCATGTTGCTCGGAATGAAGTTAGCTATAAAAGTAAGCGGAGAATACGAAACTGTCACGATTTTCATCGAGTTCCCAGAAGTATACGACATATTGAATTCCGTGAGGTATTTGCGTAAATTCAGTGCGGATAACATACGCTAAAAAAAACCATAAACAGAGTAATCGACCCAAAGGTCGGTTTGGTAGGTGACGGTTGAGTTCACCCAGTACTAAGCCCAACGGCGTGTGAAATTCATACATCAGAGTAGGGGGCAAGTTCCTTTCCCAGCGCCGGTTATGGTTTCTCAGGAAGACCCGGGTACCCGAAAAACCACATAGCTTGGGTGGAGCTGCAGGTGCCCAGAGATTCTTGCCCGGGAATCGAAACCCGGGCCCTCGGGTCAGTAGTCAAACTCTCTACCCCTGGACTACCGCGACCCACAGATATTATATGGTTCTTGGATATTTAGTATTGCATTAAGGGGTCTTTGAGGCGTAGTAGAAAGGGAAAGGGAAAATCTATAGAAATACAGGCCTGTATAATGCATATTAAATGGGAAAATCGATGGGATACGTGGCAATTCTCCCAGTGATTCCACAGAAAATCTATACATTTTTCCAGGAAAAAATTTCAAGATTAAATTGTCCACGGCAAGAGAAGCTTCGCGATGGTACAGCAGCCCGAGTTAAATTCTTCATTCTTGCTGAAATCAACTTCGGTGATCCGATGGTAGGGAAATACGTAGAGATAACCTCCGCAACTAGCATCGCGTATGCACATATTCCACTGATTATTTTCAGCTGGCATTACTATCAGCCGTTAATCACACTGAATGGTCTGAATTTTCCATCGCGCAAATCCTTTGCGAAATGAATTTAATTACTCCACATGCCCATGGCCGCTGATAATGAACGATAGGAGAGTGGTCGTGCGAGAGAACGGCGTCCTGACAGCACGACATGAACAGATGACGAAAGAGAAGGACAGTGACCACGCTCGGAGTCGTTCATGCGCCACCCTTCTTGCCTGACCACACCGCAATGCACAGAACAGAGCTCGTTTCAGAGAAACGGTCGAACCGGAGCACACTCGGCCCCTACGTAACCCCGGGAATTTTGGCAACGAAGTTTATTTACAGGCACGCCATTCATCTTACCGGAGTGCCCTGACACGTAAACGCCACCCACCCTCCGTTTCCCTCCACCGATTGCCTCCCGAGAAAGGATCATACTTATCTCTGGACAACCCGCGCGCTCCGAGACCTTGTTCCCACGCGCGTGGTCTCGGACGTGGGGGTTCAGGAGAGGTTAACCTCACGCACTGGGCGGCGGGCCCGAGTCATCTTCGACCGGCGGAGAGAAGGCTTATCGGGCGGCGAGGCGGGGAAGGGGGAGTCCACTTGGAACAATGGGTAAGATAGGTGGGAAGGCGGGGGTGGAAAGAGGGGTGGTTGGACCGGAATACCTATGTGCGTGTCTGCGAGGAGGAAATGAGGGCTCGGATGGAAAGTCGATAATGAAACATCGATGCTTGGATATCGAAGTGTTAGTTTCGGCGGCAAATATTCGGTGTTTCACGATGGAGGCAGCTTTGCAACACTTTAGTCGGATTGAGAATATGTCTAGACACTTTGGCAATCATCTATGTGTTATCTACCTATTAAAGTTAGGCCCACAACAGCCAAGTATTTCGCATGGACTTACTCCGGTATAAACTTCTCTGTATTATTTCCGAACACCATGCTCATTGGGAACCAGCGCAGTGATTTCATCAATTGCACTTAAAATAAAAGGCGCAATATTTGTAGAAAACATTGTCCATGAAGGAATGGGGACGGTCATACGATCATCGTAGAACGGAAAGCCACACGACGCATTATGAATAAGACAATAATTTATTGGAAAATGATGAGTAATGATTACGAGTTCAGTACTGACAACGGGGACGTGACAGGTACGCATAAACGAATTTCTCCAGTGTGATACGGAAATAACAACTTATTTTTATTTAGGTAAGGCCCCAAATCGAGCATTTGGGAGACATTCCACAAAACAGCGATACGAAAATCTGCCTGGTTCCATAACACCGGTCTTCTTTAACGTATACACACATGGGAGTAAGTGAACCCCTGGTTGGAAAATAATTGTCCAGGATCGCATTTGAAAACTTCTGTGCATATCGTATTTTGTTGTCAGTTTAAGGAACACTCAGGAGCGAATTTATAAAAATGCGATTTTCGTCAATCGCGCTTCCTCTAGAATCTGAACCCACGAGATGAGTTCTTGGCGAGTATCTTTCCAAAGGAAAATATAATCACCGCTAGCCTATCATTTTGCATAGCGTTTGAAAACTAGCAATTTAACTCACAGCTTTCAACATGTGTGATACCTTCCATTTCATACTCTATTTTGAACAATTTTGAACGTTGTAAGTTGAATTACATGAACATCTTCTAAACCGAAAGTCCTTGGGAGTAAAAGAGAAAACTATTCTAAAAAGTACAGTTAAATTAACCCTCCCAAGGTCCCTCGGAGGAAAACAATTCTCATTCCATAGCCACTGACCCACACAAAATAATAACACAACCTCTTCCCACATCCATCTCACTCTTTGCCAGCCACGAATCAAACAATACAAGAGCCAAATACTTCCATTTTTTATTCAATTACCTCCCCCCTTCCTCTGGATGAACTCAATCACACTTTCGATACGCCAAGCCTGATATCGGAACTGCATGACGGTTCAAAATTCGAGGGATCTACATCGTCGGAACAATGGAATCGATCCATTGTAGCATCGCAAAAGCTGTAGGCGTGTGGGAGGGTGGGGTTGAAGAGAAACCCATGGCGGAGGGAAGTGGGTGGCTGAAGGACGGGGGTGAAGAAGGTCGTGGGAAGCGGGCAGATGAAACGAAAGGCGAACGAGGAGGATGATGGGACTGGAAGGAACAAATGAAGGGGAGACGGTGGTTGCACGTCGCGGGACGGGGAGGGTGGAGGAAGGAAAAGCAGGGGGATGGGGACGACCGAAGGATTCGCTTTCCCTTCGTGAATGAGGAGCGGAAAGGTAAAGGGAGGAACACTGAAAGCAACAAAGGATCGGACGGGGAAGGAGGATCGGGATAGAAGGGAAAAATAGGCGGACGACACGAAATGAGTGGGCCATCCACGAAGAGACCATTCCATTTCCGCGATGACTTTTTTTTGGCCTTCACTGCCCCGACAAGGCTTTCGCAATATCGATTATTTTTTATTTGCCCATACCTAATAAAGAACCACACGTCCAGACTCTTAATGCAAGTGGAGAGAGAGAGAGAGAGAGAGAGAGAGATAAAGACGAGATCTCGCCTCAGAGGCACATCCAAATGGAAGCGGGCACGCTGTTTGCAGTTCGAGCAGACTTCTCCGATGCACTCTTCATTATGTGATGCCTCCCGACAAATATATAAGATTTTCGTCTCGGAACACGTGCATTTTTCTGATTTTACATACCTCTACCCTTTCAACGGGGTGGTCCTCCCAACCTCAGACCCGCGGATTGAAAATCGCGTCTGCTCACGTCAAAATCGCCGGTGGAATGCAGTTTCGCATCAAAATATTTGCTCCAAGGAAGTGCATAAATTTCTCCATTAGCCCCTCGCTTGGCGCAATGAAACTCGCGCGGCAGACCTAGCACGAAACTCGACCAACACTCCCGTTGAGTTCGGCGCGAATTTAGTTAATGGCACCCTTCCGTTCGTCTTGCACGGACGCGTGTGGATTTTTACGCGCCCGAGAATGTAACTTCGATTTTGCGTTAGGAGATACTGCGCCGTAAGTGCTTCCTCAATATTTTTACCGAGACATGGACCTATCCCTAATGAAAGGATCTTAGTTCATACCCCGACAATGTGTTCACTACGCGACCCAGTCGTCGCACGTACATGCCGCCATCAAAATGGGCATAACAAAATGGCATTTTCTACCGGTGGCTTTAGGGGTGGGGACCTTAAGGTTTATTGCCACGGTTCAATAGAATTCTTATCTTATTGCTTTCCATTTCTAAATGACCTGTCTCCATATGGTGGTGGTCCATTGTAAAAATGTTGGTAGTTCATTTTTATTCCATCCTGTTTAATAAATGGTAACTTCCGTAGTGGGTAAAATGAGCACTAGTTTTAAACTAAACTTTCGACAACATGAATATATGTGTGCAACAACAGGCACGTCTTTTCATATTACATGAGTGCATATTTTTTCTTTGTTCCTAGTCCTTAAAAAACACCCTTCCTCTCCCTTATCCCTTACTCTTTCTACCTGGTCATTGCACCCCCCTGCCACAATTATTTTTGGTGGATCGTATTCGTTGGTATGATTGGTATTCGTGTAGGTGCATCTGTATACACTATCCCTCAAGCCGTCGCAAGGACGTGTGGGAGGGCGAGTTAGGTCACCAGCTACACTTCACCCACTCCGGTACTTCCAAAAACATGGGGAACCCCGTGATTCACCGAAAAAGCAGGTGGTAGGGGAGCAAGGAGACACCATTCGTGCAGCATCCGCCGCTCGCACCGCGAATGTTATCCTCTTAGTAACCACTCCACTGGCTATACAATGAAGACAAATAAGGAAACCCATTAAAAAGGGAGGGATCAAATCCAACTAGTATTTACCAGGTAGCATTTTTAGCAGCTTATGTAAGTAAGCAAAAGGCGTCAGAAGACCCACTTGGAGTATATATATTTTCTGCTGTTAAAAAAAATTGAATTGCTATGAAATCCTGAGAAAAAATTACCTTTCCTTATGTAGCATCTGTGTAACGAAACGTTTTCGCATTATTCGGGGTAGAATGCTTTTGAATGAGAAAAAAATATGCACACGACATATGTCAATGGCAGCAAAAAGGAGGCAGGCATGACTGAAATCAAAATATAAGTTTTCTGTAGCCATAAAATCATGCCTAAAGTAATTGCTACATCTTGCAAATCCCCTCTAGATCGTGAGACAAGGAAGGCTAGAGCACCAGCCACTTATGAATAAATATGAGCCTATACATAACCATGAGCGTGTATTTGCTCCTAAATCCCATTGTTCGAACACATACACATGTATATGCCCATTTACATGATGCAAAAATGGGTTTTTGCGAGTGGTTAAATCAATGAATTAAAATAAAAAATATTCGTGGATTTGAGTTCGATTTGGTTATGATTGTGTGATTCAATCCGTACGTGAGAGTGTCTATCATTACTTGTTAATTACATTTTCCTACAATCCGTCTAATGGTACATATTTTCTTGAAGGCTGAGGTGTATATTTTTCAAATTTTTGTTTTCCATGTGATTTTATTATGTTTTACCCCCCGCCAAACGCCCTTGGGGCGGCTTGCGGTTACTTTTTAGAAGTATATGTACCCCAGTAGATATTTGATCGAAATGTAAGACTCGCGTATTTGACCTGTTTAGAAGCACATTTTCTGCATAGCTGTTGGCAGTGCGCGGATGTAGAATACAAAAAAAATATAAACCAACGGAATGAAAATAAGTCATAACGAAGAAGTTTAATATTTAGGAGCCCGAAGTAAGATCACAATGAAATGAAGTTTTTCTGAAACTTTCGTCTTTCAAACACGTTTTATTTCCAGTTCCATTCGTTCCCGTGAATCTGGGCACTCCGCCTTACTCCCCGATATCCCCAGGGGCACCGAAATCACGCAAACGCGATTAATAAGGCATGATGTTGTGAGATCACTTATGGGATCCTACGGTGCTCACGTGTACCGCCAAAACCGCCAGAAACGATTTATAATGACTTCCGAAACGCACTTTAAGCGAAGTGCGTCCCGGAAACCTACGACCAAAATAGACGTGAAATTTTGGAAAATCATGTTGGGTGCATTTTTTTCGTAATTTTCTTCAATTTATCACCGGCCGCGGAACGACCCTGAATCTACGATGTCATGAATGCCTTCGTGAAAAGTTAACCATTCATGAATGGGCTCATTATTTTGCCCATTTAGACCGCGATCCTAAAAAAATACACCGCCCTTACCATGCATTTCAGAGTTTCACGTCTCTATAATTGCCCCTATTGACGCTTGTTATGACGGACTGTAATTCCTAAACCGGAGCCATGAGCACATCACCCTCCGCTATCCCACAGAGCACGCACGTGGTCCACCAGAATTTCGCGGTCCGGGTTGAAACCTTTAAGCCATAACCGTTTCCTTCGATCCATTACGGCCGTAGTCGTCTGTGTTGCATAATGCAGGAAGGAATTACGTGACGGAAATGGTTCGCGTCCGTAGGAATGGGCATATGTATTCAGTCATTTACAAGACGATGCTAAACAAGGCTAAACTCAAGTTTTGGTTGCATAAAAGCCGACTTCCGTCATCCTCTCTCATATATTTCTACTGCGTGAAATTAAAAAAGGGATCGCGAATCACCGCTGGGATATCAATAGGGTAATTGTATTTTATTTACTTGGATGCGAGAAAAATTATGGCGATATTGCACCACGCAAAGGTCTCTTACATGCTATTTGTAAAGAGAACAAATAAATTTAAATAAATGTATTGATTTGTAAAAACGAATGGCTAAAATACATCGAAACATCATTCTTTTACAAATAGAAGCTCTTCTTATCCATCGAAAAATTTCATACAGTTGAAAATGGCAATTCCTGGAACATATTTCAGAACGGAGATGATATCCCCCGCGTTAACACCTCGGACGAGAGGTAGGAGCTGCCTTGATGTTCAATCTTTCGCGCACAAACAGACATTTATTGCACACCGTCAGGAGATGTCTCACTCCCGTGAGAGAATCGCACTCATCACATCGGGGCTGTATTTCATCTTCTGCAAAGAGATACGAGTGGGCCAGGTGCCCTATTCTCAAACGAGTGATGTTGACCTCTTCCCTCGTGACTGCTCCAGACAGAAGTGGGCCACGATGATATCGCGGATTTCATGCTCCGGAGCTTTAATTATTATTTACCACGCTAGCATCAATTTTAGATTACTTGCAGACGACGGAGTGATTTAAAGAGAAATTAAGACACCGGTGGATTGCGGGGTTAGGGGCGGGGATTCGAATTAAATGTCAGAGAAGATATTAAACTCGGGAAGTTTAACAGCTTACATCTTATTGCTGCGCCACCCTAAAAGCATCCTGTGTCCACATTTACGATACATGTGCACCCAAATAAGTCACCCAACAAGGTATGGCAGGGGATGCAATCATCAATGGAACGGTATGGGAGTGGTCAAGTGATATAAGGATTTATCAAGAGCGGCGAGTTTAAGTTCCTCGGAAATACGGAGATCCCTCCACTAGTTCTGACGTATATTCCAGAAATTTCATAATTTATGTCTCGAAATTCAAATACTGGAGTACAACAGAGCTCTTGAACTTCAGAAGTGAATCTACACACATGTTTAAAAAATAAATTTATTCTGACGTAAAACATTGTCTCCTCTTATGATTTCTAGTCTGTGGACAAATCGATTGGACCAGAAGAGAACTTACCAAACTTTCGGACACATCGCATCCAAGAATGTGCGCTTCACATCCATCTGCTCGAAGGGTAAGAAGATTCTTGGAGTGGGAATCCGGACCGGGTATCACATCTGAAAGCACTACGGGGGGCCCTTTTGCAATTTGCCATAATGGTTATTCACAAAACAGTCACCCCACTCCATCTCCGCTCCTCGGTGTCACGGACTAAACTTTTCCATTCGGCTGGAAGCTCCCGACGAGAATTTCGAATTCGTCAACGGCTCAAAATTCTTTCCCAACGCGACGACACAATGGATACAACGTCTACATTTAGCAGAGACGGTGCCAGAAGAAAAAGAGCAGCAAATGCAAACGAAAACGTTGGACAGGGTCGCTCTGGGACGCCACTCTGCACACCCCCACCCCTCTCGGGACTCCCCGAAAAACTCTTTTCGCCAAATGTAGCGAAATTAGGTGGAAACGTCCGCTTTCGAGCCGAAGGACGACGGCAGAGGGAGAAAAAAAAGGAGAGGAAGAACTTTCAGGAGATCAGGAACGAAACTGAGGGAGGGCAGAAAACACAGGGAGCGAATGAGGAAGTAGCGAAGGCGACTGAGAATGGATGCGAGGGGAATGAAGAGAGCGGGTTAGAGGGGGGGGAAGCGTAATGGAAGGGGGGAAGTGTAACGGGCCCGTCTTTTTCTTTCCCCGCCAATTTACAAAGAAATTTTGCGCTGACAAATGAGCACCGTAATTAAGCTCTTAAGCCGGAAGGTCTTTCTTTATTTTTGTTGGGTTAAATTCTCATTTAGCTATGCCGGGAGTTTGAAGCTCACAAGGTGGGCATGCGTGCATGTACTCATGGACTTCCCGCCCAACCTAAACCTAGGACTTCGCAGGAAAGGAGATTACGTTAGAAATTAGCTACATGGGAAGACACGTTAGGAATACTTAACGTAGGTAGCTGAAGTAATTTCAAGACGAGGTAACTTAAGTCGATGAATTCATTACGCGGTATACTTCAACGGACGCTTATACTCCATCCGGTGATTAAAGCCTTCGGAGAATAATTAGTAAATTCAAAGCCTAATCGCCTGATCGAAGAACTAACAAATTTGAAGCGTTGCCGGCACGCTTCATGCCTATAATGGTACGATTTTATTGCACAAAGGTCAAGAAGGTGGTCCCATTTCCCACCTGAGGAAAGATCGATCAACAACAAAATAATGTGGTAATGCCATGAGTTTCATCAAAATTTCAATGATAAGCGATCGTAATTTTAATCTTCACCGGTACAGAATGACGGTAAAGAAAATTCTGGAACGTGACTGGCCAAGGAAATCAGTCAACGATTTACATCAATGGAAAACTTTTACGAAATAAATGCGCAGGAATGAAGCTAAGAATGCGCAGTACAAGAAGATTTGTGGATTCGTACCGGATACGAAAGACTGGGAAGTTTTAACTTTTAATACGCAATAAAAATTTACGTACGTCATATTCGTGGAGTGAGGCCCACCACCATTAACAAAGCTATCGTCAACTAAAAATTCCTAAAAAGCTTTCCAGCATATTAAATCAAAATCAGCTACGTAAGAAAAAATAATAAAAAGTGCATGTGACCTAATTCTTTGAGTCAACAATTTATTAGCACTTAGAAAAAAAATAATCGAAACTGGGTAATGTCAACTTTATTGCCTCTCGTCTCCCTGACTCTAAGTTACGAATTTTCGACACACCCAATTTAAATTCACACATTCCCAGTTATGATAAAAATATAAACCAATATTTCCAACGGGGCAGCTACCCGCCATTCCTACATGCGCATGAGGTCGATATCAACAGATTGTCAGCCACATTCACCGTGCGCAAATACGCCAAGGGTATTAGCGCGCGACGTCAAATTTCCTGCAACCCTTGCCGCTCTTCAGGTACGAAGGGGTGTGGATGTGAACACTCGTGAAATGGCATCGCCAAAAGCCATGGCTGGATTTTCGTGAAAGCAGAGACAGCTACATATCATTAAGACGACCTCCACCAAAACCTCGAAAGTAGAGGTTTTAGAAAGGCTCGGGACCCCCGAGTTTATTCTGTTACCGAGGGAATTAGTATTTCCTCAAGTTATATGGAATATAAACCCTGGATAAAATAAGAGAGATAGATATCTACATCTACATCTACATCTACATAATACCCCGCAAGCCGCCGCAAGGGCGTGTGGCGGGGGGTGTTAGGTCACCAACCGTAAAAACGAAAAATACCACATGCAAAAAACAACACAGAAAATTACACCCCAGCAGCGCACACACTCATGCAAAACTCCCTCCATCCAATACTCATGCAAACACATACACCGCAAAACAACAAAAAACTGCACCCCAGGATACAGCACGAAAGCCATCCTAAAACACGCAAGCCAGGACACAACAAGCAAGAATGTGAAACATCACTACCACATGAAAATGCACCACAAAACACTCAACCCCCCAAAGAGACAGTAAAAGGAAGGGAATTCGACCCAACGTTGCAGGTAGCAGGAATTTCCCCCCGCCGGGAGGGAAGAGGGACTGAAAGGGAAACTTAAAAACAGATGAACAGAACACGAATGATATCATGCGGAAAGAATGGGTTATTATAACAAAACACATAAGGTTAGTGGAGGAGCATGCATTTAAGTAGAACTAATTATTTTTTAGACACTGAGGGTGGCAAGTGGAATTTTTACTATCTATAATCCTACAGTTGCTATCCCGTATTGTCCGTGGGAAGAAGGAGTCCTTGAGTCGGCTAGTCCTGGCATCTATTTCCCGAATTTTATATGCATGATCCAAGCGACCAATGTATGTAGGAGTACGAATAATCTGCGAGACCTCGGTGCTGAAACATGCGGATCTGAATTTATTTAATAATTTCAGTCTTGCATTGAATCGTCTCTCTTCTAATGATTCCCACCCCAAATCCATGAGCATTTCGGTAACGCTTTGCGTTTTATCGTAGGAATTTTTTACAAAACGGGCTGCCCGGCGTTGAACCTTCTCAATTTCCCGAATGAGACCTTTTTCACTCGGGTCCCACACGCTGCATGCGTATTCTAAATGAGGCCTTACAAGAGCGTGGTAACAACGTTCCTTGACCTTTGAGTCACTTTTGCCGACAATGCGTCTAATGAATCCCAATTTTTTATTTGCTTGACCGCAGACTTTACGTATGTGAGTCCCCCAAGTTAAGTCTTTAGTGAATGTGACACCTAGGTATTTTACCGTATCAACTACTGCTAGGTCACCTCCAGCTAATTTGTAAGCAAATCCCGTTGATCTTTTAAAGAAATTTACCACTGAACATTTATTATAATTTAGAGTCAATCCCCAGTTAGAACACCATTTAGTAATGCAATCTAAATCCTGCGCTAGAATAAAACGATCCTCATCCCCAGATATCTCCCGATAGATCACCGTGTCATCCGCAAACATCCTAATGTTACTTTTCACTTCGCGGTTCAAATCGTTAACAAAAATCAAGAAAAGTAACGGCCCGATCACACTTCCCTGAGGTACCCCCGACGTGACTCGAACGCTGTCGGAACTAGCGCCATCAAGGACTACCCTCTGTTCCCGCTCTGAAAGAAAATCTTTAACCCAACTTATAGCGCCCTTGTTTATACCCGCGACCTTTAATTTATGAATGAGTTTACCATGTGGGACCTTATCAAATGCCTTTTGAAAATCTAAGAAGATGGCATCCACTTGCCTACCTCTCTCACCAGATACAAGTAAATCATGTGTAAATAATCCTAATTGGGTTTCGCAGGAGCGGGTTTTCCTGAATCCGTGTTGATTGTCACTTAAAAAGTTAATGTTGTCAAGGTGTCTCATTATTGAACTGACAATTATGTGCTCTAATATTTTACAACAGATAGAAGTGAGAGATATAGGTCTGTAATTACTGGGATCCTCCCTGTCACCACTTTTAAAAATAGGCGTTATTTGCGCGGTTTTCCAAATCTTAGGTACTTTGCACTCTGTGAGGGATTTGTTAAATATAAATTCAAGGTACGGGGCAATGTTTGGAGCTAAATGTTTTATCACCCTAGCTGGTATATTTTCGGGACCCGGGGATTTGTTGGGTTTAATCTCATTAAGTAATTTTAGAATTAGCTACCATCACTGAAAGCTACAAGTATTCTTCCTTCCCTTGCACGGCACACAATCTCAACAAAATCGAACCGAAAAAAACTAAAATATTTTCATTTAAAAAGCAAACATTAATAATGCAGTCAAAGACACCCAGATGCCGCTGGCGCGTGCATATGTTTAAGTTTGCTTGCGCACATGAGTAAATATAAAGTCACAAGTAACCACAAATGTTCGGTGCTTTAAACCCCCCCCCCCCCCCCAACGCTCAAACGGCGGCTTCCTGGATATTCCGTAGATGTAGTTACGTTCTTCGCAGCGCCGATTACCACGTGAAGTGATTACGCTGACCAACGAGATTAACGTCGACAAAAACTGAAACACACAAAAGTTTGAACACTTTGCGAACTGAAACTTGTATGTTCTTATATGCTACGCATAAGAAGTAAAACCAGACTAAAACGTTGCCCTCGTTGGTTCCCCTCGATACGACAAAGGGGCGGAGGGGCAGGTTGGGAGGGGGTTGAGAGAAGAACAGGGTGGTGGAATTGTAGCTGAGGGTTGGACTGGAGGAAAGGGGTGGTGGAGACGGGAAAGAGGGAGCGATGTCAAAGGGAAGCGCGCTGCCGGTAGGGACGGCGAGATGGCCTCGGAGGGAGACGAGAAAATATGATGGCGGTATAGGAAGTCGGACGCGCATAAAAAGGGAGGGGGAGAAGTGGGAGGAACGGAGTTAAGAAGCACAAGGGGGATTAAAAAGTTCCCCCAGGAGGGGGGAAGGCGGAAGGAGATGATGAGCCAGGATTTACTTTCGGGGAGGGGGGGGGGGTAAGAGGTTGGACACTCGGGGAAGCGGGGCATGGGAGGGAGGGCGAAGGTTCAGCGACCGGGGGGATAGGCGGGAAGTGGAGGGAATAGGCCGAGGGTTTAATACATTTGCTTTTTCCTCCCCAATTCACTTACGCCGTATATTTACCGTAGCGCTCCAAAATTTTTAAACAAACACGATTAAAAGTAAGTAAATCAAATTAATTAAAATTTGCATAAACACGAGGACGGGGGAGATATTCTCCAGGCCCCTCACTTTGGAGAAATTTGAAGGGGGGAGGTGAGGGGAGGAATGGAAGAAGGGAACGGAGAATCCATAAAAGTTCTCCAACGCCTCCCCCCCCTATAGGATAAGGGGGGATATTGTTGGGGGGACGGGAGGCGTGGCATCTTCCAAAGAGGGGGTTGATGCCGAAAATCATAAAACAAAAGAAGGAGATGAGAGGCGAAGGAGGAGGGGAAGGAAGCCCCACGGATGGATTGCAATGATTTACGGACGATTCGCCGAACGGATGTAATAAAAGATATCACATCGGGGGGCTCGTGAACCCCCTCCCCGGGTGGGTGGGGGAACGTGTCGGAGGGGGCGAGCGGAGTATAATCCCCGGCCCCGACGGATCCGATGGCGGCAATAAATTAATAACACGTGCCCGATGGAATGCACGGGCACGAAACGGAAGTTCTGGAGTGGGGCACATCTCCCGCCGCATTCTTACGGTTTTAATCCCGAGAGTAGCTTCTCGCGACGCTTGATTTTTGTTCGGCGAGACCACTCTCGGGGTTGGGACGAATTCATGCAAGCGAAGCGTTTCAACTTTTGAATGAGAAGAGAGAGGCGAACAACAAAAAAACACACTTTGACGGGATCGACCGACGGACACTATTGGGAGGGTGCATTTTTAAAGGGGGACATGAATTGAAAGAACGGGTGCACGACGATAATTCTCCGATTATTCATTGGGAGGGTAACACTGAATTGACACTCGGGAAATATTTACCGTTTGCGTGAAGGAGAGAAAGAGAGATAAAAGAGCTGGGTGGCGTGGGAGTCGACACGTACAGAGAAATGCCTGATTTTCACTTACGCGTTTCGCAATTACTCAATTCCACCCAGTCATTCGAAATTATTAAAGTGACTAATTTTCATTAAATGAGTGAGGCAAAGTGATTTCCATTTAATGCATCGAGCATGACACATCAAATTCTACACCCTGAATAACATATAATGTTATGTGTGCGAACATACGGAATGATTTTTGAAACAAGGCTTTTTTGCAGAATACGAGGATAAAAATATATTTTTAAGAAAAAGTATTGATTTTTCAAGCACTAAACCTCAGTTACAGGCTATTTTTTAAAAAAGCATTCACATTATTTCCCAACACTCATTAACGTCCTCATACGATCGCTGGAAAGCATATTTAGGGCAATCAATATATAGTATGCTTGGCAATATGCTCTAGTTCAACATAATTAGGTGTATATTTTCAAGGGGTGGCAATTCTACGTTAAACTTCAAATTGAGAGGGAATAATTAGAGAAGCTGGAGCAATTTGCCTGTTCCGGGAACAGAGGAGGAAAATGGGAATAGACGAGAGAGCCTAGATCGAAACTCCCAATGACCAATCAACGGTGAAGTCCATGCAGTGAGAATAAAGACGAGCGCCAACCGTCTGAATTGCGCTCCCCTCCCTCCTCCCTCCCACTGCAGCTATGCGACGGAAGGAAGCCTTAACGGCTGCTTCGTTAACGCTACGACATCCTGGGAATTTATCACAACAGGTTGGTGCGGACTCCACGTCTCGGAAACCAAACACAATTACCGCCCCATAAATAATGGGGAGAGATTGTTGAACACGAGGCTCACAATTAGAGGCCAGTTGTCCATGCAGGAGGAAAAAAAACAAAACGATGACGAGCTGACGTAGGAAAGAGTAGGGTGGTTCGAATTGAGAACCCAGACGAACGAAAGGTAGAATTGGTGCATTCTCGAAAGATATGACACTGGGATCGGGACGCCATAGAATAAAATAACCCGCGATGGGACTGGAGTGACCAGAGGAAGAATGAGTAAGACTCTTCAACTAAGAATTCTGGATTTATTCCCAAGAGTATTTCCTGGGGACGTCCTACTACGCCAATAAATTAAGAAATATTCGAAACTTTTTCCAATAAGGAATGGCGTGCTAAAAACACAAGGCGAATAACCTTAATTATTTAAGAATCCACGATGAAGAATATCACTCACGATCTCGCCCCAACAGTACACAGATTCCAAGGGAGAGTGATACCATGATCCGAGTGTATATTACCAAATTCTTAATCGACGTTTTCTGTAACCCTTTGGATGTGACAATACTTCTCAGAAAGACAAGTTTCAGACTAAAATTTGTCGATTTGGTTATTGCTGTGCAAATCGAAGTGTTGGCGCAAGAATTTGTTAAAACAAGAAATTGCTTAGTAATAGAAAACGACTAGAACCAAGAATAAAAGTACGACGTGGATTAAGTTCCATTACCTACAAGTTAGGATGGCAACAAGAACACGATAGAAACGATTAATCAATTCCACAATAAGCACTGTCATATTTTTTGGCACATCTGTAACGCTGACACTCATCCGTACATTCGTTTCATAAAATCTGCATCACTACTCATTCATTCATTGATGATCACCCTCGGTAGATTATACCCATAGAGTATTTAACGAAAGCAGTCGCCAATGCGACACATCCATGAGACAAAATGGCCCAGGTTCGATAAAGTATGTTAACTGATCTCCACGGATTAAATTTTGCGCGCGGGAACAGCGTCGTCTCTCATGTTACGTACTGACCTCTCCCCAACCCCAGTGTACACCACACATCGACATAATGACAGCTCACTGCGATCACTCGAGAGCACGAAAACCTGTTACGAAATTTCGCAAGCGGAAAACTCGCCCAATGCCCCCTTAATCTCTCATTCACCAAGATAAAATACAACTTCCACCCGCGAACCCAACCCCCCCCTTGCGGACACCAAAAGTACACAGTAACACAAGAGTCTCTTTTATGACAGCGACTTACGGAACACGGCGGGAGGGGAGAACGAGAAGAGATCGAGACACAAAAGAAAACAAAAGCGCATCAAGTGCGCTCGCAGTTGCAGCACAATAAGAGTAAAGGGCGGAGCGAGCGGCAAAAAGCGCGCGCGCGCACACACACACAAATACCTACATGCGGATGTAAAAAAAAGGGTGGTGGGAGTGAGGGAAAGCGGGTAAAAATGAAAAGGGAGAACGGCGAGAGAAGAAAACAAGGAAGGGTCGAGGGAGGAGGGGAAAAAAATATAATTCTTTCGTTGGGAAAAGGAAGAAAGAAATGAAGCGACCGTTTTTCGGAGGAGTTGGGGGGGGGGGAAGAATGGGGTGGGTGCTGCTGCGGACGGCAGTGTGCTGCAAAACCTCTCTCAAAACCCAATTTGGCGCCGTGCGGGAGCCCAGCAATCAGCTCGAGGGAAAGAAAAGTGAAAGGGGGAGGGAGGAACGATGACAACAAACCACACACGGCAAGGATGAAGGAATCAGGTCTGCCAATCCAAATTTTTTTCAGCGCGAAATCCTCTGAGGCTAGAAATCCACCGGAATCAACGATGGGTGTCGCTAAAAGTAAGCGACCATTAAAAACTTAGAGAAATGGATAATAGTAGCACATATCAAAACGTACAGTTGACTGATGTCACAATAAAATCGCTACACATGATTTGCCGGTATATTTCCCGCAGTTACGATAAATATTTATCGATTTTTTTATTAGATCAATCGAAAGAGTTGTCGATCTATCATTCGCACAAATCTTGTACAAATGTGAGCTGCTCAAAACACGAATTTGGCGATTTCAATACAGCCGTTTCATGTCACTACTACTTTCGAAGAAGTTCATTACAGAACTGAAGCACTAAAACCTGGTATCAATGAATGTTTAACTCTCCTCGTAATTAATAAATTCGTGATGTATTTGATGCCAACTACTGCAGGCAATCCCATTAACGGAATAAGAATCATATTAAAAAAGTAATCATCCAATTCGCCAAATTTTATCGAATGTTTACGCGTATTACACGTATTTTATAAATTACGTGCAATACACTAAGATCTACAAAATACGAGCTCAACAGATTACCGAAGATTTGCTTTAATTCTTTTCGATTTTCTCTTTCATTCTTTATACCGCACCACATCACGATCACAGAAATACCGCAATGTTATAAGCATTCAGATGAGCTATCCACAAAGAAGAATGATGCGGCATATCACAGCTGACATTTATACATTTCGTTTCAACTTGAGCGGGATAAATTTACACCGAGATTCGACGAAAAGAAATATGAGGATGGCGCCAAGGACAAATAAGGAAATCATCACAACATGAATATCATTTCACATGCCTTTTTGATATCGAGTAATACATGGCTTCCGAGCGATGAGATTGAGGGAGCATTGAGATGAGATAATTACATACAATTACAGCTAACAATATAATTACGCTATTACTCTGTCCACCGTTTACATGTGTATTGTAATACTTCCCTCGTGTCTGTTATCATACAATACAAGGGCCATTAAAGAAGCGAAGTGCCACAGATTGATCACGGTCGGACCCAACGCATGATACCAAAGTTATTTGAAAGCACCAAAATCTGTTACGGCAAGCTTGGACGACAAATTGGCAACATTGGGAGAAGGGAAGGGCTAGGAGCGGGTTGGGACGAGCAAAAGAAAGGACGGCGAAGAGGTGGGAGCGCAAAAAGAATCGAGTTTTTCATCACCCGCAGATGGCTTCCACAAGAGAAGGGTAAACAAACAAAATCCCTTCTCTCCTCTTGCTCCTCCTGCTATTACTTCGAACAGGGGGAAGAGATTTGGGGAGGGAGAGGAAGAGAGATATAGATAGAGGGGTGGTCGATGAGGGGCTGGAGGTAGTAGGATAGTGCGAGATGGTTTGAGAGGGGGGAGCGTAGATTTAACGGAAGGACTTCACGTTGTCTCCCGTTTCCGGCCTGCCTTTACGCTCCCTCTCGCTTCATTCGCTCGCAACGAGTGAGGGGAGAGGGAGTCGGCAAGAGACGTGCACGCGAGGGGACGGGGTGGCACGAGTGGCAAACCCCACGGGGAGGTAAGGGATGGAGGGAAGAGGAGAGATGACCACTATCGTCGATCGGTAGTCGAGTCGACCACGGGAATAAAATAAGAGAGGCCGTCACAAACAGATGATTCAAGTACTCGTTCTTCTATCGTACTAAACGTAATCATGACAAAACCAAACTCAAGCACCAGAATATTTTCTTTCAAAATTTTCAGATTCAGTAAAACACACCAATTACACTTCATCATTTTTTTATAGGAATGTATGCGAGTTCGCCTCAGTGATCAAATTAATATTCATATGCGCAGAGAAGTATGACTCATTCCGATAACGTAGCGCATGCACCTGCAGTTGTTATGGTCTACATTATTTGAATTATTTTACATACCTAAAAATAAAAATTTTACTACCTAAATTATTGGCTATAGAAATTTACCTAACTTCACATTTAAAACCGACAGCTCAAACTTCTTCTTTCTCTATATTAAAAAGTTCAGACAAAATAATATTACTTCATTTTTTTATGTGGCACATCGGGTTTTAAATCACCCCCTGCCATTTAGCCAAGCGGCGGCTAGCAGGGTACGAAGTAGAAGTAGACATGCATGCATGGACCCATATTTGCGGATATATGGCTGGCGACCCAACACTCCCTGTCACACACCCTTGCGATGGCTTGTGGAATAATACACGTATATAGTATACGTGGGCATAGATGTACCGTCGAAAAGGAAAGGAGTTTTAAAAATTTAAGATATATGCCTACAACAAACAAGTAGTGTATATGGAGAGAGTACATTAACAAAGACCTCTATAAAGCGAAGAGTACGTGAAGGCAAACTTATGCGAATTTTTAAGATTCGCATTCAAAATCTTTGTGGTCGAGGCGCCAACTCTTCACCAAATTCTTCTATAATCTTTTCAAATAAGTGAACACGGCATTTTGGCCAATCACCAAACTTTTTGCTTATACTACAACCCTGGTTAGGAAACCATTAATGATCAATGTAAAACTAATCATAGACCTGCTATACAGGCATATATATGATATAAAAAATTTCAACGCAACGCAGAGAGATCTCGAGCTTTTCGCGAGAAACTGACTAGAAATACCGACGGTCCACTCGCCACTTGCTCCAGCGGCAAACACAGTATTATCTTCCCCGCAGTCAAACGCAGGTCCATCGGGTGTGAGCACTCGGGATTCGCCTCGACCTCCACTAACTCGCATCCTGCTCATATCGCATCAACATCTACTTAATACCCCGCAAGCCGCCGCAAGGGCGTGTGGCGGGGGGTGTTAGGACACCACCCGTAATTTAGAAAAGAAAAAGAAAAAAAAACCGCATGCAATAACCACAAAATCATATATCCACAAAAAACATGGCATACATTCATGCATGAACACTTACACCCCACACACAAGCAAACACTCAATCTACATCTTACATACACATGCACCTGAAAGTATACCTAACAGCTTTGCAGTGTTTAACTTTGCTCCGACTTGTAAATTCAATGTTTTCAATATTTCTAAAGTGACTTCGCTTGCTTACTATTATGATTCCTGATTGTTCGGGGAAAGAATGAGTATTCGTACCTATCTGTCCTGGAATCTATCTCCCTTAGTTTAGTCGCATGGGTATGAGTTCTCAATGGAGCGCGTACCATTTAACAAGAGGGGCAACATGCGACTCATTCGGTAAGATCCAAAATTGGCCACCTGGAATCCATTTCACTCGCACCCGCCGTATCTACGAAACTCGGCCGACTGTGTAATATGCACATTGAATTCCTACTTTCGAGTCTGAGAGACCCTGGGGCCAAACCAAGGACACCCGACCGCACACCACGGTTCCTCGTTCCTCGACAACTATCCCTTCCGATGGCTTGGCGCGCACTCCGCTTATACGCCCTGATCTATCGCTCTGCTCTCGTCACAGCAGTCGATCGGAAACCGTTACGACACATAGTAATGTCAACCTTGAGGAACACGTGGAAGTTATTAGAAACTTGTTTGCTCATACTGTGATTCCCCTTGGCTTGGATGTACGTGCGGACTATTTTGAGTCGATGAAGAAATACGTGCGCACGTCATTTTCCCCTTGAAAACACAAATGCCTTTAGTCGATTATATGAAATAAAATAACCTGAAGAGTACTGCATGATATAGATAACCATAGGAAGGAAGTTGAGTAGGAAATGATGATTCCCCTTAACATTGCTGCCAATTACCACAGTAATTTCCTAATACTTTCCTTTCTGGCGAAATTTGTACTATCCATCTGGCGTAATTCACTCCCGGGAAAGCATATTATAAAATAAAACAAATAAATATTAAAATTCCGGGGAGCGGAATGGTGCGGTGGCTAACGTACTGGCTTCCCACCCAGAGGGCCTGAGTTCGAATCCTGGAGATAATTTTTATTCGAATCCTGGAGATAATTTTCAGGCCCCTACTTGAGATGCTTTGTAGAGAACTGTCGGTTAGCCTCCTACCCTACTATTACCATTAAAATGCCGCGAATATTTAACTTCGCTGTTCACTTTTTGGACAGGCAAATGAGTAGTTGCAACAGGTTTAATACAAAATACCAAAAAATACCTACACCTTTGCCATTGGAAATTTCGTGAACGTCAACACGTCATTCCTTCGGGCTTAAAATTGTGGAACGGCATAATATCCATTGGTAATTAAACACTATTACTCTGTTTAACAATATTTCTATACCAATTGATTACGACGCTACCACATCATTGATAATTTACCCTTGACAATGAAGCTGTGACGTCGATATCGAGCGTTTGTGACGATAAATACATGGAAATATTAATTACTTGATTACCAACAATGTCAACACAATAACTTAGAAAAGCTGGGTGTGAGTCCTACACTGATGGGAACGCCGTCTTATAATATTACAAAAAATCATTCGCATGGAAACAGTTATATATTAGAGAAAAACATTTGGGAGACGGCCGCAAGTCTTCAGATAATTCTTGTTCTACAGTTCAAGGACCGAGGAAGAAGAAAATCATTTGCACCGCGAGAAATACAGAATGTGGCTCTTTGATGGGCAAAACGGTCGGGACTTCAAGAAAGATTGCCAATGCCGGGCAGGGAGGAAAATTATAGCGTACCGCACAAACACAAAAGCATTCGAGGACTAAAGCATTAAGCATTATGACCCTAGGAAGAATCATTGCTCTGTACCGCAAAATTATTACCTGAGAACCTTTTCGCATTCTTACCGTCAAGCCTTTGAAGATGGTTGGCTGACTAAAATATATTGGCCACGACAATTCCTCATGGCCTTTGGAACGCACGCGAAAAAAGTTCAACCTTCGGAATATTCCATGACATGCGCATAACTAATGGGAGCACTGGACACCAAATGCCACCCCGCCGATCGCACCATCGCCGTCCTTTCCGTGAAACGAACACGCCGGGAGGGAGCCGCGGATATTGCGGCATAATTAAGCGGCAAAACGAATCACGACCGCCCGGAGGACGCACCTCCAC
This sequence comes from Hetaerina americana, assembly GCF_022747635.1. Taxonomy (NCBI): domain Eukaryota; kingdom Metazoa; phylum Arthropoda; class Insecta; order Odonata; family Calopterygidae; genus Hetaerina; species Hetaerina americana. The sequence goes on along the minus strand of NW_027287427.1, from coordinate 45,890,832 downwards.
CTCCTCCCATCCATCACGGGGCCGTCTTACGCCGGAGCGACGCTCCCCGCCTCTCAAGACGGCCCCTAGGCTCATCGACCCGGGAAAAATCCCGAGAGAGAAAGAGAGAGAGCCCCGCCCCGAGAGTATTTCAGGAGCAGACATCAATTTCAATGAGTGGCGGTCATTCTTCGCAGTGACGGCGCTTGCGGTGATCGTTTTACGGTTTGTTCCGGCTACTTCCATCCACCCCTCAACCCCCCCCCCCAAATCCTTACTCACTCCTCAAATCTTCCCATTCATCCGCATCTATAGAATTATCGTCGAGACGCCGGAATGGGCGTGTGGCGGGGGCTGCTAAGACACCATACTTTTGTCTAAATATTCAATTTTTCCCAAATGTATATACATATCGTATTTGCCCATATATGAACCCAGATACGCCCACAAAGATACGTGCACTATCAAAAAAATACAATAATGGTCGAAAAAGTTTCGAATTTCGCTTTTTTAATCAAGAATATAGGAGTGGTCACGTCTGATTTTCTTACGATTACGCATCGGGCGATGAAAGAACAAGTGACCTTATCATTGCTGCTATCAATGAATGTTCCTCGTTTTGTCCTGGTGTTCCAAGCTGCCAATGCAATGCGGGGCTATAATGATTCGTTCGGTATCACTAGTTAACTCGGTTGTTCTGTACCTCTTTAGAATTTTCATTCTTACTAGCTCTATTGGCGGCTCTAGGGGCTACCATCTTCATTCCTTCCTACATTCTCGCCTATTCTGCCTAAATATCGCGTCGCCGCGTTTCACCAGACTGACAGAGAGTGAGTGACATCACCGATACGGAAGAATCTCGCGGAGGGCGTACGCTGGAACGATATCGATCTCCGCGTCAAGATTTCCACATTACTGTCTTCTGAACGTCGTTCACCCAAAAGAGAGTTGTCAAGGAAGGAAAATACCGGTTCCCAGGCCGGCTCTAAGAGTACCGCTTAAGGTAATGTACATTCCGAGAGCGACTCCCGAGTCAGAATCTTGCCATCCATCTTTTTATCACCCCGATATCAACGCGTAGAGTATGTTAGGTCACCAGTCATCAAAGAAAAATTAGCACGACATGGCCATGCGCCTCGCAGTTCGTACGCTATCCTTAATTAATGGACAGTATCATTGGATTATGAATGTAAGGGAAAGTAATATCAATATTTTAAATCAAATTAGTTCATAAAAAGTATGCAACCAATAAAATGCAGCTTTTGGAAGGTCTCTAACGGCTTCTACCTATCATAAGAACTTCCTTTTGCTCGCCCCGGATTTCCATCTTCATTTCTCCGTTACTTCTGCCTTCCTTCATGATTCTGCAAAGCTCTTCCTTCCTTTACACCGATCACCCAAAATTCTCTCTTACACCACCGTTTTCAACATCCCACTGCCATCCAATATGTAATCCCATCTACTTCCTCTGCCTTTTTCGTATTTCCCTCAGCATCTTCCAACCTTCACCGACCACTTTCGAACTTCCGCCTTCGTCTTCCTCTCGGTCCGTCTTGTATCCTCCATTCTTTGCCACTCTCACACCTCAAAAGTCTCCAATCTACGCGCATCTTCTGGCGCCAAAGACCAGTTCTCAAATGCATCAAGCAATGCGCACCATATTAAAGTCTTTACTAATGTTTCCTTCAAAATTAAATCAAATGCATATAATAAAGCTGGATAATTTATGCCGCCACGAGAGGAAGAGTTGCTGCAGAAAGTTATTATTTTTTTCAAAGTTAATACCTAGTCAGCGAAATTACCATAATGAGACGAATGACTTGTTGGTATTTTTTTGAAAGATAACTTTTAAAGCACTCGACTGCCAAGTTGGCTTTCGGGTCTGGTTGGGCATGGTGCATTTTGCGACTCAAAATGTTTTTCTCACGTAGTAGCGAGCGTCTCTGACAGAAAAGTGCTCTTGAAACCATTCCCGCTGCAGTACTTCACTCCTGAAAACGCTGGCTCAAGTCGAAATCTGCCTCGGCACCATCGAATCGCGGCGAAAGCCTACGATCAAGGAGAGCACTCACGTACTGCATACAATGCACCGCATTTCGGTTGGAAAGCTCAAACTTCATGTTACCTTGACTTTATTCATACTATAAAAAAATAAAGCGAAGTCTTTGTCCATCTCTCTTTTCCCTCGCAACAGTAATATGACGACAGAATAACCGCCGAAATATACAAGACCACTCAACCCTACACACACTAATAGGGGAAGGTTCTCTTTCAGTTAAGGTCTGAAGGACAAACTTACAGACGTGCGGTTTACACACGGGTCTCGAATAAATTAAATTCCATTTCGAAGACTGAAGTGAGCAAATACATTTAAAATTTCAAATTATAAATTACTTCATAAATACGTGCTGCGGCATTAAACCCTCATTACCGAGAGTTACTTCCCAAATATTACCAGGAAACCATTTTTAGCAGTTCAATGTATATATATACATGAAAAACGCCTCATTGTACTTATTCATTACAAAAAAAATGGAAATAATTCAGAAAAAAACTCCTGCACGAGAAAGCTCTAGAATACTAGCACTAAGAGAAACATTGAGAGGGTTAAGGAAACATTCATTCGAATTCACTTTTGGACACAAAAGTAGAAATTAAGTTATACAAGAGCATAACTTGTATGCCACAAAGAAACTACATGGCCACATTAAACAATGACGAAATTACATTTGTTATCTATAGCGTAGGTCATCAGCTATTTTACTGGTGCGAGGCAGCCCACTCGATCCTTCCATCTGCTGGCCTCTTTTATTTTAATCGCTTTTGTGGTTATCATTGCCCAACTTAATGTTTTCCTCCCTTAAAACAGCACTTCCGTACGGTACACGGTTTTCCTTGACCGGACCATCGGAATGTTCCGAGTTATTAGAAGCATTCCATTGGGCGGCGAGCACTCAGAGCACTTGAGTGACTTTTAAAAATGAATTTTCCGAATAGGAGTTTTTCTCCAACTTCTTGTTTTTTTTTCGCTTTCAAGTATGACGGCCGTCGTCAGGGACTGTGAGCGTACGAATTTTACGGCCCGCAGTCCTAAAAAACACGGGCACGAATTTCATTTTGGCAAACGACTCGGATCTTACGACACCTCCGACCCCGACCTGGAAAAATGGCCGACTGCGAGCGGAAACTTTTTGCCGTTATAAAACGATGCTGTGTGTCCCGTGAGCCTTAGAGTACAATGGTGCACCTATGAGAAAAAAATAAAAAAAAATGCGGGAAACTTTAATGCAACGCTCTCACCGGCCACCATGATCGCCACCACTACCAAACTAATTGGTCCTCTAAGTTCGGCTTGGCAGGTGAGGGGAGAGAGCTCACCGCACAGTGAGATTATTGCGTTCTAGGTCTATAAACTACTCGATCGAAGATCCACCGAAAGGTAAAGCGGAAGGGAGAGCCACGCTGCATCTTTTAACGTTCTTACACTATGAATTTGCATAATTTACCATTGACTTATATCTATTTTGGCAAAACTTAGCGAGTTCAGAAATATTTTCAAGCCGGGTGACAGCCTAGACATCGAGCTTGAACGATGCACACCGATGCATGCGAGGCTTTACGCGTGATTTGGGCACCACACCGGAAGAGCACCACATGGAAATTCTAGGTTCGACATTCACTAAGCTAAGCAAACATGCAGTTATCCTGAACACTCAGCAGACCTTAAAAAAGATTTGGGCGATCCATTAGCACAGAGAAATGGAGAATGGTTTCGCTATCCAACTCTAATATGTTGTTTTTTTCCACTGACTTATCACTGCTAATAGAATGGTGTGGATGTTGTGCTAGACCATTGGTAGACTGGAAACAATAATTATCAGACAACAAATTGCACTAACTTCTTTTGATTTATGCATATGGAAAGAAACGTTTAAAATAAGTTTCATGAGATGTTTATTATTTCTGCAATACGCTGCCAAACTTTGCTGCACTGTTTCGTTGCGCAGTTGAAATTGGAATTCACACTTTCAGGACGAGGGATCTAATACTCTCCCTCAGAATCCTGCGGTTTCCTGGAAAGTTTCAATTTGAAGAAAACTCAAAGCTTAATTCAACTGGGAATAAGCCGATAATTCATTCACATCTCACCTGGGAATCTTCGGTCAGGCAAAAGAACCCACTGGGTGAACACAACACCAATCACCAAGCCAAAAGTACTTAATCAGATGAACCATAATATATCTCTATACACATACTTAAACGAAAATCCACCCCCATCAATTTAAGTAAAAGAAGAAACGAAACAACATCAACTTAATAAATTAGCTTCAAAACTAAACTTAATAAGCCAATGAATAAAACTTCAAACTTGAGATTCAAATCCGATTCTGGAGAGTATGATAAGTAACATGCAATTAATACGCCAAAGCTACGAAACGCTAGCTGTCCCCAATTTCAGTTTTCCAAATGCAAATACCTTCAAATGCGGAGGTGGTCGATTTTGGAGATAGAAAAAAACTCGAATCAAGCAATTAAGTAAATCGACTCACTATTAAAATATAAAATTCGCAACGTGACAGCAAATGAAGGGACGCAGATTTAAGTATTACGTTAAAAACGAAACGACGAGAAAAGTTATAATGGGCAAATCTTAAACGATAAGATTAGATTTTTATAGATATATAGACGACAGTATTTTAAACGATAAAACGGACCGTGCGACACGTGGAAGGGAAAGCTCGATGAAAAAAGATGACTACCTCAACGAAAAGGGGGAAGGGAGAAAATCGGTTATTTCTTCAACCGTACAAGGGGAATCGAGGGCGGTTCGAAAAACCCTGCATTTCAAAGACATCCCATGAAAAACAAAAGAGGATTTCCAGGGAGCTGAACGGGAGGACTCGCCCGCCAGCCTCCACTGGCACACACGGGCACAGGTGGCGAGCGTGGTCCGGGATTCGTGCGAGGCGAGCGCGGAACCAGCCGAGCGGGCGGCGTCTGCCGGCCGGTCGGAGGCGGAAGGGTAGGGTGGGCGGCAGGGGAGGAAGGTTTCGGATGTGGCAAAAACCTTGCGGGGGCGGGGGACGAGAAGAAAGGGAAGAGGGTGGTTGGGTGTGTGTGTGGGGGGGGGGGGAAGAGGGGGAGGGGCGAAGAAAGGCGAGACGGATGAGAGAGAAAGGGGCGGCTCCCGCGGAGTGAATGAAATGCGTGCACTTCGGCGAAGGACGCTCGACTTTATCACGATAAAAAAAAAGTTGTAAAAACAGAGAGGACGACGGCCTCTTTCCGCCAGGAAATGCACTCCCGTGTGTTCGGGATTTCACAATGGCTGAGCCAACCTTCGTCGGCGCCGGCTTAATAGGAGTCTAGGAAACGGGTGTGCCTTGCGCACGCTCCCGTTAGGCACTTCCCCGCAGAGTGCCCGAGTATTTTTATGGCAGCGACTCAAAACTGACGAACGAGGAGGAGCCGACGATTGCTCAGAAACGACTGTGTGAGCCCCCGCTCGACCCTATCGGCCTTAGGAACTGTAATTTGATTCATGCGAATGGTCGGTAGGTTTTATTTCCCCAAAGTCGACGGAAAAGATACGGGAATGACATCCTGCAACAGCGTAAGCATAGAGCAATGAACTCCAATAATATAATCAATGCTTACTGATTCTGAAGACCTAAATGCATCAGAATGCTCAAAAGCGGGCTCAAAAGTACCCCTTATTTTACCCGAATACCTTAATCAAATTAAGGAATAAGACTGGTTGAGAATCTCGAACAGGATAAATATACAAGTCCGAATCACACCTCCACCATTCCACCCGCACCTACACTGATCATTTATTTTTTCAGCCGTCGCAAAACATTGACGCAATCAAATTTGCGAGAGTATTGTTGTTGATCATGGATCAGTTTTAATTTCATACTTGAAAAAATGATAATGCAGCATCTATCAAATAGACCGAGTCAATTTGCAGTAGAGAGGTTATATTTCTCTTATTAGGGTTTGCGATTTTGAAATTAAAATGATTTCACCATCACCTCTGTTCACCGAGTAACTTTTATCAATGACTGAATCAACTTGCCAAAATCTTAAATTTTCTGCCATCATACCCAGAAATATGCACTTGAAGAGGGCCTTGAAAATTCTCAATTTAAATGCCTATTCCTCATTGAGCAGTGGACTTACAGCAATCATGCTCAAGATAATTCCTTATCAACTGTTCATGGATACCTCCGCCAGATTTATACGCGGAATAAATTATATTTAAGCTCAGCTATTGAACATTGTAGGAAAAATTGATCTACATACTACCTGGCAAGCCGCCGGAAGAGTGTGTGGCGGGGTGTGTTAGGTCACCACCAGTAAAAGAGAATAAAACCACATGCAAAACCAAACAATCTATCTACCTGACCTAGCAACGATTGAAAACATGCTGGAATTTACGCATAGATTGCTTAATTCACAACTTAAAATTGGACAGCAACCTGGTGAATTAAAACGGAGAAATATTTCTTTAGCGAAATAATAATGGAGCCAAGAGGCGGTTAACTGTAGAGGAACTTATTTCACAATGAACTACTCTACCGCACTGGATAATTTACTCATATCGCTGCTCTACCGTAATTTAGAACCCTTCACTTTCTAAAAACCAAACTCTGGAACGAACAACGAACGGTTGAAGTAAAGAGGTTCGAATTACTAATCAAATCTGACCATAGAGTCACGACCTTTTCAAGTGAGGTAACAAATCCACGCCAACTGGGTACCTTTCTTGGGTTAGATCAATTGGCGATAGGCCAATAAACGATTCCATACGACTACAGCACATTCTCTTCAGAGAAAAATAGTCAAACTCACGCGAGGACCCCCATCGATTATTAATACGTGACATTATTAACTAAAACCGTGTTATCGCCGAATTTAAATCAAATTCCGGGATGATAGAAACACAGAATATTCACCAGACTTCAAACGATCTCAGATGATACTTAGACCGTGAGGGCCTGACCGAATCCTTCCGATGAGCTAGTCGAATTCAGAAAGTTGGCGCACTGATGAAATAATCTAACAAGAATACGAACTACAGCGTGACCACAAGGTGGTGGCAAGAACGAGAGTGGCGCCAACGAAATGGCCGCACCATGAATTTCGTCCTTCAATTTTTTTGCCAAGGGAATTTTTCTCTCGGTCACTGTCGGCATAGGACTGGCGACAGACTCGTGATATCGAGCGGCAAAAAAAAAATAATAATGAACCGACATTTTCCCTTTTTATCCTCCACGCGTCCCTTTAAACAGCCAGGCCCAATTACGCCAAGTGCATTAATTTTTTCCCATCGACCGCCCTTTAATTTCGTTAATGGAAGGTGGAGACCGTGGGTCAATGAAAACCGTTATCTCGACACCGTCTTGAAGAGCCACGGAAAACAATCCCTTTGAATTGATGGATGGCCTCGTGAAGCCGAACGCCATGCCGCGTGCGACTCAATCTATTTAAATTAGTCAGCATGAGAGAATAATCCATAAGCACGCATCTCATTGATATCACAGCCTTCGTAGTGCTTCGCTAAAAATAATTATTAATTATGAATGGAAAAAATTGGACACGAAAGAGCACGTCTACGTGAACTATTTCACATAACTAATGAAATCCGTAAATACATTCTATACGTTGCCAATTACTATGTAACAAGCCACATTTTATCGATCTGAATCAAAAGACTTTTCCACACACTCCATATTTCACCCATCTTGATTCTAACCTTTTTGACCGTTAGAGAACAATTAAAGTTTATCCATCAGTTTACAATAAAGAGATCATAGCGTAGCTACGGAGACAAAGAGTTTCGATCCCTCTCCACTTTCCTAGGATACCACATGGTTTTCCGAAATTTTCCAAATGGTTACATAGCAATATAAAATAGATAATATATTATTTTAAAAAGGACATAATGTAGAACTCCACGAAAATTCATTAGCAGTGGAATGGCTAAGTTACGTCGGTCATTTGAATTCAGGCAAGCGAGTCACTTTTTCTCCACGCTCGAGCGACCTCCGGCAACGCTCCTGAAATTAATTCTCTCCATGTTGCCCGCTTGCTTTAAATTATCTCCGGCCTTAATAAACCGCTAATTGTCAACAGTATTTCCGGCCCAATTTTTCGAATCACACCAATCAACACCGTTTACTAAGTATTCATTCTCACATAATTGCAGGGCTTAAAATGTATCCACACTCCGCGGTGTCCTCCGGACCGATTAAGCGTGGGTCGAATCCAAGACACGCAAGTCATCACTGCCATAACTACCAGCAAACCATCGAAATCTATGAATCATCGGTTTCATAGAACTCATGGGCCATCCTGTAAATCAACGAATTAGTCGAAATCTTCGAAAAAAATCGAATACACGGAACCACCGATTGAGCCAATGATGATGGCCTGAGAGAATCCGGCGTAAAAATACCATCGATCGAAATTTGCCAAAACCATTCAGCTGTCACTTCCAGATATAATTTCGTTTGGTTGAGAGGAAGCGGAGAGGATTTGGAGAATAAATAATCTCAATCGCTTTCAATCACAGCAGCTGTCGCTAGGTTTCATTCACATGGTGGACACTTTTTAAGTTTTTGGTCAGTTAACTCATTTGAGCGTTGGGACAAACAATTTGACACTCCCTGTAACGAGAAAAAAATGCGCACTCCCCACTTTTAGGCCCGCAACCAAGGACGAACGGTTCACCGTCACCATGGACATACGCTACCCCCCTCTCAGGAGAGCACCGTGTGCCGGCGGAAGCATGACCGACCCCCGCTCCCGATCAGAGCAAAATTATCTCTTATCTTTACAATTTCGAAGATCACTTGAGCCTACTGCGTGGAGCGAAAGGCAGACAACACACACCCGGTTGATGATGCACACGTGTGGGTGGGAGGGGGGGCCGGTCGGAGGAGTGAAGGGCACTTTCGATATATTCCTCCCTACTATCTCGCCCGCGCTCGGTCCACAAGGCGAACCCATAAGTCACCGCGCCGGAGTCGCATATTAATCCCCGCAATGGCAATAACTGTCCGCCGCGGGGATTAACGAGCGGATTTAGACAGTCATTACGCTGGAAATTACTTAATCGGGGATCTTCGCCGACGAGCGTGGGAGGAGTTTCTTCGGGAGGCCGAGAGGCGGATTGTTGGGGGGAGAGACTCGGCGGTGCCAACCATTCAGACCTCGAGGACCGCTAAGCTGACAAATCTGAATCCTTTGGGGGTAATAACATCTCCAAAAGATTTAACATTTCTTTTTTTCAAAAATTTACTACAAACATCACGCAATAAAATAATGGTCATAAATGTTCAATTTCTTTTAATTTTAACAAAATTAACGAATCTCGTGAAATTTCAAAACGAGATCCTGCCTTGAATACCTTGAATAACAGAGGTATTGCCAAACGGATAGATGCCATTAATACGTCCTTTTTTCCAGGAACAATAAAAGAAAGAAAGGGCTGCGAGCCACTTCAACTAAAGAATAAATACGCCTAGGCTCATCTGGCAGAACAAACTTAAAAGAGGTGATGCTGCGAGAATTAGCTATTATTACACAAATTGCTTGTTGTCAGTATCAGTATTTCTTTTATATCATTAATCAGTTGATTTTGTTTTTTAAACTTGATTTTATTAATAGAACTATTTTTTAGAGAAGGATTAGAGTATTTTTCTTTGTTTACATTATCTCTCCCCCAATGGTGATAGTCCTTTCTGCCAGAATCTTTGAGATGTATTTATTCCAAGGCGTAATATGACATACGTCTTATTTAACAACCTATCTTGTGTACTGCGCATGCTTGATGTGGAACACCCCCTGCCACACACCCTGACAATGATTTGCCGGGCACCATGTAATGTAGTTGCTGCTTGTTTGAAAGTTGGTGGACTACCGACATTTTCTAGCGAATCGCCATTGGTTCAAGAACCCCAGTTATCGACCGCCGTACTATATCATGGCGTCAAACTAACGCATGAGGAACAATTTCCACTCTTTCAAGGTGCGAAATAAAAGTCACCATACGACGCTAAATCTGTACGAATGAGAACACGTTTCCACTCGCTGCCTGCAATGTAAATCCGTATAGAAACCAATCGTGTCCGTCAGCTCCCAAGTGAATAAATTTACGTTTTACAACTACGCTTTACAACACGTTTCTCCAGGTTATCGAATGCCTTGGGGGTGCAAAATAACAGCTCATTAGTCCCATGTCGTCCTGTATTTATTAGGACTCCGCTTATTAAAGCTACATAAAAATTCACAATCAATACAATCTTAATAGCAATTGAGAAAATGATAGGCTATACGTATATTCAGTGAAATTCATACATCTGTTATAATAGACATTGCGATGAAAAGATTTTGAATGGGTAACCAATAAAAATTAGTAAATGGACCGGAAGCTTTAAATAACGGCTCCCAGCTACATGGGCTCAATCTTCAAATAGCTCACACCAATTCCCCGAAGAGAATAGCGATTACTTGAACGATAAGATTTGCATACAGACACTTCAATGCGCCACGGAAAAATAGTCGTATTTACTGACAGGAAGCAATCGATTGAAAAAAAAATTACCGGAAATACATACATTCTGAGTACTATTTACCCGCACTACTCTTAATACCTTACGCCAAAAAAATTATTTTTAATCGTTCCTATTAACCTTTTTCCCCTGAAAATTCAATTTAATGCGCAATTTTGGGAGAGGAGGTGGGAGCAAATAGGACGATTAAGCACCAAAGGATAAAAACGTATTCTGATTTCACAAAAACTAACAATGCCTTGCCATTATTTAGCACTCTGGAGCCCACCAAATAAAGCATACTTCTTTCATTCCCGAGAAGAGTGGCAGCAATGGTACTTTCCACCATTCGCAAAGATCGTTACCGGTTAATTCCAATTGGTGACATGAAAATCTGTCCACATCGCAAACACTTGAAAATATTCAAATGATAGCTACACGTCGCTATAGCCGAGCGACCTTCTATGACCAAACGATATACTATTCAATATAACGAGCTTAGCATTTCAAGAATTTCAATAGAATAAAAGTGTTGGGGCGCAATGATTGAGAATTTGAGATCATGCCAATGGCGGAAAGAGAGATAATATTTCACGCATTGAAAAGATTACGAAATTAAAAATGAACAAAGGATATCAGTGCACGTAAACCTAATGACAATTGATTCACTTCGCTGCGTTTGACGCTGTCTGAAGACCAGTTTATAGAATACTAGCAATTGACATCCAATTGATTGAACGTTGAGTAAATTAAAGCCGACATTTCAAAGACTTGACGTCAAAAGAAAAGCTATCGCGACAACTCAAATGAAAAGGAGGACGAAGTTTGAAAACATTAGTTTTAACTAGAGTTTAATTGAACGTGAAATCAAATATAAGCGCCTCGCAGCTGCAAGTTTAGAGATTCGCATTATTCCCTTGTTAAGCCATGTCGCACTAAATGGTGTCGAGCGTTTTCAGTGGATATTTTAAAAGTGAATTCAGAGAAAGTTAGCAACTCAATTAACATCCACGTATTTTGAATTACGCCATCGATCATCCCTGCACGCGACTACTAACCACCAATTCCGTCAAACGCTCAAGAGTGATTCAAATTAAGACACACGGACGAATGTCGTTAACTCAAAATAAAGTTTTCCCTAGATCACAATTTACTCGTGAATATAATTTGATTTAGAGTCAATTCTTACTCAATTTTCTTTTGAAACGGGCCTCTAGGTTTACATAAGATTACACTTCGGAGTGTTCCCACGCTCGCTAGTTGGACCACACAGGATTCTGAAACTGCGCACGCACGGCACGGAATTAATGTGACAAGTCCCCAAGGCTCTCTGGTGATCCTCTTTTACCACGGTAATAGATTTCTTCTGATTTCATCTTCGCACATCCATGCCGCGGAGAACACGCATTCCACGATGGACATGAGCGCTAGATGACTTTACCGCAGACTTTAGCCGGTTAAGGCTGCATTTTGTTAGGTCCCTCGGTTGGATTAGGACTCTCGATTGGAAAACAGACAAAATATTCCTATGTTGCAATCGAATATCTTTGTGCGAGTGGCTGCCCAAATTATCATTTGTTCAATGTACCATATATCAGTCGATTCACTCGCAACTCGATCAATACTATTTTGTTGTTCTGTAGAATTACGCAGGTTGGATTTACATTCACCCACTATCTTCGGATTACTACGAGTAGTACATAGTGAATTTCTTGAACTTGAAAAATAGCCCCTCTATGGCTAGTTTTTGGTGTTAATTGTAAATTTTAGTGTTTTACAGTAAATTAATACGTACATAAAATTATCCATAGTCCAAAACAATCGCTACGCTCTCTTTGAATAATTCAAATAGTCCACAGGTCGCCGTAAATGATTGATTTGATGCGCTAAGTTCGATGCTTAGGCTATGGGACCGAAGTCTCACTTACTTGCGTTATTGTGAATCATTGGTTCTGCAATTCGTTGGCAAACAAAACACAGCATTGACAACTTAACTTCTCTACGTACCATGTAATTAAATATCATAACTAACATTTAGAAGCAGTGTAGTTCGGAGTTGGATACGGAATTCCGCTGACTATTCCAGATTTCCAACACCCAAATTTCGTGGGGAGCTGTTGCTAAAAAGATTCAGACTTGGCGCTCTAGTTGCTCTCCATGTGTATTATGGGGAACATTTGGCCCACGGCCCGCACGCCGTCTTACCGCCTTCTCCACCTTCTTTGATCATAATTTGACGCGAGAACTAATTACACAAATTACTTCAGTTCAGGAACACCATATCTGCTCCAATGAGGCCAGCAAAGATTTTTTTCCTACCAATCGCAATTTAAGTAATATGACATACAAACATATACACAGGCACACACACACATAAATTAATTTTATATTTATCGAATGTATAGGTAATATGACCGTGGATTATGACTTCCCATCGATGATTTGATTAATATATTGGCTGGAATGAAATTGCAGTAATTGAACCATTCAAGACTAATTTAATCAAAAGTTTTCATGCTATGTGCAGCAAACATTTTGATAAAATAAGTTAGATAAAATTTCACATTTCGGGAGGTCATTAAAAAAATAACCATTACCTTCTGAATTTTCCGCGACTATTATTTAATAACACAACAGACGCATCTGTATTTTACAAGGTCTTAGCAGCTGCTCAACGTCAATTAGCGTAAAAAAATTAATGTGTCGCCATTAAAATACACTTAAGGTAATTAGTACGTCCGGTGGAACAAATGCCATCGGTGACTAATCGCATTAGATTTAATTTTCGGAACCTGTTCTTTTATATTTTAGATTGAAACACGATGAATTTGTGCATCGCGAGCGAAGTTGGACGCACGAGCTGATCTTCAGAACCGAAAAACTGGTCTTGGATTCGATCTAGACAATCTTAAGTCCAATTAGAAAAGTTACTACGCAAAATAAAACCAGAGACGAATTTCCTCTCGGCTCCAACCGACTGCGTAAATCCCCCATCGCTTCCAATTTAGCACATCCCTTTCCAAGCAAGACAGACGAGGCGAGGATTGAAATAAAAAAAAACAAATTGAGAGAGGAGAAATAAAATTATTATTTTCTTTTAAATCCGCGCACGACTTCCAAGTACAAATTCCCTTCGCCTTGCCAGCTCTCCGATCTAAGAAGCGGTATGCGGGGGGGGGGGGGATCGGGGATGGAATCTTATCCCTGAATATACGCCTCGAGGAACTACAAATTGAGGCATCGTCCCAGGGGGTGGCAGGGGTCGGGCGGTTGAGAGCGGAGGAAAGGTGGATGGGGGGACCTCACCATACACCACGCCCCCGTGGCACTTTGAATCGAGGGAAGTAATCCTCCCTCTCGCCCCCGCCCATCCTCTCGAGTAATTTCGGGAGTTAATTGCATTAAATCTGGACCACCGCGTAGGCGTCGAAGGTCGCCGGGAACGGGCTGGGGGTCGGCGGCCACTACGGAGGGATGAGAGCCCGGGGGATCCCTCCCGTGGCCCGGGGACACCCTAAGCCGACGACACGACGCGGGAACATCGGCCCGGGGACGGACAGGCAATTGGGTCGCCGAAGTGACTCGCGAATCGTTCAAAATCGACTGGACAATGTTTAAACCTTTCCTTCAACAGATATATTGCGAGTATTTGATGAAAGGTTTTTGTAACTTTTTCCGTCTCCTCCAAATAATTTTTTCGGAATATCCTTCTGCGTAAAGAGATATTTTTTTAAGACTCAAAATTTTGTTTTTCATGCTGAGAACACAGTCAGAACTTGACTAAATAGTTCGTTTAATGTTTCCCTTTTACGTATCTCACTGAAACGGGCGTTGACCATTAAAATTTTCTTTTCACCAATTTGGGGAACTCGGTGGTCCAGTGGAAGTAGAGCGTTGAACTAGTAACCGTAAGATTCGTGTTCGATTCTCGGGGACGCATCAGGATTTCTGGCACCCACAGATGTTCGAAACATTTGAGCCTTAAAAACTGCTCGATACGCGACAGAATTCCCGGGATATCCCCGCAAGATTTTAATAATGGTCCGGACGATCCCGCAAAACGAAAAATAATTCACATAAGCACGCATGTGTGCTTATATATCATGTGTATTTAAGGTTTCATGTCAAATTGACTAAATTCATTACTTATTCCACAAATTCCTTTTAACTTCGTACAAAATTAATCAAAAATATCTAATATGTCTCCAGGACGGAAAGAACGACACAATACATAATACTTCAGCGCAATTAAAGTAATATACCGGATAAAACACGCCCAGGGAACTTAAGGAAAGAAATAGGAGAGGTGTGTTGTGGCAAATAATCCTTAGGTTTGAATACCTAAGAGAGATGTCTCCATGATTCGTTATAGATCCTCCTTCTAAATCCGATACGAGATAGCCCTGAAGCTTCCCGTCTGATGAAAGGATTGAGTTTTCCTCTTCTGACTTTACGCATAACTGGGATTACACTCAACGTGATACAATTGAGACATCCTTACGCTATCTCGTGGGTTAGCTTCGGTGGAGTGAACATGCATAGTTCGACAACTCAATTACAAAAACCTATAAAAGTGATGCTCGCTAGCAAAAACAAGAATCCAAAACTATCCTTACTTCTACGACATTGGCTGCTCAATAGACCGTTTCTTTCTCAATTAACAATGAGGGCATACAAGTTCTTATGTACACTTCTAATCTCTTTCGGCGTCATGGAAAATGGAAAGTTAAGGAAAAAATCAATTCTATACGGCCAAAAAATGCGATAAAAAATTTCATTACAGTAGCCTAGATTTAAGAAGTTTTATTTAAAATTTCATCTCACCGACCGAAACTCATTCGTTGCATGACGGGGAAATTCACATAAAAATAAATGGCGTATGGCAAAAAAAAATATTTACATCACGGCGCCGATTTGCGCATGATGTCCGAAAAGGGATCACAAAGCATATTTTACTTGAGCATTACTGGAGGTCATCGTTAAGGCTAGTCCAGCGAGCAAGGCGCCAAATTCGGATCCAAAAAAGCCGCTGATTCGAATACAATTTACGTTATGGCGTTGGAATCTCATTTGATTGTTTTTCACATATCCTGTCCACGGCGAAAGAAAACAAATTATCGCAAAATACAACCCAAGCACTAAAATATTTCGGCGCCAGGTTAACGCCACAAGTGGCGACGAATTTTAGACCAACACAAACTTTTCTCTCATGGAAGAGATGCTTCCAAATCATGGATTCGGGTTCAACCCCCTGTGTTGTCGGGAGTTTTCAATTTAACTCCAATCTCTCAGGAGCGAAATGGTGACAATTAACACAAATTACACATGTCTACGTGATAGTAGAACTTCCCCTTGTTACTTTTAAATTCTGCAAGACCTGTCTTGCTAAGGTGGAGCCCTGTTGTATAAATGGTCGTGGTTCATTTTTATTCACTTTTATCGAACCATATAACTAATCTATTAGGTGAATCAACCCTTGTTTTGAAATTTCTAAAATGTACGCAAATTTGCACGTTACATGTTAGATTTTTACTAAATATTTTTCCTTTTTCCCTTCCTCTCCCATATCACTTACCCCTCCCACCTGGTGTTTGCACCCCCTGACACACCTTTTTGGTTTATCACGGGGTTAAATACCGCCGATGTCGATTCCGACAGAATTAAAGATCTCTCTGGGACTAGTGCCAAAGTCCATTTAACGACTCAAAATGGCGAAAATTGTCTCATCCCTACGTCACTAATCAAAGGACGATTACGAAACCACGAATCCAGCTGATATGCCAATTTTGACGCATGGGCGGGGTTGTAGTTTTAACCTATTTCCTACTTAGTTTGTGCTAACTACTCCAACATGATTTCAATTAATAAGCGTAATCAGAAATAGCTGATTTTAAGAACCACGAAATAAGCACATCTATGTCCAGATGTGTACATTGGTGATGTGTTAAGTTTGATCCAAATACGTCATCGTGATCAGAGTAATACTAGAGCCTGAAAAATGCAAAGGACATACCAATTTGAAAATAAAGGATCTGTTTCGACTAAAATAATCCATTTCAACCTTGAATGTTATTCCAAATAACACATTTTTGATTAAACGAACATGGAAGACTTAGTGCCTATAATAATGATAACTAGTGGATAAAGTGAAGTTCCTGAAGAAGCCATGAAATTAAATGTACTGGGATTGCACAATAACAAAAAAATAAACAAAGCGATAAAAAAACCTTGTGCAATCAACTAAAGAATAAGGCTGAAAAAATAACTTATCATAGAAACTTCGACAATTCATCTTGTGTTTATATAAAATAGAATGCATTTTTAATACACTATAGAATGGAACTCTTCCGTCGTACGGTCTGAAAAACTTTGTAAAATTGCATTTGAAAAAAATGAGATGGATACATGTTCCTGTGGGCTGCTATGCAAAGGTTAACGCACGGATAAAAGATTTGAAAGGCTACAAACTTTGAGGCTCTGTTATTACTTTAGCAAGTTAAGTTTTAGCAAGCAACCCGGTGACTGTTTGTTTTACCACGACCCGGGAGAGACGGAGTGCAGAGCATACCCCAAGAAAACTTAATTCAAAACTTGAAAACTAAACATGCGAGAGATGAAACTAAACAAGAAAACGTGTCGGAACCACTTACAACTTAGATGTTGCGGGAGACGGCTAATGGGTTCAAATGGCCCGTCGAAGGCCAAATTGCGGCCATGATACGACGGTAGATCGCAGATCGGCTATCTGCAACCCCTTCGATCCTTCGTAGATCACTGTCTTCTACCACTTGTCCATTCCTTGTACTCCTTCGTTCAGAACATCTACGATTTTCTCAAACGTCTTCATCTTTGCCAATTCATTAATCTGCTCAGGACTACACTGGATGTGGCGAGTGAGGAGTTCACCTCACTCGCCACATCCAACCCCACATGTTCGAGGTTTAGCCGCCCTTCACCAACCTTTTCCAAGAGACCGATGCCTCGTCTTCCTTTCACAGTCTCTACTCAATACTCCAAATCTTGCCTTCGTGGGCAACGTAGAAGAGACTTTCCTTTCTGGCCAAGCCACCACAGCAGTTTAATGCACCGATACACATCGACGACATTTTTCTCCTTTCGAACTATGGAATAGATTCTCTTAATGCGTTCATTTAGTCTCATCCTTCTCCGTTAAATTCACTTACTCCCTTTCTGGTCCTGCATCACTTTCATCGACATCGATAATCACCTTCAAAATCATACCTTCTTCTATACACCAATATACATAAAACCGGCAAACCAAAGGTAATATTCCCCCTAGAAATAATTACCATCCCTAAAACCCCTAAGGATCCATTCCCAATCCACGATTAGGGAGCATCGTATTTCTAACCACAAACCCCCTTTAAATAGGCACTTGACAACATATACTCCACGCGACTGAAACGTGAATATACGCAAAACCTTAAAGCAAAGAAAATTCTCCCTCCAAGCACTAACTACTCTCCACTCCCCAAAGGAACAACAGTCAAAACAATGAATCTAAGCACCGCCTATTCCCCTTGAATACATGTTATAACATCGATACTAAAATATTCATATCCAATATAAAAAATACGAGTCAATACGAACACCACCTCCTCGTAGACCTCCTCCTTATTTCCCCAATGCCTCTCTATATCAATCAAAATGCGAGTACTACTGGTAAAAAAAGCATTTTAAAATGCTACCAACTGTTGTCCGACCCTCATGTCACCGCCCACCATTGACAATCGCCCTACAACCGTCCCCGCCGTAAGACTTGCCCATTCATCCGTTTCGCTCTCTCCTTCCCAAGGCCCCAACACCCTAATGTCACCTGTTTACTCCGCTCCCACACCGACTGTTCCCTCAAAAGTGCAACATCTCCACATCCTCGTTTGCAACTTTTGTCCCGCCTTCTATATTGGAGAATGCACTTTACTCTCCCTCCGCATAAATAACCACAGCTTTTCAACCCCAAATCGGCATACCTATACTGTGCATTCTGCTTCCCATGACCGACCTTACTCCCCCCCTCTTTATGCCCCAGAATCACTCCCCCATTCTACCACCAACATGGAAGTAAGAAACCTAGATTCCGCATTCAACTGGGTGGTACAGTTTTACCGACTCTCATGGCTAAACAAATTGCACTAAAATCCCCTTTTCCTTCAACCCATTTCCCTCCTTCATCCTTCCGTTT
Organism: Hetaerina americana; assembly: GCF_022747635.1. Taxonomy (NCBI): domain Eukaryota; kingdom Metazoa; phylum Arthropoda; class Insecta; order Odonata; family Calopterygidae; genus Hetaerina; species Hetaerina americana. Next base: position 45,872,091 of record NW_027287427.1, on the reverse strand, counting down.
GCATCTGTCAACAAAGACGGAGGGTAACCACCAAAGCAGTCCAGCATGTCCTTTTCTGTTTCTATACGTTAATGTACGTATGTATTTGTGCTTTTGCATATATAACCACAAACACGGTTATCAACCCCAAGGTCTGCTTGATAGGTGATGGTAGAGTTCACCCAATACTAAACCCAACGACATGTGAAATTCACACATCTGGGTAGGGGGGCCAGTTCCTTTGCCCGTACGCGTGATTTGTGTGTGTGTATGTGTGTGTATATATCTGGGTGACACAGAAAATCAACACGCGAAGGTTAGAACCCGGAGTCCCCAGTTCTGGCGGGAAATTTTGCAGGAATTAGCACGTTTTCGACCGTGGAAAACTCGAGAGACCCTTTCCACTTGCGGAGGTGGTATCCTGGCATTAACAAAATAGAGGAAACAAAAATAAAAGTGGATCCAGGCCAGAGTTTTTTTAATGGCGAGGGAACGAAATTAAATAAAAGTTGTGGGACTGTTGCTACGCCCCCAACTCGGCGAAATGGCGAGGGAGGGAGGGGGGCAATGAAGGGAACGAACGGGATGGGTAAGAGGGAGGTGGGTTGGGAGTGCAAGGAGGCAGAGGGGGAGGTCGCGGCGGCTCAGGAAAAACTGAAGAGGGGGTCGAAAAGACAACGGGGTTGGGTGTGGGGAGAAAGGTTTTACTGTGGAGGGGGAGGTTATGAGAGTGCACAGAAAAATCTTGGAAAAACTACCTTACCCCGCGGATAAAAGATTAAAACGAAAAAAATCGTACATACACGAGCGGTTCCCGCACGGTGGGAGGCAAAGTTTTATAAGAAGGTGAAACGTAAAACGACGATATTTTCGCCTGGCGGGGACGGCGGACGGAACAGGGGTTCCGAGGAAGGGAAAGGGGAGGGTGGGCGAAGAGGAGGGTGTGGAGCAGAGGTTTCCTTTTTGAGGTTTTGGAGTGAGAGGAGGGGGGGGGGCACTTACTTACGCACAGTAAGCGGCCTTTTTTTCTCTTTTCGTGCCTGTGTCGAGCCCTTTCTTTAGAGAAAGAAACTTTTGCGCGAAGGTAGTTAAAATTGTTCAACAAACCGTGCACATTTTAAAGACTTAGATTATCCATTTCAGACGCGATGATAAAACTCGAATGACAAACGGGCTGGTAAGCTTTGGGGATGGGACTCCTTAACAATGGCTTACAGGAAATCTCAGCTGAAGAACCCCATGAGCTTTATTGGCGCAAGGAAATAAATACTTTCCTTGTGGAGAAATAATGTCAATGGCTTGAATTTCTGATTTCATTACTGAGTACACTGAATTTCAATTCATTCGTCGAATTTTTAAAATGCTCTTTTCCCACATTTTCACATTATGCAGTCAAAATAGGCACATGTTTAAGCCATGAATTCATGGTAATTTTGAAAAACCATCGCCAGCCATAGAAATAATAGGCGAGCTCGATATTTTATGCTGACGTCTAAAAAATTTGACGTAATGACAGACGGAATCAATTTTTAAATGGCCGTGAAGTCAAAGCAAAACCCAGTAAAATAAATTCACTAATAATATCAAATTATTTTGACACAAAATTATGTGTCATATTTTCTACAACCGATTTATATTTTCAAAAACTAGGCAACTTTCTTCCTAATTCAGAGTTTAAAATGTAGGTATTTGTTTGCTAGACCTTCCGTAAGATCTCGATACGTGACAATCACATAGAGAAGGGGATGGAAGAAAAACACCAACGGTTACTGCTTGGACGGCAGCTGTAATATTCCCTTTGGTGATTGAAGAGACGTATTTTTTGAAGTCTTCTTTTACTACCATTACCATAGATCTTAAATCCGAAGATTTACAGAATCCCTCCAGGCTGTTCTCATACATTACAGCTACGAATTCCTTCATAGTCATTTGCGCCCAGCGTTCCTCATTACCAGCTATCGTAAATCAAGCTTGTCCTCAAACTTTAGCTCCTTATTTTTGTTATATTTACTTTTATAGGGTCTTCTTCTTGGCGTTCATCGTGCATTTTATTAAACAACTTAGAATTCAAAATCCAAAACGCAAATTCTCATCTACGCACCTCAAATGGAAGACAAACCCATCAAAACAAAACGAAATCCTTCGCCGGCACACAAATTCTTTATCATATCAGATCGCACTCGACCCCGACTATGTGACATTCCCGACGTAAGTGAATGGATTAGAATCCGAAAACGTCACGTACGGAATATTTACTCTATGGGACAGGGAGTTCGCCATCCACATGGCAAAGTCCCGTTTGACTGCGTCACTCAATTCCACGAAAACACCCGAGGGCTTGCATATTTGTGAAATGATAACTTACCCGCTCGTTTGTAGAATTGAGGCACACTGGGACACCGGGGAGATTAATACCTGAAATCCCAGTCGATCCCAAAATTTGAACGGTCATAATAACCCTCGGTCAGGGTTGACCCACATCACCGATGTACGTCGCTCAAGAACGGACGGATATGATCAATAAAAAATAAATATGATTATTAATGGCCTTCACTGATCCTACCTATCCTCCTTACCCCTTTTGCTGGATAGTTTAATCCTTTCTCGAATCACCAATTAAATCAAAGCGGATTTTACAAGGCTAATGAAGCAAACAATAATTGTTCTTTAATACAGATTCTAAGAAAAGAAATTTTCGAGCCAAACAATACCTCAAGAATGTCAGCAATTTCTCCACAACTTGAATCAGAAGTAAGAATTGAAGAATTTCCACAAGTTATGGTTTTCTTTGTACGGAATCAAACCCTAAACTGGTGCACTCATCTGTCATCCTTTGAGCCAAGGGTTACATTATCTCGCAGTCAAAGAATTTTGTAAAATAATACGCACGACATCCATCACAATACGCTAATGGCACTCTGCTATTTACTCCGAGGAGAAGAAATTTCCACGACGCACGAGATAAAAGGGGCACGATTTAACTTCGTCTGTGAGATGTTTTTTTTCTTCGCTTCGCCGTGAATCATTCCCCGAAACGCCTCGAAGGAGTTCCATCAGGGATTTCTCTCGTGCAATCCCAGAGGCGATTCAGGCATCCACTGGGAGAGCAGCTAAAAGCACACCCTCGGTGATGGGCGGAAGATTAGGAATTTTTTCGTGCTCACTCATCAGATTTTATACCATCTCAAGAGAGCACTTCTATTTCAGTTAGCGAGTGCTTCAGCGAGAGAAGGATTGAGATGTAGATAGAGCCGCGAGGAAAAGATATTACAACTAAAAATTAATAAAATACATAAAGATAATACAAATTCTATTTCTTTTGATAAAATAAAATAATTAATACAGTTAATGATAAACTTAGTCATTATGCATTTAAAAAGGATTGAGCGCCAAAAATAAATGAACTCGTAGTTTTAGATATTATTTGCGGAACAGAACTACCCTAAACCAAGGAAGACAAATATTAATCAGCTTTTGGTAGGTAGGGAACCATTCCAACATCCCAATATTCGTGTATTATTTTCCTAAATGTCGGTTGAATTGCAAGTACTTCACTTTCATGCAGGCTCAAAGAACCATGAATTTAACATGTTATAGCACAACTACTGTAGTGGTTCTGCGTAGCAATCAACATCGCAGAGCTGCATTCTCTCCCACGAAATTCACTCTGGCCCTACGTGATACTTAATACCGGAACAAACTTCATGATCTGCGTCATCAGCGCTTCTAGTGAAAACACCGCCGTTCAATGGCCGTGGGATGCATTTGGTTGGACGTGTCTCTGTAACTGTTTCCACGTTCATCGAAAACCCAATTACGGATCTTTCAAAGGCTGAAAAGTTTATGACGTCCTTCGTATTAAAACAAGAGACTGCGTATCGGACTCGCTACTGCAAAATAATTTCATCGATTATTTTTTGTTTTTTTTCACGCATAATTTCCCATAATACGGTATTTGTGCAAAACTAGTAGTCAAGGATTTTTAACAATCTGGTTATTTATCATTTTTATTAAATTTTCACTGCGATATATAAACGATACATTTCTTAACCGTAATATAATCAATCAAAACATCAATATGACACACAAACAAGCACTACGCACGTACTTGTCAGAGTGCGCGAGCGTTTTTGCATATGAGTAAATATTCCTTTAAGATTGCGTAAAAAAGTACATTTAACCTCAAATGGGTGGCGCCCTGAAAACTCCCGACACAGGTCCTTACGGTGGGTTTCATGGTATTGCGTAAATAAACGGAGAGTAGATCAGCGCAGAAATTTGCATGAGATATACCATAATAAATCGCCAATGATAATGATTGTATCCATTTAACTTCTTCTCCATTTATGTGTTTCGTTATCACCTTTGATTGCACCTACCATTACTGTTGTACCATGATCACCATTCGGTAACCGCTTCCACAAGGCATAAAGCCTAACTAAAGACGCTCTTGAAGAGATAGCGGAATAAAATGAGACGACGAGCGAAATGAATCCTTTCGATAAATTACAATCTATTTTTTCGACGCCTACCAGATACAAAAACCCAAGCAAAAATACACAAAGCCTGGCAAAGGAATGCGCGAACGCACAGACGAATGAGAAAGAAAAACATGCGGGGCACGGATCAGGAACCGAAATTACTTTTCATCTCAAATTTGGGCGTGCCTTCGTGAGAATCGGGGCGACGTACGTACGTACGGGGGTCCCTACGGCTGTTTTCTATGACGCGGCAAACAATGCAGCTCGAAACGAAAATACGAGCGAAAATAATACCTGATCCAAGCGACACGGGAGCTCTCCCGGCCTCTGACGACGAGCCCGGCTCCGCGAGTGGAGCGGGACGAAATGCTCGGAAACGCCGAGGAATTGCAGCCAAAAAATATCGGATGAAGTCACACGCTGCATTCGTCGCTTTCCTCAGAGGCGAACGAACTAGTATGGGGTTGGAGGGGGGGGGGAGATGAGCGCGGGGACCGCGAAGGCATTTTCGGAGCAAGGCATGACGAATCTTTTTCGAAATAGGGCACCTTTCGGGGGCGGCTGCGCCTCGCTGCGTTTCAGAAATCCAACTTGTGACGCTGACTCAGCACTGAAATGTGGCCGACGCATCCGTATCGGAAAATGAATAGGATGGCAATGGGGTTCGAAGCGTTTATTATCTGCGGAAACCGTCACGGAATACCGCAGTTCCTCCGAAAGGTTAAAGCATCAACGGGACCAATTTCATTAAAGAGCGATCCTGTTTTCTCTTTTCGCTATCGAGTTCATTGTATCAACCTCTTAGGTGAATTCTTCATTCATCGTACACTCACCTCATTCCATTAAGAATGATGCGAGACAACTAATTTTTAAATGCAGATCTGAATAAATAGTACCTAATAAAAATATTATCTTCAATGCAGAGAGTTCCAAAAGGGTAGGGAAATCAAGAAACTCATTCTTTTTTAATTAGATCAGAATTTTTTTCCTAGAACGTAATAAGACCACGTCACTTAAATCATCATAGTAAAGTGATTCAATTACGTTGCATACAATTGAAAAATACATGACGTAACACTTTACACCATCGTGATCGATAATAAAACTCTGCAAGGACCAATGTATTGATTTATTATGAAACAAAATAAGGACAATGTATAGGAAAATATGGTTAGTTCTGTTATGTACGCCGGTCATAACGATTTCCCTGACAATACAGGAGGAAATTGATGACTCACGGAAAACTGCAAACTTACACTAAGATATTCATGTACCAACGATATCTATAGTCTCTACCAACCACATACAATGCGGGCGTAATATTTACTATTGGAATTATCGACTAGTATATTGCCTTCCATTTGTACAATACGTACGTAAGGCAAAGAGATCAATCATCGAAGTATAACCATGCCTTAAGTAGTAGTTAGAGACGTATCAAATGAGATATCGCAAAACCCTTAGCGAGGGGAATAGGCGGCATCTCACAGTGCACATTCACAAGATGCTACACAAAACGTGCAAAACGGAATGACTTCTCTTTCGAACGCCAACGCGAGAACGGACCTTTCAAACCTCCGTACCTTTGACGCCGCGGTTCAGCGCGGCAGACGAGGCGGTCCATTCGAAACGAAAACAAGTCGGGACGACAACATGGGGAGGAAGAGATCCAAGAGGGAAGCGACGACGAAAAAATGGAAGGGCGAATGGGCGGGCGGTGGCGGGAAATGAAGCAAATTAAAAGTTTCCCTAAAAGCAAGGTAGGAGGGGGGGGAGAGGAGCTCAACGTCTAGTCTTGAAATTCTTTACTTTTTTTTTCCCTCCCACTGACGATGCGATGGCCCAGAATGTCTTCAGACAGGTCGTATTTCTGCTCGGACGAATTGGAGTTCGCTCCGTAACGGAAGCAGAACAAAACGTTAGTTACGGACGCGCAATGCATTCACCCCTTCGCCCACATCCGTCCAGTGCGCTCTTGTAAGGGCGTGCGACGGAGAGTTGGAGCATACCATTCACGAAAAAGGTGGAGCAGATGAGATATCTGCAACGTGAGAGGTGCCCAAGTTATATACATATATGTCTATATATGTACATGGTAGTAGAGGAGTACCCAAGGTAAGTTATTTTTCGGGTACCAGATCCTTCTGGGAAACCATAACCGGCACAGGGAAAGGTACTGGCCCCCCTACCCTGATGTGTGAATTTCACCCGCCGTATAGGGCTTAGTACTGGATGAACTCAAACCGACCTTCGGGTTGATTACTGTGTTTACGGTTTTGTTATGGTAGGGGGGAAAACGCGGATTAAGGGAAATTGGCGTGAATAGGGACCGCCAAAGGCATCCTAGAAACGAAGATTTGTAGAAACACATCCTGTCTTCTTTAATTATTTTGATCACAAATGGATCTTGATATTTACGATTCATCGCCAATTAAAGGAGGTGTATGGAGACAATGTAATGGACGAGTCGTCTGTTCGGCGGTGGTGTCGCAACTTCAACATGGGGAGGGGGAACACACACGACGATGAGCGTTCGGGGAGACCGTCTGTCATTACAGACCAACTGGTGAGCTCAGTTGACGAATTCGTGAGGAACGATCGGCGCGTCACAATTGATGACATCTGTGAGCATTTTCCCAATGTTTCTCGAACAATTGTTCATGAAATTGTTAAACACCATCTGCATTATGCAAAAATTTGTGCAAGATGGGTCCCTCGCGTATCTCAATGAGCTGGCGGCGAAGGACTATGCAGCAGGAATACAGAAACTTGTCACACGTTATGACAAATGCCTTAATTTGCTTGGAGATTATGTTGAGAAGTAGTTTAAAGTATCCTCTTTCAAATAAAATTTTTTATGTTTGTTAATATTTACTTTTGTGTGTTTATTTCACGAACGGGTACTACTTTCCGGATGACCCTTGTAGTTTTAACCCATTCGCGGGATAGCTCTACTCATATTAAACTCTTTCCGGGAGACAGCGACTATTTTGGACTCCCAAACGGATAATAACTAAAAAACTAATGCTAAAAGGCAACACTGCACCTTAAACGAAACTGATTCATTCCCTGGTTGACAACCAACATTTATCAATATTTATCATATCATCCACCACAGGATAAGTTTAAAAGAGTGCATGCATGTAAATGACTCACAAAAGTATAGTGTAAGGATATGTAAACACCCAGGAAGAGCCGATTAGCATAACGATGGAACAGAAAGCATAAAGATTGAGGCAAGACAACAACAATGAATCTAGATTACCACGAAAATGAAAATGCGATCACCAAGTCACATAAATAGAAACCTTCCAACATAGAATAATTTCACTCACACAAAGCACAATAATAACATTGTAGTTAGTTAGAAATAAAACTATGAAGGAAAATAACACAGAAGGAGAGCGCAGGCAGAAGGATGATTAACAGTTAATCACGGCATTTGTCCACTACACCACGCCAATGGATACTAGCTAATATAAATCAAATAGAAACCTAATTCCATATGGACTATCATTATGGCATTTATTTCCCAATAATATAAGGAGAATCATCATTGGGTACGTTTATTGTAAAACAATCAACCGACACCTCATTTAAGCCACTAGGATACATGAACCTTGGGATTACATGGATTTTTAAAAGCGTAGGAAGAAATAGTCGTGGAAACAAACTCGGACGCTGAACTTCATACTCCAACGGCAAAGACAAACAATTTCAACACAGTCCCAGTGGCATGCAGTTTTCAACATTTATAACAATCGCGTCCCACGGGGACCGAGCACGCTCGGGATCAACGCCTTCGTAGAGCAAAGAGTCCAATAGTTGGCACGGAACTCCAATTTTAACAGCAGCTCCGGCCTCGACCCGGATAGAAAAAAAACTGCATCGCGTTCGAGCAGAAAAGCACCCTCCGTTCGATTACACATTTCATTTTGCGAGGGGGGGGGGGAGAGAGAGAAGAGAGCCACGCTTAACGGGAAGAAAGGGACGGCATAAAAAAGATGGCCCCGGAACCATTCCTAACGCACCCCCCCTACCTCTCCCGACCATCGGCGTCCCTCCCTCTTTATCGCGAGGCAAAGAGAGGGTGGGAGTTAGATACGAATCCAACCGCCCACCCCCTATCTCCCAACAGCCTCCCCCGCGCTCCCCCGAGGGAATCTTTCTTTGGCGCAAGGAGAGGAAACAACAACATCAAGGTGAAGAGAGGGAAGAGCTAGCCCGGAAGGGTGTCTCCCCTAATTACGACTGCCCTTTGATGTCGAGCTGCAGCACCGACGAATCCCCCCTCCCACGAGCCTACTCCGACCCCCATTCAACTTCCCCCTCCCGCTCAACTACCGATACGTTTCCCCCGAAGTTCTCTTCCTCCCCATCCGGGATGTTGGGGGGGGGGGAGGGGTGCAGAACTCCCGGACCCTATCCTGAAACTCCTACACAGCGCCGGGAAAGCAACAAAAGGGGGCTCCAAAAGGCTCTTCACGTATACAAGGATGGGGACTGAAATTCAGGAAGGACATGAGTCTGAATGTGACGATGGTAGTCGCGGTGGGTTTATGAGAGCGTTTATTGGGTTTGAATTTGCGACTGTGAGGTTTTAAGCTGATCGAAGTCGGGTCAAGTCTTACTGGACCTCACGAAATTCACATCAGCGGTTGGATTTCAACGGATAACAGCCGTTCAAGGCACTCTACTAGTGAGCAGTCTGCACCGCAAACAGTGCGCGTGCAAGAGGCGCGGCATGAGACAAGTGCCCTCCTGAGGCTAATGGTGCTCCTTTGAAAGAGATCACTAAGGTAATGTTTTTTTTATTTTATTTAATTAATAATGAACTGTAGATTCTTACTAACTGTGGACACTTTATTCATATGAGTGCATCTTGGCTTAACGTCTGCTAACTTCAACGGAAGTTCTATCGAATCACTGAAATTGGTTATCTCGTCAAAACACGTGCTTTATAGTGGAGAAAAATAACCCAAAAAATCAAAATTTAATTTGCTAATAAAAATGGTAAAATTTCTTTAAAAGTTTTATTTTTACAATTGTCATATCGCATATTTCTGTCATTATGCCCACTATGTGTTCAAAAATAGTTGGAAAATAATATGGGGCCAGCACACTGCATGATATGTACGCTCAGTGCGTTAATCCAGCCCTGGGAGATATAAAATACGAGTATCTCAGCCTTCAAGCACCATTGCAGGCTGCGTGTGTAGCAGCAGACCGCATGACTGCATTACGTGCACCATTTGAGGAGGATATGGAAGGCTTGGAAGATTTTGGGGAAGAAACGCGAGGGTGGAGGGAACCTCGGAGTGGACACTAACCCTGTTCTCAAAAGAAACCCACTCCGATCGGTCAACAAATTGAACGCTCCCGGTCCGGAACTCCCAAGTTCTTCTTCCCGTGTTTGTAGATGGGATCATAACATCACGGAAGAGCTCGAGTACTGCAGAGAATAGAACTCATTCCAACCAATCGGTAGGGCAAGAACACTCACTCACTCCCATCTTATTGCACTGAAAAATAGTTCGCGCGCTGACCTTGAGGTTACATGACGATTAAAAATCGCATCAACGTTTTCTTCATACCGATGCGAAGATCCGAGCCCGTTTCAGGTTTCTGCTGCGGTTGTGGAGAATAATGGAATGAGTAAAATGGACGGAAAGGAAGAAAACGAAATACTAGGTATGGCGGAGGAGGAGAGAGGAAGAAAATCCAAAGGAGAAAACAAAAGTAAATGCAGTGCGAATATTGAAGACTGTGATAGAGGTCAGGACGTTAGGTTTTGATGGAGGAGGAGGAGGAGGAAAAGAATAGTCATAGTTGGACGGAATGAAGGGCGGCAGAAAGAAAGCGGAACAGAGTGATTCGTTGCAATGCACGATATTACGGTGCGCCATGTTAGGTGTGGCTTATGAATGTAGCGGTGGCAAGTCTGTGTGCCCATTCAAAATCGACCTTAAACGATATACTAATAACAATAATAATTCGATATCTCCTTTCGAATTTGAATCACAAGAAGTAGCTGATGCTCGGGTGGTGTCTTTAAATGCGAATGGCAATATGAAATTTTCAGAAATAAGTGTTTTTACAATAGCAGATCTGCCAACTGTCAAACGACTTCTCTCTGACCAACAGAAGGAAGGTTACCTCGGGAAAATGCTCCGACAGACACGGTATCACCAAAATCTAATTCCGATCACGTCCACATTCTAGTTTCCACCACGGATTACACAAAGGAAAAGTTTTATTTCACACGGAATGCAAAAAAAATGAAGGAAATTCGTGGCGAGATATCACCTCAAGTGTGCGATCGTTAACGTCATCGTCGCACCGCGGAACTAACAAGATTCACGATTCACGGAATACATTCAAGAGTTTCCAACACCTACCGACCTTTCCCTCGCGTCGGCGTCCTCAGAGAGAGGGCGAAGGGAGAGCAATTGAATCAAACGGCGGGTGGAAGGGGTGGAGGCTGTGGGGTTGGAGGAGGAGGGAATGAGCGGGAGAATGCTAGGGAAGGCAAATTCCAACGCAGCGGCATTGGAGCGCGGGAAAGGTGTTGGGAGGGGATTTCGCGAGTTTCAGCCACCAACCGGTGCGCGTCCCGTCTTCAAAGCCTCCCAGCCCAGAGGGAACTCCCGGTTAAAACTACAGTTGCATATGTTCGGGACACGATCCAGTGCTGCATACAAAATGTTCGCGTCATCAGGTTACCAAGTCACCACGAAATTCACTCGATGTGCGACTGAGTTAGCAAAGAAAAAATTTCAATGAATATTACCATTACTAGGTAGTCTACCGATTAAGCTAGGTTTTGAATGGGGACAGACTGAACACCGCAATTCCAGGCTCGTTCCCACGAAGAGAGCCTTTAACTGAGGCAAAGGTGAGAACGAATGAAGTATTTCTGTACGAGAGTCGTAAGGCTCTCTTTTTCGAAGGGAGTCTACACGAAGAAAGCAAAGGTAAACATAAGTCGGCCCAGAGTTCCCCCAACGTTTTGTCAGCTCAAACAAAGGAAGTCCTTTCCACTCTCGGTACGAAGTAAGCGCGATCACGGCAAACGAAAGCGAAGGCAACATTAGATAGGCGACTCTCGGTACCTGCGTAAAAACCTCGCCTAGCAAGACTGACATCATACAATGCCTTCAATACCTTTTTCAATTCCATATACATTCTACAACATTCAATCCAACATGATTAACCTTTTCCTCCCCTCTATCACAGACTTACACATTCCAACGCTTATCAAAACGAAGAGTATTTACATTTCTTGTCTCCTTCGACTTTATCTCAACAACCCTCCATCCTCCCACAACACGCCTAATGCTGCTTCGTTCGTTTCCCTTTTCGTCCATTTTAACTATCCCATCCTTCTCCACACCCACGTATCAAAAGCCTCCAATCTACGCATATCATCTTGCTTCAACAATTAAGTCTCCGCGCCGTGCAAAACTACTCCAAGTTTTCACTAATATCTCCAAATCATCCTGACTCAACATCTCCCTCCTCTTTATTATAACTTCTCCATGAATAACCATGGTTGCGAAAGTTCGTCCTTGTGAAAATAAGTCAGAATTATCTCATCCTGCTTTTTCGAAACACGTTAAGTACTTCTACAAAATAAACAATCGCTCAACTAAAGAAAAGATAATTAATTTAAGCTGGGCATCATTAATAACAAATTATTTTCTTGCAGCGGAATTGAGACTAAAATCTTCTTACGCCTAAACTCTCGTCAAACTTACATATAAAACATGGAAAACATAATGCATTAATCAGATTAAAATAATCTAAAACTAAAAATACTACGGTACGAAAAACGTAAGACGTTTAATCAGTGTTGTAAACATTGACGATAACCCTGGTGGGAAGGACAAAATTTGGTACGAAGTACGAACTAAGTCATTGGCGTAAAAGCATAGGGGACAGCCTTGAATTAATAACAATTTTTGCAGGCGTATGAAAAAAGATATTTCAGCCATTACAGAAAAGCTGACATTTTGCCATTTTCAGCAGCGGTGATGGTAAAAGGTCGTTCAAGAAACTTTTCCTCGACAGCAACAAATTATATCCCATGGAGATACCTGTGATCACCTTTTATCGCGAAACATCGCAATTCATGTAATATAATGGCAGATAGACTAAGTAAAAATTGCAAATATCAACTTATATCCTCCAAAAACCTCATTGGCCTAATCCGTTGGTGCATATTACATTGTTTCCATTGGATACAGATAAATTATGTGTAAAATATTGCTAATAAGAAAACAACTGTGTATGGAGCCTTGAGTGCTCGAAATTAATATATTTTGTATCACTAAATGTCTAACTAACTGCGCTATTCCTTCGGAAGACGTATTTATTTACCAGTACTATACTCAATACCCTCTTTTCAGAAGCCTAATAAATTTGAAGGCCTTATTTGCATCGTAGAAGATATTATAATGCATGCCTGCCTGTCTGCGAACGTAAACAAACGTCCGTGTTTCGAGAAACTAGGTTGCCGTGATGACAGCGATAAATACGATAATGGAGAGCCCCAGGTAATTTAAAACTCAAGAGCATTTATTTTATAAATGGTTTCAACACCGAGTTGAGTTTTATATGAAACGTCCATGGAGCGCAAAATGATAAGATTTACCAAAGTTCTTGCTTGATTGCTCTCTGCTTGGGCGAGTATTCAGTTCCTACCAGAGTCATGGGTTGTTAGCGAGACGGCTATCAATGTAAGATGCAGTCTTAAGAACAATGTTCTGAGTCACGTGAAATATAATGGTAGAGGATTAAGAGATGATTAGAGTTCAGGTTCAATGTTCTGGAAGATTGTGAATTAAAAGTCATTACTCTGAGTCGTGTTCATGGCAATATTGAAACATTTTCCCACATAATTTGCACGTCCCATGATCCGGGGAAATGAATGTAGAGCTGTGCAGCTATTATTCAAACGACAAAATAAAGCAACAATCACTCATCACAACTCACACTTGAAGATACATCCATCGCCATTCTCGCCACCGGGGAAGTGGCACAGAAACAACTCACCTGAAATGACAAGAGAAAAATAAGATAAGTACTTATCCATATACAGACACATAAATGCATGAAAACTAGGGACAAGATTCAAAGAAGACGTGGTAATTAATTTCTCAAAATAAATGGCATGGTGCAATATGGCCGCTGAAAAAAAAGTTTCTAGTTTTTTTAATTCCATATTAATTTTTTCATCCATGTAAAAGGGGCAAATATGAAATCATCATCTGAGTGCGAAACTCAACTCCTGTATTTGAAGGAGCAATAATTATCCTGTTAGATCATTTAGAGTCGCCGTAATTTGGGTAAACTTTGATTACACTGACGGAGACCTTATGTCTTCAGCACTGACAAGTTTCTTGCTGCAGGAGATCGAACGGTCACGGGTTCAGCATATCTTCCGCGCTTTCAACCAGTTCCAACCAATTGGCACCTAGGGTAAGCCCACGCTTTTAAAGTTAATACTTGAAAATAAATTCAGGAAACTAAGAGCCAAGCTTAGCCGTTCAACCGAGCTCGGCAATAATTAATTCAATGATACAGGGACATTTTATCATTTCTCCAAGAATTATAGACGGATACCTCCTGCGTCATCTTATTACGTCAAGAACGCCACAATTTACGGGACGAACTTTCATGTAAGAAGAGAGGGCACTAAAAGCAAAAAACTTAAAATGGTTACACTATCAAAATATAATGAACATTAGGAATATCACTTGCTAAAAGTTTCTGCACCAAACAGACAACAGCATCTAGTCATTAGGGCTGTGAGACACGAGCTCGTATTCCATTATCGAACGTCGGAAGGAATTAGGATTTGGCTAGATTTTATCGACATGATACGAATATCAGTTATAACTATCAATATAGTAGCGATTATTTATATCTTCAACAGTGTCCATATCGAGAACACCGTCAATAGAATTACAACACCCTCCATATCGTCATATCGACCAAAATTATCCACATTCCATGCGAGGATTCCTTAGAATTATTATCGACCGAATATGTATGAATCCTTCCCGTGGTCATATCTACGATAATTATCGAACCACCACAAATCGGTTCCTTACAATTATTATCAACCGAGTCGATATGAAAGAAATAAACCCATGACATCGATATTTCGCCACATTGCACAGCCCTGAGGAGCCATTGTTTTATGTAATCACCAAAATTTGACGAAAACACTCGAATCAATTCCTCAAAATCAATCAGCCCTACACATCCTGGATCAATCAACAAAGCTGAACACATCGAAGGGAATTTGGGGAATGGGGAAAACGGGAGCTGGTTTTCCATAACCGCAGGAATCTTCTAATTAAATCATCTCCTCATGGCCTCCATAGTGGAACGACCAGAAGACGAGGGTACTCAAACAGAAATAAGAGCCGCGCCGTTAATTTTATAAAGTTAAAACTTTCAAGGATGGGGATGTTTGGCACCATGAATAATTAACAACATAGCTCGTAAATTTCATTTAATATTTAATTAAGCATAAAACCTAACTAAGCTCGCGACGCATGCAACTTTACCCTCATTACTTGGAAAATTTACGATGGATTACGCACACTATTGAAGTGTTACAAATATTTTGCATTGCAAATACAGCCATCATCACTACAGAACTAATTCGAAGAGATCTAACGAAGGGAGACAATATTTCAAACACAGAGGAAAATGAAAGATTCAGTGTCACACCTGAATCAATTTCAATTACTTCAGAAAATTTGTGTTTGAGGTCGGAGAAGGACGTACTTAGAAGTGTCTCGACATGGACAGAGTACTTAAAACTAAACAAGGATGAATGAAAACATACAAGAGATAGATATTGATGAAGGGAAAGGAAACTGGAGGTGGTAATTCAATGAAAACCGAAGAACTAAACGGAGGAGATACAAGTAGCGGGATGTCAGAAGCGAAAATAATATTAGTATGAGAACGATATGCGATTGATAAAGAAGGGGAATAGATAGGGGAATTTTGTAAGCAATTAACGCGAATATCATGAGAAACTGAATAAGATAATACATTGCAGAGAACGAACGGTGATTGGGGCGTCCATAAGTACTTACTTGTACACGACAATGCAAAATCTTTACCAAACCTCTTTACAGAATCTAACCCATGAAGGAAGGTATTGCCACAAATAAACGCACGGCGAAGATGAGAACCTGATGGGCGAGGAAAGATTAAGGGTGAAGTATGAAGAAGGGCTCTTTTGCCGACAGCGATCGATGTGCGAAGGGGATTCGAGCCATGCATGGCCGCTCCGAAATTCAAGAACGACTTTCCATCTATCGTAAGCGCCAGGTTACTAAGTACGATCGACTTCCTATTGCACTCACTACACACTCAAATCTAATTTTCCCTCCGCGCTCAGGTTTCCATCAATATAACGGGTAAAGTAACAAGAGAGAAACATCCACACGCCCTCTAATCGTACTATATGGATAAAGCCTTAAAAGTAAAAAAAAATATTTGCCCACATTTTTATTAAAACTAAATCATATTTCATTCTTTTCCTCCGTGCGACTTTTGCAAATCCCGAAAGAACATTATTCCCAACAAGTGTCACTGTGATTAATCAGCTGTTCTTAAGCCGAATAAATTCTTTCTGAAGGCGAAACCTTCAAACGTAGTCAAGATCCAAATTCCACCTTCCAAAGGTCAAATCGGAGTTCAATGTTCCAAATATCCATTATGACAACAGTGAGACGGATATAAGTATGCTATGGAGACAGTTGGCATAGTGCGAAAAGACAACAGCATCAGTCAGGCAAGATAAATTAAAATACAAAAACGGAGGAGTGGTGAATTTATGTCGCTGGAATGCACGCATACGCTGGCGAACTATCGATCACAATGGGCTTGAGGAGGGGAGTTCATGAAACACTTCAATTAGGCCAACGTGCTTGGGCTCAATGAGCCATGCCATCTATTAATTCCACTTTCTACTCTCAATACTGCCCACCCACAATGGAGCACATGCGGCTAGTCTTAATAACGCCCCAGTCCTATTCCTTTGAGTCACATGCTGGAGGGAAAATTATGCAGCTGCCAGTCCTAGATGGCGTTAATGGTATCACAATTGCTTTCGAAAGTTGAGTGCTCGCACTGTGCTCATAACAAACACAAGAGGATTCGAATTAAGGAATTATTATGAATAAGAGAGGTCGTCTGTCCGTCGTTGGCAACTAGTCGGCAGATGAGGAATGCAAAACGCTGCTGCTGCTTCCGGATGTGCCATATGGGTTGACTTGTGTGAATTAATCAGTCGAATCGATCCATGGAATCCGACTCAGTGAGACTCGCTATAAGAAAGAGAGTACCGATTATTACTTAGGATGATATCCGGAAATGACGAAGGGTGATCCTGACGCTCTCCACAAAAAAAACCATGAGATCAATTCCCTATTTCACTAATCCTTTTTAGCATTCTTGTTCGTACGCGCAAACGCCCAAAAAATAGTACCTCATTTAAAAAAAAACATTTGACTCTTCGGGGTTACGAAATAAAAGTTTTTGGCTTTCAAAAAACTTTCAAGTTTGCTTTAAAACGAAACAAAAAAAATAAATACGAAAGGCGAATGATTTTTACAATCTGAAATTGTTGCATTGAAATACTGTTAAATATAAAATGCAATAAAACAATGTAATTGCGGACACTTCGACGAATTTTTGAGATTCAATATTTGGATTTATCGAAGAGGCTGTTTACATAAGCACGGTCTTTATTGCCCGAGTCCCTCCAGAGAAAAAATAATCACGAGAAAACGTCATACCCCACCGTGCAATGGTAAAGTTCTTCATACTCTCGAGACAAAATGCGGATTCCGGGTATCTTTAATTCTTTATATTTGCTGCATCCCATGGTTAAAATCTTGTCAATAAACACAAGTTATTCGTTAAAAATATACTTGGAATGTACTCAAATGTCTTCACTAAAAAGGGATAAAGAGATGCCTTCCGACTGATATTTGGATAAAGAAGGAAATACCCCGAAACAATGGAATTTTCCGCTAATCGGCAGCGGACAAAATGCCTCGGGATCCATTGAAATGTATAAATATATCCGGTTGACGGGTAAGCACACTGAGCATTTATTTCCTTTAATTTACAGTACTCATTTCCTCATGATTTAGCGATGGTGAGTACTCATCGATCGGTATTCAAGCGAAGCACAAACACGGACAAAGAGTCAGATCCCCGTGAAATTCTAAGACAGCTAATTGGTCAAACAATGTCGATCACTCGCCAAATTCGCTACGCAAACCTTTAGCGGGAATATTTGCACGATGGTATTTAATGCAGTTATACTTACCGAAGAGAAAACAAATGGTTCTTAGAAAATTCGTCACCTTTGCTAAACCTAAAATAAAATGACCTTTTTCTGGAACTCGAAAATCAATACTGGACGTAAGTAATAAAGAAAGAATTGAAGACATATCCCAAATTAGACGCAAGGACTGATGTTTCCATTCAAAATGTATCGAAGCTCACAACTCTAAATGTTTGTCACTATTATGACGAAATAAATTCATAGCGACAAGTCAATATTCTTTCGAAATTCACATATTGATGATTTAATGCAAAATTCACAGAGAAGTAAAGCCCTTGTGACTTAATTCAAGGACTTATTCTGAAGTCGTTTAATTACAATATTAGAAAATAGTATGAGAGAACGTATTACCATATACGTATGCACACGAGTACACTACGATTTTCCAAACGGATCCTATCCCGTCGGTCAAATACAAAAAAGATACTACAAAAAATTCACCGATGCTTAATACAAATACAAACATTTACCTAAAAAATTTCTTAATCGCTGCTTCCTCCTTGGATAGACACCTTTCCTTCACTCCATTGCTGATCCATTGACGACAGAATAACACAACCTACCTAGTTTGACAACAAAACATTTAATGGGGAATCAAAAGAAGACATCATTTTATTTCTCAGGTGCATATACGAACGTAAGAACGGACAAATGAACTATATTTCAATCTAAGTGTATGTTTGCGACAGGATTTCCACTCGCTCACCTTTAAACAAAAATACCCGTGAAATGGTGAAATTTCAATCCTTCACGATGTTTACCATTTAAGCCAAGAACATCTAAAAGAAAGGTATCAACCTCTTCATCGCGATTAAATGGGATTAACGTCTTATAATAAAGAGCTTACGCGCTTCCCTTCTGACATGTATCAAAGTGGAAATAAAAAAGAGCGCGAAATTCCGACGGGCTCAAAGTTCACCGCCGCCGCGATCATCACAACCTGCACCGAAGCACACGGGGCGAGACGTGCGCGGCAATCGCGAAAATTATTGCCTCTATCTGAATGGACACAAATCAAACACGGCCGGGGAAGGAGTTTAAATTAGCCCACTCGCAAATGGACGACTCAATTCACGGGCCTTTATACGTCCATCGAGCCCACACCCGCCATTCGGAACAAGATTTAGATAGCAAACTCGTGAGAGACGCCATAGATGATATATTTGCCCACTTAACCAAGAGCAGACGACTGCCCTCGTCCTCCCTATCCTTCTCTTTTCTCACCCATTGCGCTCATGCGAAACGAGATTGCTCGTAAAAATTTTGCGCAAAGTAAACCTATTAAATAAAGACCGGCTCGCTCGCTCTGAAGGGCGGGGACGGATAGGGAGGTATCGATCGAACAGTCGGCCGCGGAGTGCATTCGTGAGGTAAACAAACTCCCGAGCGCGGATCCACGTATACACCGGAGCGATGCGATCTATCTCCATAACTCTCCAAACCCCCCCCCAAACCCTAGGTACGAGGTGGGGGTCCCCCTAATTACACGGTGTACCGATCCCTTATCTCCACCACGCCCGACGAGCGTGTTAAGGCGCGGTATGCTCCTGGTTCGCACAAAAGGGCTGGCCGCTGCACTCGGAGAATAAAAAAGCGGGGGAGGGAGAGGGGAAGGTGTTTTCTACGATGGGCAAGGTAGATGGACACCGTCGAATTGAGGGGGGGCGAACGCATCGTCCCCCCGTCACCCACAGCGACCCCTCCCGATATGGACCCGCGGGGCGACGGGCACCGGAGGAGCCAGGTGGGGGGGAAAGCGCAACCGTCGAGGATAAATGACACTAAGGGTCTCTTCCCAGATTAGAAAGGTACATCAGAAATCCAGTCACACACGCACAAACAAACAAAATCTTAGATTTAAACAGTACGGCAACCGACGCTGTAGTCGACCTAAATATTATAACCAATGAAAAATGTTTATAAATCCAAAGGATGCAGAAAAGACGTACATGTATGCACACCATTTTGATTGACAATGAGGTGCTGACAACTATGATAGAGAGGAGAACGTTAGGCGAACAGGGAGAGGGCAGGAATAGGACAGGCATGTTGGTGGGAATGAAGGAAGTTTGCGGAAATGAAGAGGGGCTTATTGTAGTGTTGGTTATCAGGTCGTGCTTCGTTAAGAGAGGCAAGGGAATTACCGTTGTACAGTAATGAAGCCTGTGCCCACCTAATACCTATCGTAACCAGTAGATTACCAATAATAATAATTAATCGGTCGAATTTTCAAATCTGGCAGGTGATAAATCTTAAAATTACGCGCCGCACTGGTGGTTTCAGAGAGAGACACCCTAAACCTGTACAATCATCACTTTCATTCCGTCCAACCTATCTTTTCTTACCCATACATCGTCTGCACAAGGTTTTTTCCCCATCCTGTCTTCAAAATCCGTCGTGAATCAATATGTTATGAAAACATTCCACGTGCTTCGGCTCTGTAGTACAGCTCAAAACTTGCTCGCTCACGAAACCACTATACGGGACTCATCCCCAACGATCGACCAAAATGAAAACCTATTCTCCTGAAAATACACCCGCCGATACTACATACATTGATCCTAATACATGAGAGGCGAAAGAATGAAAAATAATTTCTTTCGCATGTATAGTTGAGAGCCCATTTTAATTCATGCCTCAAAATAATGACGTTAAGTCTGCAGAATTTCTCGTGGCGAGTATTGAAATGAAATTGGCGTTTGTTTTTAATCCAATTTTCCTACTAATGACGTCCGCAGCATTCGTCGAGGAGAACATCAATATGGACTTTCAGTGTTTCAATTTTTAATCCATTTTTTCAACTAGGAATATGACTGGAAACGCTCACTTACAGCAGAAAAACATCCAAGTAGTGACAAAAATTAAATTATTTATATATAAATAGCAATGATTCGCAGATTTAAACATCATATTCCTTCTTAAAATCCACTCATAAGTCTGGAATACTTCGAAGATTAGAAATAAAGAAGATTCAGATGTTAACATAATTTTAATTATAGCAAAAGGAACCAAAATATAACATATGCAGTTATTAGAACTGAAAATTTATGTTGTGAAAGTGAGCATAGAGGGAGCATTCACTAAAAATATTTGTATTTGATTGATGGTATCACTAAATGAACAGAACATATGTATGTATAATATCTATAATACTTAATTAAAACTGTGCTACAAAAACCTCAAGTAATGCATTACATAAATATACTCTTAAAACGGTGTCAACCACATTTATCTCATGTAGATGTATTTTGAGACTATTATTCACTGACTATTAATAATAATTCATTCATAACAACGAGTGACAACCAAGGTATGTGGAATCAAAACAGGCTTGTCTGAACCCGACCAAAGCATTACCGAGGCACTGCTAACTATTTAAGAAAATCCTTACAACGGTTTCGGATGAAGCGCATATGATAGCTTCGACGGAAGAAAGACTTCGGCGTCACTGCCCCTTCGGTTTATTTCCGCGCAACCGATCAATACTTAAAATCTCTTCCTTAACAACCGTGTTTTAAAAGTTTAAAATCATAAGCATTTCGTGATTTACCTTTGCTTTGTGAAATAGTATTACAGCCGCGCCGATGTCACCGAAACGAATAAAAATTACTCAAGTCGATAAAAATAAAAAGCAATCTCGGATATCACAGAGAATGGTTTTTTCCCCCCTTTCAGTACCTTTTCTGCGACATCACTGGATTTCACCAATCCAGCAAGCATGGGCACGAGCTTTCGGAAACGCTATTCCATCTTATCGTCCCCCTGCCTCGCATTTTAACTCGATGGGATACTTCAACTCTCTTTATTTGATCAGCATTCGCTGCGACGGAATTACGCTTCCGCTTAATGAGCCTCTCTCCGAAAGGTTTTGAACGGGAGAGGTTTAATTTCCTCCGAGGGGATTTGGGCGGAATGCAATAAAACCAAGCATCCCGTGCCATCTCCTCAATTTTCTGCATTTCCCTGGACGCTACAGAGGTCACAACTTTACAATGGTAAACTTGCAGCTATGCCCGTAAAAAACTCCCTCACGCAACTCCAAATCTTGCATGCGCGATGTGCTCTTCTGCCGCCATGAATGGCAAGGCTACGGTTAACGGCGCACAGAGGGAAACACAACTCCCGACCCCCTGCAGCCTCCGGCCGATCAAATTACCGGCATAAATTTCCCGTGAGGGCGAATCCGTTTAAATTTCCGCCGGGAAAGAGACGACCTTGACGGGGAGGGAGTGGTTGACGGTGGGGAAGTAATTCAACTCACCTTCTTTGGCCACCCACCCACCTTCCCCGCCCGCTAGATGACGCTCTTCGCACTCCGAGAGTAATTTAAAACTCGGGACGCGGAGATTGGTCCGCGTACACTATGGCCCTTCCGTAGAGTACTCGCGGCACCCGGAGTAAACAGGTCAATGGCCGAGAGCGTGGATGCCGCAAGAGCATTTAATGAGTGTGTAAGACACCGGCCTTCCATGCATAAATACTCATTAATAGAAGTGTCTACTACCGGGTTAGGATATATTTGCTATGGACCCTGGCACCGCACACTACTGTATTCCTCAGCCTGAACTCAAAAGAAAATGTTCTTATACTCCATATATAATTTTGAAATAATTCATTCTTTAGCTCTGCGAACTTCCTACTTCCCTTAATTCCATTCAAAATGCCAATTATTTTCCTCCCTCTACCTCGCTCTCCCAGCATTCTCCCCGCCATTACCGTTTCTGAATCATCCCCTCTCAGTATTTCCTCTATTCAATTGCCCAGCCTTCTTCATATTACTTCCAACATCTGTCCCTCTTCCCCTACCATGCCTGCAACTTCGTCTATTTTCCCTTCCACTTTACTCTTCCCATTCTTCTCCACCCCTACACCTAAAAATTCTCCGATCTCTGCTTTTACCCTTATCTCAGTAATTATGTTTCCGACTTACACAACACTATGCTCCACATTAAAGTTTCCAATTATCTTTTCTTTACATATTTACTTAAGGTTCATATCATCAACTCTAGTATCTTGTAAAAGTCTCTTCACCTAATGCAATTCTTCTCATTCTGTCCAAACCTACGTGTAAATAAATATAAGTGTATATTATATAGAGTACCACTCCTCTTGTTTCTCAAATATTCTCTGGTAAAGATAGGCCTCCATGTATTTTGCCAGGTGTTTTGTAGACTCTTCAGACCCTTCCCATGTCACAACTTCCCCCAAGAAAAATATCCGCACCAATGAAAAACCCCTTCCCAAAATTATTATGCCAAGCTTGCCTCTTTTCGCCTCCCTAAACTATTTCCTCAATAGCTCATGGCCTGGGAGTCAACAACTAATAATAACTCCGACTGCAGTGCTAGGCTCACCGTCAGTTCTTCTACGCGCTAGTGCACGAACGTAACTTAAGTGGAATTTTGATTTCATAGTGCAAAATCTCTACCATTCACCGTTACATATCCTGCAACTCACCCTATGAACCACACGCTTCGCTGGACCCTGCCTCCCGATGGGTGAAACCTAATACGTCTACCCCGCACCAAATAAAAGATGATGGACATCTACACGAATATTAGTTTCATGCGCGAGAAGGTATAATCAGATGTAGATGTTATTCCATTAGTTTCGCCTCTGAAATTGCGTCGGTGACGGGAACATAATATAGCTCTGAATTTTTCTTCAACCCACTCGGGGATTAAAGGGCAACCTACGAGTCATCCCAAAAAAAACAAGATATTACGCGAGCACCAGAAAGTGACCAACCAAAAATCTGATGAATTTACTCGGCTATACGCCGCTTTCAAAATACATCCATCCCTTATTAACGGGAAACCTTTTGAAATATCTTTCCGTGTCCCACGAAGACGAGGAAGACAACATTGACCTCCGGGACCGCCTTTGAATGAATCGCCACTTGGAAAACGAGACGAAAGATGAAAAAAAGCGCCTTCTCCCGAGTCTTTTTCACGCACGTTAGATCTGCCGAGAGAGAAGATGGTGAAAAGTAAATAGAAAGCAACGGGGAAAGGAGTTAACACGTGAGACCCGAACACGAGGCTAAGAGGAGTTTTGCCGTTCCCATTCTTCCCGCCGAAGTCCTCAGAAAGGGGAGCGAGAACAGCAAGACCCGGTCCATCCCATACTTTCCATCTTATCGGTTCTGCATCTCCATCGCGTGCTTTTAGTACCGCTGATGTTTACGGCCACGGCATCTCGGTACCATCGTGACGATAATTTCCCGGCGACACATCACTTCATTGCATTTAATTTTATCCTTCCAAGGACCTCGACCACCACACTCTTCGTTCTACCCTCATCTCATTTTTCGCCAACGTGAGAAGCGGCCGGCCGGAAGGCTTTGGGGAATGCACATCTGAAAGGATAAACATGCGAATGCCTAATGTTTTATTTTGAGCAACGGAACAATTTACGTCGTAATAACGGCGGTTGAACTCTTTCGGGGAACTGAATTGCAATTACGTACACAGAGGTTATTGTGGTATAACATGTTTGCCCTCGATGACCTGAAGTCCGTTTTTAAAGATACAAATCAATTTTAAGAATCCTCTGTCTTACTTATAACATAAAACTTTCAAGTGCACATCATGTGTTACGTAGGTAAGTGACAAATTCGACAGAATTTATTATCATCAGCAGGCTCTTTGCGCAACTTACACCGTCTAGTAAACCGACTCGTACCATTGAGAAACGAACCCCTGGTATCAATCTACTTACAATATTATGATAATTTTCGGAGGCTTACAGAGCATATGCTATCTAACTAACCATGTTCATCGTCCGAGCGGAAGAGTAAGTTAAAAAACCCTAGGAGATGGACAATGCATCTTCAAGCTGTAACGAACTTCCGGACACCAAAAATTTCAAGGGGCTTCTATACAAATGATTAATGGTTCCCTTCTGGATGGTAGTCATTTATCCTCCTGGGTGCATCGCATCAACTCGAGGGTAAATTAAATTTTAAAACTGATTTAATGATCTAAGAAAAAATTCAGCAAGTCGACGAATATAAAAAAACCTGCAAGAAGGCTATAAAAAAATATACACCAGCGAAAGGCTTCCGAGGTGTTGATCAGCGCGCTACAGCGGAAGTATACCATACCAGAAGCTTCCAAACATCTACGCACAGTAAATCCTCACTTTGAATTTATTGAAAGAAGTATCACTAAATTCAAAACTCGTACGGGCCTGAGGAAGTTACTGAACAGCTCCACTCAGATAATCGCAACGACGGAATACGAGTATGGCATAGTTGGAAATAATTTCTTTGGCTCCTTTTAGTAAATGTGAAAATAATACCGTAATTCAATTTGGGGAAAATATGTCAATGAATAATTCTTAGGTACAGGAGTACTGATATAAGCGATTGCACCAATGACTAAAATACAATTGAATCAGAACACAATGGTAAATGGCAACCATAAACCATTTAAGTTTAACTACATCCCTTGAATAAAAGAGAGAACATTTCCGACATCGACACAACTCGCATGCTACGTCTTGGATACATTTTGAACAAACAAATATTACCACTTATGTATAAGACTTAAAACAAACGGAAAAATATTCAAGTCATTCCCCTGGTATTAATTATGTTGGAAACGTGCAAAAGTATTTCCGATGGCCCTCTAAATGTGTAAAAAAATTCACAACCAATTATTTCTAGGATCTTTATGAAACATTCACTTATATTTACGATTACTCGAAACCTACGAATAGAACATACCACGCTAAGCATCACTCAGAGCACGACAGTGTAAACCTGGAATCACCACTGTCTTTTGCCGAGTGAGAATACATAGAAATGGACCCATTGCATAACAAAAGGGCAAGCGCTTTTTTTCTGATCGCAAGGGAAATTCAATTAAACCAAGTACGCTACACTCTAGTCGACGAGCCATTCCGACGCGAGAAGTTATTAGGGATACGAGCGGGAGGATGAACAATTGGAACGGCCTCTGGTGCCGCCTTCCCTTAATGGCATCCGCGGCGCGGGAAAGAAAAAAAATATATAAATCATAAAGCCGATTCCTTCCGCACCCAAGTTTTTCCCACCCCGCATTAAAAGTTGCCAAAGGATCGCGGCAGCTGTGAAGGAGCATCACTTAGCCGAGGGGAGGAGGGGGAGAGAGAAGGTGACAGGGCTGCGATACGTGGGAGGTTAAGGGGATGGCACGGTGGGGAAACATTTACAGGGAAGAAACTCTGGCGTGGAACCAAGTGGGCCACTCCAATTGGAAATGGGGACTTCGGGGGAGGGGCGGATGGGGCGGGGATGGGGGCTGGGGGGCAGGGGCGGGAAGGGGGCAGGGGCGAGGTGAGGGGCGGCGATGGCGCTCTCATTCCTAATCGATTTAAGACGCGCCGAGATAAAGGACAGTGCGTCCTGTATCGAGCTTGGCTCCGAGCGGCGCACATTGGCACGCCCAGTGTGTTGCTTTTAAACGGAGGAACAGAAGCTTGAGCGAGCCACCACCATCACTCCTGCCCTGCACGGAAAACGCCGTCCATTGAGCCTGCCGCTTGAGAATTGGCAGTCTCGGAACCATATTTCCTGCACACCCCCATGTGATACACGTACCCCACATTCTTCTTATTCAATTCCAACTCCCGTTTGTTTACGCAGGTCTATTCGCGAAGAAAACACAACGGTGAATACAATTGAACCGAAACATGAAAAAAGTCACAACTTGCCACACTATTTGATGGAACTGATACCTAAGGTCGCATTCCAATGCCTCGACGCCAATGATAAGGGAACAATTTTCCTCATAAGTATAAGCATTTGAGTTAAAAAAATAGCAGGGTTCGATTCAGTTGGCACAAACCTGAAGTTTTCCTAATAGTAGGAGTTTATTCCAAAAACAACCGCAGATTACAGCTAATTTTTTGAGTTTACAAATTCAACTTCATAAGCCGAAAAAGAAACAAGAAATCACAGTGAAACTACGTGGTCCTTCTATGGAATCTTGCCGTTTCCTCAATCATCATGAGATTCACAATCAAATTCAATAAACATTATTATTATTATTATAAGGTAATCTACCGGTTAAGGTAGGTTTTTGGATGGACATAATTACTAATTAAATAATTTGTGACCCCTTGCAAAACACAATATCCTACTCTACATCAGGTGTCTCTTCATCTCTGAGTACTTTCTTCCTCCCTTCATTCCGTCCAACATCCCTATTCTGTTCCTTCCCTTTCCTCGTTTGCCTAACATTCTCCCCTCTATTACAGTCTTCAACATCCCACTGCCGGTCAATACCCCCTTCATCCACTTTTCCTGCCTCCATAGGATTTCTCCCAACAAACCCCTCTCTTCGCCCACCATACCAAGTACTTCCTCATTTGTTTTCTTCTCTGTCCATTTCACCTTCATTCTTCTCCACACCCACATTTTAAAAGCCTCGAATCTACGCCTACCATCTTGCTTCAATGACCATGTTTCCGCGCCGTACATCACTATGCTCCATATCAAAGTTTTAACGAGCCTTTTCTTAATATCCTTACTCCGCGTCCATGTCATCAATTCCCTCCAACGTGTGAAAGCTTCTATGCCTAAAGCAATTCGTCTCCTTATTTCCCTACTATTTGGACCATTTTGGCCAAAAACACTTCAGAGATACGTAAACTGTGTCAGCTGCGCTAGGTTTTGCCCTCTCATTTTAACGTTTAACTTAGCCTTTCTCTTTTCAATAAACATATAGTATGTATAGCATATTTGGAAGCGGTGGCCCAGTGGGCAGAGTGACCAAAACTCATCATGTACGAGTATAATCCCCTGGGTTCCCATGAGCTCTGGGTCATCAAACGAAATTCAACTCTGGGAACCACAGTGCCAAAATCCAACCTCTATCATTTTCGAGCTGGCAAACGTCTATTTTAAAGCAAAACAAAAGCTTTAACACGAAAGTCGTTAAATGTTACATTTAATTCAGTTAGAGACTCAATTATTCCTTAGGTTTTCATTATTCTTACATTTTTCTATGGGGTACCAACTTCATCAGGCTATCATATCGAAGAATATACAAAATTGTACGTGAGGTGGTTGCACATATTATTAAGAATAATGTCTCTTTTTCCATTGTGAAAAACATACATTTCAAATTCTAATAAACTTGTCATACATTCCTTCAAAAACTGAAACAAAGCCGGTAATCTTTTCACATTTGGAATTGATCTTTCGGGCGGAAATGTTAAATAAATTGAATCAGCGAACCGTACTCAAATTTAGAGCTTGATTAAATTAACATTTCCATTGAGCAGTTCAAGTATTCACGTTTTTGCCCCCTTTATCAGCAGAAATTCCGATTTGGTAATCAAATCATCGGCCTATACATAAAAATATCAACCTTTCCACCAAATCATACCGTGCAAATGATAATTTATTACATAGAATAAGCCCACACTGCCATTCTTTCAGAAAATTTAAGCTTTTATTCCCACACCCTCTTCCTGGGTGGGTCATCTCCTACAGTAATTTTCTGTCAAGTATGTGTCTACCCAGGAGTTTCTTAGAATAATCTAGCACCCAGAAAACCACAAAACTGAGGTAATCATGCAGATGGAATTTTTCAAGGGAATCGCCCAGATTTGATCCCGTGACTCTGGACAGCAGCCGAACGCTCCATCTACTGGGACATTCCACCGACTACACTCCACACGAAACAGATTACGGTGTTTCCGCGATATTACATGCAGCTTTGATGAGACGGTAGGCTGAGGAATGTACTATTTCGGTCCGATTCGCACGCGAATAAAGGCAATTCCAAGAGTTTATGTCCTATCGCTCTCATATCCCACGCACCCTTGGCGCTACTGCATTTCACGCCCATGCCGAACACACACACACCCACCAGTTCTCTCAATCTCTAAACAGGCACGGAGATCGATCGAATGCCCACCACGGGCGGCACATACCCGATCGCCGAGGGAGGACGACGATAAAGAACCGACTGCGGAGGAGACAATCAGGGACGACTGGAGTGTCTCCCGCTAGCAGCCGAAAGGCATAGAGCTGGAGTGCACCAACGGTCACTCAGTCCCAAGTCTAGACCATCTGCACGAAGGACCCCGAAACACCATGAATATTTCCGTGCTCCCAATGATGTAGACAGTAATTTAGCTCAAGGGGTCCACAACAAATGGAGGGACAAGAGAGTAGAGAGATCTTAAGCATTGACTGAAGAGAGAGAGGGAGGAGAAAAAATGCAAGACTAACTCTTTTTTTAAATCTTGAAGAGCACGAAAACTACCTTAAGGTGAACGGCAATAATACTCCCATCGGCAGCCATTAGTTGATTCTGAGAACATTAAGTATACCTTATCTGAAAACCACTCCCCTTACTCAAGCATTTACTGGAGCAGTACTGTTCCACCGTGTTTACGATGAAAAGGTTGGACGGAAAATGAATGAATGAATATTTCAAGAAAAAATACAGCGAGAAGCAGGAAAATAGGGGGCATGAAAATTCATCGCTGTTAAATATTGATTTCAACTACTAACTCGTCCAGATATAAATAATGCGGAGGAGAAATTAAATATATGTGATTTCAAAAGATCAACAGTATATGAAGGAGATGATCATGTAGTACAGGCAGTACAATCATCGGTAAACAGGTTTCGGAGCTAAGTCCATGAACCTAAATTAGTAGCAACGTTTTTTCCAAGAGCTACATTCTATTAGTTCACAAAAATTCCGTCATTCATTTGAATACTTGCAGTGTCGGGAAAACTGCGTCATTTCGTTCGCATTCCTCCTTAATGCATGTCAGGAGAAGCATTTCACAGTGTAAATAAATGAAAGGACTAACTTTGTAGTTCCACACGAAAACGATTTATTCACACGACCCAGGTTTCGAAGTAAAACTTCATCATCAGGTGAAGTTTTACTTCGAAACCTGGGTCGTGTGAATAAATCGTTTTCGTGTGGAACTACAAAGTTAGTCCTTTCATTTATTTATAATGAATCGGTTCCATAAAGTTACGCCAGAAACCATTAATTATATTTCACAGTGTTGTAAAAATAACAGTGATGAGGTGCCACTCTGAAATCACAGTACGTGGCGCTAATTTGAAAATATTAACGAAAATAGTAATCACGTTCTCCACCTTTTGGTCTTTATGAAGGCCGAGACAGACAATTAAGGAAAGAGGGGAGGGAGTAACAAAATAATCCAATTTTGTTCGCGCTAATTTTGTTATCATGAACATAAGGTTTGCTGTGTCCAATTCGCGATAACGAGGGCTTGTTACATTTTAAATTGCAATACGCATTTCAGACGATGCTGCTTGGCAAGTTGGTGATTCGATGATCGCGACCTAACTACAATTTACTTTCACTTGTTCTCCGAAGCACGGAAATTCGGTTTAGCCAACTACAAAACATTTTAGAAACATTCTATGGGGTTAGTGATTGACTCCTCTTTTCAACTCTTTCGGTTTTATTATAAGTAGAGTATTATGTAGAGCTAGGTTACCATCGGCGATACCCTACATGATTACACTTACTCCACAGGTTATTACCATATGGGTTGCTTAAAGTGCAGTAGGAGAATAATATTACGTACCTGTAACATTACATTTTCCTTAATCATCCCGGATAGTTTTCCACGCCCGTCATGTAGTTAAATTAATATCCTCCTTTATATCTCAAAAACCTTATATCTCTAAATATTACACCGTTCAAAAACCCTGTCTCTAAATATATCCACCACCCACTTTTACAGAACTCTTAGAATTTCCCGCATTCACTTCCTTTCCCCCTTCACCTTATCTAACAATAATACTTAGACTTGTATTCCTTCCAAAGCAGCTAATTTTATTTTCTTATCCCGGTTACAAAACCTCTCCGCGCTTGCGGAAACCCCGTTAATTTAATAGGCCAAATCGTGAAGGCTGGCGCAACAAAAGAGGCAAAAAGGAAAAATTAGACACACCAAGGCATGGTTAGGAAGTCTCCCGCCGGGGAGCGCCCAGGAGAGATAGCGAGGCAATTGTTTCGGGTCCCATACCCATCCACCGATAACGGGCAATGCGGCAACTTCCCTCGAGCCCGGCCACTCACGTCGAATCAAAGACCCGAGTTCCCACCCTCGGATAAGGAAAGGAAGAAAGAAAGAGGAAGAGAGGGAGATTTCCCCGCGGCGGATGAGAAAATCCTCTCTTTATCAGGAGCGGGGCACGCGGCGGGCGGCTTAGCGTCGTCTCCCGCGGCCGCAGCTCCCACCTCGCACAGCACCCACTCCCTTCCCCGACAGAACCGCCCCCAAGGCGGGGGGGAGTGGGGGCGAGAGACGAGAGATCCTTCACAAAGCCGTGAGTGATCCCCGCACTCGCGCGTCTTCTCATGGTTGTGTGTGCCCTTGAAAGTGACCTGGAACGATTCCAATGGCACCCCGGAGGATCGGATTGAAATCCGAAGAGGGCCGCTCATGAGGGAGGAGAGGACAGACTTCATTTCTTTACCCGCCCCCCGGTGAGAAGAATCAATTCCCGCCCCGCACCTATCGACACCTCGCAGCTCCGCCTCTTATCGTTTACCATGATGGAGGCCGCCGCCACCAGCTAAGGCAGCGGCGTAAATCGCTGAAGGTAGTCGAGGGAATGTATCCTCGGGAATGCCATAGGCAAAATTAGACAGGAGCTGCTGGTACCGCCTTCAATGAGGCCATTCATTTTTTTAATCACGCAGTAATCTACCGTCTCGGGGTTGGTTTTTGATGGACCCTGAGACTACGCAGTACTGAATCCCTAAGGTCTGACCAACATATCACGATATATCCTTAAACCCAATACTACACATCACAATAACTATTTCTATAGCTCTGCAAACTTTCTACTTCCCTCAGCCTCATTCAAAATTCCTATTCTTTTCTTTCCCCTACCCTTGCTTTCCCAGCGTTCACCCCACTATCGACGTCGTCAGCACTCCATTTCTTCTCAGTACCTCTTGCGCCCACTTACCATGCCTTCCTCGAATTCCTCCTGACAGTTGCATCTCTCGTTTTAAGGACTCGACATTGTCGAGTGTCGACATAGACGAAGCATTGACGTCACGACCTTGAGGAATCCCAATGCTTGCGCACACAGGAATCGGGAATTACAGACGTTCAGCGTTAAGAAAAGGGAGAGTACGCACGACGTGACCCGAATCGGCAACAAAATCGCTGTCGCCGAGCACGCCAATGCCACGTGACGTGCCGCACCTAACTGGTACAGTCCAGGCATTGGAACTAAGGAAAATATTTAGGATTCAATGATTGACATATATGAAAGAAAGGCACCTTGATTGCACTAATAGTTATTACAAGTTAGAGCAAATGGACGGATGGACAATAATTCAGATATATTAGATACCAAAGCGCCAAAGAGGTCTATATACTAAAGAAAAACACGGTTGCCGCTAACTTTAACGTAAAATTTATTCATCGCAATATTCTAAATATACTGGCCTTTCTACATTTTTTCCTATTGGAATTAATTAATTTTTAAATAATATGTGTTTTTCTCGGCGATTCAGTTGATTGCTGACAATAATATCACTTTGAATTCAATCACTCTGGTGTGTAAACAATTTTTGAATCGCCGAGCGAAACATGCCAATGTACCTCTGACATACCACATGACTCTGTCAACTACGTTTTCTCACTCTGAGCCTTGGATGTGCACTCTCGGACTTCTCCACAGCCATGATTACAGAGGCTGTGGCATCCCAACCTCGGTATCATCGACGAACGAAAGGTTTCCCAGATACACCATCTTGAGTGGTTGTGGCTCCTGGGGTTGTTCTGCCAATCACACCTATACATAGTATACCACTTACGTCGTTCCCTTTGAGGGTAGTAACGCTCACGAGAAGCCTAATATTTGGTTGAGAAAGTAAACTCAACCCATTTCACCAATTTCTTCCATACCACTCCATCCATTAACACCAACGACTACCACTTCCTCGTACACCACCGGAATAAAATAAAAGAGAGAGACATCATTCAACTACTCGTTCTTCCCTCTCACGATACAAGATCATAAAAAATCAAACATGAGCGACCCTTATGTTTTAATAAAGAGAGCAAAATTTAAGGAATACTCGAAATAACCTGATTTTATGAAGTCAATAGGCCAAGTGGTCATTGAAATATATACATTAATCATGCACTAGCAAGTGTAATTAGCGTGGTTTTGTACGGAATGGAAACATGATCACTGAAGCAAGGAAATAGGCATAGATGGGAAGCTTTTGAAATATGGGTGCGTAGAAGGATTGAAATGGCGAAATTCACGTTAAGGAAGGGAAAACACAAACGAGGAGAAACTAGTCTTGGCGGGGGGGGGGGGAATAGATGATTGTTGCGAGAAATCCAGAGGAGGTAGGAAAGATGGATGCACAGCATGTTAATTGGCGATGGGATGTTGAAGACTGTGATTGAGGGGAGAACGTTCGGCAAGCGAGGAAGAAGAAGGAATAGGATAAGCATGTTGGAAGGAACGAAGAGAGGAAGGAAATATGCCGAATTGAAGAGAGGCTTATTGTAAATTCAGATTTCAGGTTGTTTTTATTAGGGAGAGGCAAGTAAATAACCCTCTGTGCCGTTGTGTAGGCTGTGTCCACCCGAACCCTATATTTACCGGTAGATTATCGGTAATAATGTATTATAAATACTGCAGTGTATATTAATACAAACGTGAAAGGTGAACTAACACAATCCCGGCACACTCCATTGAGGATGTCGACATATTAGTGGAAAGGTTTCCTAAACTGAAGCAGATATCTTCTTTCAATTATGGACAGTACGTGGTATTTGTATGTGATTGTTTATCCTAAAGAGGACATTCAGTTAAGCGCCGAAGGATCACGACCGTCATGACACCTAAAACGTTAAAAAATATACTCAATCAGATAGCTTAAATAAAGATTACTTAACAGGACATATTTTTTTTAACCTAAATACGAAAAGTCTTGGGTCTGACTACGGCGAGAAAACATCCAAAGCAAGTTGATTCACAGTAAACGAAGTTCCAATTATCGAGAAAACACCACATTTTCCTCTAATCTAACAAGGGACGTATTTCGCTAATGAGATTCATCGCATTACACCCTCGGTGATAAAGTCGCGAAGGCCCTTTTGATAAGAGTCAACATTCTATTCAATAATATTTTTTCTTCAGCCATCAACGGCGTACTCCAGAGGGAGACTCGCGGAGATGACTCACCACTCCCTCCTCCACTTTTCCAAATGCCACCCCTGCTCTTCGGCACTTCCCGCTCCCAACCACATTTCCCACTCCGCGCTCTGGAACTATTATCTTTTACTTTACGACTGCTGGCACGGGCTTATCCTCACTTGGAAACATAATGGCCCCTTACTTCGCTCTCGCTGTGCTTCGCAGGGCCGCAGGTCGCCAACCTCGCGGCCGACCACACCTTTGTTCTGATGTTAGTCGTGATTTCCTGAAGACAAAGAGCAGACCGCATTTTTTTTGCTCTTTTTGGGGGGGGGGATTTCTTTGGCGTGGGAAAAGGGTATAAGGTTTCAGAACGTACGGAATTCGCCACGAAAGACTACGATTTCGAGAAAATTCAGTGAGAAGGAGCACTCAGGGCAAATGCATTTCTTCCTTTGATTCGGACGGTTTTGCTCGGGCTTTCGCGAAAATGGGGGAGTTTTAATATACCTCTCCGCAAGAAAGGATTACCAAAATACAAAGGGCAACTCAATTAATGTACGTATCCTATTCGTAGGTCTCCATTTTCTTCCTCAATGGAGACACCAAGTGAAATAAAATAGGTCAGGTAATGCATGATAATGAATTCAAGGGTGTGAAATGCCTCGAGAGTAAGGAATCGTGGTGAGAAGAGCTATATTAAGACTATGATGACTGATGATGATTGGGTCTTGAGACCCGAGGGAAAGAGGTAAATTCGACGGGAGGAAGCGGGCGTGGGTCTAATCGAGAGGGGATTTTTTCAGGTCACGTGCATAGGACTGGTGAGCAATTGCCACGCGCTACAATACCAAAAATCAGAGATTTTAAAAGTTATTTTTCCAATGAAATGAAAAAAAATTTTACAAATATTTTTGGTTTTAGGGTTGGTTTTGAGAATGGTGTTATCGAAATCTTACCCTAATATTTGGTTAGGAGCAAACTCGTGTTTTTTTGACCACACTTCTTCTAAATCAGCAGCTGCTTTCGGGGAAAAAAACTGAAGTTTCCTCTTCCTTCAGTACGTCGTATTTCACAACGCCCCCCCCTCCAACCGCTCGTGGCGTTTTTGCCACAGCTATTAGGATTCTTGGAGGATACATCAACAGTCTGTCTCTTATCCTCATTTAAAAACCAATCCCAAGTCTTATTTCAAATAAACATAATTTATGCTAGCGATCAGTGCGTGTAATGCCATCTACTCTTTGCTCTGATAAACATTCCCACCTACATATCCCTTTAGATAATTAGGAGAGGTTACCTGTCATTCACGCATTTCGTGAGGATACTATACGCTGAAACCATTTTCGGTAATTTAAGAAATCTATCCTGTCGATTTTGCCAATCACTTTAAACGCACATACAGGTTCATTAAATGGAGAAATTCCACATCGAACAGAAATGCTTCAAATGACGACAGCATTGAACAGCATTGAATTACAGGTACCAAATACTTGGGCTAATTACTTAACTGGCATAAGTCTTGTACTTGCACCATATCTGTCCTGTTTCCCGGAGATTCAAATGACAATTGCGTAACGCAATTGTTATTAACCATTCTATCCAAAAAGAATGACAGATGAGTAAAACAAACATTTTTTTCCCGAAGATTACCGTTCAACCGCAAAAAAAATGTTGGTATTGTCAATTTTAGTTTTAAGCGGTCAAAACGTCGTTTCCCCTCGAGCTAATGACGCCCTTTAAAATAATCACACCTGGTAAACCCCTTCGAAATCAGAACGTTCAAAGGTACGTGCCTGACAATATGACAGTAAGTGACAGAATGGAATGCCGCCTTAAAAATGGACATAACGACAGTCAGACTTCTCCAACACTGTCCATTAATGACGTCAGCTGCTGGCTTGACTGTTTTAAATTTCTATTCCCTCATCGCTGTCACACGCCGTCAGACTAGAGAGTACTTTCCTGGAATGGAGTCACGCTGCTGCCTTCACCCCCCCTGATAATTTTTCAGGGATCCTCTCCATTTGCGTGACACTTGAAATTAGCTTAATCCACCAGGAGGCATCACCGCGCCCACGAGACGTTCTCGTGCAGCTCCCTCCCCCGAATAAAAACCAAACACAAGAACGTCTCGAGGAGGAAAAAGTTTTGAAACTAGATTAAGAATAAAACACTACTGCCTCTCGCCGCGTTGCCAAGCCGAGGCATATTTCAAAGGCGACGATTTCAATGTCGGCGCCGGTTAATTGGACGGGAGAGCGCCGGTGATTAATTTACCGTCCTTTCGCGCGGTTAAGATTTTTCGTAAATGCTATTTCAGAAATCTTTTTAAGGGAACTTGAATTCGAATGTAAGATTTTCTGCCTCTCTTATTGCCATGAATCTACTTTGAGGCTTCCGCTTTTTCTCAAAGTCTTAAATTCAGAAGCTTGCTTGAAAACCTCGCGACTGCATATTGCAAAGGAGGTACGAATAAATCACAGCTCACCCCCTTACAACGTACGCAATGTTGCGCATGGGCAGGTTGAACACTACAGCAGAAATAACTACCACTTCCACTGGAAGGTGACCAGATTAGTGAGGGCATTAAACTAATAACTGCATTAGGTTAAGACGCTTTTACAAAGAGGCAAAAGCTGACGGGCAACTTGAGTCAATAAGCAAAGAAAAGACAAGGGAAAACTTAAATATGCAGCGTAGTGTTGTATGAATCGGAAACTTGGTTCTTTAGGCCAGAGGATGAGGGCGAATTAGTGGCTTTGGAGAAAAATCGCAAAATAAAATGAACAGAA
The DNA here is from genome assembly GCF_022747635.1 of Hetaerina americana. Lineage (NCBI taxonomy): Eukaryota > Metazoa > Arthropoda > Insecta > Odonata > Calopterygidae > Hetaerina > Hetaerina americana. Next base: position 45,835,281 of record NW_027287427.1, on the reverse strand, counting down.
ACGGCCAACGGCCGCCGTGAGATATCCGAAGAAGGAAGGGAATGTGTACATAAACAGAAGATATCGAGAGTCAATGAGAGGTTGAAGATAATAGAGATGCTGGGAAATCGAGGTAGATGCCGGAAAAAAGACATGTTTGATGACATTATTCATTTATTTAACATTTTTTTTTGGGGCGAAATTGTGACTTCATAGTCCCTTCTTACACCTAACCCCCGAACGTTACATTGATGACAACTAAAACTACCCAAACCCTAGATGGAGGAAAATCCATCTCTAGGCGAGAATTGAAGCCGCAACCTCTGGATTGGCAGGAAGGAACGCTATTCCGCCGCCACCGGAGCCGGAAAAGGGGGAGGTAAAATAATGCAGAGTTAAAGAATAATTATTCTAACAGTATTATAAGATTTAAGGATATTTAAAGTCACGTTAAAAAAGGCTTAGGAATGCAGCAGTTCATCGTGAGGACCATTGAAAGGTTCCAGGATGCATGGTAAACCTAGCCTAATCCGTTTGACGACTGCTATAAGCAATCAAATAAATTTCGAGTCATTTATATTCCATGATTATAAATACGATATTTTTAGTTCGAAACCCTCGAAGATAAAACAATTGCCTACTGACTTTCACTTCCATTGTCATGCGGATCAACGTGGTAACTATTTTCGTCAAGGGTCATTTGTCTACGCCAAATACCTGTCTAAGCCTGTGATTTGGACTGAAGGAAGTCTAAGCATATATTCAAGACACCTGGTTAATTTTTCAAGAAAAGCTATACTACACTGAGTGCAGGAGTCTTTCGTTTGGTCGTACACAATGCGAGTTCAAGACTGGCCATCACCCTTCGCACCTCGCCGCCGGCAAGGAGCGGCCAAACACCCGCCCAAAGAGCGGACGACGTCATTTAGGGGACGGAGGGTTTCGACGGACATCGTGTGTAGCAGGGCCGATGTCCTTAGTCCCAATTCCCCTTTATCCCTTCCAAGAGCAGCGACGCGCCGACTCCTTATCTACACGCAGACATTGTCGACCAGATGAACACCAGCACGCGAACCGCCAAGCCCACAGACTTCGCCGTCATGCAAACGAGGGTGGCCCGCGAGGGGTTATCGCTGCTGCCTCCTACGAAATTCCGCGTGTACGGGGAGAAAGACCGTCTTGGACGGGGCATGTCCGGGGGACTGCAATCTCCCCGAGGGCACTAAAACGTTGCTCCAGCGTGCTAGTCAAAACTTCATTTGTTTCACTTTAATTGAACGTCTGTGTAAAAAATGTGCCACCTCGCCGTACGATACACAAACAAATTCACTGTACACGAAATAAAAACTAAGCTGAACAATAAAGAAAATTATATTAAGGCTTATCTTTAAGATAATTCAAAATGATGTAGTAGGCTTCATCAGGAAAGAGCTTTTTAGATCTGTTCTTCTAGTGATCCTAGAGTCGCAGGTTCGACCCATGCATCTGGGGTTTCATTACACAAATGGCATGGGTACTTCTCTTGGAAGTATTTAATAAATTAACTATATCTTTTATGGGGTTATCTGAGTAGAATAAAGAAAGTAGTTCTCGATGGTTTCTGGTTTAACTTTGTGGAAGTTCATGTTCATCAAATGTTCATCACGATGTATATTTCCATTGAAGAACAGTGGAAAAATACATTGTGTTCTACATTTAATGAAAGAAAGTAGTCATTGTTACTTTATTAATAAACTTAAATTTGCAAGTAATTTACACAATTTTATAATTTAAAGCTTTTGGTTCGTTATAAATATTAAATTAAATAATTCAGAAGTGAATCTCAAAAAGTTTTCAACCATTTTGAACTCTATGACAACGCTGGAGTTTGATGTGATCGTTCACAATACGCGAAAATTCTATCCAATTTTTGTGAACGTTGAACCAGGTTATGGCCAATGGGGACGTGCGCTATTCCGAGCATAATGGCTGAAAGTATTGTGGTTTCCCCCGCCATTTGTATTCCTACTTGGTACCACATGGAGAATACTTAAGGCACCTCCAGGTTACCATTTCTCAAAGCTAAAAAATCAATTAACAAGCCCCTGGTAGTCATCTTGTGCAAAGGCTTCTCGCAAAAATGCGTACTTCTACTTAAAGCCCTACGGCCCTATCACATTGCTGGATGTATGGGATCGAATATCTTCTTCCATTTACGATTTTTTCTATGGGATTCGTAAAATGGCTAGTAGCCTTGACGGGGTCCAGAACTCCATCTTTCGGGTGGGTCTTAAAACTGTGGGACTCTTGGAGCCTTTCGAGGGGGACGCTTCGAACTATCGAAGAGCTCCCCTCCTATCTTCCTCCACCCTATGAAATCCAATCACCCAACTACGGCGCAAATGACCCTGCAGCTGTCCCACACACCTCCCCAATAAACTCCTGCTCGGACGAAATCGTAATTCATCATCACAGGTCATCGATCCCAGAGGTCCTCCTAGTTCTCTCGTTCCCTACCAATAGCTTAATTCCTTCCGTTCCCACGCCGAGTTCGTCCATTACTTGTCGCTCGTAATTCACCCTTGGCTCTGAAGTACCTTTAGGTCACTTCCTTTAAGGCCTTCCCTATTGTGCTCCGCCTCAGAATCAGTCCAATTAATGTCCATGTTCTCCTAAGTACACTCCTAATACCTCTCACTTTACCAACCCTTACAATGACTGACCTTTTAAATGGCCAGTCGCAGCACCCATGTTATTTTCATCATTCCTCTGCAGAAGTTTTAACTAGAGATTGAATAATGAAAAAACATAACTTTTGTACCATGCAGGTTCAACTTCAAGAAAAAAGTCATCCGGGATATTACACTCCTCAAATATTTCCCGGAATTTAAAGCACATCCGGCAACTAGTTGGTTGGCTCTCCTCCGAATCCCTACCGCCCTTTTATCTCCAGGCTACTACCCAGGCATGAGTTCGCGCTCGCATGCACGTACAAAGGCGTTCGGAGACAGAGGAAATTGGTGGATAGGGAGATAGCAAAGGGGATGTGAGGGACTCTTTAGAACCAACCGGGAGTCGCCGACATTCCGGGCCCGTTCTTTACGTCCGGCGGCGCGCACGAGAGCCCGGGAGCAGGAGAGACCAATCAGATTACGACTGGAGACAATGGGTAGCGAAGCGAGCGGCGTCTCCCTCCTCACCCGGCCCCGTACTCCCGAGAGGAGACATTTGACGGTGCGGTGGACGGGGGCACCCACCTCCACGCCGAACACACGAACTCGCGACGGGCTAGGTACGGAGACACAAAAACCGATACTTTCCCGGGAGAGGGGACGCATCTTTATCTGGAGCATGCTCGGTCGCGGATATTCAAGGCGGATCGCTCGGGAATCTGAAAGTCGAACTCTCCGACTTCTGGGGAATCGAGTCGGCGGGAAAGATAGGCCACCGTGAATTTCGAGTGACATCCTGAACAAGAGCCAAATGAGCAGTTGGACGGCCCCCTGAAACGGGAGAGAAATGTGGTGACGGGGGAACTCCACGGGAAACTTCTCCACGCCTCTTGGACACCCGTAACTCGGCGCCATTATGCGGGTTAAGAGGGATTTAAAAACGAGCTTTTAAGTCAGGCGAGAGGAGGCTGAAAACCGAACTTAGACGGAAAAGACACTGGCTTCGAACATTAGAGGCACATCAGGGGTCGCAAGACTACCAACACCAACTCCACGGGCGGACTGCGCCGTTGTTTTACAAACGGGCTTAATAAAAAGTTTAAAAGCGTTGCTGCAATAAAAAGTAATTCGGAAAACTCCTCCGTAAAAAATTAATTCGCAATACCACTATTCTAATATTTTTTTGTGCTCAAAGAATAAAAAAATCATTTCCATTTACGTTATTTTTGAGTCACGAGGGAGTACAAGAATTTATCTAAAGCAATAATGATCTAATAGCATGCATGTAACATGCATGCAAGCATGTAAAGCATGCATGCATGTAAATACATGCAAGTATTTGGTTTGACTATCCAAAAAAAACATCAAACTACAATTCTACACTGCCCTTTCGATTATCTTTAATCGGCACTCTATTATAATTCCCTTTTACATTTCATATTGGTAATTACATTTGTACATGGTAAATAAAATGATAGGGCCAAAATATCTTAATGACACTCTTTCTGCTTTTCCCGGTAGCATTCCAAGTACTTGAAGAACTAGTCTACCTGATATCATCTCTACACAAAACGCTTATTAAGGCAGATACCTCACTAAAGAGACCAAAGAGTAAAAAGGATGCATGTTTATGTTTATATAGCAATTTAAAGAGTTTATAATCAAAAATCATTCACGATACTGGGTCTACCATAATATTTAATATTTGAAAATGATCTGCAGCCGGCTGTCTTCTAAATGAATGATTTTTATTAGCTGATTCCCTCTTCGTAAATTATACATTAAATTCTCCGTATTCAATACTCGGGAAATCACGCGAATAAAGACCAATGATATTCAGACTGCGATTTGGAAGTAAATTAAGGAACGAGCACCGCTCGGTTCCGAGAATGCAAGGGCATTTTCTCGCAATTTCATACACCCCGCAGGGGTTCCAATAAATTCAATTACTTCCTACACTAATTTCCGTTTCCTCGAATTCCGCCCAGAAATACCCTCTCCTCCTCGATATAACCTTTCCTTACCCAATACGCAGCGCATCTACAGCTTCCTCCAAACCCAAATCTAAAAACAAAAATCCTCGTTCACCATATTTCCTCATTGACGAAACCAAACCATGCTTCGATGCACTTCACAGGCCAATTTTCTTTCCCTTACGTCTTCAGTCGAAGGCCCGACCATCAATTCTATAATCTTTCTAACACTTGTCTTGCTTACACATATCTTCTCCCTAAGATTCTTCGGCAGTTTTTCGGCCAGCATACTGTCTGCACATGAAGTATTCCAACTGTTTGTGCCGTCCTATTTTAAATTTTGCCTCAACCTTTCCATACCTTGAAAATCTCATTCGTATAAAATTTTCCATCGCTTCATAGTACCACAGTAAACAACAAATGCGTATGATAAACTGATTCAGTATAATCAGGACACCATAAAGTATTACAACCTATTATTACATTAATTAAATAAATGACACAGCATACAAAATGTAAAAACAGAACAATTTAGATTTATTGGCCTGATCGACGGTTTTAGATTAATTACTGAGGCTACTGATCTTACGGAGGAAAAAAGTAACAAAAACAATATTTATTCTGTTACCAGAAAAGTGGTTCGTATGCATCGAGATTGGATTATTCCTTATGGCCAATCACGATTTGCAAATACCTAGGTTCCACAAAGACCTATGGTGTGTTTGGTTGAGAGAGGACACGAAGGGATCATTTTTATGAGGATAGACGACCAGTGATCAAAGAAATCAGATTCACCAATCACTGCTCGTCTTTTTTCCATATATCTTTATTCCTTACCGTACGTAACATGAAACAGCGTTGCAGGCATGTCACCACGAATAAAACTAGGAATCAAGAGGTTGGAACCGTATTCTCAAAGGGGGAATGAATAACCTTAATCATTACAAATTTCTCTGAGCACATACTTTTCAAACTCAAAAAAACTAAGAGGATATATTTTGAAATGCATTGGAACAGACCTGCCTACTTGACATTCAGGTGTGAAGAACACATCTACTCTGCTTCAGCAAACGGCCTGTCGAATAATTTAAAATTGCTACTTTCGCAAGAATTTCATCAGAAAAAATTCAAAAAAGACTATTTTGAAGAATTATTTCAAAAGAATTGTAGACTACTTTGTCCCTAAGTAGCTTATGCTCATGGAGACGCGCATAAGTAATTAGGAAAATAAAGCCTCTTATGGAAAGTATCTCTAACTATATCCGGAACACAAAACAATTAATGCGCGAATGCATTTCTTCCGAAGAGTTCAATTAACCCTAAATTGAAATTGAAGGCCTGATGCGTACATCAATAGCAATTTCGCCGACAGCGGGAAATTAAACTAGCAATAAAAGAAGACCATCCTCTTCTAAACCCTTAAAAGTCGTTAAAATGGCATTCGATTCAAATTAAACGAGTTAAACCCGGTTTAACACGCAAGACGATTATTGCATCTCATCGAAGGATACGGAGGGAGAGAAAAGAAATGTCTCGCGATTTACCAGACCACAATTCCCTTCGGTCGATTAAACCGTACACGCTCACTGACGTATGGTAATTTTCGGAAGGGAACGAGCGGAATTGCCAACGATCGCTTGGGCGTGTGACGCCACGATATATTACATCACGCAGAATACTGCCGGGCGGGGAAATCTTGCACCTACCGTCCACAGTGGTTCATCGTCTCACTCGAATCAGTAGCGGGAGGAGAGGGATCAAATGTAAAGCTCTCTGTAGCTAAGTACGGCCAGGTCAACGCGGGACGTCATTATCGGCCTCGGGACTTTCATAAACACATTTTTGTACCGGTAAAATTACCAAACATGGCAGATTGTTGAGTATCAATTCGCAACATGCCAGAATAATTATTTTCAAGCGAAACGGAATACAAGACCTACAACCCAACCAAACCGCCGCGCACTTAGCTGGCCGTGCTTCGTAAAACCAGATCATGTGACGCTGTTTCGACATGCACAGAAGCCGAATGAGAGCATGATGGAGGATCCAAGATGAGGTTTGGAGAGTCACCAAGTGGAATCTAACAACTTTTATAGTTTCTACCAGGAAAAACCTTTCTTTGTAGAAGTACACATTTCTCGGAGGTTTCTCTTGCAGACAGCATTTTCTGCAAGTGAAGAAAAGAATTTTAATGCATGTGTGCATCTCGGAGAAAAGAGGTGATTTTCGCCTGATTTCTTTTGTGAATGCATCACATGATAGCTTTGAAATGATGCCATTTGAAAATATTTTTTGACATGAGGGAGGAAATCTGTGAAGACTAAAGGAAAATTTTGATTTAAAGTGCTCCTGAAAACAACCTTCAATGCACTCGGCTTCCAGTTAATCGATTTAGAAAGAGCTAAATGCACTTAAATTACGCTGAGGCACTCACTAAAATATATTTTCCTCTGCCAGAAGTTTCCTTTCCTCTTGGATAAACAATGCTTTGATGTGAAGCCGCCCCGAATTTCCCTTTCCAGGGTTTTTGGTCGAAAATTGGCAAAGAAACGAAACAATTGCTCGGGTAAACAGAGCACATCTGCGGAGAGGCATAATTCTTTTCCTCCTCGGACCCAAAAACAACTCCATTCGCCACACCCACGCACAAACATATCACGCGGGCGCTCGATAAGTTTTGCTCGGCCTTTTCTATTCGGCGCATGGGAGATGGAGTGCAGAGACCCCCTCCCTTGGGAAAGAACCCACACCGGCCGAACTACCGACCCTCCGCCCACACACCCGAAATGCTCTGCCACCACTCCAAAGCGGAAGACTGGAATGCTGACGCAAGTCCCCTGGCGGAACTCGGCATGACACATCTTGAATTCATGTTGCTTTTAATAAGAGCCAAAAAGATGACTTTGAGGAATGATCCCCGCCACGGTAACTAACCCTGAGTTTGACTTTGATAATGGACCTCTAACTAAGCCCTAAAGCGTGTGACATCAGGCAGGTAGGTTAGCGTGGATACGCGATCCTTTCCCGTACACACTCGTGGCTCCCCAGAAATTTCCTATACTAGAATTCCCGAAGAAATCACCCGGAATCTGAATCCGAGGCCAGTCGGTCAGTATCCGAACTCTCCACCCATTTGTTTACCACACGGGTCCTTGAGAATTTAAGCGAATAAAATGTCCTCATAATATTTAATGATTGATTAAGATGGTAAATTAATTGATTTGGAAATTCAAACGACTAATTATGAAAACTAATGATCGCTAACTCATTTTTATGGACCTATGTGGGGGTATAAAACTTGGAAACCGCTGGCCAATAATTTTTAACTTTTCTAATCTCCCTATTTGCATCAGTTTCACCTGAACTTATCCTAAGCCCTTAAAATGAGACTGCCAATGCTGATGCAGGAAAAGCTGTTAAGTATAGTTCCCGCCCATAAAGCCTGAGTATGGAAAGGTAGGATTAGCAAGAAATATTATTCCCGAGAAGAATCAATGAATTTAAAATAGGACGATGAAGCGATGTGCGATGCCACATGCATATAACGTTTATGGACGCCCTGAGTAAAAATAAGAGCCTAGAGAAAACGTAAATATGGAGAGTAGTTTCATATTGCTCGGAAACTTGGTCTTCGAGGAAAGAGGAGAGGTGAAGATTGGAGATTTTTGAGATGCGGGTGCGCATAGTGGAAAAAATGCGCAAAAAGATAAACAAACGATCAATTTCTAGTCATGGTAGGGAAATAGAGACAGCTGTTGTAAGAAAAATGATAAAGGCAGAATAAATGGATCCTGGAGATATAGGGGAGAACAAATGCTGAAGACGACAATGGAGGGGAGAATAATGAAAAAGCAGAGTAGAGAGAGGAAAAGAATAGGATTTCTGTGCGGAATCTAGGGAGGTAGAATACATGCAGGACTAACGATTTCGTTATTACAATATTTAGCATGTGGTATTAGGATCTTTTGCGTCGTGTTAGTCACAACTTAGAATTAAAGGATTGCCGAGCGCCAGAACCCATTGAAAACCTACCTTAAACCTTAGACCTTACCTTAGACCGGTGACCCTACCTTCACCCGGAAGACTATTCTACTTATTTTACCACGTTCATAATGCAACAATGGATTACAATAAATTATGAAGTAGGGGACCACTGCTGGCTCTTGGACTGCGGAGGAAATATAGTGTCGCAGCAAAGTATTAAATTTTATTCTAAACTCTTAGGAGAAACCAGGCTACTTTAATCCATTTGAGCCGTCACAATTAACGGAAAAAGTGCCCTTAAAATGGGAAAAGGGAGAAGAGAAGCCGGAAATGGGCAAAATTACCGCAGCGAGGGTTATAGAGGTCTTTCGGGACGCGAAAAAAAACCCGAATGAGTTATTCAGCAACCGAGGACGCAGTTGGAGGGTCTCCCTTAATCTAGCTCAAAGGCACGTGAGCAATATATTCAGGAGTACTCTGGTCTGAGGCCAACGAAGCTGCTTCTATTCCATTTGCACCTCCTATCGCTCTCAAATTCACTCCCGCACCCCACAGTCTCCGAAACCCATGAAGCTCAAAATTCACATGCGAGGTGGCGAAAAATAAAAGCCTACGCCGATCCGCTCGCTCGCCAACCTTTGCACCTTTCTCCGAACGTATCGGCCCGTCTGCCTGCCTCCCACGCACGCCCAACCCCTCCCACTCGGCCCGAAAAGAAAGGGGGGTGAGAAACACCCGACGTCAGCCACCCTTCCACCTTCTCCCACCACGCCCCGAGAGAATGGCCAGCTGTTTAACGAACCGGAGCTGCCCAGACGGTGATCACGTGACACCTACCGAAGGAAAAGTCGATTGCGAGTCATCACTGCAGGTTAACAATCCCAAGACTGGTTTTGTGCAGCCTCCCCCGCAAGTTCCACCTGTTACCTGATTATCTATTCGTTCCTTAGAAGTTCTTTCGTGTTTCTCCCGTTTTTCGTCGATTGCTTCTGGAAATTCGTCTGGGGCCGTCTAATGCAATACATTTCTTCCACCTCAAGGTTAATCGTGGTCTCCGAAAGACCATTGCCACTGACACAGTCTAATTAGTATCCCTCCTCCAGGCAATAACTCTTATTGCCTTATCTCTGCACCCACCCTTCGAAGAATTCCTTCATTAACCACTAGGCCTGCCCTTTCGTTTCCGCCATTCTTCTGGAGCAACACGTTTCCATTGCGTCTTGGTTGGCATGCCGTTGTGCACTGGAAATGAAATTTAAATCAACCGTTTTCATTATCTCCTGACTGTTGCTAGTTTCGCTGCCTAGAGTAATTGATCCTTCTGATGGAAATCCGACTTCGCTTTCTTTAATCTGGGTGCCCGCTCCTTCAGCGTGGACGCCGCAATAAATCCCTCTGTGTCACAAGTAAGCTCTAGTGTCCTGTACCTTACCGTAAGTCTTAGCCAAGCTTACTCTCTTCGCGTTTGGAAGGACTCCTATTTTAGTTTCTCCAACAGACCAGCCTCAATTATGCATTCGAAATAAATGCCCGTAAGTCAAGCCATATTCTTCAATCTAATCCATCAATCACAAAAGATTTTCGAAATTTCTCTGATTCCTTAACTAAACATTTCTCTAAATAATACAGGTAAATATGTATTCCAAACGCTAAATAAACAAACTGAATAACACCTCTCCTTTACCTTAAAGTTGACTTCCCAAACTTGCGGTTCATTAAGATGAATTCCTTGAGGGGGTACGGTCCCTGAGGTACTGAAATGTTGGAGGTAAAAGTAAATCCTGAGCCCAAAATTTGTGGATGATTTGATCCCCAATTGATGCTTAAATAGAACTTTCGTCAAAATGACACCAAGTATGGGGACAGAGGGGTTCAAGAGAATGGTGTAACACCTCATTACCCTGGTTTTTTGGACCTAAATTTATTTAACCGCTAGTCATTACATGTTAACACAAAGATGAAAAAAAAATAAAATACTGTGACTAGGAGAAAAAATGTGTCCAAGGAACCGAAATACTGGGGAACACCTAAACATAATCACTATAGTTATAAATTGAACAGAGCTACTTTTGTACCTTGCTGTGAGGAAGGACCGATGTTTTCATGTATAGTTCATAATAATTTCAACATTTGAAAATTTTGGCGGTAAAATATTGGCGAATTGCAAGTAAGGGTTAATTAAAATTAATGAGAGACAAATCAGCGCAAAGTTTGATGCTGTGACGGGAAAGTTCAGCGAATACCGGACTATGAGATATGGACATTCGTCCTCGGGCAGAAATAATGACGACTTGTCCTTGATCTCCCAGTTAACAATAATTTTCACACCTGGGACACCTCAGAAAAAAATACGATGCCACCCAAACAACATCCGCCGGCGGGAAAACTATGCGGGCGTTGGAGACGGCTCACGAGAGTGATTCTCAAGGACTCATTATTATGTAACGGAGGGTGCCGAGGACGTAAAAATAAAGACGGGCATAAAAGGCACGATGGGATCGAGGGAAAGTGAGGAAAGATACATACATAGTGACGGGTGAATACACAGAAAGGATTGACAAAACGGGAAGACGCCAGTATTGCGATAACACAGCACGTAGTCAGAGTTAGTTACATGGGATATTGTGGGGTAAAACGGTGCAGCATTCTCACCCCTGTAAGCAGTCGCTCATTTACGCACGATCGACCAACGCCAACGCTCAGGAATAATACGACGGCATTTTCGACGACCATGAAACGGCCGGCTTGCCACATGAGTGAATAAAATTACGCTCAGTCTTAAAATCTCAAACAATATCGATATAGTGGAGAATGATGCAACTCCTTTTCCCATATATTCAAGAACTAACCGAATGTTTCGCATTATTTTTGTTCCATCTTTGGTTGGTGTCATTGGAAGCCCTAATATCACTTGCAGGACTTCACAAACTAGTTCAATACAGATTATAAACATTTTATCGCGAACCTAGGGGAAGTAACTTCAGCATTGCATTATACTAAATTAAAATTAAGAAAATTACCTACCGGACATATTTAATCCTCACATCCTCCTAAATTCCTTGGAAAGCTTCAAAATTTCGGAGTATAAGAGTAACTTTTCCCACTTTTTCTTCCGAGCGGATATCATCAACTTCCTTCGTTCGTCCACTATGCTTCAATTAAATGCTTTGCCCTCTCTTTCCAACATCTCCATTCTTAGCCATACTCACATCTCAAAAATCTCTAACCAACGTCACTTTCCTAAGATACCGCCTCGATGGCTTAACTGGCTAAAGCACTCGGCCGGATATCAAAGGATCTGTCTGGGTTCGACTCCCAGTCAGGGCGAATAATTTTTACACTCTGAAATTGTTGCATCACAATGCACATGCAGCGGATGACTCCGTTAAGAATTACTGCCGCGGAATCTCCCGCAGTTTCTTGGAATAATTAATCCTTTTTCTTTCGCAAAATAGCAGGAAACATCAACTATTACTCGCGAAATACAAGAAAAAAATGATACCAGGAATCGAAGAGGGTTTATTAAAGCTCCGGAAATGAAATTGTGTTTTCCTAGAGAAGACAAAGAAATTATCGTAGTCTATGTCTACCTGAAACAGTGGAATAAAAATTTTAATACTTAGCAAACTAAAGACCTAAGCTGAATGGTTTTTCACAGTAGAATGCAGAATAACACATCTTCCCTACTACATTTCCTATGCCAAAATTTTATAAATTTTAATTACATAATTTAGGATGGTGGTATTCTCACATGCATGTAATTAAAAATTTCTGGCAGGCAATTCATATTCCTTCGTGAACTAGAGAATGGAATTGAAAAGAACAAGTGAAATAAATGATATTTATTTGTTCACGGCGTGTAAAATCCACAGTCATACTTCATAAGTGCAAAATGGCAGTTTGAATTATTTTACAGAGGAAAATTCATTGCTCCGCGTGAAAAGTGAACCGGTGATAAATAAATCAATGATTGACGAACCCTCACCACTCAAGGCAAGTCGAAATCAAATGAGTAGGCGATGCATTCGGCCTGAAATCAATATTATGAGGAGAACCCGCACAGGGAAAAAAAACGTGGATCCGAAAAACGAAACACCTATACACGTGGAAACGGGAAAATATGGAGGTATGATGAGACCAGCCGATTAGAGAACCGAGTGGACCATAGCTGCACCAAACCAATTCTAGAATTAACGACCGCGATTGATAATGACGCGAGTTATTCGATATCTGATAAACCACACTGTTTATAAAGAACTCATTGTGAAAATACGACGAGGAAAAAGGAAACAACCGGCAATTTTATTGTGTGCGATTATTTTTCATCATACCTCCGCGCTTGAAAGTAAATTCAATGACGAAGAACTGTGATTATAATCTTTTTGAGTGCGCCACGAATGGCGAATGGACAAAACTACCGGAGTTTGATTTAAAATCCTCTGAACAATCAATGGCAACGCTCCTTCTATAGAGTACACGGAAACGCGATAATAGAAAAGCTCTCTTCCTCACACCAAATGCAGGCGAAGAATCTTTTGCGTCAGTTCAATAATGTAATACCATTATCAGATGATCCCTCTCAAGTTAATTAAAAGGCCCAACGATAAGCTCTCCAGTAAAATATTTATGAGGACTAATGGATTAAACATGCCCTAAGCCGGCAATCATTATCAGAGTATTGCCTAATGACCTATTGCATAAATATATATCGCTGCTCTGGATACCAAATTTCAATGAACTTCATTAGGAGAGCTATACAAAGGCGAAGAAGTCGCAGCAACAGAAAAACCGCCCAAACAGTAACAACCAGAATAATTTTCTTTTACTACTTAAGTAGAGGCAGAGACTCTTTTTTTCTCATTCCAGACTCTTCAAGGACAAGGCAATTGTTATTCAAGGCCAAAAACTTTTACTTCAGGTCAACGCAACAATCTTCTAGTTTGTTCAAGAAATAATATCGTTTGCCAAGACCAACAAGATCGCTCATCAATAATCAAAAATGACTGTAATACTTAAAAAATCCTCTTTATTTAATCTTAACGTGAATTTTCAAGAGGCAACACATTCGATGTTAATCTTAAAGAGAAGCTCATAATGCGTATATGGCCAGCGCAACTCCATCGCGATTTTACTCTCAGATGGTTTTTATAGAAAAAGCCGGGAATAGGAATTTCCTTGATTACTCAGTATTTCCATATTTTCCGTTCCATTCCAGTTAAATTCCCGTTTTCCAAATATTTAACCATTGCTAGAGATTAACATAAGTGGTATTAATATTCAGAGCGTCCCAAAAGTGGATTCGATTAAACAATGTGAAGCGTAACATTCCGCTGACATTATCGCTCAGCCTTTCGTTCAAGTTTCAGCTCAGACAAGTGTCGAAACTCCCGTGTCGATGGCAAATCCCCCCCCCCTCCTCGGAACCCAATGAACAAATTCTAATATTAACCCTCTCGTAGAATCACAACGTATCAAAACTCATTCACTTCAACGGCCACAAACTTTTGAAACAACCTAATCAGCAATGTAAGGCAGCCCTCAACAATATATCGATTCAAATCCGTATTTTCCGACTATCTCCGTTCATTTTTCAGCTGAGAACTAATTTTGTATGCTGAACTACCTCCGATAATATATTTTTATCGTATTCTTTACGGAGAAAATTGGCAAATTAATATTCCCTCACCTTAGCCTTTCGATGGCTTAGATATTAGATGGTTCTACCACAGAACGATACTTGTATCTAACCACAGTTATCGACCCGATTCGTCCGGATGATTGGTTTGATAGGCGAGCTTAGCGCTCACTAAGTATTCAGGTCTATTTCGAACCCTACTTGGGGTGCCGCGTGAAGAACACTTCAAAGAGGAGTACGCCATTCGTCGGATGGGTGTTGAGCCGAGGATCCTTTGCTGCCTTTCGTTAGGAGTAGGGTTGATGCTGACGGCTGACAAGAGGGTCTCTCTTCATCCTTTCCCCCATTCCCTGAACATCCTACCACTGCCAAATTACCGGCCTATCCCTAATGACCAAAATGACCTCAGCTGTCGGTCGCCTTCCCTAACAAACACTACCACCAATGAAGAACTTGGAATAAAACAAAATACGAACACCAATGGGATAAAAAATACGAAATGGGGACTAAGGTAAAGCAGTGCTGGAGGAAGGTGGTGTCGAGGGTGTATATCCATGGGCAGGCAGGCGGAGGACGGGACGCGACGATGGTCATCTATCACCCGCGACCGCGGCTTCTGAAAGAATCAATTATTAATAGCCGATATCCTGAAGCCATTAATCGTCAATGTCACTTCGAGTGCGTGCCTTCCGACAAAATAGCCCAACCACGGACGGCCGTCATTAAAAATTCAACGCAGACGACGGGTGAGGCGGGTGATAAATTATTGCAAATGGGTCGCGAAGTCATCCAGAATCCCTATTCAGTGAGAGGTGGCGTACGTACCATGCGATATGTGGTGGCCTGGAAGATCAGTACCACGATAGTGTGACAACCGGCTTCACTTCGGACGGAAGGAAAATTACCTCGCGTGCTCAATAGGTTGTTGGTAAGAAGAAGAAATACGAAAATGTGTGCAAAAATGTGAAAACATCCCAATACTTTAAAGCGGTCGCTACAGCAACGAATTTGCAAAATTACCTAATTTTATTTTTTTCCAGGCAATGCTTTTCGTTCTTTTAGTCCAAATATCATGCACATGTTCCTAGTCACGAAAGGACTGTGAAAATCACGTGATTTAAAAGCTGCAACAATTGTGTCAGCGCGTACCACAACCACGCAACGAAGTAACCGAGTATAATAGTATCAGTAAATTGTGATGTCTAAAATAAGACTTAATCAATCTATTTTCCATGATTATAACAACCCAGGAAAAAACATACAGCGGTATTTGGTGGAGAGTAATAAACGAGTAAGAAATTGCATAGAAGGCGATACGCTTAAGAAGTCCTTCATGGAAGCTCTGTTTTACGAAGTACTAGCAATCTTTAGAACAGGTTGCGGCAACATCCCTTCCTTTTTACAATGAAATATTGCATTGAAAAAAGGAAGTTATGTTGCCGCACCCTGAGATTTAGCGATTCAGAATTAAAAAATCGACGTCACGCGAATTATGGCCCATTCAGGCCATACATGAAAGAGAACTGATGAAAAAATATCATATCATGTGGGTCAATAACACCATGAACAAAGCTTGGAGGGGATCGAGATGGTGCGGGAGTTAACGTACTGGCTTCCCACCCTGAGGGCGCGGGTTCAAATCCCGGCGGTGCTGAATATTTTTCAGAGATATCTCGATCCCTACTTGAGGTACTTTGTGGAGGGCACTTTGAGTGAGTACGCCGTCCGTCGGATGGGACGTTAAACTGCGGACCCCTTGGCGCCTTTCGTAAAGAGTAGGCTAATGCCAACACCGGGTTTCTCTCCACCCTTCATCCTATCCTGTCCATCCCCTATGGCGCAAATGACCTTAGCTGTCGGTCGCCTCCCCTAAAAACTACTACTACAAAGCTTGGAGTGCATTCAACAGTTTCATTTCGCTCAAAAGTTACGGAAGCATAGCCTAAATGCGTTACTTCGTGTACCAAACATATTTTACAGGACAAAATGAAATTATAATTCATCGACATTGTCTGCAGAAAAGCGCTATTTAACTGTCATATCACATTATTCCGCAGTTAAGCTACAATTTTCAGGGTTCTCCCCATATATTAGTGAATCAAAACTATTTTCAACAGTCCATAAATAAACAAAAAAATCCCAGTCATAAAATATAAATTAAGAAAAAAGGAGCAGTTTCTAACTGAAAATGTGTATGCAAGGAAATACGACATTGAACTAATAATCTTCGAAATCACTTAACGACAACAGGCCATGGAATAATATTTTGCCTAGATTATACTAGAAGGACATTAAGGTAGGATTTCCTGGAATAAAATATGCATATATCCTTCAATTACAAGGCCAAATACGAGAGCAGTTTCCAAATGCAATGCGCACTGCTTTAGACTGTTACATCCAAAGAGAAGCCTAATTTTCATCAACTCAGTAATGACCAGCTATTAACCTCGGTATTTCTTTCCATCAATTTATTTATAGAAACTTGGGCACCAACCACTTCATAGCTATCGGCTACTTGCCATTTCCTAACATTAGCCCCAAGGCTAACCGTTGCGAAAATTGCGCGGATTTCAATGATCTGCTACTCGGCAAAACACAGGCCCCACACATCTATTTTCGAATACTTGTTGCAAAAGATAAAATGCATTTGCACTTCCTGCTTCGTACTCACCCATTACTTAAGCTAAGTATGCATACAACAGCTTGATGAAAACTAATTAATCCAAATTATTTATATCCATAAAATGCCATTAAGACCCCCTATAAAAGAGGAACAGTCGGAAAACTTCTATTAAAGACTGTTATTGACTGCTCAAAAACATCTTTTAACTTAAATTTACAACTTTTCAATCCATCTTATCGGATTGACGGCGTATTTAAAACGACTATCCAGTTTTGCTACCTCAATTACCTTCTGACGGAGATTAGCCATACCAGTTTGCAAGCATGAATCCACGGAATACGTATGCACGGTTGAACATTCATCAGAATCCCACTACTGCACCTCGCAACATTGCCTGCCTTGATAGAGTTATGGATGGAATTTATATAATCTTAGAGGTGATCATCCGAATTAATTTTCTGGGCGATCAATGCGTTCATAGCATTGTAATATAAAAAATAAACTACAAGATTTGCTCAGAGAGATGCACTCTAGAAAACGCAGGAACGTGAGAAGACTGAATATTTACGTGGAGATATCATCGGTTCAGGCTGTTTCGTGGACTACACTAGCTTTGAGAAACGTATATCAGCCATTTGATAATCCACAATACACCCAATATGAACGTGTACGTGTGAATACTGGAAATGGGAACTGTGGTATTTCGCCAACCGAGGATGACAACCATATACATATATCATTCCAAAGGGCTTCATACAGCGGACACAACACAGTAGCTGCATCAACCGAAAACATTAAAGGCCACCGTGAAATTTACGATGCGCTGTGAACTTGGGAATCTGTAGGATGATACTGGAACCAGTCCGTGGCCGGAGGGAAAGGCCAACGGCTGGGGGTTAGCACGCAACCGGGAGAACGTCTTCTTCTTCCCCCGCTTCTTCCACTTCCCGGGGGATTTATTGCGCCGGGCACTCGAGCTCGGCCGACACCTCCGGAGGCATCTCGTGCGGCCGTTCACGCCGGCGCGGTGGGGGAAGGCAGGGGGCAGCGGTGGAGGGAGGCAAGGGGCAGCGGCGGCGAGTGCGGACAAGTTTTAATTACGGCGAGGTCCGCGGGGAGTCCAGACGGATGGGACTGGCCACCTTGGTTGGGTCGGCCGGACCCCCGACTGGGAGATGGGTGAAGGGCGAAAGAAAGGTGGGGATGAGGGGACGTGGGAAGGAGGGCAGTGGAGTCGTGAGACGGGACGGCGAACGCGGAGGGAGAGGGCAGGGGAGGTTGCGAGGAAACATACGGCGTGTTGCGCGTAATGTTTTCCCTTTAGTCATCGACCGGCACCCTGGTTGAGCTGTGACGGGGGAAGGGGCGAGTTAATGCCCCCACCAACACGGCCTCGGCTCGTGGCGCGGGTTCCCAGAAGGATATCCCATGCGTCACCAGCCGTCCCCGGCACCGTGAGGACGGCGATGGCATTTCATCGGCTATTCATTTCAACAAGCTGATTTACTAACGGGAACTGCACGCGAGCGAGCGGGAGGATATCGAGAACCTCTTGGACTCCCCCGATTTCAAGCTAGGATTCGATTCCTCAAGCAGCGGACCTCTGAGCGCACGTGGGCGACTGCGACTTTGAGATGACGGCTCAAATATTCTGTACGCGCCCACAGAGATGCTCCAAGTCGACCCTATTTGCCGATGATGTAGTGGTTTGCAGAGATATCCGCAATCCTGAGGGCACATCAGCTTTCTCAGATGACCTAAATGCTACACAACGCTGGTGCGACACTTGGCAATTAGAAGTAAACTTATAAAACTTGCGTTGTGATGGATTTTTAGAAAGAGAGGAATTCCCAACGCCAACTGCATCGGGAACATACACGGTTACCCTCGCTCATTGACCTCCCCTAGGTGAAACACACAAGGAGAACACGTGGACAAGCTAACAAAAAATTAGGATTTATTAGAAGACTACTAGGTAAATGTGATGCATAGGTCAAAGACAAATGTTATATTTCGCTGGTTAGGCCTCATTTAGACTAAGCTACCAGTGTGTGGGATCTTCACAAAATTGGATTGATTTAATGCCACCTTACACTCAACTCTTCTCGTTTCAAGCACCAAGATAATTCAGGTTTTGAACGGAATGGTTTCAATAGTCTAAGAATTCCCATGCATGATAAAGGTGGCGCAGCTAAGCCTTATTTTTACAACGGGACTGCTCTACATTTACATAGTCTATTCAAAGGGCCTAGGTCTGTAGCACCGACCCCGAATCAAATGAGGGTTCGAGCACTTAATCTGAAAATCAAGGATCAGCTGAGAGGCGAGAACTGTTTTCACCCAGACGTTCAATTTAATCCAATAATAGACGCCCTAGAACAATGTAGAGATTATTTCTCGCCAATATATTACAATTAAGTTCCAAGGCGACTTGCATCATAAAAAATATTACCAGCGGGGCACAGTAAATGTGCATTTTCGAAACATCGATTCACTAATAATAACACCATGTGGATGATATATCTTCGAGATCCGTTCACACTTCAATGAAGAGAGAAAGAAATGTTTTGGCAAAGAATTGGAAAGAAAATATACTCATTCCACAGATCTTGGGCATTCGGCCTCACTAAAGACAAGGTCAGAGTAACCAAGCTGTGTATAAAAAGCCGATTTTCTCTGGCCTTTGAAATTGTAGCTATAAGTTTAAGAAAGCGTGAAAGTGTTTTAAACGAGTATGACACCGGACGCTTCACACCAGAGAATATTTGCAAATACGCACTCTCTGACTCAAGGTGGATTCATCTTAATCTTTATAAAAAAAGCTATCGGACCGCATAAAATCGCTACACTCGGTTGAGAAACAATGTCTCAGCTTTAACTATATAATTCAGAGTCCACTGGGCAATTTACATGGTGAAGTCATTAAAGGCAAATTTTTAATCTCGCAAACAAAAGCCCAAACACAAACACTGACGGCCACGCGTAATGTACTATGAAATTAGCAAATTACATTCCCCCTCCGAGGAAGAACGTGGTTCACTAAAAGCTCCCGCAACTCAAAAATGAAACTAAAAAATAGTGGACCCTGGGGAAGATAATTTCTCCCAAAGGAGGCAAAAAAATTAAATAGTTAACTGAGGCGTGGGCCCTGGAAAAGGAAATTATTCTCGCTGAGTTACACCCTCTTAAGGGACGGTGTGCATCCCTATTATATTCAGTCTACCATAGACGAGGACTTTCCGAGATCAACGACCTCGACAGATTTCGGAAACAGTTTTTACACGCATTCATGCACCCTGACGTCTCAATAGAGCCGCGACTAGGCAAAGCAACTTTTTTCTTTTGCGAGCACAAACAGAATCGCCTTCACACAAGGGAGGAAGAGAAGGAAACGGAGAGACTGGAAGAGAATGAGGAGAGCTTTCAAGCGGAATTTGGCAACCGCGCCTCCTGCACCACCACTCAAACTATATATATCACGTCAACAACATGTTTTCTAACGCCGCTTCTAATTCAGTCGCGGGGAAGGGGGGGCGGCAGGCGGAATAAGGGGCCCCGAAGGGCGACGCCACGTTTCACAACACGGAGATCCGCAAATGAAAGCGGCCAGGACGTACAATGTACTCCGCACTACGGCACACACACAAAAAGGGAGCAATTGAAGAAAAAAGAGCGTACAGGCGGTCAGAGGAAGAGAAGGAGAGTGAGTCCATTGCATAACGAGATTTACTCCTCTGTTTTAATTCGAGAGGACGAGCAGTCCCTTTCCCATCCATCAGACCGGCATTCTTTATGCGGAGCTACCCCGGGGGACGACGGATTTTAATTCCCTCAGAAAGGATTCCTAAAATCCTTCCGCTACACGGGAACAAAACTCGAAGGCATATATATATAAAAAAAAGCCCCGCTCTCCTGATTCGATGACGCGTGATAAAAACGAAATTACGAGCGCACACGGCACAAACAATGAAGAGTCGACGAAAACAAAATTCGAATAAAAAGGAGGAAGAGGCGGCAAGACTAGGCTTTATAGCATTGTTAAAGGATAGATGATTTACGACACACTCGGATTGATGCGACGCAATAGATTTGAAATGCCACGTTATGGATTATATCAACTTAGGATATCGTGAAATATCGTACTAACAAGGCCAACCTGGGGGAATTTTGTATTAAAGGTCAACGCCCTCGTCTTTTCGAAGTAGCAAGCCAGTATTCTGGCAAGTTTATTCACTTTAACAGGCTCATGATCGTCGCGTGTGATAACATTAAAACATGTACAATTCTAGACAGCTCATACCATCATTTCACTCTTGCTCACCAGCATACACGCCATCACACCAGATAGTTTGATAGGTTTCGTATTTGAGTAAGTCATTTTATTTTTCTTCTGGCTGGTCAGACTTTATTTTCAGCTTTTTGAAGACATTTTAAGCACAGCAGCAAAGCTTCGATATCTATTGGGAATTCACCATCAGCCAGAATATTGAATCATACTCTGGATATTTAACGGCTAAGTAAATTTTAGTATAAAATAATCAAATTAATATTTACATTAAAATAAGCAATTGCTTTGCGGTACTGACTTAAAATACGCAGTACTCCCATTACTATAATTTCAATCCAGAATATGCATGTTAATGATCACTTTTCGCTTTGTACGTAATGCCCACAGCGTTCTGAACTGCGATGATTGCCTGTTCCAACTCTACTCTTTTCAGCCACGGGTAGCAATTTCAATCTCTTCGGTGATATCAATAAGGGAATTTAGCAGTCCACTTTCCATACTAATACCAACACATTTCATACTGGTGCTTTCTTAGTCAGCGCTGAAATGAATAACAACGAGCCCAAAAGGAAAATAGACTTCAAATTTTCCCATTATCAAGAGAAGGGCACTACAATCGGATGGATAATAATTAACGCGTAGTACAATTGAATATACAAACAATCCAATCAATACGGAATTTATTATTACTTCAGAGTATTCACATTAAATAAAACAAGACGAAATCGTATTAAATCAACCAAATAAAAGGGAAAAATCGAAGCAATTTAAAATAGAAAAGACATTATACGGAGAAATGAACGATTTTAGACCCCATTTTGGCCGTAGCTTCTAAAATATACAACGCCTTCACCTCCACTAAAATATAATTAGTAAAAAATATACAATTAGAAATTATCACCAGACCAGTTACATGAAGAGGGGTTTCAAGAATCATGTTTGATGAGAAATCACGCCCGATATGGACATGATCATCCTTTTTGGGAACGGTGTGAGTGCCAAAGCCACAGATTGTTAAGACATTCATCTGTATATCTGGGCGCTTTCGTCACGCCATTCAAACGAAAACATCGGGACCCAAACGTGAGAATCAACCACGGAGGGAAATGAGCCGGGAGAACGAGTCGTGTGTGAGTGTGCGGAAGGGTGAAAGGGAGGGAGAGACGGGTCGGGGGTAGAAATTATAGGGAGCCAAATAGAACAACTGAGGGCTAAAAGGGAGGTAGAGAGGCGGCGAGACGACAGTTCGTCGGTCGGCGAGAATCTAAAAATGGAGAACGGACCACGGAGGCTTTTGCGCGTTCGGAGTGTGACGGGAGAGAGGACGGCGGAATGAGAGAAGGGTAAACGAGGATGAGGAAGGACGATGGGGAAGAAAGGACTCCTTTCACGCGAAAGCCCAGGCCACGAATTTTAGCCCCCCAGTACCCGGGGACTGGTGTTTGCCACTTCGAATGACCGGGACGCACCATTGTCCGAAGAGAGGGAGACGCGGACGAGGTGGGGGCTTAATTCACACGGCCGCCGGTCTTCGAAAAACCAACCCATTCATCAAACTTCGTCCTGTTTGGCGGGGCCCGCACGCACTTACCCGCGATTCCTGCGGTGGGACTCACCGAGACAAACCGCCAAACACTCTAACGATAAACACACCAAACGCTGGGAAGCGTTTATGGGGAACGGAAAAATATCGCATGCACGACGGCGAATTCAACGCGTAACTATTGAAATCCTTTCGCGGATGAAGCAAATGCGTCGTCAAATTGCACCACGACCCCCTTCCATGGCGTCGTGACATTAACGCTAAAATTTACGTCGTATTCCGGCGAATTGTTCGATTTGGAGCGAAGCATGGGCTAGACCAAGGCACGGTTGGACGGTCTTTCTGAAGTCAAATGACATTCCATTTAAAATGTTAATTATAACGCCAAAAGACTGGAATCTTTATAAGATCGCCCGAGCGTCATATAAATCCCAAACATAACATCCTTGAGATTGGAGAATAATAAAAGCTTCAGGTAATAAGCAAATATCAATTGGCTGAAAATATTTTGTCCCTTTTGACCCGAAAATAAAACAATCCACTGCTGCATTTGACATGACCAAACACAATATCTTTTGCGGCTTCTAAAATATTTTTCCCAGATGAAATATAAGTGAAACCGAACCGATTAGCTGGTGTCATTTTTTTCCGTCGAATATGTTTTCCTTGGGCACCTTAAATTACCTATAATCATATTCAACAAAAATGACATCCACAAAAATATAAAAAAATACAAAAATTACAGTGAATATCATAAAGAAAATCTATAAGAATGAAATTCAGCCGACATGAGTATTAATTTTGCATTTAATTATTTAATAACTTTTTCTTGAGCATTCTCGAACTTGTAAATGTCCAAATTCCCAAGGGAACTATATTTTTAAAACAAAATAATAAACCCCATAATCAGCACCTTCTGAAAAACTGCCACGCTTGTCAATAAAAAAAATGGAGATGAATTCAGCTTTATGTGGCCTTGTACCAAATCTATTTGTAAAAAAATACCAAAAATGCTAAAAATTTCTACCGCGGTCTCGCTAATATTACGGTCATTGGGCATCATAAAAAATAATGTCCGCTGGGAACAAACGAAGTCCTGAGAGTTACGGGATAAAAAAACCATACGTCCGTAAACGGGAAACGACGCTAAAAATGTCAGAACTGACAGTGGCTTTGAGGGGGAGGGGAGTGGGATATAACACAAGAGAAAAGACAGGCATGGCGCGCTCCAAGAGATAAAATTCCCGGGAGATGAGGCGGGGTGAGAAGTGAGGGGAAAGAGAAGGATGAGGAAGGGGAGGAAAGGCGGCGCATATGAAGAGAGAAGTTTTATCATGTCCTTTGTTTGATGAGAACGCGTCCTTTTTGAAGGGTGGGGGCAGCGCTAGTTTGGAATGCGATGGGGGTGCGGCGGGCAAGATGGTGGTTTCCGGGAGCAGGAGCTACCGTAAGGTTGACTCGATTAGTTCCTAAGCTTAGAATTGGTTCGAGGGATTGGTTGGTCTGAGTTTATGGGAAAGAGAAGAGGCGGAATTGGAAGTGGATTGGCACTGATGCGATCAAATGAAAAGAAAGCCACCGAGAAATGACATTAGATATCATGCCTTGAGAAATGTTTCATAAATGTTCATTTCTATAAAGACGCCACATGGACTGATCAATAAACGTTTTCTATAAATAGGGCAAGTTGACTTTTGCGCAGGTTATGTGGTAGGTGACGGTAGAGTTTACTGAGGACTGAGCTACGGCGTTTGAAATTGACACATTGACACACACACAGTTCCTTTCCCTGTGCCTTTAATGGTTTCCCAGGATGAACTGCACCCGAAAAATCACATAGCTTGAGTGGAACTGAGGGTGCCCAAGGAGGCTTGCCCGGGAATCGAACCCGGGCCCTCTGGTCAGTAGTCAAATGCTCTACCCCTGGATTACCGCGACCCACTATATATCAAATAAGGAATAAAATAATTAGTGAAACTAAAAAATTAATCAATTAAAAAATAAATTGGTTCAGTGTTTGGAGATAACTTTGTGAATCGAAACGTGCGTCGTTTAATGAAAGCTTTTATTTTATGGAAAAATACTACAATAACAATTGCATTGTAAATTCCTTCCACCACATCAAGCCGGAAACTGTGAATCTTAATATTTGGAAATTCACTTGACCTCGAGATTTTTAAAATTATTCTGCATAGCTGGGAATGTGTGTCGACGAATATTGCCGAAATGTGCCGGTATCACTAATAACCAAAAGTAAAAACAATAAGTAAAAAAGGGATTTTGTGACAGTATGAAATAAACCCGAACGATTCTGGTTTGATAGGTGAGGGGGGTAGAGCTTACTTCACCCAATAGTGAGTAGCATTCAAATATTCACGGAGCGAAGTGGGCAGAGGGAGGTATCATTTACTATACAGTTTCCTTGAAGTTGTGGTTCATAGCCGTAAAATCACGGGGCTTGTTGAAGGTGGGGGGCGGCGTTAAGGGACATCATCCTGGCAGTCCCATCAGTGGCACTGCTCGTAAGTTTTAAAAATTATTTTTACCCTCCATTTTTTACTACCATGAAGGAATACAGATAAAACTTTATGGAATAAACAATGCCATTTTAGTAACATATTCGGGTTAATGAGTCTTTGCTATTTTGAAATACTTCTGATATTTTTCAAAAGAGTGATGAAAGATGATAGACATTGCATCGTAGACTCCCAACTATTACCACTATAATAAGAACACGCAGGCTATGCCCCTTACATTTTTAATTAAATGACATTTAGGGAAATGCAATGAAAGAATATAGTTATTTTTCAACGAGAACCCACGCACTGGCCCTTCGCATGTTACTATTTTCCTCATTTTGAGTTGAAAAATAATTACTTATAAAGAAAGCATCTAATTATGGATATGCAAAGAATATTTTCGAAAAAGTGTGAGGTTTCTTCGAATCAAATGAGGTCAGCTTCTTCGGGATCCCTCGTCCAACACGATAGTTTTATCGCTGTCGTGTCGCTGATATACTAGACGCTAAAAGACCTGCCTGCACGGACCTTCATGAGAAATGAAGCCTGCCGAGAAGGAAGTGTTGGAAATAAATGCACATCCAACCAGCAGTTTGAGACTCGGATTCCAATCCCGGGTATTAAAATCATTTTCCATTGCTAGTCTCCACTGGATCGCTTCGCGTTTACTCCGAACACCAGTAAAAAGCGCTCAGTCTCCAGTCTGAAAACTTTTGACAGAATAGCAGAGCCGATGAAATATCATCGCCAAGGAAATTTTTCACCAAGAAGTGGGAAAAGTTATAGCACGTCAAGTAAAATAAACGGTCTTCAAAGCAGAGCTGGCAGCCGTTCATCAAACCAACGCCCAAATAAATGCTAAATAGGGGGATTTATTTCTTATAATTTCTCATGATGGACTATTTTCAAAAGAATATCTCGCCCCTAATTCCGCACGTTTTTGACAGTGCTTCGTCACGTTTCGCTTCACCGGTTAAGCACAACTACCAAGTCCAATTTTATATATTAAAAAATTAAATTTCCCTAGCGACTCTTTGCGTAAAACATGCTACAATTCTAATGCATCGTCATCGTGTACATAATATAACCAGTATTAAAAAAATAGTATTACGTACCTGAATCATAGTACGTCAAACGTAATGGTAATAGAACACTTTGCACGAAAGAAATCGCGAAAAAAATGTTAACTTTATTTCTTGAAAATATTTCATTCTCACAAATTAGAACCTGTCGTTACTACTAATAACCCTAGTTCAACTCTCGCGTTCCTTTCTTCCATTGTTACACGGTACTATAGGTGTACGTATGGCACCATTAGTATTGGATCACAGTGGCCAATGGCCCACTCAAAATTCCATTTGTCCCTCCGTCCGGAATCTAAATCACAAATCTGATAAGTACTTGTACAGAAAATAAACTTTCAAGAAGAGGAACGTCCATGAGGAATAATATCCCATTTCACTGCCAACACGCAATTTGGTTTTCGAAAAACACCTCCCTCTCCAACCGCACTCCACCCCGTACTTGACAAGCGATTTTGTTCTTTGGTCTGTGGTGACAACCCAATTGCCAAAGGCTGGAGCCGTCCACAATACCCACTAGCTGTCACACCCATTTCATATTAGTTTTGTATAATACGAATAATACGAAATAATACAAATTTATATCACAAATAATCCTTGAAAATGTCAGCGAAATTGGAAAACATATCTTCATAATTCACAGCACCTTTCTAGAAAACGTGGTACTCCTATCTCGAAAGGGGCATTGCTAATTTAATGACGCTATGTAATATCTACGTGAATGAATTGCACCAGCTTATGTTGCATACAATTAGAATTTCCTCACTTTATTAACGATGAGGATTTATTTATTCATAAACAAACGATTGAGTATAGGTTACGCTTCCTTGAAATACGAGCGAAATACGAAACACTAAAAAGAAAAACCTCATTAAATTTACGATGCTCCTCTCTTTCAGGACATACTTTTATTACTCAAGGTGAATCATCGGCGCGCCCAGTAAAAGATTCTGGTGTTTTTCATTCAACAGGAAAAATGTTATTTAACATTTAAATGTGATACGAGGTTAAATACGATACGTTAAATTAATATGATGCAACTTCCGGGACCCAATATCTCATTTTAAACATCAATTCAAGTAAAAATACTATGTAGTAATAGACATGGGGACTCCGGGAGTGGGCTAATAAAATCTATTCCGCATATTTATCGGCCTGTGACAATCTAAAGCGAGGGGATATCAAAAGAGACACTCAAAGACGCTGTCGACATGACGTTGCCCCACGGTAAATGACATGTGAAAGTGATTTTCGATTCTGTCCACTTATATCGCGATGCCGATACACCCCCGACACTTCGGCGGCATTTAATTAAAATCGCACCGTGATCCTCAATTTCGAGCATCCCACCACCATCCTTCCCCAGCTCAAGGAACATATGTGCAAGTTCGTGGGGTAATGGCACCCTCATCCCCGACACGACACGCGCGGGCGCCCGCTCGCCGGAACCCTTTCTTTCTAAATGCTCACGAGAGAAAAATCAATTACGGACCACGTCTCCAAACCAATTCTGCCGGGATGAGCCCACTCCTTCAAGATATACGATCCAATTTGGACATCTAAATTTCCTGCACGGAGCACAGAGGAACCGGCGGATGGAGCAGCAACGCAATAAACCCGAGCTCTCAAAAAAATGCTGCCCCTCTCTCCACCCCGCGGGGGCGGGAGGGAGAGCGCCTTGAGAGCAAATCCATGCTCCGGGGGCGAGGCGCGCGCGACGCCCTTCGAGTGAGAGAGCATATCGGATTACTTCCGCCGCTTCTCTCCTTGCGCGCTCCGGGCTCCCTCGGAATGCCTTCCACATTAGGCGCCGTCAGGCGAGGACGGAGGGAAACACGGGTGCGTCGGAGAGAGGGTGAGGAGGAGGGAGGGAACGACCGACATATCCCATCCCGCCGAACACGGGCCAGTTTATGAGCATTCAAGTGTACACTCGGTAAGGCCACACCCGTGGCTCCGAGCAAGACCCGGAGGCGGGGGTTGAGAGGAGTCTGGAGGCGAAAGATCGAATGCCTCTGCTTTGATCAGGACCTGTTCCGAGCACATCAAAGGCTTCCTTTTATTTTGTTAACACAGCGATCCGTTTTGGCGATGTACTTCCACCTGCCTTCCATTTATTCCTCGCTGACTCTTGGGGTGGGAACTTCACACCACGCCGAAGGAAGGTGTACATGCATGTTCAATAACGAATTGCATTAGGAAAATTCACCTACTACCTAATTTCATAAAGTACTCACTTTGATATAGTACAAACAACACTGATCACAAGCACGTACATTGGCGCCTGAACTCATATGCAAAGGGATAAGTAAGGGGAAAAGGAATGGAAAGAATTTGGTAAGGATTGGGGAAGTTTCATTTGTCACGAACACAAGATTTATTATCCGTACTCTTCCCTTCGAGGTAGGTTTTTGCAGATGGCGGGAATAATAACTGCAGCACTTCTAAGCCCCGCCTAACACGACACCTAAATTTCCTTAAACTTCATATTGCTATTAGCCATTTTTTTAACACAAAAAAGCAGTCCTTTTAATTGAATCTTTTAGATTCGAGTTCTCTAAATCTATAATCGCTACCTTATCGAAAAGAAAGTGTGGGACAAATATTTTTACAGTCTAGTTTTGAGCATTTCCGATTAAGCGAATTTTAATAAGTCCAACGTAGCAAAAAACTCTGGCAATAGTGGCCATTATTTTATAAAGTTCTGGACAAACATTGAATAATAACTACTCATTCAAATACTGGGTTAAATTAAATGACTATCTCGCAGAGCTAGCAAAATACAGAATATATTAACCACCATCCTCCATTAACTGGCAAACGTATTCAGTTTCAATACCCAAAACAATAACTTATAATACAGCAACAAAAGATACCTCTTCGCGAGCTACGCAAAACGTGAGGAACTTCTAATTAATTCAAGCCAGAAATATTATCGGTCGCACATAAGTAATATTCCAAAAAAAATAGCAAAAGACATATTTTGCCGTCTTAGGTCTGCATATTATGTTCTCATTATGCTACCGCTTTTCCAGGGATGAGACGGAAAGATGACGGTAAAACACATTAAACATAATACGTAATTACAGGTGAGAAAGAAGCAGAAACCAATGCTACAAAGTGGTCTAATTACCCTGTGCTTCCACAGCTTCGCCGGTCCACAGTAGTGGCACAAACGTGATGAATTTTCGATGCTTACAAAACCCTGTCTCGACTAATTCACTCAACTCTGTGAAAACTTAAAAACAAACCCTTGAATCAGCGGTACGGTAACGTGCTCCAGAATACCGACTGCGAAGCCACACAATGGGCGAAGCAGCAGCACGTCATTCGGAGAGCACCGCACTTACCCCCAGCAACAAAAGTACCAACATTGTCAAGTAAACGCCTCTGAAGGGCCATTCAGTGGCAAAAGTCCACCTACGTCCTTCCCTTTTTTCTACTCTTTCCCAGATAAAATGTTATCTCGGCATCCAACTCCCTACAAACACACACGAAACCCTAAATTATGCACAATTTAATGTTGAAATAAACACTTTATCCATGATTTCGTCATTATATTTTCCTTAATTTAACCGTTGAAGTAAAATACTTACGCCAATATCTCCATAGATTCACGATAAAACAATAAATTATGCATTTTTACACGAACATTCAACAAATATAATGCCTACATGGATTTAAAATAAATTATCGATCAAATAAAGACAGACACTCGGAAACCTTAGCATGGTGTTGAAGAAAGAAAATTAATGTATTTCTCCAGTTTACGATGCTTCCCTTTTTTAATATGCGAGATGAATAAAACAGTTAAAATCATAGCCTAACCCAATACCGGCTCCCGGCATTTTCTATTTTCAAGGTTGTCATATCAATCATTACCTTTAAATTTGATAGTAAAATACAATTGCTCGTTGGGAATACAGTTAAAATGATAAAGTTAGCATGGAAAGTGAGATGACTTCATTGGAGAAATTCAAACAAGACAGGGTAAGTGATTTGACGCACACACACACACTTTCGGCTGCAACAACATTCAAGGCAGGACAAGTGGTACAGGAGATGCAGAGAGGCAATGGGATGCTGAATACGGCAATAGAGGAAAGAGAATGCTCGGAAAGCGAGGGAGGAAAATAATAGAGATTTTGATTGAAACTGAGAGACTTCGAGAGTACGCAAATAAGAGTTATTGTAACATGTATAGGGTGCAGCGCCAAACTCCGGACAACTAAAACAATTTTTCCAAACATTTATTTATTTAAAAAATGAAAATGGTTACACATTTTTTTCTTGTATGGGTTTTAAGGGTATTTCGTTTCATGTTGCTTAGAGCTTCGCAGTACACTTGTGTATAGTGCCAAGGCCCATTACAACACCTACCCTAACACGGTTGACTACTCCTAAACATAATAGGGGATAGCGATTGTAAAGGTATGCAACAGGCAAAGAAACAGCACGTCATGGAAATCTCACTTCACATACCTACCCCCTAATAGTACCAACATTGGCACGTGAACCCCTCTGAGTAAACTTTCGGGGACAAAACTTCCTAAAACTCCACCCCAGCCCTCCCTTTCTTTCTACCATTTCCCATATAAACTGCAGTCTCGGCATCCAACTCGTTACACGCACACACAAGCATGCGAGACCTTCCTGCGGGTTCGCTACGGCGGACTGCGGAGATGTGGATGTCACTCGGGGAGGCAACACTCGACTCCCCGGGCCCGAAGAGTATACCTTCTGGTTTTAATACCACCACGACACTGGGCGAAGGCAGGAGAAGACGGGGGGGCCGAGGGGGTGGGCTGCTAGAAGTTCGTAGAACAGGAGAAAGGAGAGTGTCGGTTAGGATGTTCTCGAGAGAGAGAGAGAGAGGGCGGGGGAAAGGAGATTCAGAGAGAGGAATAGAGGTGCGGAGGAAGGGGGAGGGCAGACAGTAAGCGATGCGCGGTGCTTCCTTGGACCCTGCGGTCTCCTCCATTCTCTCTACATCCCAACACATTTGGGCGGGTTAAAAATGAAGGCAATTTCGGCTCCATGCTTTCATACGAGAAGC
Organism: Hetaerina americana; assembly: GCF_022747635.1. NCBI lineage: Eukaryota > Metazoa > Arthropoda > Insecta > Odonata > Calopterygidae > Hetaerina > Hetaerina americana. Next base: position 45,803,948 of record NW_027287427.1, on the reverse strand, counting down.
AATGACAAAAGCTTCCTTGAATTCCTCCACTAAGGCATTGTATTCCATATGGTCGGCGCCTTAATACTTGTACACTCCCCACTTGGCCACAGGACACGGTGCGCACAGCACCTAAGGTCCTTGAGGGCCTACAAAATGTCTGCAAGCTGAAAACAGCTTTTTTCTACAAAGTAGGCACAAATGTTTTCCAGTAATTAATTTTCACTTGTGATATGGGCGGGTTTTGATTAAGTTCTACAAGTTGAAGGGCAGGGCCTCCAGAAGCTGGTGCGCTACTACGAATGTTGTGCTACCCTAATGAAACAATTAGAGTACCAGAAAAGCATACGAACACCATAATAACCATAATATGGAATTCAGTCGATTAATGTAATTCCTGACAGTAAAACCGCAGTCAACTAATAAATTAACTAAACCTACCGGATATTTTATTTTAAAAGCCGCTATGACAAGGCGCTGTATGAGGCCATACTCTTTGAATTACTGAGAAAGATTGTTTCAAATACTTGGACTAGTAGAATTTTCAGTCACAGTTTCGTCGGTGAATAGATGTAATATATATTGTTTTAAGTTTCAATCCGACTAATTTTCGTCCCGTCCCGGGCGACTAAGTCTTTGAGTGAAACAGCCAAGTTCCTCCTCTCACCCTACCGAGGACTCTTCGGCGAAGACGCCAAAGGAAGAGTTCGGAGGAGCCGCTACCCTCCCTCGCCGCCACCCCTTCGGAAACCGCAGGGCCCTCACTGTGCGCGCCTCTTGTTGCGGTTTCCGAAGGGAGAGTAACACATCACAACCCCATCTCATCCACTCCCCTCCTGCCCCAACACCGCACACTTTTACGCTTGGCGCCATCTTAAGCTCGCGGCCCTGAACAAAAACCCGAGCCCCGTTACGCTCACGGCCACCTTAACTTAACCTAACCTTTTCCAAACGTTACAATCCTCGTACACCGTCTACACCTCCATCCCTTTCACCTACCTTTCTCTCTCTCCCGCTCTCTCTCTCTCTCCCGCTCTCTCTCTCTCTCCCGCTCTCTCTCTCTCCCACTCACTGTTTGGGAAAACAACGAACATCACATTTCTCCGGCAGCGCGAAATTACAGTGCGACCAGAGCTAAAGAATCGCGTAAATTCGCCTGACATTTTACATCCACGGAGCGGATAATTAACAAAGCCTCCGAAATTCTGCAGGCATCCCCTGCGTTACTCCCAGGCCCACCATCAGCCACTCAGCTACTTTTTAAGAATTTCAATTCAGGGCGCTGTTTCGATGTAGTTATTAATGCCAGGAAGACGCCGAGGGCTTCGCATACTCCAGCAGGGTCCGCAAATGCGTACGAATAAAAAAAACAGGACATGGATGAGAAGCGACAAATTCTCTCACAATTTTCTATGAAGTGTCCTCCACTCACCGAAAAACCTTGCATGCACAAATAATGACCATCTTGATTGCTTCTGACGCGAGAAACGAAAAACCGCAAGTTTTCTTCATTTTTGGGAAAATTTGAGAGGAGAGTTTCGGGAATATCAAAACACACTTTCAAAGATTATTTCATGCCCGTAGCAACCGTTGTGTCTGCAATACGGAGAAATAAAATAATACTGAGATACGGCATTCTTATCGTGACTCTATGTATATTTCAGCTCAATAATTGCTACCACATTAAATGTGAAATTTAAGTCTTGCAACCACTTAAAACGATGCTGTGATACTGCACTCAGAAAATCATTATCGACGCCATTCTTCATATTAGGAGCCTGCAAACTGCATCTCTGATTGTATATCGGACGCGTTTGCAAGTCACCTCAAAGCATATTGGTCGCTACTCTCGAGGGGAAGGAAAATACGACTACGACGAGCTCAGTTTTCACTACACTGTTTACAGATAAGTATTTAGAAATCAATTTCATTTCTCAGCACCGGGTGATAAATAGCTCAAATAAAAAATTTATTGTGGATTAAATGAGGAGGAATGTTCCAAAATTATTTTCCTCGAAAATCCAAGGATTTTGGCATGCAATAATTCCGCCAAAAACGCCATCTAATAAAAAAGAACAATTTTCTACATGGAACTTAGGAAAGATATAGACATTCAAGCGTGGGCCTAAATTATCATTGGAGAATTATAATTGGCCACAGATACGACAAATAGCGTTACGTTCCCTCCATAAAACCTATTTCCAAATAATCAGTCATTGCCGACTTAAAGATGAGATATTTTTCTTTGAGAATGTTCCTATTCCAAGCCTTCCTCGTTTTATTCCACGATTCTCGACTTCCCTATCAATTCCGAATAAATGCACTCAACTTCCAAATGGGACAAATCGAACTTTCTGAATGTATCACGTGAAACGCTGCAGAGACTATACAGTTCCGGATTTATGATTTTCGCCGGTCTTGGAAAAAAAGTAAAACCTTCCTAATCAATACTTCAGCGACAGAAACCTGTCAGAACAGAATGTGTCACGTAACTACTCAAACATTTAGAGTTGCAGGCGCAAAAGTCGCAGAAATTTGCAATGTAAAATACTACATCACGAAACGAAATTTAATACTTCTTAGCACGGCATTCTAACTGAAGATAGTTTACGACCACTGTTTGCTACCTCACGATAGTAGCCATCCAACGCCGTGGAATTTCGGTATCCCCACTTCCCCGGCCCAATTTCACTGAGGACCCAATTTTACTGAGGAACCAATTTTAATGACGAGTTTAGTCCCAAAATATCACTAGTTCCAGTGGTTTCATCAACATGAAGTCCCTTAGGCAGTCAAATTTCGACAAATCCTCCCGGGTTTAGAATTTTCCAAGGATTAACGCAAGCGTAATACTCGTGGTTTCCCAATAATTCAGCCAGGCTTGCCCTCACAACCCTTCTCCGGCCATCGCACACGAATCGAAGGAGACCGAAGCGCGACCCGGAGAGAAAAGTAGGAGTGAAATGCAATGCGTGAGGGAGGAAGGTTGGTACGAGAAGATACGAACTAATTAAAGAGGTAAGGGGTATCGTGGAGGTATGTGGGACTAGAGAGGGGTGGGATGGGGGAATGAGGGACTAAACCGTCGGAGGTGTCTCATTTTTATTTCTCACGAGTGCTGTTGGCGGAGGGGGAATTTGAATCCCTCTGCCCCCTTCTCACCTCAGAGGTCTGCGCACCCTCGTTTGCCCTTCCCGCCAGGGTGACGTTTGCGAGATGGACTCAGCTGAGGGAGGATAATTACCACGGATTTAAGGAAAGTGGGAGCGTAGTTTAATGCGCCTAAAGCGTTACTCTGGTCTGTTTGCCAAACATTTAACGGGAAATACATACTGAATGTTTCAGACATTTCGGTCGATATTCCGGTTCCTCATTTTTTATGAATCCTGGTCTCCATCTCTCTGTCATACGCTCTCGGCATTCGAAATCCACACAAGGGAAAATACTCCGTCAAGACTCTTCTCGAGCACTCTTTCATTTCCCCTGAGCTTAAAAGAAGGTATCCTTCAAGCAACCCCTTGGTTTAAACATTATATTCGATCACATTAACGCGGATTAAGAAGTGATCCGTGGTCACCGAACACCTTTGAACAAAGGACAATCCTAAAAAGTGTATCGTTACCAAAAGATAAATTCGGAGTAAGTGTGCGGAAATGGATAATTCCATAAATTCTAACAAAAGCTACGTGAGCCACTATGAATAATTATTTTTATCGAGTCGCCGGTGGCCCCATGCTTCCCTTTCGTTGGAGAAACCCTTGAATTTAGGCAAAATCCTCCGCTTGAAGCATGCTATGATGTTTACTAAGTCTGTGAGCAGTCCCCGACTTCAAAGAGGAGTCCTTGCTCCATAATCGCGCTCTTCCTTTGTCTACCAAGCTACAATATGACCTTATATATTAACCGCAGTGGGACATGATCAAACGAATTTCGAGGTCCTCCAGGCACACAAAGTAAACATTTTTACCACGGTCTAATCACAGTAATCGTCTTTCATACAGGAGAAAACGTGAATATTACGGCGTACGAATACCAAGATAATCACAAGAATAACTGAAAAATAAGGGTCACTGAGGTTATTGAAGTAATATTAATGGCATTGTATAAGCATGAGCTGAGGACTTTCAAGCAAAAAATTTTCGTACTACCAAATTTCATTGAAAGAATTTCTTACTTAAACACGACATTTTTTTGTAGAACTGAAATCCCTAACGCACCGGGATAGAGAAAAGAACTTAAGAGGATAAAATGTCCCAAACATGCGAGTAGGATGTAGCACGGTAAGAACAGATGGATAAGCTGAAGATTAAGCAAATGGAAAAGGTGGGTGATTAGCCGAGGAGGGAGGATTATATTTTTAGAAGTACCTAGGAATTTTATATAATCTTATGACGGCAAACCGTGCTGCTCATCTTCCCCGAAGGCCCGCTGTAATAATGACAAATGGCTTTTTATTACAAGTCTTAATATAATACTTTTATAACGTTCGAAAGCAAGTTTGAAAAAAAATGAATTTTTTTGCAATTAATTCCCTGAACGAAGTAGAGGTGATGCTTTCTGGAACGAGGACTACAGAGCGCGATTATTCGCGGCCAGCAACGGAGGGCCTTAATCCGGCCCGCCAGGCGTTGCCAGCCAGCCACCCTCTCCCCCTACCTTTCCATTTCTGTTAAAAAATTGTTCCCCGCAATCGCGGAAAGCTGATTAGAGGGATGTGTGGTCTCAAAGCACTTAAAATCTAAGAGCCTGACTCACGAGAGAAAAGGTTGCCGACCACTGGCGTGCATCCCACTCTAGGTGGGCAGGGTGCACTGCTGGAAGTATACACTTCACGGGGCAGGGGAAATATTTTTCGCCCGACGATACGCGATACGTGAAAAAATTCGTGAAACCTTCACGGACGGGAGAAAAGTGCTCCGCGCACTCAATCAGGCCCGCAATTAGCATTTTTCTCGACGGCAACTCAAAGAAATATCAAAACAGATAACTCCGATATAAGGCATTCCGAATAATCAGTGCGAAAAATACATATTCATTTGACCGACGAAAATAAACTTAACGGGCTTACTTAAAACTAATATAATAATACTTAAAACTAATAAAACGTTGGAAGAGGTATGCAATGATGGGCACACACGAATAACACGTCTTCCATTATTTGACTACCCCACGCCGAATCTACACGCCGGTTAGCGCCGCAATTCGATTTATTCTAGAGTAAATGAAAATGTCCCTAACTCGACCATGCGAAATTACATAGAGGGAGGAAGGAGAACTGCACCTCCACAGTAACAGCTAAATTTACACACATGGTTTCCCTAAAAGGATCTCCATTCCAATTCCACACCAAAATGAATGCGTAACATGTGAACTTCATGCACACATTCTGGGAAGACTGAGGGTGTTACATTTTAACGTAAGCACCATATTAAATTGTGAATTCGGGAAAGTAATGTTGTTTGTTCTATCTCTAATTATCCTAGAATCTCTCTCGCAAGGTTTTTCCCTATGTCGCCATTTGCAGCCAAAACCCCACGTCCATACACCGGTGACATCTACGTTCATTGCAAATAAAAAAATAAACGCCTCCATCAAGAGCCTCAGTGGACGTCATTACGAGTAAATATTACTGGTAAATTGACCAGAGTACTTGTATAAAAAATGCACGGTTTAGTACAGTATATTAGTAATGAGAATCTAGACGGGTGGACCGCATTTGTTTCCCGCATACGATGAACGTACTCGCTTTCAAAGCTTCAAATTGCAAATTCCTTATTTAACGAAGTTTTGTATTTAACAATTAATTTGAAACAAAAGCGACATGCTCCCTTCCAGTTATGCCTCAAAGTGGACGGGCCAATCGGAAATCGCATCGGCACTGGCCAAACCCTTCCCGGGGGGAGGAGGCGGAACACGTTTAATTTATTAAAATTGGACACAGCACACACGCTTATTAAGGTGGACGGCAAGCACAATAATCGCGGCACATGAAATGCATTATAATACACCTACCCACTTACTTCCACCACTCTTTCTCCCCCAAAATCCCTCCGCGGGGCGAGATGTCTGAAGGCAAAGAAAGGAGAATGAGGGGGTGGACAAAACACATTCCCGAAAGCTTTGGGCGTAGGAGAAAGGGGCAACAATCCGAACAAAATTGGAATTGCAAGCGAATGACAAACACGGCGAAAGGAGAATGGAAAAGGCTTCCATTTTCCACCGGAGAAATAAGTTACACAAAAATGTGTGTGCATATGTATGTATGTATGCATGTGTGTATTTTATATATATACATATATATATATACATATATATATATATATATATATATATACATTTTACATATATATATACACATTTTACATATATATATATATATATATATATATATATATATATATATACATACACATTTTACATATATATATATATATATCTATATATATAAAGGAGAGTGTTTGTTTGTATGTATGTAATTTGTTTACTTTTTGGCTGTCATAGAAACAGCATTTTTCCAACTATGCCAGCAGGATACTTTTGCAAGAACACTATTGTATTCAGAATTTCCGAGATATTATACGTGGAATACATCAAGGAAAGTCTTTTGTAGAAGAAAAATGGGCAACTTTGATCCTGAGAATAATATTTATTCATGTGACGCATTGGGCCGAGTCTACACAGTCCATCCTAACAACGCCGAATGTTGTTTTTTAAGAATGCTTCTACATACCATTAGAGGACCTCGCTCATTTGCAGAATTAAGAACGGTAAACGGAGAAATATGTGAGACATTCAGAGAAGCTTGCCAGAATTTAGGGTTGCTAGAAGGAGATCAACACTGGGAAGACTCATTGCGAGAGGCCAGTTTAATTTCTCTTCCAGGACAAATCCGAATTTTGTTTGCCATCATAATAACCTCCTGTAATCCATCTAACCCAAAAACAATATGGGAAAAATATAAAGAATCAATGAGTGAGGATATACTGGCTAAAGTTCGAAGTGAAAATCCTACATTGGATATTACGTTTAACTCCGACATTTTAAATAAAACTTTGATTATTTTGGAAGAAAAGTGTATCACCATGGTTAACAAGACTTTAGTGGAACTCGGTCTTTTTGCACCTGTACAAGATCAACAGGGTGTATTTTATCCAGATTATATACGTGAAACTAGCTACAATGTCTTAGACTCAGAAGCATACATCGCGGATAAAAAGCCACTTCTTAATGAAGATCAGAAATTCGCGTACGAAACAATAATGGATCAAGTAGATAAACAAGAAGGAGGTATCATTTTTCTTGATGCTGCCGGTGGCACGGGAAAAACATTTTTAATTTTCTCGCTGAAATCAGGGTTCATGGAGAAATTGCTCTAGCCGTTGCATCTTCAGGTATTGCAGCGACATTAATGGAAGGAGGAAGAACAGCCCACTCTGCCCGTAAGTTGCCACTTAATATTTCCCGACAAGAAAATCCCACATGTCATATAAATAAAACAAGCGGCCAGGCACAAGTTCTTATAGAATGTAAATTGATAGTATGGGATGAGTGTACGATGGCTCATAAAAAATCTCTTGAGGCTCTCAACGCAACACTTCAAGATCTTAGAGGAAACTGCAGTTTAATGGGAGGAGCTCTGGTACTCCTGTGTGGAGACTTCCGTCAAACTCTGCCTGTCATTCCAAAATCGACTCCAGCCGATAAAATTTATGCCTGTTTAAAACATACTGTTCTATGGAATCATGTCGAAGAAATTAGCCTTAAACAAAACATGCGAATCCTCTTAAGAGATGGGAATGCTCAAAATTTTGCAAATAAACTTTTGGAGATTGGAGAAGATAGATTAGTTATTGAAGCATCTGGTATGATAAAATTGTCATCAGATTTATGTGTATCGGTGAAAACTGTCCGCGATATGATACAAGCAGTCTATCCTAACGTTAATCAAAATTATAAAAATTTAGAATGGTTGCGAGAAAGAGCCATTCTTGCTCCTAAGAACGATGATGTTAATGCAATTAACAAGTAGATACTAGCCATGCTGCCAGGAGACGTGATTGAATATAAATCGGTTGATACCGTAGTGGATGCTGACGAAGCCGTCAATTATCCAACGGAATTCCTAAATTCACTTGATCCAGCTGGATTGCCACAACAACGCCTTATACTTAAAGTAGGATCTCCAATTATTTTATTGCGAAATTTAGATCCACCAAAACTCTGCAATGGGAAACGATTGTGTGGGACAAAATTAATGAAAAATATAATCCAGGCAGTCATTTTAACTGGAAAAGGTGAAATAATTTTTATTCCACGGATACCTCTAATCCCAACTGATCTTCCCTTCAACTTTAAAAGATTACAGTTTCCAGTCCGGCTAGCTTTTTCAATTACCATTAATAAATCACAGGGACAGTCTTTAAAGTTTTGTGGTGTTGATCTAAGATCGCCATGTTTTAGGCACGGGCAACTTTATGTTGCTTGCTCCAGAGTAGGTTCGCCAAAAAATTTATATATTCTTTCTCCTGGATATGAAACAAAAAATGTAGTTTATAAACAGGTGTTAAATAAAAAAGATTCTTAAATTTGTATGAAGTAGTGTATTATTGTACTTTATAATTTGTTGTTTTTATTTATGTAGTATATTTATATTATTGTTTCCCCCTAACCCGTGCAAAGCCGGGTATTCAGCTAGTATATATATATATATATATATATATATATATATATATATATATATATATATATATATATATATATATATATATATATATATATATATATATATGTTAAAGTCTCCTCGGGAAGTACCTATCCCAAAGAAGAAGAAAGTGCACACAGCCATGAAACGCACCGCTGCGGAAAACTTTCGTCTCGAGAAAAAAATGGCCCGCCTCCACAAAGAGGCCGGATAAAGAAACCGACGGGGGTGTGGGAGTCGCCGGGAAGGAATTAGGCTTGAACTTTTACCAAACCATATCGCCGGCGATGTATGAGCCCCGCCGCGACCGAGAAAGTCATTCAGATTCCGAGTACTCCCGTAAAGGGTTGCTCCTCCTTTTTCTCCCGGAATAAACAATGGAGCGTTCCGAGAGGCTGGCGGGGATCACCAAGGACGGGGTATGAAAAGGAGGAAGCCGTAAAAGCGAGAAGAACGACTCCCCATTCAAGCAATTGCGCCAAAATCCCATCGGCGAAAAGTTTGAATTGATGAAAATGAGGTAGACGGTGACCGAAAGAAATAAATCAGAAGTTGAGAAGCCCGTTTAATATGCAAGGGGCCCCCTCCATAAAGTTTCACGTGGGGTGGAGTTTCAGAAGGGATGAAAATTCGATCGAACGGGGAAGGGAAGCGGAGGCATTTTTGAATATTGGGCATACGAATGGAAAACATCGCCGGGAGACACCATTTGGACCAGGTATACATGCATGCACATTAGGGGGCTGTGAAATTCTTCAGCATTTCCCCGTCATCCACATATTACACTGTCGAAGGTCGTAAAAATAAACTTTTACACACTCGGGAAGATGTATTAGGGAAAGCCCAAATCTATCCTAGTGAATTAAAAGTCAGATTTGGATCCGCAGATTGCAAAATACCTAAGTATTACCGCAAATATACTTATGCTACCGCGATGCTGTATTTTTATGGTATTGCAATCTGAGAACAATATTGTCTACAAGTGGTACGTTCTTCAAGGATAACACCGACAAGGTTAAAGGTGAAATTTCTAAACTAAACTAAGGTATCAAATAAAAAAAATTAGACATGGTATTTAGTTATTTCAGAAACATGTAAAAAAAGGAAATGTGATGGCGGCGAGGACCCCAAATCTGCTAACACAACGGAGCAAGTGGGGATCGAACTCAAAACATATTCATGTCCTGTTTGTCCAATAAATGGGTCTCGTAAATTTCTATTCATCTGGATTGATACAAAACATAATTTAAAATTTCTAAAATCTCACATTCGTGGAAATAGAAAATATAATTCTCCTATTTCTTTGCGGGAAGAAAAACAGGTGAATTCACGGCAACAGGATAGGCATATCTATTACAGTACACCAACTATGCTACCAACAATAACACCCTAGTAAATGAGTATTATCCCCTCGCCGAGAATAATTGAAAAAAAACCTTTTCCTTTTTCTTGAAGTGAAAAATCTTAGCTAGGCAATTCAACACAGAAGTATGTCTTTCACATCGTTACGCCACCAGAGCCACGAGATAAATAAGAATTTTTTCAATGACAACCAGTGTTCTGTCTATACCCAACACAAAACATTCCCGCGCAAATATTCCAAGCCAGGGGATTTAGAAAAATACATTCGCATCCTTAACAAGAGGAGCTAGGAACACCAGATTTATTCGAAGTACTCCCACAAAGGACTCGGCCCCAATTTTATTGCTCCTCAAGCCTCATCACGATTCGGAAAAAGGGCGCTCATAAAATATCCTCGGCGAGGAACTCGATCATTAAGAAACTTTTGAATGAGAAGGAACAAGTACCCGAAACCTAAAATTCCTTTGAGAAACAATACAATGCAAATGCGATTATTTGGAGACTGAAAAGCTAGCCCAAGGAGATATAAGATGCAACATTATCCCCTTAACTAATGAAATATACACCACCCCGAGAAAATTTATACGAGAAACTTTCACGCCTCATGAACAATATTAACAATGGAAAAATTTTCTTCCGAAAGCTCATTAGGTCCAATCCGGAGGGTGAGTTTATTTCGAGTAATTAGATACAGCATTCTACTGGATTATTGTACGTACCATATAGGTGAACATGATTCATTTCACGCGACAGACGCAGAGACTAGTATAATATTATAAACTTGTATGATATGGATAAAACCGAACGCACTTCAAAAATGTAAGACAGCAATATGGCTTCGTTAAAACCACGACTGGTGCGGTCAGCGTCCAAATGGTAAAACTTGTCGGCGCTGGCTACCGGAGATTTAATAATTAAACGGAGTAAGCAGCTCTTCAAATGATCTGATTCGCAGTTTGAGGGGGGTGATATTTGAATACCGGAAATGTATAAATATCAGCGCGGGGCAATCTACCATTACCAATACTATAAAAACACCATTGTAAATAAAACCAACACACTTTCATGTAATGAGTGAAACATGGGAAATGCAACGAATAGCATACTCAATGCTCACGAGTACGGAACCTTCGAAAATTTTTCATCAAATTTTCTACTCGAACTCCCGAATTTAATTGAAAAGAGTTCAAATATCACTAAGGTGAGCCACCAATAGTTAATGAGTATAGGAATCAAACAGCGAAAACTTTGTAAAAACATCAATATCACGTTTTCACGGTCGAAATATTAACAAACCTGATTTCGAGCTCACGCGGGCGTGAACTTTTAAACACTATGAACAAAAACGAAATCACGTCACACAGGCGGATGAACGAAGTGTATATATGACTCATATTCACATACTCACCCAGGTGAAGTTGGTTTACGATTATAATCGATTCCTTTATTTCAGCCGCACCTCTCAGAATAATGCACCCATACTGAGCCTGTGCACAAAAAAATCGGGATTATCCTGCAGTTCTGAACTTCGCAGACCGATGATGGAAATTCGCCTGGTCCGCTCCGCGCGCCCACTACACCCTTGACAACCACCCACCCGCAGTGCATCCCACACACACCGACGCGCCCGTCCCCAATGAAAAAATGATATCTATTATGCCGTCCGCTGGATTCGAGGAAAAACGCCCCATGTCCCATCCCGGTAAATGGGATACCACGTCTCCAACGTTCCCCGAAGGCTGCCCTCGAAGCACACACCAACACGCAAGGACATATACTAGATAAACGGAGCGAACGTAATAATTCACGGGCAACCCCGAAAGGATGGCGGGTCTAGGTATGAAAGAGTGCGCGGAAGAGGCATAAAATGCAGCACGCAGGGATGGAGGAGCGCGCATAAAATGGAGACCTCGCTTTTGAAAATTCTCGTCGCGAGGTTGAGATGGAGGGTGAGATCCCGGCGAGAGGGAGAGGGTCCGGGAGAAGATAGAATGCGCAGAAATAAGAAAAACTACAAGGTGCGTGACGAAGGATAGCGCGACCGCGATGAGGAGGAATGTGGGCGCCCGGCCGGCCCGTCCCCCTTCAATATGGTCCTCGGAAACTGGGGCGGGTACAGAGGTGACATGGCGAGCGAGGCTCCCTCCGGATACCTGGATATCACTTCTTTGCTTACCCCTTTCTCGTCTGCCCTTCTATCACGGTCTTCAACATACAGTGTACAAATATTCCTGTACCATAGCCAATGAAAACGCTCTGAATTCACCCTTCCTCCCTTCTATGGATTTCTCCCCCACAATACCCTCTCTTCCCCCCCATGTGTAGCACTTCCTCGCTTGTTTTCCTTTCCTTACCGTGAATTTCACCGTTTCAATCCTTCTCCACACCCAAATTTCAAAGGTTTCCCATCCATGCCTATCATCTTGCTTCAACGACCATTTTTCCATGCCGCAAAAAGCCACGCTCCATATCAAGGTTTTAACGAGCCATTTCTAAACATCCTTCACATACCTCTTCAACCATTTCCTCCACATGTGCGCTTAAAAATAGGGTTGGTAATGAACCCCCTCTCCCGTCCCACCCTTCTCCTTAACATTGCCTAACACTCATAGAGTTATAAAATACACGCAGCTTAAATCAACCCCCGAAAGCGTTATTCATGAGTAGTGGAGCGGTTATTATACCTTCTTTGTATATTCAACGGTATGTTTTATTTTTTACGTTCCTTTACATCGTATCCATTGTCTAAAAACACTACTTCGACGCGCGATATTCCGGTCATCCGGAATCGGTCGCTCTTTCGGCGGAGGAAGGCGAAAGAGAAGCGAGCAACCCTCGAACTGCCCCTGCGCAGTCGCTGCCGGGCGAGGAGGCACAACCTCCGTGGACGGCGATTGGAGGCCGTGCGGCGGCGGTCGACCTCCCAACCCGCGAGCCCTTTTGTTCTGGGGACGGCGTGAAAACCACTCTGGCGACTCGATTCAAGGTTAAAGAAAGGGGACGAGCTTAGCGAGTTTGGTGCGAGGGCGGTTTAAACCCCACGATTTCGGGCAGAGTTTTAATGGGACGCGGGGTGTCGTTACCCCTCGCTGCGGAGGCGAGGAAATTTGTGGGGGGGGGGCAGGGATTAAGGTCGGAGAGGGATGGACTCACCGAGACAATAGGGCAGGGGAGAGGAATGTGGCGGAGGATAATTAAACAGCCTCGCGAGAAGTGGCCCGCGGAGCCTCGGGATACGTGAAATACTGCACGATGAAGGAGGCCACACACGGCCGGAGATGTAAAGCCGGGGCAGAGAGATGAAAATGAGGGGAAAGAGTAGGGGTACCTGATATTCCATTTCAAATATTGAGCCTCGATATAAAATAGAATATCTTGCTATATAAGATATCGGGATGGCGATATATACCGATACCATATACAGGAGATATGAGGTTAAGGTGATATTGGGCAATGGGACCAATATCGTACTCGGAGATAATCAATATCAGGGTTCCCGAAATGAAGATTCATATTCAAGCTCATGGTTGACTAAAGAGAAAATAAGGCACTGTATTATTACAATAAATACACATAATTGAATTAATGTATTTAAATTACTTTACAAATATAAATACCCGGCATGATGACCGCCCTATCATAACTTTTACATACACCTAGTAAATGTAAAAACGCCATGGGCTAAGAACTAATCACGATAATTACGTACATAGTTGCATAATATTACATAAACAATGGTATCATACGCGATATCGTGAAAATGCGCCCATGGGAATATACAGCACAAACAAATTCAGGTTACCACTGATTTATTAATTGTATCATTGATGACCGTCTTCATACACCATAACATTAAGTAAAGCTAGAAGGACTAAACGCATCAAAACGGGGAGCAAAATCAAGCGGTGCTTCAATTAAAATCTTGATAATATATATATATATATATATATATATATATATATATATATATATATACATATATATATATATAATATATATATATATATATATATACATATATATATATAATATATATATATATATATATATATATATATATATATATAATGAATCTCGGAAGTGTTTTGGACCAAAATGGTCAAAGTCGTGGGGAAGCTTACATTCTCTGCGGGCCCGCCCATACCACGCTCTCGCGTTCCACGTTTCGCACGCCAGGGTTCCTTACCTGCGAAAAAGAGAAGAGAGGTATGGTTATACAAAGAGGAATGAGAGCCGAAGGGGGAAAGGAGGGAGGTAAAAATGATGGAGAAAAAGAAACAAAATTCCTTGTTGAAATGTAGCTCGTTTAAATCCACATCAAAGAGATTTAGTCTAAGGGGCTCCGTCGCTGGAAGGAAAGCATATTTCATGAGGAGTGCGTCCGTTTTAAGCGATTACTTTTTTGAAAAGAAAAAAAAATGGACGCGAAAAACGAGCTCAAAAATCCATTATGCCTACTTAAAAATTCAGCAGATTATTTCTTTTTTTTTTCCTTTTTACTCGACTAGGGAGTTTCATAACGGAATGCTTAAAAACTAAAAACCTCCATCACCAGACCTTATTTCCGCAAAGGTCCGACGGTTAAATATCCATGGCTTATGTTCTGCATTAATTAGAATACTATTATAGTAATAACATGACGCAGACTTAGATGCACTTTCCACTAGAGATTTTTTTGGTTAAATAATTGACTGAGTAGACTAGAAGTTCATCTGCTACAAAAACGTAAGGCAACAGGGGAAAGGTAACTTTCCGATTCATTGAAATGAATCGACTTCTTCATGCTTAATACTAATTACAGGGTCATAAAATATTGACTTTATACCAAAGACTTGGAATTCAATAGAACCCTAAATAAGTCACGCTCAAAATTATTATAAAGATTAATTGACACTCCCATTCATTACTAAGCAATGCTGTAGGACAAAAAACATTTCATTGAGTATAAGAATAAGATTTTAAAGGGTCTGATATTCTTTGGAAACGAAAAGAGGCGATAATGAAACCTAGATGTCGACAAATGGACAAAAATGTTACAAGCTTCAATTATTTAGAAATAATTTATCGCAGCAGAACCTGAACTTCCGATGTCGTGTCGAAGCTAGTTGGAGTCGAACCGAAATCACAGCACATGAGTTGCATTTGTCCACCAATTACGGGAGAATTTCTGGTGGAGAGTCATGTGAAGACAAGAGGCTGAAAGATCCAGATTCACCAAAAACCCTGTTCAGGGAACTCAACAATGGACTGAATAAACGGACGCCAAATGCTTTGAAAAAATACCGCTGAAACGGGACGAAGAAAATACGCCCGATATGGGACGCGAGCGAGGAGGTCATACTCACAAAGTATAAATCGGACGAATGACATAGATGACGCATCGCAAATTGCCAACGAGTGAAACGAAGGCCCGCATTAAAAGGTCCCATTCGAGGAGCGTAAAACCATAACTAAAGGGATCCTCGAGAATATAACGGGACGAAATAACAGAACCAAGAGAAAGCGCTCGCGGAATATTCTCTGGAGGCTTCCTCCAGGGGTTTCAACCAACTGGATTCCAGCGCACTAACCCTGAAATATAGAGGAGGTCCCAAAACCCAATTCCCAACTCTCACTCCAATGCCACTACCTCATCCTTCCCCCCTCTTCACCGCCCGAGCAAAAGGATAAGGGCGGGGCGAGAAGGGTAGAACGCTTCAGAGTGGCGTTTTGTAACCATACACACGCCTGACATCTTCGAAAATGTGTGGGTTGGTTTTTTCCAGCGTAGCTTTGTGCTACTGCTTCTAATAGAAATGATGATAGATAATAAATCTTTTCACGTTAATTCATTTCACAGGACCAAGGTTTTGCTGCCTCCTTTCCGACGATGTGTATACCAAGAAAATATTGGTCGAGTGATAAAAAATAAGTAAAAATACGAAGTGTCTGTGTTATTCCAATATTCTTCGATAGTTTTGATGAGTTCATTTTCAACAGGTCGCTGGAATGTATCGTACGGCTTTGATGTAATTCTACTTAGACTTATAAAAATCGTAACGATTCGAAGACACGAGAAAATCCTTTAAATTTTATGAAAATCCACAAATACTTCAGTCTACACGGTTATTCAACGGTCGGTGGCGAAGCTAGGTCTGTGATGAAAAACTAATAAAAATATTTCATTTTCACAATTTAAGTTAAATTAAGCACATTAATTATCTCCATTATTTGTCCACTGAGGGCTTCACTAATTATGTTTAACATCATACTGTCCACTAAGCAAAAGAAATTAAAAGGAAAAGTTGATCAATTTCGAAAAGATTCGGAAAAGGAGGTGAATGGCTAACGGATAACAGCTTTCATTACCCGCAAATGAAGTCACTTCTATCTCTCGTCTGCACTAAGGCTTAAGCATCATTTATTTACGCTCGGAATACGCCCCAAGTAACGCTTACTCTAACCAAAACTGCGGCATTACAGACTAGACCAAATATAAAATGTAATCGTCTTTACTTAAACTTACCACTTCATTGTGACCACTGAATCCTTCCCATGGAATACCCTGATTTCACGTTCATATTTTATGTATAATCCCCCAACGTTTCCCAATCTTTTTCAGGATTTTTAAAGCCGCATATTTCCAGATCTTCCGCATCCGTGATATGAAGAACGCAGACTGTTTCACTAACCCATGTGCCAAAACGTTTCCTCTCGTTATGACACTCCATGTCCCATCATCGAACGAGACTTGGTCGGCAAGTGTCGGCTGCATTTTGCTCGTGGAGCGTGACCCGGTAGCCGCCGGAGAGAATGAGAACAGCCTGGCAACGCCGACGGCTCAAAAATGTGTCAAGTGCTCCGACAACAAAGATCCTCCAACAACTCTGGTTCAGGGACACGGGTGAAATGGAGGGGAGGCTGGGAACAATGGCCGAATCGGTCGTGAGTCAGGGAGGGGGGGAGGAAGAGGGGTCAGGGACGGAAGGGTGTAAGACACGGTCGCGCTGCCTCTTGTGTGGAGGTGTGTACCTTTCCAATAAAGGATGACCTAATTATACCCGGTACACATTGGCTCGGAGGAGAGGGGGGGAAGGGGCGCGGGGGATCCACGAACGTTTGGGTCGAGCGCTATGCCATTAATACCCCCGAGGGCCGAAAAATCCCTCGGGAACACCCCAAGGCAAGCTTGTCCTGACTCACAAGCCTTCTCGCCCACACACTAAACGGCATAAACCAGCCGTGGGGGTCACAAACACGCAAA
Source organism: Hetaerina americana (assembly GCF_022747635.1). Classification (NCBI taxonomy): domain Eukaryota; kingdom Metazoa; phylum Arthropoda; class Insecta; order Odonata; family Calopterygidae; genus Hetaerina; species Hetaerina americana. The sequence goes on along the minus strand of NW_027287427.1, from coordinate 45,786,663 downwards.
CGGGATGGGGGGGTCCATCCACATATTACCTAAGACGCTAGAAGGGGAGGAGGATGATGATATCGAGTTTTAAGCGTGGCGGCAGAGGGCAGTGTAGGGGGTTTTCATTTAAGATTTTATCTTCAACGTAAATGCAGTCCAATCCTAAAAGACCAGCTCGGAAGGAAACACTCAGGTGAATTTCTTTGTTTTTTTCAATACTCTTCGATTATTTGGATAGTGTGAATACCTGCATTTAACACCTTTATAGTCCTGGCGTCAGAAAGAAAAGAAAAATTAAAAGTGCTCAACTTATATCTCAAAACAATTAAGGGTTTTCGATAAGGCTTTGAGGTCCGTTTCTCAATGTTGCTGTCACATACCGAACAACCTATAATGCATATTTCATATACCTACATCTATTACAACACTGAATAACTAAGCTAAATTTCGATGGACGATATTTTCAAACTTAAACGTTTATGACTGTTTTTAGAGACCAAATAATTTGAGTAGTAGTTTTGAGGTGAGTGGAACTGGTATACCGATGAAGGCGCAGAGGAAAGGGAATAATATGGGTTCTCGATATTCCGCTATATTCGGAAATATATTCTGAATTTCGAACATTTACCCAAAAAATCGGGTGAATGTTCATTAACACAATGAACTTAACATGGAAAAGCTAGATGTATTCTGCTACCTGCCAAATGTAATCTGGCAGGTGATCAGCCATCCGAAATCCAAATCATTACATTTATTGCTCCAACATCTTTCCGTTATTCCCTCAATCGTATTGCTGTTCCCAATGTTTTAAAGGAATGTCTTTTCTAATTGGCTTCGCGTCCGAATGAAAGTCAGAAAATCGAGTCTGACTGTCACGACAAAAGACAAAATCTTCCAAAGCATGGTAATAGAGCATTATATATATATATAGTATATATATATAGTATATATATATATATATATATATATATATATATATATATATATATATATATATATATATATATATATATATATATATATATATATATACACACATACACATATACATGCACCTCATTATCTCATTCAAATAATTATACATCACATAATGAACGCAACGTTAGAACGATAGTCGAAAGTAACATATTATCGAGGAGTTACATACGAAGGAATTATGAGTTGTCTCTAAGAGCTATTCACAAACACAATGTGAGATAACGATTAAGGCAGAACATTACTAATGCTTTGATGTTAAACCATGGTATTTTTTTCAAGGCGAATGATGAAGGGGAAGGGCATGCATTCAAATCTGTCAGCGGAGGTAAATATTTACTATTCTTTTTCTATCCATTCTATGATATAATTTAGGGCCTTGGTCATTTCTTCATACAAAACGCATCCGTTATGTACCTTTCTAACGGATACAGATCGTCCTGAAAGCCTTAGTTTGCCATGATCAATTCGTGACCGGAGGAGCTGCGACAATAATTCCACCGTATTTACTTTCATCTCAAAATAATGTTTCAAAAATACCGTGGATCTACTGACAACATGAACTTACATACAAATTAGTACTTGCGTTAAGGGGTCTTACATAATTTCATTATAATACCGACATTATCCTGAAAACAGCGGAGATCGTCATATACTATAGATCTTAATTGTCTCACTCGGCAGACATTTATCCAACACTTTATATTACTAAATCTAATTTTACTAAACTAAACTAAACTAAATATTATTAAAACTAAGTTTACTAAATCTAATAAAGCTCCCGGAAACTTGTTTACTATGATTTTCATTCTTATCCTGGTCTAAAGGAAGGATGGGAGAAAATGATCTATTGATTTTCCCAAAAGCAGTTTATCTCACTTCCGCCTCGCTCCGGGGCCAATAATATTTGATACTATTAACGGCAAATCTGTACGCATGAGAAGATACATAAAACAATTTTTAAAATGAAAAATGACTCCTATTAATAGCAAGAATGGCTAAATATTAATCGGACATGCGTAAGAACAGAAAATAAATCTCGATTAATGACGGGGAATTAATACACTGGGATTTCCCTATCTACTATCCGCATTGTGTCGCCAAAAAAGTAGATTAATCAAGTCGACAGTCCAATTATATTGATCCTCTGGCGTCAAAAACCTGAATTGGCATTCATAATTTAATACCTTAATATGAACAATTCTAGGCGAATCGTATATTAACCAAAAAACATTAATTATACAAAGGCGATCAAAAATAGTTTTTACAACCAAAATCTCATTTTTTCGTTTCGGATAGATTTTAACTGCTATACAATATCTACATATTACATAGTGACAGAAAATATATTAGCAATGCATGGGCACTTATTATGAACGAAATATCAACAGCGAAAATTATCTGCGTTCAATATAACTGTTTGACACTTCTCTATTTTTTTTCACTCTAAACCTTTTACAATGTGTTAATTCATCAAAACTTTCTTGGTCCATTTTAGGAGATGGAATTTAGGAGAACTCCGCGTCCTCTTGGGAAAGCAGAGCGAATATTCTTCTCCGACGGAGGCTTCGTCATTGTGTTGAATTTAACCGAATCAAAAACATCAATCCTAACGCAATTTTTAATATTTTTACAGGAATTTCCTTGCGAAATACGTATAAGATGGTGGACTCGGAACAACTTTCGTTGACTCCGAATACCAGCACTCCGCGGGGAAAAAAATGTAACAGATAAACATGGTAGATTTAAAAACAAAGAAAATGCTATAACTGGCCCCAGAATTTTAACGATGCTCGGGCGGAACACTCTATCCGCGAAATGCATGAAAAACATAACGAACGCAAATATCACAATTTTTAGAGGACTTGTAATTTTGAACGCAAAAGAGTTTGCTTGTGACTTTGAGATACGGATTCCATGAAGAACAAAGGGTTCCGATGTGCTTTATCTGCACAGGCTATGTACCAGGAAACACAACTATAGTGTGCGTCTTTGGATGCATTAACTACGTGCTATTCCTTCAACAGTTACGCATTTGGCTAAAAGTATATTTTTTCGCTAATAATCCCAGGGCACATTACACTATGAGACATATTCCGGAGGAAGCACTTTTAACACGAACCTTTTTGAGTTATTTAATGAAAAATTGACAATTTACGAATACTAATCGGGAAACTCACTTTCACTTCGAGAAAGAGAGAGAGAGAGTGACTCGCACCGTTTGGGGAAGCACTACACTAATCCACTAAAAAGAACTGATGACTTTTTTGAGGTTCCGACGCGCAAAAAAATAATAAGGCAAGAAAGAGTTTGTTCACTCGGGCGAAAAGGGAGGTGGGTTGAAAAAAACGCCGTCTTTTAATCGAGTAAACACGATTGATGGCCATCCACTGTGAAGAGGGCCTGCCGAAACTCGAGTTAGTTGTCGGGGCAAACGAGCGAATACAGGATGGGGTGAAAAGGGGGGGAGTGGAGGAAGGAAGGCAGAGTGGAAACGCTGGCTGGGGAACGAGGCGAAACACTTTATCGCTAATACGGCCGCGGATAAATTAGAAGATATTCGAGGACCTCTGTTGCGGAGACCGGATGATTACTCTGAGTTTACGAGGGAATTGAGATGAGGAGAGGGGGCGAGAGGGACGCCCACACCCCAGAAACCCTCAGCCCCCCCCCTCTCCTGGAAATGGTGGGGGTGGGAGAAAGGAGACGTGGGAGGGATGAGGGAGCAGGCGGAGAGATGAAACACAGGCCGCGCGCATCGCGCGAAACGTATCGCCGGCGATACTCGATTCATCGCTAGCGACGCTCAGTGTTCACACAACGAAGCGTTGCAATGTTGAAACATCCAAAAACGAAAAAACACGAACGCTATATTCCTCAGTTAAATCTACACAAACGAAATAATTTTTCGACCCATGCTTCGACTAACACACTAAAGTAATTTTCCATTTCCAAACCGAAACCTGGTCTGGAAAGTAAAAAGTTTTTTTCAGGACTACACTAAGTTCATTTCATTCAGACAATGGCACCCCAAAAAGTGACGTCTGAAAACATCGAGTACATGAAAACGCAGCGATGCGACTTGCGATATGAATCCGACGTGGAGACGAACACGTTTTTCGCGTAGTAAACTAAACTACGTAGAAAGGTGAAGTAAGGCTGGTGCGCAATATTAAGAATAGATTTTGAAGGCGCGACGTATACTAACGTCACGAGTTGCAGGCGACGCAGGCAGAAAAATCGTCCGTTTGCATCGTAGTACACCAATACTTGTTCAACTAACGTCTCGATGGCCCGATGCTCACCGCATTCGACTCGAACATCGCGGAGCGCAACCGAGAGAGTGAGCGAGATATAAATGAAGCGAAGGCGGAGATGAAAGGAGCAATGAAAAGGGGGCGAGAGACGAGGAGAAATCGGCCGGGGAAATGAGGAACAAGGGGAATTCGAGAGATGCTCGCCCTTGATGAAGGGGGTGATCCCGGCCGAGACCAATAATTCTCCTCTGCCACGTTAACCCATGTCAAAAACTTTGTATTGGTTTTCTCTCACAAAAAGACCACACCAGACAAATTCCAACAAATCAAAACGGCACATATTTTAAATGTAAATTCGTTACGCTCCTGATTTCGCGTATTAGACCTTTAAATCATGCGTAAAGTGATGGACCAGTGTAGCGAAAGGGCAAGGATGCTAGGATAAAAATCAAGATTGAAACAATTACTTCATAATGGACGTCAAATAAGTCCAGAAAATCCTATAGAGTCACTCACTCTCTCAGTGGGGCACATTCGAAGGAAGATGGCGAGTTGGAAAACTACCAAAGTAAAACAATTTGTGTCAGATGTGTTTCACAATATACGGCCAATGTTTGCGGCGATTCTTTCTGAAAGCAAAATAAATGAAGATCTAAATATAGTAAGGCACAAGAAATAAACTGCAAGAAAATCACAAAAAAAGCCCTGTGTTACACTAAAACATTTTTCCGAATGCAAGACAGAGATAAAAATATTGAGATATGACAAAGTCAATCGAATATCCACACAATTTATCATCCATTAAATAGATACATTGATATATTGGAAAAGAGAGAAACTATCAAGATTATATTTATTTAATTTGGCTTCCATGCTACATTTTAAAGTAGTGCTAGAGGAGATTCTTAAGAGAGCATCTTGATCAAGTTACAAAGCCGTTCCACGGAAACTGGCAACGACAGATGCTCAAGACACCGTGCAATTAAGAAAAAAAAATCCATTAACTCTTTCGGACGAATAACAGAAAGAGCAGCGAATTTTGATTTCGTGTGGTGGTTGTGACGAAGACTAAGCTGAGTAAGCAGAGAAAAATTTAGCTCGCGGAGCTGAATCTTACAAAAAACAGACCAATGTTTTTAAAAATAGAAATGAGAAAGTTATTTCGCTGAACATCTGGCGGGCAATGAACATGAAACAGACTTTCAAGTGACAATGATCAATTCGACGCATGGCGAATACAATAAAATGGCACGAAATCAGTACTAAACCGACCGAAAGGGCGAATTGGCATCTCAACAAATATTGGCTTCCTGGCACTTCTCACCGAATTCACACAATGGGGCTCCTCATCATTCCTCCTCTCAGCCCTCCACGAAGAAACACTTTGCCCCAGTTACATTATACCGTTGGCACTCAAGAAAAACATCTCTCTCGTGACGAAGTACATGTGTCGAAGTCCACTCGTCTAAATAAAAGTTGAGGTATGTAACACGTTACTGCCTTCAAATCTAACCATTTGATGTGGCATCACTCGTTCTGAGCTTCTGCTCCAGGGTTGCAAACAGTAATAGAATCTCGCATCATGGAACTGCGTCTGCGGATTATAGGAAGGTTTGATATCCAAAAACCAACAGAAGGATTAAAACTGCAATATACTCGTATTTAGAATGTATATGGCTATGATAGAGCGGAGAACGTAATGCAGATGACCAAGGAGTAGAAAAAGGCATGTTGAACGAATTGAAGGGTGATAGAAAGCATACGGAAATGAAGAAGGGTTTATTATAGCGTCGTGTTGTGTCGTTTTAAGCGAGGCTTTGGAAAGGTACGTAGCAGCGCTTAGTGTGCGTCCTGCCAAAACGTGCCTTGAATGGTAGACTAAAATTAACAAGAATGGTTAGAAAAGAGGTTATCTTAGGGTTGAGTTACTAGAACTCATTTTGGTGAACGAGACACTGTTTCGAAAATTCACTTCACAAAACCAGAATTAAAATTATTTTTTAAATTGGACCGTAACCAGTAGTCCCTTCCTGTTCTTTTTTAAGTTTACTTTTGGTTTACGTACACCGACATACTCATTAGTAGCGCTAATTACCTTTGGAGGCGGCCGGCAGCTAAGGCCATTTGCTCGATTGGGGATGGGCGGGTGATTCGGTAGAGGGTAGGCTTTTCAGGGAATGGTGAAAAGGTGGACCGAAACCCGGCGCCGGCATTTAGACAAACTACAATCAGCGAAAAGCGCCAAGGGGTCGACATTTCTAATGTCCCACCCGATGGACGGCGTACTTCACTCAAACGTGTTCTCCACATGTCACCCCAAGTAGGGATCGGGATGCCACCAATATCCTACCACCTCCGGGATTCGACCCGGACCCTCAGGGTGGGTAGACACTAGCCACCGCACTTTTCCTATCTCCACAGAACTGAAACGGAAGTTATCAGATATCATGCATATACTCAGTGGAAAACGATCTTATCAACCGTATAAATGATGCAGTACAAAATATATAATTTCTGGAAAATTAAGGGTCGTCCAAAACACGTATATAGTATGCAGAACGAGGGATTTGAAGTGACCCTATTGAGTGCATTATACAACACTGGTTTCAAAGTAAAATTGAGCAAGGCGAGCTATAATACTAATACCTCCCAATAGACGGCAGTATTATGTTGAGTACTGGGCTAGAACTATCAAATTATGCAATCCCACAAGCGAAAATTCGACCCATAACTGATGACTCATTCCCCAATGAAGAAAATGAGTGAACAGAGCGGAAGCAGGAAACCGTCTACATTGAACGGCGTCAACTTGACTAATGGTTTAATGACGGCAGACCTTAGGGCAGGAGAGGAATGTCCGAGGAACATTCACTTTGCTATGTTACGTGATTAGAATAATACGTGACTTTGTTGTCCCCCACCGACGCCAGCATTCAAATCACTCAAATGATATAAAGAGCATTACTGCGAAGACGTCTCTAAATTGCCAAGCATGGGACACTCTTGAGACGTCTTTCACTCATTAGAAATTTAAAAAAAATTGGTCATGATGTATCAATTGATGCCAAATAAATTATGGCTAACATTTCTGTCATAAGAAAATATAGAGAGTCATATTCTTAAAGTAACGATGAAGAATCTGTATACGATGCAAACCTACGAAAACTATTTCGAGAGTTATGTACTGGGTGAAATGAAATGAAACTATTTACTTTGTAGTTCCACACAATTATAAAGTCAAATATTTCATTTCAATATGTTGCGTAAATTCCATAAATTTACGCCGAAGACAAAAAATATACTGCGTGCTCTGGCCAGAGCTGATTTAAGAACTTTTCCTCGAAAAATCAGGAGAGGAAGCTTCTTTTGCCAAGACTTGCACACTTTGGCGTTTAGATGTGGAAGAAATCAGTCCTCATAGTATTTTCGCCATATCAATTGATCAATACGTTACAAAATAAATACTCCCACCTGGTTAAAAAGATAGTCATACCCTAGACAGCTTAGAAATAGCAACTGCCATTATCCTAAAACTATGTTTCCAATAATGAGTACAGTAAGAACGCTTTCACTGAGAAAGGGAGGTCAAGGTATTTGATGCATTAGCATCGACGAATGCACGTTAATAAATACAGGGTGCGGCAACATAACTTCCTTTTCTTAAACGCAAAACGCTTTCAAAAAAGGAAGTTATGTTGCCGTACCTAATTCTAACAGGCAATCGTGGAATTCCTGCCGGCGTTACTGTTTAATAATTCGTTATTCCTATACGACAAAGTTTTGAATTTATCTTTGCGGCTCTGAGTTATCAACTCAGATTCGTTTACAAGAGGCTGCCAAGCACACAGTTCAAATTTAGCATTAACACCTTAGGGCATCCCCTCGCAGGGAGAAGTTGAGGCTTGGTGGAGTAAATGGTACTCTACCTGACCGAATATATTTGAGAAGAACCGGGTTTGCACATCAGTCAGGCCACAAAACGTTTTGCCTCGCGAAAATCTCCCCTATTCGTGCTTTAAAACCTGGACGTACACTCTGAAAACACAATCTCACCAGAAGAACAGAGGAAGGACGAGAGCATGAGCCCTGTGTTGATATATAATATAGTGACTCCCTCCTCATCCTAAATATTATTTATCCCAATCAAGCTCCACTGCCAGCGCGTACAAAACCAATCATGATGATGGCTCCAAAAGAGCGTCTGGACGACCCATGTACTCACATCACTCGAACAAATTGTTTTTCGTCAAATGACCGAAAGAAGCCGCATGGATACCGATCCAAGCATGCCCGGACAAGAGTTCCAGGAGCATTTTTCATGCATGACAGCCTTGGCCATTTCAACGAAGCCGAACAGGCAGCTATATTCCAAGTTTGTGGGTGTATATATGCATGTGTGCGTATGTGTAGACATACAATGCATTCTGTTAGTCTGTACGAGCAATTATCATTCACTACAAGTATTCACTAAATTTCATAAGATACTCATACAAATCAAAGAAAGATTAGGATACTATTAAAACGATGCATAGATAGATAGATAGTGGTCTTTATTTGGGCGAAATTGAGACCAAATGGTCCAATGCATAGGGAACATTAAAAGGATAAGCCAACGCATTCGGGGGTCGAGATGGTGCGGGGGCTAACGTACTGGCTTCCCACCCTGAGGGCGCGGGTTCAAATCCCGGCGGTGCTGAATATTTTTCAGAGATATCTCGATCCCTACTTGAGGTACTTTGTGGAGGGCACTTTGAGTGAGTACGCCGTCCGTCGGATGGGACGTTAAACTGCGGACCCCTTGGCGCCTTTCGTAAAGAGTAGGCTAATGCCAACACCGGGTTTCTCTCCACCCTTCATCCTATCCTGTCCATCCCCTATGGCGCAAATGACCTTAGCTGTCGGTCGCCTCCCCTAAAAACTACTACTACTGCCAACGCATTCGACAATAACTGCAATGCGGAATGTCGCAGCACTACAGATATGACATTTCGGGGACAAAATAGTTGGTTCGCCACACACCCAACCGTGAGTTCCTATTAAACGTGATTCCGCAATTAGGTTTACGTTCGAATTGAATTATACGCTATTTATAATTTGAAAGTTCACTCGACCGCGGTGTCCTTCACATCTTCAATCAGAGAATGTCTTCACCTATTTATACGACTATATCTCGTACATACATGTCACCTTCCGGTCTTTTATTTTCTAATTTCTTTAATTAATTTGCTCGTGTCCTTAGGTGATCCCCCCAATGCCTTCCTTTAACAATTAGTTTTAGAAGATTACCGTGAACTAGTTTCTCAGGCTGAGTTTAAAGCTTAGGAGCACATCCAGCGAGTTCTATATTGACCCGTAGTTTGACCTCTTCATGCACTCGGGAGAGAACTACGAAATAAGGGTATAAACTGGCAAAATAGGCAGTCGTGGACACTTAACTATGACTCCTGAAGGGACCAGGAAGCCTAATTCTGGGTATTACAAATCCTTAGACGGGGATGTGACTTGGAGAAAGGCTACCACTAATCAATAACCCAACCGAAACTGCTCAATATGCAGATTGCCCTGACGGGTAAGGAGGGGATTCCTTTAAGCATCCAATCGGTGAAAGTACGAGGCAGGAGTCGGAAAACGGGAGAAATCACCCTAAATGGGCTAAGACCAAAATTATCTGGGCTAACGAAAATGCAGGAAAGCAATTACAGTTTAATACTCGCAGCCATTCAACTCTCCGAATTCGCATTTACACTGATTGTAGAAGACGAATTTACAAGCAGGAAGTATTTATAAACGAAAACCATGAGAATTGCTGTTAATTACGTCATTTTTCTAAAAAAGTAGCGTCGCATTTGAAAACAAATCTGGGGTTAACAGCGTGTAACGCAAACAGATTATGGAGTAGTGTCTCAAAACGTTTTCTCGTTCCCTTGACTAGTGACCGGGAATAAGGATCCATTTTCTTCCTCTAAGACCCCTCTGCTTTCCTAGGAGGAGTTCCAAAGGATAAATAATTCGGTTAAGCTAAGGGCGTCCAGAGGTATGGGCCGAATTCGAACTTGAGCGCCATTGATCAGCAGCCGAACAATTCGTCAACGAGAATACCTCAAACAGCGAAAACCGATGGACCACAAACATTCCGGAAGAGGGTAGAATGCCTTCCTTCGTATCATTTATAATCGCAGCGTGCATGCAATGGGGAAATCTATAAAAAGACACTAAATCATTGATATTGATATTTTAGTACCCTGCAAACCACCGCCAAGGTGTATGGCAGGGGGTGAATAAACACCAAGCTAATTTTGGCCCGAATATGACCCTACCGCGGTCGGACAAAGTTATTCTGATGCCTTATTGTTCGTGGAAAAATGACAGGTTAAATCTATCAGTTCTACACTTAAATACACTGCGGTGAAAAGCAATTAGTAACTCACTACTTTCTACTAACTCTTAACTCACTACATTCTAAAATCTCTTACTTATAATGACTGTAATGTATTTGAGCGCAAATTAAGCATTCATTAACAAATGCAAATGTGCGTGGCGCATTTACATTAAATACATATCAATTTTTAAACTAGAGAAGTAATCCTCAGTCCGACCTTGCCTGACCCACTTATAAAGTAACATGCGATGGTATTATAAATAAATTAAAACGGAGGCGCTCTTCGGCGGAATAATGTTAAGGGGTCGGGCCACTGAATGAACCAGATACGACCTTATCCCTAGGATGACGTCGTAGCGGTAACTTAATTAATCTGCTACGGGGAGGAAAAAAATTTAACTCCGGCTCCAAAGAAAATTGAATACCTCCCTCGCACGTGGGACTTATTCAAGGGCAATAACTGACGAATGGACTGGAATTATTCCGGTAACGACCATAAACCGCGACCAAAATTCCCGAGGCATGGCCTTCGTTTTTTTTATTTCCTTTTTATCTCGGAGGGAATAGCAGAATTAAGCAAGTGGTTTTAAAATTAGGCAGCTTCCCCCGAATATAAACCGAAGGGCGCGAGAGGCAGGGGTGGCAGAAAATGTTCGAGTTCAGCGGCGAATAAGCATCTCTCGGGGGAAATTTCGTCCCGTGCCCGAGACAGGGAGAGAGGGCTGAGGTACCAAGAAGCAGCGAAGTCGAAAGGTCGGAGGCAAGAAGCCGGAATGGCGTGTACTGCTGCTCCGCGCCGCCTGCTATCGGCCGCATGGAAATGCAGCTGCACTCGTTGGCGTGGAATATTTAGAGATGAGCAAGCGGACGGGCGCATGCAGAATTTAACAGGCATCGGGCTAATTGGAAATTTCTCCGATTCCGACTCAATGGCTTGATGATCGCGCACCGATTATTAATGAATGAATATATTGCTAGGCAAGTGAGAAAACCGGCGGGACATTTATTCCCTTCACGTATTCCTCCATCCCACGAAACGAAGGAAATCTTTGGCATTTTTGAGGCCAACTGGGCTGGTGTACCGTCGGGGTAATGGCGAATCATTCATGGTGATTTGCAGCATGACTAGATACCAATGAAATGGAGGAGTGGTAATTGGGTTTAACACGCTCTGACAACTAAGGCCGATTTGCGCCGTCGGCAAAATTGAAGAACAAGCAACAAAACATGATGCTCGCTCTTTAAGCCAAATTAGAACCCGCGACCTGACTGGGCTGACTATACCCCCGACCAAACTGGGTTGACCAGATGAAATGGACCGCGAAATTACATTCAAAGAACAATTTCCATTTTACAGACTAAAGCTTGGGAGAACACCTGTTAAATTATTCATTCACTAAAGGCATGAATGAAGACCAAGTTAAATAGATATTGCCGAAGCATACTCATTCGATATGGGTCATCCCGCTGCCGGTCAATACCCCCTTCAACCACTTTTCCTGCCTCCTTAGGATTCTCCCAAAAAACCCCTCTCTTCGCCCACCATACCAAGTACTTCCTCGTTTGTTTTCTTCTCTGTCCATTTCACCTTCTCCATTTTTCTCCAAACCCACATTTCAAAAGCCTCCAGTCTACGTCTATCCTCCTGCTTCAATGACCACGTTTCCGTACCGTACATAGCTACTCTCCACATCAAAGTTTTTACGAGTCTTTTCTTAATATCCTTACTCAACGTCCCTGTCATCAACTCCCTCCTCCTGGTGAAAGCCTCTTTGACTAGCGCAATTCTCCTTACGTCCCTACTACTTTGACCGCGTTGGTCCAAAACACTACCGAGATACGTAAACTGTTCTACCTGCTCTAGCTTTTGCCCTCCTATTTTAATGTTAAGCTTGGCCTTTTTCTGTCTAGAAAATCGCATAACCTTTGTTTTATTAATATTGATTCTCATCCCATACCGGTCGCACTGAATTTCCAATTCACTAAGCAATGCTTGCAACCCCTTGGCTGACTGACAAACTAAAGCTTGGGAACTGGCATTTATAACATCTAAAATATAATGTAAATTAACTGGCAATATGTTCTGAAATTTATTAATAACACAAAAAAATAATATTTATTTTATTACCACAGGGGAGTCTTACCGTAAATGTTACTTGTGGCGTTACAATGCTTGTGTTTGAATTTTTTAATAATAAATACATGGGTAAGATTCCTTCACGAACAGTAATAATTATAAAGGGCAGTTTCAATCAACCAATACCTCGGGAAGGTACTGGTGAACCCGAACGGCATATTTCATAAGCTTAAACACGGAGCCAAAAATATGAAAACCTCCCTTCTCACGGCCTTGTCCCCAAGCATTGGCCCACGAGATGGGAGGTTCTTGTGAGCCCACCGGATTTGGCGAGACATCCCCGTAGAAGAAGCAGCGAAAACACGAAGACTCCCGGAGCAAGGTTTAGACCGTTCGATCTCCATAAATCACCATCGCATGATCAATTTTCAACTCCGGTCGTACAGACAAAAGCCAGGACCGCGCGCGAGGGTGAAAAGGATTTGGTTCGATCACCCGTTAAATCACTCCACGGCGCTGTAAAGGTAATACACTATCCCCCTTGGCCGTGCCCATAAAAAGCTGACAACTGAGGTGTATCCCGCATGCAAATTGATCACCGCCCCCGACGACCCTGGGGATTCCATTAGGAAATCCATCTCGCAGGTGCGGGAAGAGAGGTACCGGGACGAGAACGGAATGGTGGGAACGAAATTGGAGCGATGTGGAGGGCGGGGCATGGTAATAAGAAGCGGGAATTTGAAACCCGGGGGGAAAGGAGGATCTCCAACGAATCATTCCCGGCCCCACGCTTCTTTTCCGACTCGAGTCGATTGAAAGCATTCGTAAGCGTCGGCGAGACAATACACGAGAAACTGCGTCTCTCGCTGGCTAAGGCGAGCTATTTCGGTCCCGATTCTAATCTCCAGCGAGGAGACTACTGGTGTGGAACAGGGAGGCACCCCAGACGCATTTTCACTATTACGGGAGACCTCGCATATAAAAATGAACCAACGTCAAGCGTCGAACACGTCTGGGGAAAAAGAGACGCAGAGGCGTCACTTATGGAGAATTCATTTCAGGGAAAATGATCCACAAGCTACCCAAAAAGGATATCCTTTCTCCAACCCCGGGGAAAGGTAAAATGTGCAATTAGTGAGATCGCATTAATGGTAACCAACAAAATACAAAATAAATAATTATTTTATAGATAAAAAACTCACGGTACATTATACGTTTGAATGTGTTAGCACATCTTATGATAACACTTTTAAAATAAATTATGCAACTCTATCTACGCCGCATAGACTAACTTGATTAATACGCAGACCAACAAAGAGAAGGGAGAGAGTTCTTTTTGGATACCTCCACGCAAACTTTCACGGAAAATATCGGTTACGTCGCCGACAGACGCGAATACATAATGTTCAACATGATAGAGCGATGGGCATCATGAGGACGAAGTCGGTTATTTAAGGGGAAAAAAATTAAAATTACACGGAAGCTTAATTCGAAATGAAATGCAAGACGAGGCAAGTCTTCGCCATCCGTCTTATAGTAAGACTCGTCATAACAAACTAGAGCCAAGGGGAAAAAAACCTCCACTTACGGAATTACATCCCGGCCCAAATTACACCCTCGCGTAATACCCGCGCGCTTCTATTACCGGAGAAATGTCCTCCGGCCCAATTAAAATTTTTTCTCGATACGACCCCGAGAAGCATTCTCGGGCTTATTACACCCATCTGGGAGAGAACCCAATTTGGACATTAAATTTCCAAAACAGGGCAAGCCGTGGGCCGGAGAGTGGAGTGAAAGGGAGAGTGGGGGAAAAACTTTGGCGAAAGAAAACCCATACCGTGCCTGGGGAAAGGATGAGGAAGTTTACGAAATAAACGAGTGAATGAATGGGAAGGAGAGGAGGGATATGGGAGACGAGTGAAAAATGACAAGAGGGGGGGGGGGGTGGGGGCGCGAAGAAGAAGAAGGAAAAAGGATCTGAAGAGAGATATAATGAGGTGGGGGGGAGGAGTGGACGAAGAGCATCGTTAGGGCGAGGAAAGTGAAACGATAATTAGGAACAGGAGGCAACGAAGGGTGGTGAAGTGGAGAAATGTTAGCGGAGAAAATTCTGCGAAAACCACCGGAAACACCATTCATTCGATTTCGAAACGTGCGCCGCGTATTTACGGTCCTTATTAATGGCTTTACTCATAACCTTAGGTCTCTGTCTCTTGGATTTCGACAATTTACTTTTCCATTATTAATGCTCGCCGAGAGACGTGCCCATTCTATTACGATTTGAAAGCAATTTACACTCACGTGCAGGCACGATGATAGCCATCAAACAGCATAGCTAATCAATTCCAACATGTATGTGTAGCAGTCATAGTTATTCCGCTACTTACCTACCTTTCCATGCCACCAAAATTACTTACGATGACATCTTTCTGCGCCCTCTTGCTTCTCTTAATTTACCCACCGCCGTTCCCTTCATTCCTTTCTCAGTCTATCGTTCCTTCTATTACGGCCTTCGCTAAACTATCGCTCCTCAAGATTCGTATAATCAGCTTCCCTATTATTATCGTAAATACACTCGAGATACATCCCTCCATCCACTCTTCGAAGCACATACTTCTTTATTTGTTCCTCTATCTTACGACGATTAAGCGACTCCAAATATTCGCAAAATTTCACCACGAGTGATGCATACGTAAAATGTTCACTGCGATAACATTATCACGAACTTCGTCTTACTCTATATCTACATTAAGGTTCCTGAAACCTATGCCAAATGATAACATGCATAAGGGAATATGAAAATAGATAAATAAGCAATTACTTTATTTATGGTATTTCATTGGCGCGACATTGAGACTATTTCGTCCCTTCTTCCACCTAACCCTAAAACATGACATTAAATACAAATGCAAACACCCAAGCCTTAAGGGAAGGAACCACGACCTCTGGGTTGGCAGGCAAGAATGTTACCCCGCCGCCAATGAGGCCGACGAAGGAATCGTCTAGGAGTAAGGAATAGGATAGATTTGATAAGAAATCGGAAAATATGGATCTGAAATCAAACTGATGAGTCAAAATGATATACGAGGGTCATCCGGAAAGTAGTACCCGTTCGTGAAATAAAGACACAAAAGTAAATATTAACAAACATAAAAAATTTTATTTGAAAGAGGATACTTTAAACTACTTCTCAACATAATCTCCAAGCAAATTAAGGCATTTGTCATAACGTGTGACAAGTTTCTGTATTCCTGCTGCATAGTCCTTCGCCGCCAGCTCATTGAGATACAGGGTCACTCCTTCTTTAAGTTCTTCATCGCTGTCAAATCTTTTTCCTGCCAAAAAGTCTTTAAGCTTTGTAAAGAGATGAAAATCTGAAGGGGCCAAGTCCGGGCTATACGGTGGATGGTCGAAAGTTTCCCATTTGAATTGCTGCAAAAGTTTTTGTGTTAACCCAGCTGCATGAGGCCTGGCATTGTCATGAACGAGAATGACACCAGTAGACAATAGACCTCGCCGCCGATTTTGTATTGCCCGCCGTAATTTCTTTAATGTTTCACAATACGCGTTGGCATTAATAGTGTCTCCACGGGCCATAAAATCAATAAGCAATACACCTCGTCGATCCCAGAAAATGGTTGCCATGAGTTTCGTTGTGGACAGAACTGTCTTGAATTTTTTTGGTTTGTTTGGTGAATGAGCATGATGCCACTCCATTGACTGTCGTTTACTCTCAGGTGATGCATAACAAACCCATGTTTCGTCACCAGTAATTATGCGAGTCAAGAAAGAGTCTCCTTCATCAGAATAACGCCCCAAAAACGTCAGTGCTGCAGCCATACGCTTGGTTTTGTGCTCATCTGTAAGCTTGCGAGGGACCCATCTTGCACAAATTTTTGCATAATGCAGATGGTGTTTAACAATTTCATGAACAATTGTTCGAGAAACATTGGGAAAATGCTCACAGATGTCATCAATTGTGACGCGCCGATCGTTCCTCACGAATTCGTCAACTGAGCTCACCAGTTGGTCTGTAATGACAGACGGTCTCTCCGAACGCTCATCGTCGTGTGTGTTCCCCCTCCCCATGTTGAAGTTGCGACACCACCGCCGAACAGACGACTCGTCCATTACATTGTCTCCATACACCTCCTTTAATTGGCGATGAATATCACATGGGCGAACGTTTCTTGCATTGAGGAATTTAATCACTGCCCTCACTTCACAACTGGCGGCGTTCTCAATTTTTTTTAAACATTGTAAACAATCACAGAAACAACACAGGCAATGCTAGCGTCACGCAACTTGGCTCAGAGAAGGCAGACAAGCCACTGAAGCTATCTGACCTCGTCCAGCGGCTACTCGCGTCGTCAGCACTTCATGCGGCACGAACGGGTACTACTTTCCGGATGACCCTCGTATATGTGATAGGGATGACGATGGGCAAAAGCTACGACAAGAAAAATCGAGAATAATGCGCGCTACGAGCGAGCGAATAATAATGTATTCACTATTATTAATTAACGAGTTGGGAAATAATAAGATTCACTGGTTACAGAAAAACAAGAATTTGTTAACTAAATTATTCAAATATAACCAAACCAAACACAAGATCTATGCACCAAGAGAAATAAATACAACTTCTCCCACGCGGACGCTTAAACTTACGGTATATGCGGACGAGGTGAGCAAGTTTTGTACGTAAGCAATGTATGAGGTACAAAAGTATCCTAAAATATGGAGAGAGAGAAAAATATCTAATTTACTTCGTGATAACCAAAAATGATAAATGAAACGAAATAATAACTTAATCGGGAGACAATGAGAAAGGGGAGTATTAGCAAGATAGTCGAACAGATTCATTGATTAATCGTTCACCGTCAGAAACTATAAATGACACAGGAGACAGAGATAAAGCTTTTCAAATGAACAATTGTCAAAATGATAAAATAGGTCAAAGACAAATGAACAACTACGGAACTATGGAGGGAAATCGGCATTTTTTTCCGTTGGAGCAGCAGCAGCGATCGGTCGGTTTAGACAAGCAGCAGTACGGATGCTGAATTTCAAAATTGCATGAAATATCCCTACAAGCACATTTCGAAATAAAATGGAGCTTACTTCTTTTAAATGAGATGGAAGGAAAGACGGATTAGGTAAATAAGGGAAGAGGATGCCCACTTAGTAAGCCCTTATCCAATGCACTCGTAGGACAGAGAAGCCCAATGAAGCAGGGGAGAAACTCATGAAACAGCATAACAACCATGAAGCAAGGGCAACATCATCCCCACTTAGGGATAGACTTCAAGTTAATCTGACATCATACATGATCGTAATGATCCTTGAATCACATTCATGATACGAAACGACCTATGACATTGGAACAAGTCACCTTCACTAGTATTTCTATTGCCAAAACCACAAAATACGTAAGAACCGAGACAAAATAACGAAACATACGACAAGCAAAACATAGCCTCTTTCGCAATTCTTTTTATAATATTAAAATTAAAAGTCGTTGAATAATTGGCTCATATATTCAATCATAAATAAAAGATATCTAAAAATCTTAAACTTGCACACCATTCGCATGAAGCAACTCAAAGCTGCTGAAAATCCAAGATATAAGCCCACACCACTGCCTGTTGAAGTGGAAAAGATTTACGGCGAAAGAGTGATAATTTCTTGAAGCTCTAGGTTTATAACTAATTCTTTATGGGATTCAAAAGAAATATGTTTTGATTATAATGATTAGATAAACATTGTCCCAAAAACAATCGTCGAGGGAAAGGAATCAATCCAAGATTTGTTTTGCAGAAACTTTCCAATTTATAATATCTCATGCAAATCACTACATTCCTTTGCATTTTCTCACGATAACCTATTTCCTCACTTACTTTTCATCCATTGAAGTTCTTCTCTTATTAATTCTTTTATAATAGCCTATGGCGAAAACCTGTCTCCTGAATCATTCACAATTGCCTGTTCTTTTCCAAATGTCTTTATAGACTATGTTAGCCCTCGTTTCGGTTTCACTGATGCTTAATTTGACGGTCAATCAACCCGCTTTGTTTCAATATTTCGTCAGTTAAAATTTTCAAATGTGTAAAAAGGCCAATCCTGAAATTTGAAATGCACTGGATTCAACAAAAAAAACAATGGCTGGTCTCCACCGGGTCAAAAAACGGAAACTCCTAGTGGAGGAGGGTATTCAGGCGGCAATACTGGTCACCATCCTACCGTAATATTAATACCATACGGGAGGGGGCAAGAGTGAGACGGCGGTCGAATAAAGCACGAGGAGGGAAACGGGTGGAGGGAAGCGAGGGCGAGAAATGGAAGCTCCTCCCTCCCGAAAAGCGTGGGTGATGGCACGGGGGCCAGGAAACAACAGGGGACGGCGGGGGTGGCGGCGGGGTGCGAGGAGGGTTTGGGAAGGGATTAGGCATGGCTAGGTGGGGGGAGGAGGACTTCCGAGGGGGATGCCACGGAACACATTCATCAAGCGGCGGGAAGGATGAAGGGGGCGCAACCCCCTCATCCCTGCCTCACCCTCGCCGCACTCCACGACGCCCGCCGCAGCTGGGTAAGCCTTGACTTGGACGGCGAGCACCGCGGGGGGTACGGGGGCACCGGGGGGAGGGATCCTCCCCTTACCTTCCTCGCAGCTCCCTTCCGTGGTGTGGAGAAGGCGTGGCAACGGCTGCCAAACGATCGCCTCTTCTTTAAAAAAAAAGCCAAAAACCAGAGTCAGGGCTGCCATAATTCTCAATTTCAACCTTTCGCCAGATTTTTTTCGCGTCTTCCTGACCAAAAGAGGCATTTTTCCGCATCAAAATATGGGAGAGGGGAAAATTTTGACCGCTTCGGATGGAAAAACTTCACCCTCAAACAAATGCTCTGAAGGTCCCTGCCCATCGTTGTTAAAGGGAGGGAAGCATTCCGACTGGTACACCTACCTATATGCAATCCTGCATTGTTGACGGTGCGATAAATTGCACTAATCTTCCTTATTGAAACCCCGCAGAACCTTCATTCACGCAGCTAAATTTTGCGGGTGGTTTCACGAGCGACGGACAATATCCAGCAACTACTACCCATAAACTAAATGGTCGCATTGCATAATCATTTGGCAAACTACTACTATCATGCAAATTTGCAAATTATAGAATATGAGCACAACTATAAAATATTAGGCATTTCTATTAAATTCATGGTTTTCACCGCTGTAGGATCCACTTATTAATTGTTAGGTGCTCAAAAAATGCTCAAACTGGCTACAAGAAACTTTCGGCCCAAACCTAAGCCGAATCCTTGATCAGTCCAATAGAAGTCGTAATAAAGCTATGCGGAATTTCGTCAATCATTAATGTACGACAACCGTTTTGGATAAAGTAACGAATGAGGACATTGTGTTATCTGTTTGAAATCTTTGAAGGTGGATCAGAAATCACACAATGAAAAACGTTTGGCCAAAGTAGTCGCCAACTACGCTGTAAAACTCAACCCAAGATGCTGCAAGAGAACAAGAACCGGTGGGGACTTTACAACGACTCTTGCCTCAACGTCAAAATTTGGTACGGTGGGTACGACGATACACCAAAGAAGAGCGCTCGAGGGAGGCAGAAAGGAAAAAAAAATTGAACTCCTTTCACCCTTCCGCTCCGGCGTTACCACTTAGAAGGGTATGAAAACACTACCCACTTCCTCGCCTGGGGAAGACGGCCTCGCCAACACTGAAGAAACCCCATCTGTGTTCCTTGTAGCACAAATACACACACGAGACCCTACTTTCCCTCCTTCCCAGCCTCGGCCAACCGGCAAACCTCACACGGCACACGAGAGAGAACTCGCGCACCAGGATGCCTCTGCCCCATCCCGCTGATTGACTCCCATCTTGTTTGGGGGAAGGAGAGGGAAAAAAGAAAACAAGAGAGGCAGATCGAAAGGGTTGCCCCGGGTGCGGGGGCCGGATGGGAGGATGGCGGAAGCTCCGCGTCCCTTTTGACTGGCGAAGGATGAAAAATGCATCCGCGCACGCCGCTCACGTCAGTTATTGGCGACGGAGCAATAACACCTGTCACGGGCGAGCCGGGATTGCCTTCGGCGAAGAGATGGAGAGCCCTGAGAGGGGCGGGGAGGAGGAGAAGAGTCGATGGAGGCGGGGGAGAGTATTGGATTATTTTTCTTCCAATCCCGATTGGCGGGGGTGAGAGGTATCCGAGAATTTTGGACGGGAGCCAACAGGGGTAAATACTAGCTAGGGCTACCATTAATTTTAAAACAGTTTCCTTAGAACTCCTATCCTAGGTTTTTGGGCATTTATGCGTTTCAGGCAAAATGCCCGAGGCTCCAGTATGTCGGTGAGCCTCAATACACACAAACCAGAATTCGAAAAGGGACGAGTGGCAAGTCGGGTGGGTTAACCTCCTTGACCCTTGGAAAATAATTGAATTAAATCACATGAATTCAAATTAAAAACAATATTACTCAACGAAAATTCAAAATAATCAATTTCTAGGAATTATTTGGTTTTTAGATTGTATTAATTCAAACAATAATTATTCTAATTTGCTGTCAAAATATTTTCCTCTATTTCATTTAATTTACATCTTACATTTGTCACACTCTTAATTCACCCTCTTACGTATTACAAATACTACCAATCGCTCCATTAAAATTCCTCTTTAAGACAGTATCCCAACGTCCAACGTCTGAAGCTACTCTCATGAAAAAAAGCAATTAATAAATTACGAAATGTCTACGAGAAACAGGAATTAAATAATTAATTCCATTGCGAGCGGCTCAGTTTACGGAGGAAATAAAGAGGCCTCGATGGATTGTGTTTCAAATTAACATTTTTCCTACGAAAAATTATCATTCCACCGTTTTCTACTCCCTTTGTTAGGTTCCACTGTACAAAACCGTACGCCGCCGTTCATTGGGAAAGCGTAAACATTTAATAAGTGGACACAAACCTAAAATTACAAATATTTTAATATGAAATCACAATCATGCAGCAGTCAAGAATGACTGCTAGATTGAGTAAATCGAGTTAATGTCACAAATCGGGAGATCGGGCATTAAGCTGAATGAGAAGTACGGTAAACTGGAATGAACATTATATGAACAGCAAAACAAACAGATTGCCACGCTTCCGGAATATTGGTTTGTAAGGCACTTCCCTGGGTGGATTCCACCACCACGAAAGCCCGGCCTTAAATTAAAAATTCCTGCGCTTAGGGGCACAGAGAACGAGAGAGGGAGAAAGGCCGCTCCAAACTCCTTGGGCATCCGAATACGAATGGAAATTCCTCAATCTCGAAGGTCTAAGAGAAACTTTCAAATTCCATTTCCGTAGATCGATGCGCTCCGAATTATTATAATATTTCAATCGAGACGGAGGCACCAAAAGGGTGGGAGAACGGGAAGGGTGAAATGGAATGGTTTCAACTTCTGAGCTCCTCCGAAGGTCTGTCTGTGCCATTCTCTAATAAGGAGCAAAGAGACCCTGTGGTGCACGTGAGGCGTTGCCGTCCCCATATGAATCTTGGGAGCGTTACACATTCGATGGGACGGTTCCGCCGGCCATGAATGGATCCGATAGGAAGTCTAGGGCCGCTGACCCGAAAATAGCGGAGAATCCGAAGGAATATGAGCACGTACGCAGTTAATCCTCAGTACGGGATCACTCGGCGATACCTACGGACGATGACCCTTCTCCAAGAGCTGATAAACCTCGCTTCTCTTCGGACGCGATGCGAAACGCACACCTTCGCTTGCTAGCCTCGAGACCGGATCACCAAAGCTTTGGTGTCACGCTACCGCCTCCAGTCGCGCGCGAACCTAAAGTACGTAACGTGGATCGCGAGTCACAGGCGCACAGCAGGCTAGGCGCATGCGCAATTCGAGCGCTGTCCCTTCTGTCGAATCTCGCTCATCTCACCCTACTACAGACGTAATTCTCAGGGAAGAAAGCATTTTGTAAAATACTTTCGAATTTGATTGGTAGGTATTTATATCAGCGGGTGGTGCTTGGACAACGATGGTCACTTCGCACAACTTCCACCCTCTAAAAGACTGAGTGTAACCCTAGCAGCTAAGGATATATAAGGATTTATTAGGATAAAGGATAAGGATTTATCCCCTTAAACGTGACCTTATTATATTAAAAAACTATCAGAGGTAAAATCAGTTTCTTTCCCGATTACTTGGCCCACCCTTAACCGCTATCTTTAATTCCCTTCCCGGCATACCCTGCACCTCCCCCCGCCAGGCTCCATATTCCCCGTCCGAGACCTTCCAGTCTGACCTGAAGAACAAAAACACAGAGAAACGCATACAAATGAAATTCACACGTATTCCGAATTTTGGGTGTCCATACAGCCTTCCTCTAGTGAGAGAAGTAAACATTTTATATGATAAAATATAACTCTTAATTTCATTTTGGGACTGCTAATGCAGTTTTTAGGCCCAAGGCATATTCTTTACTACTTTTCAGTTCATAACATCCAAAAAAATAAATAGCATTCTTTACTGCCGCCTTCTGCTTCATCGTTTTGATTTGGCCAGCCCATCATACAATAGTAAGGGATATTAAGCGGGGCAGTATTTGACCTATCACAAATTCCTCTCAAAACCGATCACGAGGAGCAGATGGCATATGTTGTTAATATATCTTACAAGTATTATCTCCGTTTAAAACAGGCCTTTCTTGATAGCAGAAAATCAAGGAGGAAAAAATCGGGATAGGGTTAGTCGGGACAGTTATGTACAATCTAATTGGCACATCGTTATGTTTTCAGTCGGAGTTAAATATCGGTCGCTGCTATGGAATTTGAGAATTACTTTTCTACAAAAATATCAATTTTTCGATCGCTAAAATGATTCACAAAAGTACCAAAATGCACGCTCTGCAAAATCATTTCAAGTCAAATTTAATGGCTTGAGGCTCTAATTTTTGAAAATTGATGATCACTGAATAAACAAACTTGGTATTTTTTTAAACAAAAACTTCATCATACTACTGGTGTCGATGCATAGGCGACATTATCAGGTGTTCTGACCTTATAATGTCGCCTATGCGTCGAAACCGGTGGTATTATAGATTGAGCGGGAAAAAATAAGTTTTATTTATTCAGTGATCATTTCAAGTCTCTTGTTTCCACTGTTGCACCAAAAGCTCTTCATTCCAGACCAAACATTCCTGGGGCCCTACATGGAGCAGTATAAAAAAATAAAACGGCACACCAAGCGAAAACAATCGGCCAATTGTAAAATTTTAATATTCATAAAATATTTTAAATATCCCATATTTTTTATTTCATATATGCGCGTATTTTTATATGACAGAAATTCATATAATCCGGTAGGTTTTAACAGCTAAATTTTGAAACTCCTAGGGTGCATTAAGGATTTTTTTTGTGAATGATCAACATACCAATAATATGATTTTGGACATAAATCCTACTCCCAGACTCCTAATTCAGCTTAGATACTAACACATCACATGATGTAAAAGACTAAATCTCCTTTTGCAAATAACGCCCCCAAATAACATTGATTATCCTTGACTTTAATCCCTGCATGGGAGAGAGCAGTTAGCGAAGAATAACGTGACTAGATGGAAATCCATTTCACGAGCTTTGAATAGTTCAATACCAACGCAATAATTGCAGAGGCAAACTTATTGCGTATGGCTGCTATCAGTAGGTAATTCAAGATATGGAGATGACCGTCGGAGAGGCATTAATCGGTATTTTACAATAAGTATTATTATCTCTTCTTTCACACCCTGCTACCACTGAATTCCAAATCAATCAGACAAATGTAATTGACGCGAATTCTAATTTTTGACAGCTTGCCAACTAATTTCGGAGTTTTTCGTTTCCATTGCTACTCGTGAAGTAAAAATTCAAAAACAAATGAGCACATTTGCATTAAAAATTACTTTTTCAATGGCGTTCAACGCTCTTAGCCTTCAATATGCTGATTATATTCCCTATCACAAGTGTAATGCCACAAATTGTAAACTGGATGAATTAGCTACTTACATACAAGCTTCGTATGAAAAGTATCGGGAAAGTTTCCGAAAAATAGATTTATTTCAGATATTGCTAAGATGCTCCAAATTTTTAAAAGTACATCCCTTGAACGAAGATACACTTTCAACAGCGGCTATTCCACAACTCGAAGGCTCTCTGGTCGGCAAATTCCAGAAGGTCCTTAAGGGTTGGCGTGCAAGCTTCTTTGACAGTACTTAGGGTCCCATGGTGGTGTCCTTTGAGGGAAGATTTCACTTTTGGGAATTAGCAATAGTCTCCTGTTGCCAATACGGGACTGTAAGGGGGTTGGGAAATCGTGGCGATGTTGTTTTCCGTCACGTAGTCGGTCACCTTGGAGCCTCAAGAGCTTCGGGACGAGCTAAGAGCAGATCTTTCGCAATGCCAAATTTCCAGTGATAATGGTGTGCACTGTCATCTTAATAATGCCTATACGATCTTCGATCATGTGCACACTTAACCGACGGTCTGAATTCAGGACTTCACGTACACGTTGTCATCGGTTCTGGACGTCGACGGCCGTCCAGCTTGTGGCTAGTCCTCCACAATCTCTCGGCCATCTTTGAAGAGCTTGTACCACTTAAAAACTGCAGCTTGTGACATTCTTTCATCCTTGAAAACTTGAAAAATCATGTCCAACGTCTCTGTACCCCATTTCCCCAGCGCAACACAAAATTTGATGGCGTACCGCTGCTCAATCGCTCGCTGTATTTTGCATTTGCATCGAGTCACTCGATAGCGATCCCCTAAAAACACGATCTAACCTGAAAGAACGCTCGCAGGCGATTGGCACGTGTTGAAGGTCAGGCCTCCCAAAATATAGCATAATATTTATTCGGTAAAAATGATTTGAAGAAATTTTTACGCTAATATGACCTTTAGTACGCCCAAAACAGACAACCGCCATTGATAAATTGGGGAAACATAACACGACACGCCAAAAGCAAAATTATCAAATGCCAAAACGAGCCACGATTTTTGACTCGTTAAAATTATCCTCTTTTGCAGGACAAAATTCCATTTAGGGATATAACATATTTATGCACATCTATGCTCCAATACTGAGAGTTAATGCCGATAAAAAACTATCTGGGAGTGCACCATAAAGTTAAAACAAGGACACCTCATATTTCAAGTTTGTGGATAAAGTTGCAAAATTAAATGAATTCTCACTTTACTCAGCTGAGCCTAGGTTATGGAAATTAGTCGGATACGTGAGACCGCGAGGGGAAACGAACGAACAAATGGAATATTGATGAATCCCCCGTCAGACACCGGAATAATGGAATCCCCAGGCGCAAACGTGAATAACGGCACTGGACCAAGAGACACCGCGCAAAAAAGTACACCGCCACTGGCTGCGAATTACGAACGGGTGATTCAAATTAAGTGCAAAACCGTGGCGGCCGAAGGGTGGGTGTGCGAGTGGAGGAGGTTTCGCGCTCTCTGATAAATCTCACCCGCGTACGTGCACGCATGCATGGGATGGATCCGCGGAATCCCCAATTGGAGGGATATAGAAGGAGACGATTGAACGGGGCCGTTGCATTCCCGGCCCGCCCGCGCTATCACACCACTTCGGTGTCTCCCAGGAATGCGTCCCTGATTTTTAAATGTCTGCTCTGGTTCCCCGAAAAATGTTTACGGGACGACCGGAAAGGTTTTCACACCAAGAACACCGAACGGGTTTCCCAATTGATGAAGTAAGTTGGTAGACCAGAATTCTTTTACCTCAACCTACATGGTGCCCAGCAATTCACCTCTACGGCATGTGTGACAGGGAGTGTTCCACACCATGATAAAAGCATAAAATTAAGTGCTGCATACAATTAAATTACCAATAAAATGTTTAACACTTCGAATAACGACAAAATTTTCTAAAACTATCATATGCACTCCGGTATATGAGCGAAAAATATTCTCTACGCATTGGAGATGAATTAGTATTGAATGAAACAATAAAACAAATGCTAGATAACGTAATGAAAACGTACTTAACAACAAAGAATACTTTTCCTCTAGAGCAGCCGATGGCATTTAATGCGATCCCTAATTGTACGCGGGAAAAATGACATCTTAAATCTGTTGGCTCTCTTTATGGATGCATCGACGTCGTACATTCCGAAACAGCTTTTCAATCACTCCAGGTCTGAAGCTATCAACTCCAGAAAACGGAATTATGTTCTAAATCGTGGGGTGGAAAAAATTGAATTCCCCTATATGGGTAGTGTCAAGCAATCACGTACTTTACCTACGTTCCCCGTGGAAATTGCAACTGGTTTATCTACACCCATTACAACCACGACATATTTCCATTTGAATTTAGCAACGCAGCTTTCTAACCACTATTCAACAAAGTGAACAAAAAAATGAAAAAATCCAAATTACGAATGCAAAAGGGCCAACTTGATAAAATCAGTTCGGGGCTGGTCACATTAGCAAAAATGAAATACACAAGACTTATTGATATTTTACCCTGGGGGGAACCGCACCAGAAAAATGTTTTCGGTCTCGGTTTTTAGGGCATTTCAATCTCACGTTATATCTTTGATCAAGACTGCCAGTGCATGTTCCGCGTAAATTAATGCTCGCCGATAAGAAAGAAATAGTGAGAGAAATGACGTAGCACTCTTCGTCTCACAAAAGCCTCCATCCGCATCAGTGGCAAGCAATGCTAACTACAGAACAGCGGCTAAAATAGTGAGACACGTTACAAAAGAAACAGTGTTTCAGTACCTTATGGAATAGGAACATAGGAATGTACAGAGCAGGTGTTTCTTAAACGTTGCCAATTATGGGAGACAGAAATATATAAGACCACACGAAATCGAAAAATCACAGTTCCATATTACTTTCATTTTTTTTTAAATTACATTGAACATGCAACCAAAAAAAATACAATACTACGCTTTATAACATCCCAACATTACCACACTCAGAGAAGGGGGGGACGTGTTTTTCCTTTTTTTTCGGCTGGAATTTCACATAACTTTGGCACCAAGAAAATAGCACTGCTTGAGTCGAGTTTAGCTGATTCTCAAGTGTTCCAATCCAATTAGCAATCGGTGTATCTCGTTTAACAGATTTTTCTATCCGGATATATCTCTGAGGGCCCCAGATTCCCTGAAAACCCCTGTCTGCCAATCCTGCCTAGGTATTACGTTTCTCCCGAGGTAAAACCACCATACATTACACAAAATTCATACCCAGGGTTGGAACTCGAACCTATGGTGAATGGGTTAGCCGACGCTGACATTCAATCAATCACATCAACCCGATCAGCGTATTGGTTCACATAATTCGCCACGTCGCAAACGCTTATCGAAATAACTAGCCCAGAAGATGGTGGGGAATATAATAATTGAAAAGATAAGTAATTAAAACAGCACCTGAGGAATCTTTGGAGTCGACCAAAACTCCAACGGCTCGCTCTCCTGTACATGCACCAGAAATGCCGGCATTGGCGCAAAAATCATTTAAAACTCAACCTGTTTCATTTTAAGCATAAAAAATTACATTGGTATTCTGAAGTATTAGGTACAATTTGGATGGGCACGCATACTAACCACCGCTGCATTTCTAAGCCTCGCCGAGCAAGACCCAACATCACACCTTACACTAAAATAAATATTTTTTTAACTAACCACTATTTTTTAAGTAAAAATATAAGCAATGCACAATCCCTCGAACTTGGGTGGCGAGTGGAATAATCAGCCCAATTGTTTTCAGTTTGTCTCGAGCTCTTCATTCCCAGAGCGGATATTGTTCCCGTGCGCCTCCGGGCACACTTTGCCCAACTGACCTCGCGTAAGGTGGTCTAGGGTGCGACGGGTGGTGGGTGGGTTGGGAGGGGGGTAGGTTGGGATGGGGGTAGGTTGGGATGGGGGTAGGTTGGGAGGGACGTGGGGGAGGGTGAGAAGGAGAGAGAGAGAGTGCAAAACTAAAACACGTTTGACTCCGATTATTTTAGGCTGAATCAAAAGCCGTCTAGCGTCGCATCCGTCAAGGGATGACGGCGTGATTGATGAGGAATGCGTTTGACGGGCTCGGGCGGCCCAAAGCCTCGGATATATTTTGAGGATGAGACAGATAACCCTCCACGGTTTCCCTACACTCCTCGCCGTGCCCCACCTTTCCCCGTCCTCCCTTTCCCCATTTCCGTCCCGCTTGATAGATTAGCGACCACAAACACCAAAACATTCATTCTCCCTTAACAAACGCTCCCCCTCGCCCCGCAGACAGCTTCCCCAAGCCTCTCGCTTACTTTCCGTCCTGGATCGGCGACTTTATGCCTAGGGTGTCGAACACCGCACCTAGACGCCATGGAGAGGTGGATGAAGTCGCGACTTTGGTGACAAGTCATCCCTGGAATACTCCTCGTTTCTTCAGAGAAACCTGTCGCAGTCTCTTTCACAATCATGAAAAAATACAGAGGCCTTCTACAGTAGGATTTCGCGGTATTTTGGCCAAATAAAGAAACAATGAGTCTTACCTGTATGCATATCCAGAAAGGGCGTGATAAAAGATTCCGAAATCAAAGTAGATCCAAAACATTTACCCAGATGTTTAAATAGAGAACATTTAACTTTGAACAAAAAACTAAGAAGCATAGGAAAGCTAGAGCAGGCGCATGAAAAAATTCAATGGTTTCTGGCTCAACTTTTTGGACGTTCATGCTCAGGAGATGAAGAAATCAATGTATTTTTCCGCTGTTCTTAATTTGGTACTACTTGGTAAGCGTTGGAACTGGTAGAACCAAAATAAAGAACAGTGGAAAAATACATGGTGTTCTTCATTCATTGAGAATGAAAAACTATTAATGGTGGAAGCAGAAGCTGAATCAACAAACTTGTTCACTGTTCAGATCAACATGTCACTTTGCCATCACATTGGGGTTAGGAAGTCGACAGGGTACACGATGAATCAACGGAAATATTTCATATTAAGGGAGCATTGCGATGGTAGGCGAAGGAAGAGAGGGTAATGAGGAAAGGGACGGTTTAGGCACGAGAGATGACCGCGGGGAGAAAGTACGATAGAGTTCTGCAGGAGACAAGGACACGAGTACTTTGTTTAAACATCACAAAAGGTGTAGGGACATATATCGTCCAAGGAAAATGCCCGGGGATTCAGGAAGGTATCAGTTAGACAATATCATGGTTTGGCATACATTTAGGAACAGCGCGATCAATTCGCAATTTCCTGGGAGCGGGCTCAGATCACATTTTAGTAATTATGACGTGTAGCGTCTGATTCAAAAAGATAAAAGATGGCAGACGGTTTAGGAAATGGAATGTAGAAGCATTAATTTGAACGAAAAGGATAGGGTATCAGCAAGTTCTCGAGAATTTCATGAGTGAGGGCTGGGCCTAGAGCCCTGGGCATTATAGAGGAAAAACGGGAACATATCAAACAAGGGACATGGAAAGCCGCAAAAGAAATCGCGGGAACAGTAAATAGGGACTGGGGAAACGAAACAATGGATTAAGGTCGAGATGGCTAGAGAGTTGGACGAGAGAGGGAAATGGAAGAATGTAAACACATAAATAGAAAGAAGGAACTATAAAGAGTTAAATAATAAACTGAGGCGGGAAACAAACAGAGCGAAAGGAGCATGTTGGAAGACGCAGGGCGGGGATATGGCAAGTTTATGAAGGAAGGGTGAAATTGGTGCAATACACAGTAAGGGTAAAACACTAATGCAATAAAATACATGCAATGGCTAAACATGATGTCTACCTCTCTAAAGATCAAACTTCTAATCGTTTACAGTGGTTTGGGAAATTAAAGTCTGGTCATACTGAACGCATGGATCACTAAAAGGTTTTTGGTTTCAATAACACATTAGAAATAGGAAGTAAAAAATAAAGCAAATTTAATACTGTTTTTTACGATTGTTCTCTTCATGACACAAACGCTACACATTTTGTGTACCGACCGAAGTCCCTGCCGACCGGTGCATTAACCCATTCCTTCCTTCCTAAGATTTACTCTTTAGTAATGAATGTTCCTTTCATTTTTTTAATCATAAATAATAAATGTACTTGACAAAAACAAAAGATATTAAATGAAGAATACAATGTATCTTTCCACTGTCCTTTATTCACGTACGACTAGTTTCAACGCCCAAGCGTCATCATTAGGTACAAATTAATCAAGTCGCAGTCCATTTATGATAGGACAGTGGAAAGATACATTGTATTCTTCATTTAATTAACATGAATTTCCACAAAGTTGAGCCGGGAACAATTGAACAAAAGATATCTTTATAAATATCAAAAGTAAAAAAATTATTCCGGACACCATCAATCACGCTATTGCCAAGCGCAAATGTGATTAAACTAAAAAGAGAACCTATGCTGCCTTATGCGTACTCTTTGAGCCAACCAAGAATATGGCGCTGGAACGTTAGGAATGGCAACATATTGATGCATTGACTAATGAAGTGCCATGCCAGTATGGTATCGCGTATCGATAGGGACGACAACGGTTAGTTACATCGCGCAAGGCAGTGTGAATTGTACGACACTACGTTTCAAACATCGACCATCTGCACATAAAATATCAAAGAAATTACGACATGGAGCATGAAAACTGGAAAATCTTTTGCCTCGATGCTATCGAATGATGTGTCAACATGTCACAAAATAGGCTGGATAAAATTTGGCAAATTCATGATCTGAAAAAAAATTTAAACCGTAGAGATTAAATGAAGTTCTGCCAAAAAGTTGAGGCAACAATGAAATTGCGATATTTAATTCACATCGCACATATATGAATGAGCACTATATATCAAATGTTAAGAGTGACGCCTTGACCTATAGAGTATTGGAGACACTAGATGGATACCGAAAAAGATTAACTCGCCTGAAGTCACCTTTTGGTGACATCTCAGTTTCCAACACCAATTTCTCGCACATCATAGCTCAAAATCAATAATCGATTGTTTTTATTTCCGTGAATTTCCGAGATAACAATGAAAAAATTAACCGGAGAAGAGCCACGAAAACCCATTATACAGCGCTTATTTTCGACAATATCCTTTGAACCTGAATGCTTTGGAGTTTGAAGGCAAAATTCCCCGTGAGCCCGTCGACCAAAAAATAAACTTCTTTCACTCTCCAGGATCTCAAACAGCAGAGAACTTCCCTCCCGAAATAAAAGCAAATACAGACGGATTCAGCATTACGGGAAGATCATATTTCCCCTCAAACAATCCATTTGTCTCTTCTTTCAAATATGAAAGCGCACCAATTTTTATACGAGAATCAAAAAATCGCTCCAAAATATAGGGAGTGAGAGCACTTACGGGCAGAAAGAACTGAAACCAATAAAGAAGATTCTTAATTTTCATCATAAAATAAGCTAATGAGAAAATTAATTATTTCTATTGATTAGCATCTCATAAAAATTGAGACTAATGAAAATCTTAACTTCTTTGGACTACTCCCAAGAAAGGGGTAGTTCAGATATGAAAAACCTCCAAGAGTGAAAAGATAAAGAGCGAAAGGGAAGAGGGATTCTACCGTCGGGTACCAATTACATTTTGGGAGAGAAAGTATGGCATTACTTCTCGAAGATTATATTAATGAATAAAGCTGTTTGATCACATTCCATTAGCCGGCCAGCCATTTCAGCGACGCTCTAAGCGGATCGCTTCGTGATAAGTACGAAAAGAGTCGGCGGGGCCGGGTACTGAAAGATTTGAACTTAGAATAATGAGAATATAATCAAATTTTTAGAGGAAAATGAAAGGTCGAAGAGAGATTAAAGGAGAATATTCCGAACGGGCACCGGTTGGACAATCCCCAGTCGCCGGAGATGCGCTCAGGGTGAACACGACGCCAATTGATATGAGGGAAATCGAAACTGAATTTTGGAGTAAGTATCAATATATCACCGTTCTATCGTATTTTGGCAGTCATACACCAATTCACTCATTTATTGGAAATTAATTCAGCATTATGGAAATTCACTGCAAACTGGCCCCCATGAGAGATGGCGATGACGTAGTTCCGGTGGGATGAAGGTAATATTCGACTGCATTATCATATCGAAACGACGAATACCAGGCCAACATAAATCATGTGAAAACATAAATCAGTGGCAGCCAATGGTGACCATTATTTGTGGGAAGAGGAGGAGGAGACTCCCGAAAACCTTAGCCGAGCATGTTCTGTGCCCTGTTGAGTACTGTTCTAGATTAAACATTTTTTTTAAAGGGGAAATTCCACGCAGAGTAATACACAATTTTATAAGGTATATGAGGAATTCACATAACTTATACACATGCAATTTTGTTAATATAATGATAATATGCATTTTACAACTTGTCCCTCAAAAGAGGTATATTTAAAGGACTATGTCCTTCCCCCAATTCCCTAAGGACTTTCCTTTGAAATGAAGGACGACAGGTCACAAATGGCCAAGATTACATCCCACCTCCCGTGAGGATTCAGACACCCAACGGAATCCATCATTTTTGTGGAAACTAGCGATCAATTAACGAATTCAATGCGCTAATAAAATGGTGGATTATTTCCGCGATATCGGAAATTACAACCGACATCGCCGAAAAAGATCGATAAAACGATAAGACGAGTCGATAGTCAATTTATTGATACTACTTTTCCCGAGAGGGGGACGAGGACGATCGCCCCGAGACACGGCAGATGATAGAAGAAAGGCCTTCGGGAGGGAAAGAGAAAGGTTTTTCGGATTCATTGGAAGACGTTTACGTGCTCGATGATGCATTGACACCCCCGTGTCATTTCGGGGTAGGCGGAGGTCGAAGAAACGGGTCGGGCACAGTGTATGGGGGGAACCAGGAGAGGGACGGAGGGAGGGGCAAAGGGAAAGGCCGGGCGGGATAGAGGAGAGGGAAAAGGTCATGCCCGTCCACGGTGGCCAGATAAAAAGCCACGGCGTCGGAGGGGAGAAAGTGGAGAAGAAAGGAGGCACAGAGGGGCCGTAAAAATACATACATACAGGTTTGAGGGGCAGCGTGGAGGTTGGTGGAGGTCATGAATAATAAAGCAGGCGTCCTTCTTCTTCCACTTCTCGGGTGGGAGAAGGTCAAAACCTACGCCAATGTACAGCGCATCCGCCGAAAACAGGTGCGCTTAGCGCTTACCTATGCCGCTAACTACGTATGGGATGGAAACAATGCGTTAGAGGGCCAAGGATGGTGTGGGGACTTCATTGTACGTTTCAATAGACATGCAATGGTATGAGTTACATTAAATAATTTGAAAATTACTGATTATTTACCCAAAATGACACTTTAAAAGAGCTTGAGTGCACTGATTATCTCTTAAGCCGCGCTGGCGGGAGTAACAACACTAGTTTCCAGGACGGTCAACCATGTCAGATAGGCCACAGGATATGAGAAAGACAACCGAAGTTCATGCTGAATCTTTTCCTCAGCGAGGCGGCGGCAAAAGCATCTGACCCCTAGTACCCCAGACCCCAGGGGTGGCCATTAAATGTGAAAGTGTCACGTTTTAACCGCCCTTGAGAATGGAGAGCCTTGAGAGACCACCACAATTATTTAACCCAAGATAATACGTTGGACCCAAGTTTCAAGTTTTTCCGAGTATTTATTTAGTGTTGGGTTTGGTGGAGCTTGTAAATGAATCAGTTTAATTATTCGAAACCTAGCGTGACCGATACATTTTATAATAATCAACCCAAATCATCCGCGGCGGAATGGTCGGAGTAAGAGAGGGAACGACCCCCAAAAGCACTTTTGAAACAAATCGTTCTTCTCTCTTCGATACCGATAAAATATACGGAATATACTATTTTAACGGCATTGGGGTTTGTTCTTGAACCAAATATAGCCGGGAAAGTCACCAAATACGAGAATTGTATTCAAATATCTTTTTATTTTTTTAATCTAGTTTATTTTTGGTTTTGATATTTTATTCGGACGTTGTTTTGATAGCAGCCACGTGTATCTGGCAGGGAGGAATCGAACTCAAAATTTAACTGTTTCTGATCGGTTACAACCAGACCAATCCGGCCTCCCTTCGAATCGAAATCATATATTGATTCGAAACTTGAGTAGAAATTTCGAATTATATATGCTCAACCCCTAATCTTGGGCCACAATCGTGGTAAGAATGTTTAGGAGTCGAGGTCGCGGGAGTGAGAGAATAGGGATGCCGAACGGGAAGAAGGTAGGCAGAAAGCAAGCAGGGTTGAAGAAGGGTTTATTATTGCAGCTTTAAGTAAGTTGTATTTGGCTAGGCGAGGCTTAGAAAATTCAGCATCATTTTGCGCACTGCTAAATCCGCCAAGCATGCAGAATGTGTACTAAAACCCCATTTCCAATAATCAACGTTTTATCTCTGCACACTTTCTAACCTTCTTTTATACCATCCAAAATGTTTATTCATGTCCACCCTCACCCAAAATTCTCGTCTCTATAGGTGTTCAACATGACAATGCCACTCAACATTTCCTGCATCTATTTTCTTTTCTTCTTATAATTTCTCCCAACAACCTTTTCTCTTTCCCTACCATATCGGTCACTTCTTTCTTTGGTTTCTTTTCCATCCATTTTATTTCCCCATTACTTTACTCATCCTAACTTCAAATAACTCCAATCTACGCTAACAATCTAGCCTCAACGACCAAGTCTACGAGGCGTAAAAAAACTGAGCTACGGTCAAAGGTTTTTCTCATCTCTTTGTCTCACATTGACTTAAGGTTCTGGTCATCAACCCCTCCTTTTCAGTAAATGCTCATTTACCGAACGGCAAATTCCTTTACTGCCCTCCGATATACACACCTTTTCACCTCACATAATTCCTATGCACGTGAACTGTTCCGTCTACTATAAGAGTAAACCAATATCTGAAACATTCATTATATAAAATTCATTTGATTTTGGCTTATCTAATCCTTTTGATTGTAAAAAATCAAGCGAAAAAATATTTGATCATGTTTTTTTCCGAATTATCATAGGACGATGAACGCCCAGTTCTGAGGAAATTCCCTATGTTTAATTTCCCTATGTTAATGATAGCGTACATTTTCATTCACCAGCGGTATAATACATGCTCATTGCATTATCCGAGTACTGATAATCTGAATGATAATCTCTACACTTGTAACTCTTGTAACGGATAACCTCTTTACATGCATACATATGTTTGAACTTTTGGTACATATTACCATGGTGCAATGGATCCATATCCCACGACTTGTTTAATCCTCTTTAGTTCTTGCCCATCGTTCCCCGGCTAACCATCTCTTTCAAGCTATAATGTCTCAAAATGAAGTTTACTACACCGTATGAGAATATAGGTATAAGGGGGAAAATTTCGAATTCGCAATATAAAAGGGGGGGGAGGGTTACCAATTTTCGGTAACGTGTTACCTAGGCAAAGGCGACATTTTGGGAAAACCCAAAAAAAAAAACCGCAACGTGATCGATGCATACACCAAAACCCCTAAGAATAAAAACAAAACAGCCGTCTAGTGAAGGGATCGCACCGCTCCACGGCGGAAAGTGAGGAACGCCATTCCCTGCCGCCTACGCACTCTCATTTTCACTCTCCTGGCCGCCCCTTTTGGCGCCGGGAGGAGCCGGTGCGTGATCTCCGAGACTGACGTCCCTAGTTACTCCCGCGGAATGAATTATTTAGCTCCTCCTCACTCGCTCGCCTCGGAAGGATGAGACAGGGGCATACGCCGAGAGCCAGTCAAAAACCAGCCGACGACGACGCCCGTGCGGGCGAATGCATACGGAATACGGCGAGGATAAATTAAATCGACCACCGCATTTCCCATATAGAGGGACGGGTGCAGGTGCGATTCCACGGCGTCGAGTGGTGTTTGTCGCGAACATTCTGCCGACAGCCGATGGCAAAGAACCATTACGTATTCAACGGGAGGGAAATTCCGGCGCCTTCACGAAAAAAAAGACACTGCTGAGAAGCCAACTGAGCCCCGGGGTGAGTTTGGGGGAGGGGTGGGGGGTGAAAATTATGGCATCATATGCACGTGCTTTAATGTAAGTACGGTCAGTGGGTGGAGATGGCATAAAAAACCACAAGTGTGGCCCTTTTCTGAAAATTACCCATTGCGCGAAAAATGCAGTCATTGTCTTTCATCTCACTGGGGGTAATTTACGGATTCTGAAAAGATACAACGCCTGTTTTTTATAAGAATATAATAATATAGAGAGAGATACAGTGATACATAAGGATCAAGATGGATTGAGGGATATTCCTTCGTAGAAGGCACTGCATTCATTGGGCAGAACGTCGGAGGCGGTATCTGCAGAGTAGCAATTGCTGAAAAAATAGATCGATTCTCTAACAACTTTTCCACCTTGATGTTGCTAAATAGAGTTATTATATCTTACAAGGAAATTGGATGAGGTGAAAATGTCAAAATTAGCCAAACGTTTAAACTTACAATGGGATAGTGAAAACGGTGATGGGAGAATGATGGGTAGGCGAATTATAGGGAGGAAAATAATAGGAATTTTGGATAAATTAATGGAGATATAAAGTATACCGAGTTAAAAAGCGAGGCGTTGTTACATGAAGTATGGGGTTTAAGGATATTTTGTATCGTATTAGCCAGTGATAAGGAATGAAGTAGTGCCAGAGTTAATCACAAACCTACCCTTATCCGGTAGACTGCTGGTGATATTATACAATTCGTAATCTACCGCAACAAACTAACCCAACCTTACCGAGAGATGAAATGAGTTCAACAGTTCTACGGACGGTCTGATACACATACTCTTTACATACGAGTAGCAACAGGGAAAAGATAACTCACTATCAATAAAATATCTGACTGCGGCAACCGAGACATAGCTCTCAGATAGGTAATTAAGTTCTAGGCGGAAACTACTTTTTACAATACTTTCCACCACCAGAAGATGCCCTCCCTCAGAGAAAGTTTCCATTGACATGGTATATTTTTATCCAATCAAACCTCCCTTTCATATAGATTTTTGCGATGACCAAAGGAAATATAAGTGGTTCCTTTTGTTAAGTCCTTTAATTGCCAATCAGTCCCTTACAATGAAACACGCTGCTAACACAAAGTGACCGATAACAATTCCTTGTTCGTTATTTTTACGGAAAGCATTCCGACAATGAAGCGCTTCCCTTTCAAGGGCATTGAAAGCACAATAAAAGCTACCCTCTCAAAAAAAATGAATAAGAAAAACAAAACCCTCCCGACTGCATTCGACGCGAGTTCACGTTGGGGACCGCGCACTTTCCACAAGAGCACCCGCGGCCGCGCCCACACGCAGACCATCCGTGCACCATTAACGAGAGCACCCGGTAAACCCAATCACGACGGGAAAAAAATGTTTGCCACCGCTAACTTTTTATTTTAAATCGCCTGGATATCCCCACAGGGCGATCGGAGTGGAGGCACAAAACCATTGGTGAAAAGGCCAACCCGCTCGGTCGCCTCTCGCGGATAAAAAAAAGGCGAGGTGATAGACCGGGGTCGATTGATCGATGGGGGCCCCTCGGTCGGCTAGCGAGTCGAATCGACCTCCCCCGGGCACCCACCGCCCCCGAACGTTCGGCGAGCACTCGGTCCGCCGACGCCCTTCCTCGACGCGAGCGGGGTACGAATCGGCAACACGGGGGTCCGGTCCGGAAACGAATCAATTGGCATCGGTTCATGTGGGATCCGGATTTCGCACAACCCTCCTCCCATTCTGCGGGCACATACACCAGCAGCGCCGGCGCCGAACTCTCCGGAAGCTACGACTGCGCTTGACTCGGGTCGGGTGCCATTGGACAGACAGGGACAACTTCAGAGAAAGCATTAGGTGGAGTGAGGGGAGCCTTATCGCTGGCCTAAGACAACGGAGAATGAGTGGGAAAGCTGAGGATAACGGAGGAGGGTGTGCAAGAAAGATTTTGAGCTGGTCCGGAACAGGAAACGGCGAGGAGATAAGGGTTGACCGTGGAATCTGAGGAAGTGGTCGTAAGGATTGACTGAGGGTCGCTGATTATTCCGCTCAGATGATAAGAGCCCATCTCACATTTATCGCTACATGTCACAGGACTTGAAGATCTCCTCCATGCTTCATCCGTCAAATAGCGATTGCCCCAAAATGAGCATTCAAGGAAAAACAAGATTCTGTTCTAGCGTTTTGGCTTGGCGTCCACGCACCACGAGTGAGTCTCAACACAAAAAATTATTTCCAACCATGAATCCCAACGAGTCATCTAACTACTGCCATAAGGAATTCTATACACTGAATTCATTACTGTACTTGAATGCATTAGACCTTATAGCCCCAAGCACATCGTGTGTCATTTCCACGAAACTCCGCACAGTTAAAACCGCCATTAAAGGTTCGAAGAAATTATAATTATAGGTATTATGCAAAAAAATTCAAAGTTGTTTCATTTTTAGAAATACCTATTTCAAATTCGACAAATTTTACTATTTTTAAGAGAACTGTTCTTAGACTAATATAAACGTATATCCTAAATCACCGGGTCTCACCAGTTCTACCAGCATTAAATCTGTTTAAAACGAGCTGGTCCCCAAACTTATTAATATCCTATTCGCATGATAAACTATTGGCCTGATCGATATCGACTAAAGCTCGTAGAAAGTTATGAAAAGCTTTGCGATGGTGATAAAAAGAAATATATTGGCTGCGTATGATGACACCGCAAGTATAGTTTCCGACAAAAGCGAAAATGATTCGTAGAAAATACTATATTCCAATCTTGCAAAACAACAAACATCGTTTTAAACGAGATATTGTGACGTTTTATTTGAAACTACGTTACTTTGGTTTCCTTCCGCCTACTCAAAAAATACACATGAAAAAGAATTTCTTTTTAGTATTTTTTCCTTCTCCTTGAATGTACTTTATGAGAAGAGCAAAATGCAATTAATATTAAATGCTGTGTGTGAGTACACATGTGTGTGTGTGTGTGTATATATATATATATATATATATATGTATATATATAATATATATAATATACATAATCTAATATATATATTATATATAATATATAATATATATATATATATATATATATATATATGTGTGTGTGTATGTATACTAGTGTATGTATAGTATGTGTGTGTATACATATATACATACATATATATACACATATGCGGGAGACCTAGGATTATTTCCTGAGCTATAACATTTCACAAATGAAATAATGTTTAATAATTCATGTACTCAAGCATAAGACAATGAAATCGTGCCAAATAAATATACTGTTTAATTAACAAATATTTTCCCTTTCGTTTCCTAGAAGCATGAATCAGAGCAATGCGGCCTCAGGTCTGGGAAATACCGCATCATTAACATTCATTGTAAAAATCCCTAATGATCCATCATGGATGGCAAAGGAAAACAGTCGAATGTCATGAATGTGACGACAAGATTAGATGCCTACCTTAAATTATAAAAGATTCTGAAGAAAAAAAAATATGCTGATCTCCTTGGACGCACCCAGACATGGAGCAAATTACACGTCGGGTGGTTTTTTCCTCGGTGGATAGTGTAAAACATGTTAAATATCAGCGGACCTTGAGTGAACTCAAAAAGAACTAAAGAACATTAAAAGGAGGTAACCAGTACAAGCCAACTACTGGGAGATACCGCGGCAGAAATTACTGTTCCCACCGCAGTAACTCGCTGTCGGCGAAATGCAAACCGAACCACTGCCTCATGCAACCACCAACGTTGCGGATGACCGAGGGAAAAGGGGATACAGCGTACACAGCCCGGGAACCAACCCCCAGACGAGCAGCTCTTCCACAAGGGCAATGATATAACCAGATTTTCCGCCCAGATATTTCGTGAGGATAACAGCGGACACGCAATTCCATACCTCATCGAACATTCCTCCTGACTGTGGAGTCTTTGGGTTTTGGTGTCTTCGGCAGTGGTGCTGAAAATGTACGTATTATTAGCCCCATCGTGCTGCGATAAGAGAGATCGAGAAAAGATCAGAGAGATCAATGGTAGAGGCGACAGATTTACCGAGTCATTTTCCCCGCAAACGATAAAGGATCAAAATAATTGACAACGACCACCCAAATGGAATAAAATATTTTAAAATATTTAATTTACGTTACCCCGCCTGAGCCAGTGGTGACCGGGTAACGTCCTCGTCCACCAACTCAGAGGACGCGGGCTCGATTCCCGCCTAGGTGATTTTTCCTCCACCTAGGGCTTGGGTGTATATAATCGCCGGATTGTCATATCATGGTTCAAAGTCCGATATAAAGGTCGAAGTGCTGTTTTCGGACTAATGCAAAATAAATAAATAAACATTTTAATTAGCCTAGAATGTAGTCATTTATTTTACCTAACCATTATTTTATTGTTCATCTATTACTAGAAGCTCGAATGCGGAGCGAATTCTTCTGCACTTCGCTCGCGCATGTAGTTGTAGTTAATATTACTACCATTTCAACATTTGAAATATTTTGCACCTTTACTGATGATTAACAGTAAAGAAAGCTTTATTCAAACGTTGCATATCTGGTAGGGGGAATCACCCCCTGGTGGCAGCATACAGGTTATCATATACATGCGAACTTCGTAGTAACAGTCAATTGCCGGTTGGGGCTGCAAATAAAAAATAATGATAAAGCGACCCGGAGTTCAAAGGACTCAATTGATCGCTTTTGGAAGTGTCAGTTCCCAGGGTGAATCCAGTCTCGAATCAGTTGGACGGTATTTTCAGTTTGGGAGAAAACCAGGATAGCTCTTGCATCGAGAATATAACACGATGAGAAAAATTACCTAATATCCCATCATCCAGGTAATTTTCACACATCATTTACGACTCACGGAAAAGAGCTGCCTCATTGTTCTCAATCGAGAGAAAAATTATAACTTCCGTTCGAATATTACATCCGATATTCAATCATCACGAAAAAGAACTGCCGGGTTTGCTCTAAATGGCAGTACTCTCCTCAACATGACATTCTCACAGAGTACTCACTGTTTCTGCCTGTGTTAAATAGCTCCATCGGCCCAAAGCACTTTCTTCCTCAACTGTCACGGCACTCGAAGAGTTCAAATAAATCCTACTCTTTCCCATTTTGATCCTATAAAACCCTTGGCCTTACTCTTCAATTCTCTCTTAAGTCAGTTCACTAAAAATAATGACAGTTAAATGACTCCTAACCTCATCCCAAGATTCACATGTATCCCATTAGCCCAGAATCACCCAATGATAATCATCAATCGCAATAATTTCAAACATCTCCGAAAATTTTTCGAAGCCACATCTTAAGTCTAAAAACACTACAAATTAAAAGCTACGTAAAACAAATAAACACCTCCAATGTCAACTACTGTCGAGGATTTCGCAGGGCAACCCTTGCTTTCAATGCTTCTGAACAATCATGAAAGGAAAACCAGCGTCACCACAATAAATTTTGCCACTAGCTACACGAACTCGAATAGATAAATGACAAAACAGCTGAAAACCAAGCTGCGGTTACATTTTTGCTATCAGTCAACTGCCCTCATTAATGGCTTGAAATATATTCAACCAAAAATGTTTCATTTCCATAAATATAGTCGATCTTAAGCACGCCACCTCCTTCGAAACCACTTCCACTTTATAAATTTCTCACTGACGCACATGGTTTATTGAGGCCCTTTCAGGCAAACCCGACTGGTGCACTAAAACGTAAATATTCATCCGCGCTTGGATTGCCAATCCCGATAAAATCACCGCAAAATGCTTGCAATATAAATACCCGCAAAACCCAAAACGCGGAATAAATTTACGCGCGGAAAAAAAACAATGCGGTGGAGACCTCTGGAACGATAACGCACGGCAACCTTTTCAATCCGCAACACATGAATCCGCGGGCTTATGGCGACTGAGCTAAATGAGAGGGATCGAGGAGGAAGAGGTGAACAGCGATGGAAGCAAGGGGAAGGGAAAAAATAAGGCGGACGAAAAGCAAGCGACGCGAATGAAGTTTAGCAACTTGGAAAACGTCAAGAACCGAGTCATACTTTCTCCGGCATTTTATGAAGAGTACGCACTAAATATTAGAGTCTGCCTTCAGGAAACTATGCTTTATTGGACGCGCGGAGGGCAAATCAAATAATAAAACATAAGGTAGAGTTATTTTTTACGTCAATTTGTCCACATTTTATGAATTCGGCAATTATTCGAGAAGCATCGTGGGAAGTCTCAAATAAAGAATTTTCAAGAAATTAAAATTAGATCCCCGAGATTTTTTAAAAATTCTTACGCGAATCGGGTCCTAACAGGTAATTAAAGACATTAAGCAAGAGAGTTACTCGCCAGTTATGAGTTGAGCATTATAAGATTAAGACTTTCAAACATAAACATGAACTCAACCCTCCAAATTATTAAACTCCATATCCTACCGGTAGATTAGTTAATTAATGTAAATTACGCGAACAGTCAGCGCCAGGACTGATAACATTAAATACTGATTCTTCCCTCACATGTTTATAAATTGCAACACCGCCAAGCCTAATCACATCAACATTTTTCCATGGAGAGTCATGGTGTCACTTAGCTTTCCTTTCATGAATAGTTCATAAAACACATTCATAACTCCTTACAATTGCACAAGTAAAGGTCGGTGTCCTGACATCCCCCTTCCAAATGTCTGAAGGCCGATATTGAAATGAAATAGGTGAGCTTGTAATTACTAATTAAGCACAGTAACTTTATTTAATTTCTATACGTTATGTAAACTCCATAAAGTTACGCCGGAGACAAATGTCTTAAGGCCGACTTGCAAGATAAACGAGGGGTAAGATGTAAAGGAGCAAAAAATAGATATGACCTAATTTCCTCTTAATCTCATACACTGTAGAGAACCTTTAAAACTGCGGTATTGTCGGTAAAAGGTCAAAAAAGCTTCACGTTATGAGACTTAAGTCGATAAATACCCTCATTAATTGATGCGGAGACTCCATTTTCAATGTGAATAAGTGCCAATTAACGGCGATACGCTATTTTTTTCTCTTTAAGAGCAATAAACTATCTTAATTTAAAGATACTTGCCATCAAACTGGTAGCTCGAGCTAAACGTA
This sequence comes from Hetaerina americana, assembly GCF_022747635.1. Lineage (NCBI taxonomy): Eukaryota > Metazoa > Arthropoda > Insecta > Odonata > Calopterygidae > Hetaerina > Hetaerina americana. Next base: position 45,742,853 of record NW_027287427.1, on the reverse strand, counting down.
TTATGAATTATGAACTTCAATTTAAAGGCAGGCCAACAATTACTACGTAACGCTAATCTCAGCAGAGACCCCTATTTTCATCAAATATCAGCCAACGAACTGCACACCATATAGCTAATATTAATCACCAAATTAAGCTCAAAATTAATAAGTTCCGTTCAATATCATGAAAGCATCATATGTTCCATGAAAGGGAAAGATAGCTCTCACTATGTTTAACCCCAGCCCAAATTTAAGGAAATGGCATAAACTCATTAAATGGCCGGTGTTTGTTAAACAACAAACAAAACTAACAAACAAATCTGCTAGTACAAGAATGAGAACCAGGAAGAAGGGCATATACCAGCATGTGAAAACGAAATAATTTATAGCATTTATAACATTAAAACGATCCATACCCAAAGAAGCTTGTTTAAAAGTTATTTTGACAAATTCCAAAGAAACTGCGGGAGATGCCGCAACAGTAACTTTTAACGGAGTCATCCGCTAATGTGCATTTCAATGCAACATTTTCAGAGTGTAAAAATCATTCGCCTTGACTGGGATCCCAGTCAAGGCGAATGATTTTTACACTCTGAAAATGTTGCATTAAAAGTTATTTTGTTTGGCACGTTCAAAAAACACCAAAATAACAACGGATGAGTCAAAAATATCACACACACAACTATACTTTAAATATAGACCATATAAAATAGATATATAAGAATAAAAAATATAGACGCACACAAAAATACTTTACTTTTGAATCTATTACGTAGTCTGTTCCAAATTTCGCTGCAGAACAGCAAAACAATGTTACTGAAAGAGGACTAAAAATCAATACGAGGAATGGACACCGGCACTGAGAGAATTAAGACCCATCCATCCGTCGCACAATGCACGATCAAAATCGGAATAGAGCCCCAGCAAAAAGGAAGTCGCGATGAAAACGGTGCCACAACAAACGATGCTCGAAAAACCTCCGACTGAATTCAATCCGTGTGATTTCCTTGTCGGCAGCCGCTCAAGTCGCGCGAGTTATAATTTCTTCCTCGGCGCCGTAAGTTCATTCCTGCACGTACGCACACCGCTCACCATTCGAGGCGCTCGTGTGTATTATAGCGTTGTGCCTCTTCGCACGGGCAAACTCATTTCCCGCCCGCGTCCGACCACATCATCCCAGCCGGCCTCGGCCATCCGTCCGTCCAGCTGGGGGTCGACGAACTGCACCCAACCCATCTATTTTTATTTTTTCCAAAGCTATTCTCCTCCCCTTCCTTCTCATTCTCCCGATCTTCTCCCCGTGTCGCTTTCCTCCTAGTTCTTTCCGAGGGTCGTTAATTTTTTACGTGCAATCGCAGGCAGGATGTCCGGAAAGAACCATTTCGGGCCCAGTCTTCGGCTCCGTCCCCTGTTTTCCTCATTCGCGGATGAAGTTGGGCACGCGGGCTGGCCGATATGCGATTGGCCTCCTGGTTGGGTTGATATCAAACGTGGCTACCAAAAATGACTCGTCTACATCTATGCTTCACCACAGGTAGGAGGCTATTGAGGTTAGCAGAATAATGTTCAGATAAAATGGACCGTTAGGAAAACAGACGATGGACTTTCAGGCATGGTGCCATCAGGAAGGTATTACGGCATCGTCCTTTCTCATGTAAATTCTTTCGAATCCCGGCGTTGACAGAATTTTTAGTGGCATCCTGAACCTTGCTTTTGGGGTACAACGTGGATAGCATTTTAAGTGAAGTATGCCCTCCGTCAATGGGAACTTATTAACCCCTTTGCGTCTTTAGGCGAGAGCGGCTAATGCCGACGCCAGGTTTCTCTCCACCCTTCTCCCCCATTATCTGAACATATTACCTCTACCCTAATTACCCACCAATCCCTAATGGCACCAATTACCTCATCTGTTGGTCGCCTCCCTTAATCACTAATATTACTCGAGAGGCTGCTGCTTGGGCCTGGTGGGGGAGCAAAGCCTCATGATGATGCAATTGTGGGGTAAATGTTGTTTTCGGGTTTTTCATAAGCTTCGTATAATACAGTGTTAGCCCTCATACTGTGGATTTTTTTACTTGCTCTCCTTTAGATCCATACTTTTTTCAATTTCAATATGATCTACGAATACATCCCTATTTTGGTAATTATTTTATTTATTTAACGTCATTGGAGCGAGAATAAGAATAGGTCTATGCTTTCTACTTAACCTCTTCGAGATAAATATTTGTAGTAGCCTTCTTGCGCTGAGGATCTTCATAACTTACGAAGAAAGGTTCATTACTGACAAGACATACTTTGTGAGAGTTGGGGGGCGGGGGGGTCGAAGTGGGAAAGATGGAGGGGGGGATAATTTGAAGTGGAAATCGGAAGGATGGAGGAGGGAGGCGGGAGAGACTGGGTAAACGCGTGGGTTGGCTCCAGAGCCCGGGGGTGGAGGGCAAGAGAAGTGCCCGCGAGAGGAGCGGAGAGTGAACAATTCACCCAGGAGAGCGAGATAAACGGGACTTGAGGGAGAAGTGGTCGAAGGGGGAAGGTTGGCTCATATCCGAGGGGCCGGGAAACATCACGAAACGCCACTGAACCCCGGGGCTAAACACATCACTACACATCCACATAAGACCCCGAGAGCCGCCGTAGGGACTGGAGGAGCTAGGATACAGACCATCTTAAAGCAGTCTATTACGGGAGGATCGTTGTTATTTTTTTGCTAGTTTCTTTGCCCCATGGTCGTCAAATTTGCGATTGAAAATAGATTCTCTTAATGAATCGGATCGAAAGCATATTTTTCTAATTCGGTCATCATTTTCTAACTTTCTCATTTGGTACGGAGCCTAAATTACTCGTATTCCATCGACATCATAACTATGGAGAAAATCGGAAAAGTAAACTAGGCAGACAAGAAAACAATTAAAAAGTATAGAAATAATAGGGGAAGAGGTTGCTTGAAGAAATTCATCGAAAGCAGGAAAAGTGGCTGCAAGCTGGCAATGGATTGTTGAAGACTCGGATGGAGAGGAGAATATTGGGTAGGCGAGGTCGAGGGGAGAAACTATAGTCGGGATATTGGCTGTAGTTTAAGGTACATAGAGAGTATGTGGAATTAAAATATGGTTGACTGTAATATAAAATATCATGGGGCCTTCTCGTGTTGACGCGCTAGAGGGGGCTTTATTGCACAGCAGTGTTTCCATCCATTTGAGGTCCAGTCGATCAAAACCCTACCCTGATCCGTACACTACTCCGAATAATTATGCAATTAAATACTGATAATCGTAAGTCAAAAGCGAATTTTTTATACAGCGTTAACTCTATGATTAATCTTCAAGGATCCAGAGGCTCCAACCCACTTAACTCAGTCACTTATAAAAGATGTGTGTTCTCTCGTGGTAATTTTCCACAAACCCGGCAATTTCTTTCGATACTATATGCTCACCTAGAATCAAATGTGAGTCAAAGCTCGCAGCATACTAGGGACGCATATTCGTTCGGGCTGATTGATAAGTGCATTCTCATCCCTGTCCAAATTGATATTCGCCCGGTCAATGCGAGGGAGGCTCGGCGAGGCGATCCGTCAAGCTGCTAACATAGACATTACTGCCCCTGAATATCAGCACCAATGGATGATGTAAAAAATAAACAAATGGGCAGAACTGAAGGAAAAGGACACTATGGGACACATTGCGGATATAAAGAGGCATAACGGACATATAGGAATTTAAACAGAGAGAAAAATTGAAATACCGAGTTTGGTGTCAGAAAATTGAAATTGAGCGTACGAACAATGAATCTTGCACTAGGTAGAACAAGTGAGAAACAAATAAATGCTGGCAAAATTTTGGAAATTAAAACAGATGGAAAAATGGGTACCGACCAGGGGTTAAAAGAATTAACATATGTTAAGGAATAAATGTGGGATTTAAAGAATAATGGAGAGTTGCAACCAGAATGGAATAAGGCTGGATGAATGGCTTCAGCAAATCCTGGATTTTACTAATGAATGAATGGTAAACGGCAGCATTAACCTTAATCAATCTCATCCTAAGTAACCTATTATTTATCGAGAGGGCAAACATAAACATCGTTCCATGACTCTGAATTTCTTTCAATTCCAAGGAAAGTTTTATAAACAAGAATTTGGAACGGCGATGGGAAACCCTCTATCCCCATTCATAGCTAATGTATTTATGACTCACTTTGAGAAGGAGTTCAAAAAGAAATTCAGTTATTTCCCTTCTGTTTTTGTTAGATATGTGGATGATATCTTTGCAATTTTCGACACCACTACATATAACATAGATCAGTTTATTAACGACTTAAACAGTTTATTCCCCTCGGTTAAATTCACATACGAATTAGAAAAGAATAACCAACTTCCATTCCTTGATCTGCTATTAACAAGAAATACTAAAATATCATACGACGTGTATCGCAAACCAACACACACCAACAATTACATACATCATGATTCCTTCACACACAACAGTCACAAACTGGGCACCTTCCATGCCCTTGTACACAGATTAGTAAATATTCCATTAAATAGAAACAACTATTACAAAGAATTAAAAAAATCAAACTTATAGCTTTTAAAAATGGCTTTAAAGAGTCAAGAATTGACAATCTAGTGAAAAAGCACAAGCATAAAAAACTAGTTCAAAACACAACCACCCTCACACAACATAAAACCCCGCGGTATATCAAACTGCCGTTCCACCCACATTTAACAAAAGGGCTAGGAAAGATTTTTAAAACCGTTGACACTAATATATCATTTAGCAGCAACAACAAACTAAAACATCTATTAGGCAACACTAAGGACAAAATCGACGCCTCAAACAAGTCCGGCATTTACAAAATAAACTGCTCCTCCTGCGATTCAACTTACATCGGCCAGACGCGGAGGAATATTAAAACTAGATTCAAAGAATATATGGCCCATTACAGATACAACAGATCAGATAAATCGAGCATTGCCCTACACTTACTCAAGGAAGACCATAAAACATCAGAAAAGGAATTGAAGTTGATCAAACAGACCCCCAACCACCTTTTAGACGCATACGAAAGCATTTTCATACACAAATTTAGAAATGTGGTTGTCAATAACGATAAAGGGCCGATTCCATTCTCCCCACTGTATTCCCTTTTGAAATGACTTCTCTAGTTTTGGAACATATTTCCGTTGGACTATGGTCCAACGGAAATATGTTTAAACCCCCCCCCCCCAATTCCCCTTCATAATCCGTTACTCGGATACCTTTCACTTTTGCCCAAGCCCCCCCCTCCCCCCCTTCTCCTTCAATAATTACTCCTTCCCGTTCCACTCAGTCCCTTGGTATCTGTTTTTCCTCCTCCCCCTTCCTTCCTCTTCACCAATACGTTTAAAGTACTCCTCCCCTTTCCATCTTCCCACTAATTCGATTGGTCCCCCAAACTCCCACAGTTTCTATATATATTTGACGTTTGTCTCCGGTTGTTTACTTTCAATCTTGTTTTGGAGGTGTTTTCCCTTCGGTTCGCTGAAGAGGGCCACTTTGTGGCCGAAACACGCGACGCATATCCTCGGTTGCGCTCTTTACCTGTGTCCAGATTCTCCCACAAGTTGGGCTCTTTTGAGTGTGTGAGTGTGTTTCTTGAGCGCTTGTGTGTGTGATTGGTCTGTTCCAGTCACATAGTGTGTGCTTGAGAATATCCTGGAATCTTTAACGGGGTCTACTCTACAGCCTCGTGAAGGATTCAATCTCCATCTGAAATTCTTTAACAGGGTCTCACAGCCTCGTGAAGGATTCCGGTCAGGGTAGTGTGCGTGTGGCTGTGTGTTGGTCCCTGACGCGGATTAATTTCCCGTAAACCACCACAGAGGGTATTCTGGTCGAGAGGTTGTGGTTGGTCCCTGACGTGATTCCCGTCACACCAACACAACAATTGGTCTGACGAGAGATTGGCAACTAATTCTTACGGCCATTGGAGTTTTCTTCCCCTTTCTTCTTTAATCGTTCCATGAATTGATGACCGAATGCAGCGCAAGCAACCCTTTTAATGTCAACTCCGAAATTATAATTCTAATCTCCTTTTTATCGCACTTAACTTTGAAAGTGAATTTTCCTACACTGCAGGTAACCAAAGTGAATTTTTAAACGTTACGTCTTTCTCACTGTTACGCTCATTACCCCAAATAATCAGTGCGAAGATGGACCTAATAGTATAAATTTAGGACCAAGTTACCATTTTCGAACTTGATTAATTCTGTCTAAAGTCCCAGCTAGACAGAAAATTCGTTTCCGCGTTTCATCTTTCACGATATTTTTGACACATTAGTAAGCGCCGCCACTAGCACACCAGGGTTAATCGCTGAATATTTAACGATCAAAGCCTAGGGAGGATACTAATTGAAACTTGTCAAAGACGTAATCTGCATGAGGAGGGAACATATCAAAGCTGACAAGATCGGAATCTTGGCGTTAATATCATCCCCTTAATGTCAATCAGGCCTCTCTCAAAGATGGAGACTGAGAAATGCGGACGGAAAGCATCTTCGTTGCATCTCATAGCTTGAAAAAGCTGCATATGACTTTGATGAGAGTTGAAAGAAAATTCCAGACCGATTTATTTTTAAGTAGCACGATTCCGTCTGGTTTTGAATGACGTTCACATACCATCTAGCGTCCCAAGCCCCTTCGTATTTAAATTTATTTATTTTTATGAACTACGCTTTTAAAGGGAAATAATTGAATCACAATAAATCAAGTTCTATTACCTTGGTTCATACTTTTCCTTGACATGAAATTCTCACAAGCATATCCACGAAGTCCAGGAAAATGTACAAATTTATACAGAAAATGTCATCCAATTCACAAAAATATCTTGGAAATATTACTATATTCACGAAAATAACCGCAAAATTTTACACAATTCAGGAAAAAACCTCTTGGGAATTAAATGAAAAATTACATCCACTGTTTTAACCTGCTGCGAAGATGGAAAACCCGCTCCTCCTCAAAATATAATGTCTTCGATTCTGTCCTCGGCTGGTTTCACTGCAGAAACATGGGGGTAGTCCCGAGGGCGGAGGAGGACTAGGGCCCCTTCGTGCGTGACGTGACGTTGGAACATTTCCTCCCCGGTGCATCGGCAAACCTCCGATGCTCGCTCGGCCAACATTGAGCGCCAGCGGTGAATGCGGGACTGGTGCGCGCGGCCCAGAGGGGGCGAGATGGGTGGAGCGTGCGAGACGGATCGACCCAAGTGAGGGAAGAGAAGGACGGCGACCGCCAGAGCGGGCAGGAGTTCCCCGACCCGCGGGCAGATGGTACTACCGTCGAGCGGGCCCGAAACGCGGGAGAGGGAGTGGTAAAAGGGGAAGGGGGTGCCTATCTCGAGGAGAAGGAGAGAAAGGGTCGGATGAGGAGGAAAAAAGAAAGGGTTCCACGGGCACATCGCACCCTCTCACAGGGGGACTCATTCGCACTCTTGGAAGACGACAGTGTTTGGCGACACGAGGGCCCGGGAAACTCCGCCGTACTTGCTCAAGTGGAGGAATATTCGTCGGCGTGGGATCGCGACGGGTGTCTCTTGAATGTGCTCCCTCCACATTCGACTGACGCAGAGGATGATGACAACCAATTCAGTGGTGACTGGGAGGGTCACATTTTAGCGAGTTTCCGTAATGCTTTACTTTCGTCCGCTGTCATTTCTGAATTCATCATCGTAGCCATCAACCCGAAGATTAGTTTTGATGGATGAGGAAAGAGCTCCCCTCGAATTAACCCTCAAGGTGGGAGAAATTAAAATATTAAGAGGATAGGCGGAAAGTTTATTCGCCAGTTCCCCCGTTGGTTTATCAATAAAATCTAATAGCCGTAAGTAGAAGCGAATTAATTTTTAAATGAGTTTTTCAAAGGTATCCGCGGTTCGATCCCGCGACTCCACGGTCCGGAACCAAGCACTCCACCCACTAAGCTACGACACCGTTACCAGATATATTTTGAGAAGATTTTTGTCCGCTCCCTCTATTATGTAGGAGATCAGATTGTGATGTGCTTTCATAGCACATTCGAGCAACAAATAATTACGTAAAATAGTTTCATTAATACATTTATAGTAAACATTGATAAATATAGAGATATTAAAAATTATAACACCCAAAAAAAGTTACATTCATCACTTAACTCTATACCATACATTCGCCATTTTTTTACGTACATCTTCTTTTCCAATGATTACAAAGATAATCGCGCATTCTTTTAAGACCCTTCGCGTGGCCCATTTCTCGTTATGCATCTTGCCCTCAAAACATGTTATCCACCGAACTAATTTCTTAGACCATGAAACCTTAAAAATGTTAACAATAATTAACCCCATGTATGCTTAATGTCCACGTAAAAATATTTTAAAACACATCTATTACATAAAGTTAAACATTAAACGCAAAGAGAACAGGTAAAAGGATCAATTGAAACAGGAAGTATTTCAACGAAAATGGGGAAAGTAGAAAGAACATTAAGATTAAGATTGCACTAGGGAAATAAACTTCAATTAAGATGAAGAATATGATTGGACCTTAGATCTTTAGTAAAGATAACATGATCAATGAATGATGATATTAAGATAGTTTTGTTAAGGCTTCGAAACTTGGTCGTTGAAAAAAGAAGATAAGGGTAGAATGAAAGCAAAGAAGTGGCATCATGGAAGATTGAAATTTGATGGAAGAAAATAATTATTATTAGTGCCTGGCCATCAAAAACCTGCAGTGACTAGCGTATCTCCATACTAAATCAAATAATTCGAATATTTTTGCACAGAACTATCCAACATACATGTATATACTTAGGTATCATGATATAGGGTTGAGAAATTCGACCAGAATAAAAATGGTAGCCAGTGGAAACATAAGGAATGCTATCAATGTGGAGAGACGGTGGGAGCGGACGGGGCAGGGAGGGACAGCAGGGAAAACAGTGGTGAGAGTTTCGACAAGAACTCTCGTCTACAACCCAGGTGAAAAGGGTGAAGTGGTCATTCGATTGTCAAAGAAAGCGTCAATAACGACACTAGGAGAAATCATGGGGAAAAATAAACTACTTGAAAATAATGACAATGACGACAATTAGTATTAAACGTCATCATTCGCGTGGCGGTGACACAGCAAGCGGATACAAACAAGTGGTAAGTTTTCCCACAGAACTAACTACCAGTTTCGACCGAGAAATTGTATTGGGCTGCCTAAGTCACAGGATACGAGTAAAAAGAGATCCGCGTAAGATAGCTGCTTAAATGCACCACCTCATCAAAAATATTAAGAACCGGCCTCAAATATTACAAATTGAAATGCCTTTATTTTTTTGGGAGACACGAGTAGGGTCTCCAAACGGATAGGCCCGAAGCCATTTAACATACTTTCAAAAATTACGAAATGGTCATTGTGATCGTACGCAGCCCTTTCAATGACCAGATTTCCGAGTTGACGGCTGAAATTCGATTTCATAATTCCCAATATAAATTCGAGACTTCCAGGCGTTCAAATGATTAATGGACGGCATCGCTATCCCGCTTTACATTACATATATTTATCAAAAAAGCTTCATTTTGTTCTATTATTTCCGTATCACTGTCTCTCGTAATACCTCACAACTCTGCCTAAAGGTACGAAGGAGTAGGAGCTGTTCGCCAATCGGCGATTGCTCACAAGTTATTCAGAATGCCACAAGGATGCGAAACAGTTTTCACGAACCCACCTCTTCAAGGTGGAACAACTAATTGTAATAAGCTGAGGAATTCTTGGCTCCCTTTTTCATTACAACGAATCATTTATTTTAATCTTTGCGGAAGTCCGGTCCTCCCTGGAGGTACGGTTGAGAAACGCTGATCTAAGTCCAACGGCAAGGCAAGACCAGGCACTCAAATATTTTTTCCTTCCTTCTCCCGGAGTCCGTCGGTACTTTTCAGAAGCGGGCGGCGTTGGGGTGGTAGCAAAGCACGACAGAGAGGAATAGAAAGGAGGGGGCGAATGGGGAAGGAGGGGGTAGACAGCTTCCGGCCGCGCGAGGACGGAGAGGATGGAGGCCACCCCCACAACAGGGAGTGAGAGGGACAGAGAGCTGGGAAGTGCGGGGGCGTTGGCGAGTTCCTCCCTCCGTTCTTTGGGTGGGCCGAGTCCCGACTTGCGAGAATGATGGGAGGGAGAACAGAAGAGGGAGAAAAAAAACATTGAGCTAGGGGGGGTGGGCCAGGAGTCTGGGGCGCCCCATCGGGGGTAGGAGGACGGGGAACAGGCGGCGGCAAAGGGAGGGTCCGATCGGCTCCCCGCCTTTGCGGCCCCACCGCGTACACTCATTCTCTTCTCTCGGGAAAACCCTGGAAACCGGAGCAAGGAGTCGGAAAGTTAACATCAGCAACGGATATAAAAAAATCTTTTAGCGGAGGCCATTTCTATATTTTTTTAAGGTAAGTGTTCCGCATTAGGGAGGTTTTTGATGATCAGAGACTGACCACCCCTAATATCTAAACCTCCCCTAACTAGACGCCATCAGATACCCCACAGCACAACCAACTCTTCTTCAACTCCGCATGTCTTCTGCCTACCTTCATTCCGATGAAAATGCCTATTCTTTTCCTTCAACAAATTGATTTTCTAAAATTCTTCCCTTTCTCACAGCCTTTAGCATTCCATCGCCACACAAAATGCTCTGAAAACATCTTTTCTACCTACTTTGAGTTTCTTCTTAAAACCCTCTCTTCTTCCCCACCTTGTCTAGCACCCGTTTGTTTTCCTTTCCGCCCATTTTAGTCTTTCCATCCCCCTCCAAACCCACATCCATTTTACTGTATGAGCATAAATTATTTTTTGACATTTTTTCTGCGAAAAAGTAGAAAATCGTGTTCGATTATAAAATGATTGCACTAATTTAGATACAGCAACGCGCCGCGTAATAGATAATTTTATTCGCGGGAAGTAGTTATTCAAAGGCAGTGTCGGTCATTAGAGTAATATTCATTTTGAATTGAACCTACGCCAAGATATTCCCAAAGGGGGCCATGGCTCACATAGACCCCTCCTCCTTGGACACCAATCAAGAAACCCAGAAGTGGCTCGTGAAAGGAGCCCATAACATACAGGTAGGCAGTTACAGATGGGTTTAGTCTAGTCGCTAACAATCATTACAAAGAGCATGTACTTTCTGGGGACTAAAAGCCTTGTGCACCCTACATTAATCGACTCGTAGTACATTCTTGTCTTTCATAATACCTACCAGCCTTCGTACCGCCCAAATAGTCTATTATCCTTCTCCTTCCTCGCCTACTTTATTGCTTCACATGTTCCCTTCTAGCCTTTGTACCTTTGGCATCCTAAAGCCTCTCAACATCTCCTCCACTCGCCTTTTGCGTACTTTTCCGAGGAAAGATATACTGTAGTATTTGCTTCTCCTTTCGCTTGTATTTTTTCGCGAGCAATGCGATAGAAAACGAGGCCTTGAATTTATCTGCTCAGCAACCTAGCCATTCTATCTCGATCACTACTGAATAACCTGACAATACACCACGAAGCGTAAAGCTAAACTGTAGCTTTCCCTCCATGTTACCGATAAAATCCCACGCACGCCTTTACATTATGCTTTGTGATAATGTCCAGTACATCTTGTAAAACATTTAAATTGAAGTACAGCAATATATATTCCATGATATTATTTATCAGTTTTTCCCGATGTCCCGGACTGCTTCTCAAATCTTATAGTTGCTACTTTGCAATCATCAATTTATCGACTACTCTCTCTTAGTATTTCAACTCAAGTAGAAGCAAGAATATCAACTATTCTGAGAAAACAAACTCAACAAAACAAGCTATAGAGCATGAAGCTGCCCCAAAACTGACAGGTATTAAGTCCTTGAGCTGAAGATTTAAACTTGATTTGCCACATCCCATTAGAACAATAAAACCTGCAGTTTGTGAGATGTTTCCACCAATAATGGCAGGTATCAAAAGATACTTCTATCAAGAATTGTGACGTGTTTAGACTGGGTACTGCTGCTTTGATTGAGAATTGTTTCAGGTAGGAGCGAATTTTTATTTCTCTCAAGGCGAAAAGCTGCCCTTATTTTAACCAAACCGTCTGATATATGTTAGGGTTACCTTAAGGTCGGCTTACTCTCCGAGAGAGAAGTAAATCGATAGCATATATCTACGAAAAGGTCTGGCCTGGCTTGCTTTCTCCCTGATTGTAGGGACCTAGTTTGCCCACTAACTCCGTCACCCTTCCTTTCTTCGCATAACATTTTTTTTCAAACATGGATCGTGCTCGTTGAAGTTCGACTCATGCATTAATTTATAGTTTTTCCGACGAGTTTCAAATATATATTTACCGAATACACAAAATGTGGCCTAACTAATGAGCAAAACGAACCATTCTATACTTTAAATATCGCTGAACTTCAAGATATCTAATGCATGGTTTCCCAGAAAAGGTTTGAGACAGAGGCCCGATTACTAGGTGTAATGTGCTAAGTCTTCATTAATTACTAATACTAAGTAACTTATTCGTTCATTACCTCTAGATAACTAAAAAAACTGTACACACTGAAAAAGTACACACAAATAGGAATCCTTTACATCAAGCAAGGAGGAAAATCTAAATTCTTGGTTAATACATTACACTTACACATCTTTAAAGATGCCAATGGTGGGTTCATTTCCTAAGTTTGCGACGCGTCTATAATGCTATTTCTGGGAATAAAATTTGCAATTTTCCACATCGGTGGAATGGAAACTGAATTAATTGAGATAACTATATCTGCAATTTACACCTGAATTCCTTAAATGATTTTTCAGTATTTAAACTAAACTTCAAGTAGGCGAGGAATTGTTCCGACCCCTCTTCCCAGGATTCAATTTACAGTATAAAACTATATTAAACGTGTTTTCCGGATGAGAATTTCCACAATAATCATTCCGATAATATATATTACCTAAGAAAATAACTGCCGCGGAAGTTCCCGCGTAGTCAATGTTTTAATGCTTAAAATTAACCCTACCCTTACCCTCCACCATAAAACCTCCCCTTTATAAGATAAGATATCATCAGGGGATCTCGCCTCGCTACTTTATTGATGCGTGCCCACCATGTGGCACACAATTCTGAGCACTATCGGAGATGAAAATGGAAATAACAGCAGACTCCAAAATTATGTGCTGGCGGCTTCCCGTGAGATGCAACATAAACTGGAATTTGGACTTTCACCGCAACCGGACTGCCCGTGATTATAATTGCGTCACTTAATTTTCTGCTGTGACACTTTGAAATATTTTATGGTGATTCCTCCGTGTTTACTCGTTAATAAAAAAAACTAATCTATCTTTCGGGCAAGTAATTAGATATTCGGAGACACCGGAGATAAGGGTCTATGGGCAGATTATTTACCAGTGAGCGAACGTTATAGCGATGCCAAATCGAAATGGCTTGGAGAGAAGTATGACTTAATTCGGGTCCATCCTATCCAGTCTCCCTTTATCAACTCTGCGCTTTATTCATTCTCATTTTTTTTCAAAGCGGGAACCATAGGTATATTCTTTACAGCAGTAATAAACCGGGTTAGGTTAGGTTTAAAATGGATCCTGGCACCACACTACAGTAATCCTAAGTCCTGATTAACACGGCACAAAGTAAATTTCGAGCCCAAACTATCCTTACCGCGCTCTGCATCGGTTTCCCAACATTCTCCCCTTTATTAACGTCTTCAGTATCCCATTGCCTCACAGTATCTTCCGAATCCACTTGTCACGCTTACTTCGAACTTATCCCAACAGCCGCCTCCCTTGCACTACCATGGCCTAAAACTACAACGTTTATTTTCCTTTCCGTCGATTTTAATGTATTTTCTTCGTAGATGAACATATATAATTCTTCGTATGCGATGAACCACGGAATCTTCGGGAGAGCAAGATTCAGAAAAAAACAAATATACCCAAAATTGTAAGTTATCACCTACATTAATCCACCTCATGAGTCATACATACATACATACATACAAGGCAAAAACATTCCGGAGAGCAGCTTTAATTTAAAATAAACTGTGTTTATCATGCAGCCAGGGGTGTTTTGGCTCCCGAAATTACGTGGAAGTTCCATGGAACTGAGCAATATTATATCGTAAAATAGATTTTTATCAAATTTTCCTTTCTTTTACAGCAAAAAAGATTACCGAAAATCATAAAAAATTATCAATTAAATTTATAGCATTTAAATGATACTTTGTAAGCGTTTTATAAATTGGCATGTACTTTATCGGACCAGTCGGTCCGGTCCTTCAGCCGCCGGATAAGAGAGAATCTACTGTAATTGTCCGATAGTATAAACACTGTATGCAATAAAATGAATTCTCTTATCACCAGGGAACCCTCGATGCAGAAAGAGGCCGATCAATTGTTAAAATGGGCAAGTTTTCACGCTGACCGCGGAATTAACAGAAATTAGTAGTTGACGAATCTACATACAACATGATGAAGGGCGAGAGGGTCTCTACAAAGGTAACGACATCCTACGGCTGGTTAGCGTACAGTCTCGCAAGATCACGGCAAACTTAACTCCCAGGATGGTGATTATTTCGCTTTTGAGAAAGGTTGGGAAGCAGGGCAATTAAATATTTTTCCCCCAAGGACGTCACGAGATTGTAACAGGACAAGGAGAAATATCGAGGAGACCCCAGATTAAAAATTACATACAAGTGTATATTTTTTTAACCTTTCACGCTTGGAACAGGCAGTGCCGTATTTAATTTGACGGAAACACGAAATGCTCGATAAAAAAAGGTAAACGGGGGCTTTTATGTGCTGTGCGTTATGAATATTACCCGCCAACGCTCTCCCTATGCTACCGGGAAAAATGGGATCACCTGAAACGTTCCTCGCACGGAGAGTCGACTATATCCTGAGCCTAAGAGGATATCGTCGGAGAGAAGACCGAAACGGAGAGAAGACCGAAACGGAGAGAAAAGAAGGAAATTTTGAATCCGAAATTTTTCTTGAGAATTTAAAGCATTTCATATCGTTTAAATCATCACATCAAGAACACTTGAATGAGAAAATTACTCATGTCTCTGAACATAGCCACATTCTGTTTTTCAATTTTGTCACCATCGGTCCTTGCGAACATTTCTTTCGCCCAATTTCGGTAGAGGTTTTTCAGGGGAAGTGCCCACCCGACAAGACGAATTTATTTCGCTAAAGTAACAAAACTCGTTAAGTTTGTAAATGAAAAAAAACTACGATCCACTATCGTTCTGTCGGTCATGCAGGTCACCAGATGATATGGCGCTGGTCTTGTATCAGCAGCGTGGCTTTGTATCCCACTACGGGCATGGATTTTATGCCCGCTTGGCATGGGCGCTTGAATTAGCATTATACATATACTTAGAGAGGATGCGAAAAATTCTTATTCGGATCTGATTGGAACGAATATATTAGTAAACTCCTTCCCATTCACGTCTTCAGCCCGATTCAAGTCCATTGTAGAATATCACCCAAGTTTGCCTTCTTTCTAAGAATTAATATACCTTTAGAGTATGGCAGGTATGCATTAGATGCATCAGAGTAGTTGTTTCTAACAAAGCGGACTATGAAAGGGAATTTCCGCCAGAAGAAAATTTTCCGAAAAGAAAAGCACCCGATAAGGGGTAATGAAAAACTGCGATGGGATTTCTTCTGGCCATGAAAACAGCAAGAGTAACAATTAAAATGTTGCAAAGGTACACGGAACTCGATCTCTCTTGCATCACATGGAGAATCAAAACATCTCATATAATGTCGATAAATTTGACCATCCAGATAAAATAAAAAAAGAAATCTCTCATTGAAAAATTTACATATTCCTCCCAAGCACACGTTGCAAAAGGAGAAAGGCTAGGCATCGAAGCAAGTCTTGATAGACACACCTTGCTGTCACCTGCCATTCATTTTGGAAGAAAAGAACGGCTAATAGCACTAGTTGAATCGTGGAAACTTTTAACTAGAAATTTTATTTGAGGAAAAAAAGCATTTTACATCATTAAATTATCACACAGAGGACGCCTGAACGAGAAAATTACCTAAGACTCACCATGCAGCCATATGACGTGTCGATCCCGTTGGCGCACTGATTCAATCCAAACAATTTTTATCTCCCATTGACGTTTTTATACACAGTTCACACTCGACAAGACGTTGACATTTTCTCGCAATTTCGCAAACGCCACGAAACTTCCCGCAATTACGCAGAGAAAGGCCGGGGACACGCACGCAACCTGTCACGTGCCCACGTGACGGCTCGGTATTAACAACGCGAGCTCAGATGTATCTTCATGAAACGGACCCCTTGGTACATAAGGTGTCCTTGAGCACGATGCCGCCGTCGGGTAGTGGTTGGGGGTGGGGCATATATCGCCGCGGCGCACAACACGGGAAGAAAGAAAGCAAGGTCTTAAAGAGGCTTCGGTGTGCTGGGGGAAATGGGTGGAGGGTGGATCGGACAAAAAAAGAGAAGGGGAAGAATAAATAAAAGGTAAAACCCATAAGGAGGAATGGGGAAGAGGAGGGCACGTGGAGCGAGAACAGGGTGCGACCGTCATGGGGGCGCTGAGGAGAGGGGGGGGTAGGGGTTCGGCGTTTTATTTAGAGCCGAGAGGGTCCGGCGCGAAATAAATCCGTCTTCAAAGCCGTGATCGAAGAGTAAAGGCGTGGGGAAACGAATTGAGGAGGTGGTGTGGGAGACGGAGAAAGAGCTGGGCACCCCTGAAAGGAGCACAAAGGCCACGAGAGAAAGGAGAAAAAGGAAAACCGGTGGACGAAAGACCAGTTTCTGGGGGGGGGGGGGGAGACAAGATCTCGGAAGGGTGGACGGGAGTCTCCGAAAAGAAAGAGAGATATGGGTATTTTCTCCGGGAGGGAAACTTGGAACGGATTTTCCTGGGGAAGAAACTCAGCAAAGAATAGACAAACGACATTATACGGGTGGAATTGAGGCCTCCTGTACCAAACTCCCCCCCCCCCCTTCAACTCACCCTTTCCCCTACCACCCTTTTCCGGTCTTCCTACACTAAAAACCCATCGCCATAAATATCTCGTCCTTCGTTTACTTATTCACTGGGTAGCTTCTCGACAGTACTTTCCGGCCAATTACGACGGCGGTTCGAGAACTTGAGGGAGAGCTTCCTTGAACTTGAGCGGTGACGACCCCAATGTTAGCGCAAACACGATTAGGCTCCCAGACGTGCCGAGGCAGAGGACTGGAGTTTACTGCTTGTTGTTAAGCCCCCTACAAGTACGCACTGCTCCAAGACGCGTCCGTTTTTTCCCCAACAAAACAACTAAAACACGAAGAAAATGCCCGTTCCAATATCTCAGGGTTACAAAAAGCACACGCTTTGATCAGTGCGAAGGGACAGATTGTGCATAAATTATTATCGTCAGTCTACCGGTTAAGATAGGTTAACGTCGGACTCTATACATTCTAAAAAGCATGTAAGGCACCCATTATCCCTATCCTAGAATACTCCTCCATAGTATGGGATCCATAAGATGTGGGACATATTAAAAAGATAGAAAAAGTTCAAAGAAAGGCAGCAAGATATGTCCTCGGAAGGTACAAAAGAACAGATAGTGTCACAGAAATGTTAGATATATTGAAATGGGAGAGTTTCAAAAATAGAAGAAAAAGAAGTTGGTTAGGCGCGATGTATAGAATTGTTAAAAAGGACGACGCGTGGGAAGATTTATGGCAAGGGATAGAAAAGCCTAACTTTAAGGGAAAAAACGACCATAGTTTCAAAATAAAAATAAGGACGCAAAAAACAAAAATAAGAAAAAACACTTGTTTTTAAATAGAAATAATATTGATTGGAACCAGCTGCATGAAGGTTTATTTGAGCCATTTTCATCCAATTTTAGAAGTTTTAAATATAAATGTAAAGCAGCCACTGGGTGATAAACTTCATTGTAGTTATACAATGTTATACATTGTAGTTATATATTGTTTGTATGTGATGTGGAAGTGTCATTGTATGTAAGAATCTTTTGTCTTTTATCTGTTTTTCTAGTGCGTGCATGCATGCATTTTTCGTTGTAAGAGTGATCATTGACCAAACTTGACCGTTGCCACCAGGAAAATCGCCTGATTGCAACGTAATTCTCAAATAATAAAAAAAATCCTCACCTAGTACGACCTTATGCACCGCATCACCAAACACTATAATAAACAATCTTCAACTTCGCATACTTTTAAGTCCCTCTCCACTCCGTCCAACAAGTCTATTCCTTTCCAACCGTGAGGATAGACAATAAGATAAGTAAGACGAACTGCAGAGATGACATGTTTAAAATGGCATTTTTTCTGCGAATGCTACGTTCAGTAATTGTAATCAAAGTGGCTCTGGAGGTAATATTTAGAATAAAAGTCATAGTTTGTCACTATTACCCCCCCCCTAATTCCTATATTACTAAAACCACTACTAGCAGCTCATATGCGTAACGTACCAGTCGAAATCTAGATCCTACATTTCATGTTCTCTGTGACAGCTACACTAATTATTCGAGTGATATAATCACTCAGTTAATCCGTAATATTCCAGCAAAACCTAATGCGGATACTTGATGCCTGGTCTGAAGTAATCTCCTGCTAGACATGTACTCATTATTTGTCTTGCTACTTTATTTTGGCTTGTGACTACGCAAGAGGTTTCATAACTTCAAACAACAACATGCTATTACCACGGAATTGAAAGCCTCTGTCTTTCCGAAGAGGCTTTAGTACACCTTGTTGCCAAGGCAATTGTGTGACAAGTGCAAATAATGTACACCTTAGACATTTTTTATCAATAAACGATATAAACTGCGATAGCCTAAATTTTCCAAAAACATACCGAGGTGCTTAGAAGTTTTTTAAAGAGATATGATTGTTTATGGAAAATGAGAGATATGGGATCTCACTTCCTCATTTAATTTGATTACTAAAATAAATCAAGAAAATTTTCCTCAGGGGATTTAAAAACTTTGTGGAGTATGGAGAGTTTTATCACCATAATTGAACAGGATTGTTTTATCCTTCGTCGTCATCATTCACTGCCAATGGAGGTCAGGCCGGATCAATACAATCCACGAAATATCCACAAAATATCACCGTTACTATGAACCTACTTGACCCACGATAGGCGACAAATCGACGGACAAGAAAACCAAATGGAATGAGAGCGAAGATTCTTATCAAGTAGTGAAAAACCGTGTTATGGATCTAATTTTCCTTTTAATAAAACTAAAAATAACAGGAAAAATACCGAATGCAATTAATTAATGACCCCAGCACTATCGTGTTATTCTATAATTAAGTAACACACTATTGAAACACGAGGAGTCAACGATGACGTTATTTTTTAGGTGCAAGATAGGAAAGGGGACGGCCAAAATGCTCTGAAATATAACTTATGCTAACGGTAACCAGGCTCTTTGGGTTACTCAGCATACATGTAGCACCGTGTAATTTTGGGCGGTGCATCGAGAAAACCTTTTTGTTGCACAGGTCAGTGAGAAACCAGAGATAATGAACCACCGATGCAACTTAAAACTTTCTATGATGACTAAAGTAATCAACCATCAGGCACTTTTAATAGGCAAGGAAAAACAAATTTCATTCTAAAACCAAGCCCTAGGTGCGCCGAAGCGTGTGAAATAAACACAAAATGACAAGAAGACCAGCTTCTTTCCCTATGCCACACGTGGTTTCCCATGAACACCTGGCAGACGAAAAATAAACCATCTTGGGTAAAGATGTTTAGTCTCAGAGGCGTCATCCGAGTTTGAACCCGGACCTTCCGCCGAACGCTAAATCCACTGGACTACCATTCCGACCGAATCCCACTTTTAGTGCACCATTTTCGGGGCTCGAAATACAATTTAATACAGATCTTTCCGAGTCACAGTGGAAAATAGCGCGCACAATTGGACCGATGACGGTCATATCATATGGCGGAACGAGAAGAAAGCGACCACCAAAATTACTCTCGCGAGACTATGGGAGAGAGAAAGCCACTGCAAGCACCACGGAATATCAAACGATTGTTTGAGAGAATGAAAGTCGGTGGGGTTTTCGAGTTTCCAAGCCACTCGGGATGGGAAAAGTGAGGGAGAGATTAAGCCAGACGGAATGAACGAAGAGGGAAGGAAGGAAGGAAGACTGCCGAGGGCGCTACTTAGACGGTCACCGCTGCGACGCGGAACAATGCGATTAGGCTCGTCGCTCCCATTCCCTAACATTCCCGCCGTCCCCGGTATCGGCATTCGACGGCCCTTACGGCACTCCTGACGCTCTCGTATAATCCAGAGGTCCGGAGCAAAGGCCGAACAACGCCCCACGGCAATGCTGTCCCTAAGTGGGATTTGGAAGTGCAAGTGCGCTTAAGGCCGCTCGGCGTAACTCGACCGAGAGCTTACGTCCAAACTATTTAAACCCTTCGGAACGCGGACCTGACTGCCATTCGGTTTCTTAATTGAAAAATTCGATAAAAGAATTTTCAGCGTTCGCCAGATGGGGAATGCATTCCGAGAGATAGCAATCCCAATGGAAGGGATTAAGAGAAACCTGTTCTGCCTCCTGGAGATACTTTTGCAAGCCATTAAAAAATTCATAAAACTTCGCCACTATACCCAGAGTTAGTTGGACGCTGAGTGAATTAGAATGTTGTGGAAACTGGAACTTGTTAATGTGATTTCCAGCAATGTATTTCGTCGTTGAAACTGAAAAAATATCCCAATCATGCCGAATGATTTTGAGATGTGGCTATGGAGAAGGATGTGAAAATTAAAATGGAAGGAAATAAATACTGGGGGGGGGGGTGATCAGGATAAATCCCAAAGAGGCAGGAACGATGGATGCAGGAAACTGAGAGGGAAGAATTTTCTGAAAGCTAGGTAGGTGAAGGAAAAGAATGGGTATTTTGATCGGAATGAAGGTGGGCAGAGGGCTTGCGGGATTGAATAAGGGTACATTGCAATGTGAGGTGTCAGGTTTTGTCTTGTTATGCGAGGATTAGAGACATAACCGACGCTAGTCTTGTGCGCACATCCGAAATCCATCTTAAACGTCAGACTACCATCAATAAATAATATATCATGGCGACGGAAAAATATTTCTGCGCAGTTTCAACGGTCGCTCCCTCTAATTCCGGACACGTAAACAGGTGAAGTGCACCGAAAACGCATCACTTTGGGGAATACATGACGCCACGCTGAGCCTTAGATAGGGGATAAATGCTAAGCACGCAAGCATAAATATACTAAAACCAACCGCTACAAACAAACGGGGATCTGTTTGGGAAGCATTTCTCGCGAAACTAACCTCGAGCGTACCCCTTCCTCCCGACGAGCGAGACGATAGTCGAAAGGAATCACGGATTCGTATGCGGTGAAAAAAAATACCTCGCATGCTCCAGAGCTTGAGGTTGGCGATAAGGGGCCGCCGCTGCTACGTGATTTCACCCGGGGCTTGCATACCTACGATGCACACAAATCCATCCTGGTTGAAGTCAGAGAAGTGTCCTATATACTACCCCACCGCGTCCCCACTCCCTTATGCGGGAATTTCCGGCCGAAGGGAACCAGGGCGAGCGGGTGAACACAATGGGGAGGACTAAGGGTGGTGGCGCAGCGCGGGAATGGGGAGGAGGGAGAGACGGAGGAGGACAGGGGGTGAAGGACCGGGGGGGGGGGAGGGAGAGGATAATCAGGCAGAGTTCAGCCGAGAAAGGGGTCCGCGGAGGGGGGCATGGGGAGTTGGGAGGATTCCACGGTGGATTTAAAAGCATCCATCCCCACCTCCCCGGGGAAAGGAGAGAAGAAAAAATTATCCTTCCTCGGGAAATTGGAGTTGTTTACGCCCTCGAGGAAATGAGTGAAACAACAGAGCATTTAGCATTAATTAAAACCACTCCCGCCAGATTCACGGCTGTGTTTCTATCTGGAGAACGAACTAGATTCGAGGAACGACTTCGATTTTCGTCAGGGTTGTGGAGGGAGAAGGAATTACCGTAATCACGTCCTTA